>NC_139910.1:3365000-3965000 GCF_905171665.1 Trachurus trachurus
ACAGTCTCCTTGTCCATTCCAGTCTAGTCCAGTCCAGTCCAGCGGGGGTCTGTTCTGGCTTCTGTGCTTTAATGAAACCGTTAATTTACTGTAGTTCACAGCATCACCCCCAATAAGAGCTGATAAAACCTCCTGCCAGACACAAACCTAATATCACTGTTTCAATATTGTTTTTTATTAAGGGTGGAAAACAGATTATAACGCTGTCTAATGGTGTCTGGACTGAACTATGAGTGGTATTTAATCCCATCATCTAAAATTAAACAACTTTAATTGTCTCATATGAAAGTGACGTCTGTATCGAAACTTTAGCTTTTTTAAATTTTTTATATGAGGCTCCAGTCGTCCAGGACTCCGTTTATGGAGGTGTAGCTGAATTAATCTGGTGCTAGTGGCCCTCGGGGGCCACCAAAACCAGCTATTAGCAAATCATACTTTCACGGTTGATAAAAAGTCGCCAAGATATAACTCTGAAAACTGAAAACGAATACAGGGCTTCGGGTTTTGTTGCTGTAATTTGTAAGTATTACCTGCACCTCTCTGTGGATTTAAATGACGTTAAACCCTTTAAAATTAACAATTAATTCAAACCAACACCGAGAAAAATAACATTTTTGCGTGTAGACATTTCACATTCTCTGCAGAGAGACGACACAACTGGACAAGTGGTGGTAGATTATTATCACAGCTGCATCATTACACAAGCACTGACGTCCTGCAGGAACACAAGTTCCCTGTGTAATAAACTCTCAGTCATTTATTTTACAGTGGGCCGTAAATCCAGATTTTGGACACATATCAATCATCATCATTTTGCGTCATCACTGACAAAATATCTATAAATCTATAAAATGTGAAGTGTTGCATGTGGGATTGTTAACAGAGGGAGAAGTACTTGTCTTGAATTCTACTTTATCTTTCTATTCTGTCTATTTTTAGTGGAGGAGGAGGGGGGAACTCAAATGACATCGTTCGCTATAAATAAAAAGAGTTTATGGAATGATTTCAGACATCGAAAATAAATGTACTGTAAAAAAGATGTAGAGGAAAAACGTTAAATTAAGATTAGATGAAGAGATGAAAGCGACAGAGACGTAAACCCGCTGAACTCAGAGGTTTGGATCAGAGCTGACATGAAAACTCGAGGACATGAATTTCAAAATAAGAGCTGTGGTCTCACTGCAGACTGATATTAAATCCCCCTCAAGTTTGCCCAGTTTTTATTTTTTTTATTTTTCCACTCAACACTGTCATCACCCAAGACCATATTTATCATCGTCTCAGTTGAAATGTGGGTTTCCTCTTGTGGAGTTGATATTTAGAGAGATAGGCTACCACAGTTTATTCAGCTATTTAGTGCATTTAAAAAAAATAATAATCCTGTCACATGAAGTAAACTAATCTTTGTTTTATATTAAATTTCTTTTTTTTTTCCTTGACTACCTTATAAATATTTGGGCCAACTGTTATCATACTGTATAATAAAACAAATAAATAAGATTTAATTCTCACCATGTGGTTCATGTGTTTTAAATATGTCAATTATATCATTTTGTAAAGGAAAAAAATAAGAGTCATAATCAAAACCATGTGTTTACAATAATATATAACAATACACATTTGGTTAAAACATCTCTATAATATCCATTAAATAAAATCCATGTCTGTCTAATTATCTAACAATAACTTTGTTTTCATGTGAAATTTCAGCTTTATTGATTCCAAACCGGAGCTAATGTCGTCCCGTGACGTTGCCGTGGAGACATGCGGCTTGTGTTTTGGATGGATGTGAGTGAAGGTGATCCACAGCAGAGCAGCACCACGACCGTCCAAGCTGCTGATAGAGACCACATTACATTATGACGCTTTAGTTTGTTTTCCTTTTTAAATACAGAGGCTTGAACTTTGACCTCTGCTGAGAGCTGCTGCTGCTCAACGCCGCTAAAACCGATACTGTGTGAGGGCAGCGGAGCGTTGACCCCCGGCCTGTCAATCACTGCCACTCTCACTTAAAAAAAACACACACACAAAGGGATTTTTACTTCAAACAGTCCTGAGGCTCTGAGCCGGAGCCCCGCCCACCTGTCAATCTCAAAACTGGGAATAAATGAGGATCAGATGCGTCGCCTGCAACAACAAATGACTCACCGTCGTCCAGACTCGTTGGAAACCTGAGAGATCTTTAAACTTTCCTGTTCCTGCAACAACCAACAGTGATGAGCAGTGACTATAGCTGCACTAATCACTATTTTTTATATCAGCAACATCTAACACACATGCATGTGCGTTACAAACACCACACGACTCCACACGTTTAGCATCTTTCAGCTCATTGTTTTGGTTCAACGTTCCAAACCCTTCGTTGCACAAGATGAAACATCTCAAATGAAAACTCAGGCCCTGTTTACACGACAACACTCACGGATGAAAACGGCAAAATGTAAAGTTCATCGGATGTGCCTTTCATTTAGACGGCGAAAGAGTTTTGGGGGCTTGAAAATGCAAAAAAGTGAAATCTTAAAAAAGTCTGTTCCAATTGCAATGACCTGTGGAGTTCATGGAGGGCAGTGTTACGATGGCCGGTGTAGAGCCTGCCGGAAATCAAGAAGACGAAGAAGAAGAGGCAAACATTCTGGGTTGTACACAGGTGTGCAGACTTGGTGGTGTTGTGTGTTGTGTGGCACACTGCCACCTAGGCGCCTGGCGTGCATACAACATTGATTTCCACAGACTTTTGAGTCACCATATGCACGCAGATTTCCACCCCAAAAACAATTGTCTAAACGCGAAATAAAAAGTGAGAACGCAACGCCACTTTTTGATTGTTTCCGTGTAAACGTAGGCTCACAAAGGGAAGCATTTAGCAGATAAAGAACCAGATATTTCCCTAAGGGGGGGGTGGAGACCAAACATGGAGCTCAAAATGATGTGTCAACAACAACAAAAAATAAACATATAACCCAATCTACTGTTTTTGGAGAGAAATGTAGACTCATGTGCATATGTTTACAATTCTACATAAAGCAACTACAGTATGCCCTTCTTCATAGTTCATCTCATTGCCACCATGTTTGGCATTATTGCAGCTTTATAAGATCTCATCACTTAAAGTATGTGAAGTACAGTGTCATCATAATGAAAAGACAAAGCTGCTATAATTAAACCTAATGTGGTTTTCCTTTATATGTCATTGTTTAGTTGTTCCTATATCTTTCTAATACTGTACCTACTGTTGTTTGAGGTACGAAACAACAAACTCTTCTTCCCAATTAGCAACACTGGGGACATTTTCTTGACAATACATGCATACTGATTAATCCCTGAGCGACTTATCATATGGGACTTTGCCTTTATTCCACTGGGCTTCAGCTGAGGAGGAGGAGGAGGAGGAGGAGGGGGAGGGATCCCCTCTCAGAAAGGCCCATTCATTAAACAAGTAAATGTTTCCACTGACATCATGTCCACTCTGGAGGCTCAAAGTGCAGCGTTAGAGGATCTGCTCCCGCTCCGTGGCACGGCCATCCCCGCTGATCAGCATCACACTCTGGCTCAATGTGAAGCAGCTGTGTGCTCGTTGGCACGCTGCAGCCGGCCGGCTACCTCCGCCGCGCTCCCACCTTTAACTTGTCCTCAGCATAACAACATCTTTGTATGGGAGCCAAGGAGGCTCAGATTTAAGCACAATGAGCTCACCCCTGCCTGCTCTATGACCACAGGTCGTAAATCTCCGCTGCACCTCGTCCCGCGGCCTGCAGCTGGACTCAGTGATATACAGCTTGGATAAACAGATAATACACATGCTGAGTGTTTACTGTCGTATACGTTTAACCCACACAGAGTAGAAGAGGTTTCACTTGTCCCCGTGGAGCCACTTTGTCCACTGTTGCTGACAATGCAAAAAAAAAAAGACACATTCTGGTACATTTTGCCCACTGGGTGGCAGCAAAAAGAAGCTGTAAAATTATATTATCACCTCATAAAGTTGTTTGGCATCCAACAAATGAAAAGCAACATGGTCATCCCATTATTATATGAAGGTAAATTAGGTTTAATAGGCTATTCATAAAACTCAACTGTAGGTCTGTTTTTGGTCTACACCGTGACCTGAAGAAAACATGTGTCACTGCAGCTCTGTAGCCTTTTTGTCTTGATCTGTAGCCTATTTGTATTCATATTTTAGTTTTTCACAACTATATTCTTCATTTTAGGCATAAAAAAAAAGACAGAAAGAAATGACAAAAGGAAGACAATAATAAATTGCCAAATAAGGTAGAGTAATGTTAAGTAAAGATGGAGATTCAAATAAATCGTATTTGTCATTTAGTTATTAATAATTAAATTAATAATGTTGATATTTAGGTAGAATGTCTGATTGATTCATTTGTCATTATTTCAGGAAAGCAACATCATCAGTTTTGAGGACTCAAATAGGTGAAACAGTGACCCCCCTGGTTTGTACGTTACTACCGATGGTGGCGAGTCGGGGGGTTGCAGCAGCCGTCATGGCGGCTCCACTAAAACGACGCCAGGTGAAACTGATATAATGTCACACACGTGATCACAAATCAACTTTTAAATGTATTCTGAAAAGAAAATGGATTTTGAGCCCACTGTGGGTCTTAAAATTTGTGTAATCACTCATCTATCAGACAATGTAGCCCAAACTTTCTTAAATATTCTATTTTCTAGTGAATCCGGGATGAAAGTGGGGTAGTTTTTTTTGGCATTGGATGATGCAGGCGCACAAATTATGCGTCACATTGCTCACGATTCATCAGCCAATGATATTGGATCCGTCATCCATCAATCAAACATCTGAGAAAAGCGAGGAGACTCGTCCACCACCACAGACACAAACTCTCCTCCTCCAGATCCCTGCGCTCCATCACTTAGCCTCGCTAGCTAAGTTAGCAAGCTATAACGTAGCACGCCTACGAGCTAACAGTTAGCTACGTTAGCTAAACACACACACATACACACACTGAGCTCGGTCCCACCCCAAACATTGAATATCTCGCCCGCTCGATAACGACCAATCAAATTTGTTTTCCTTACTCGGGTAAACTCATGCAGCAACTCGTGGAAACTGGTGGAAGGAGGCACAAGAAACAGGACAAACGGCCATTTCTGAACACCTTTAAACCGCCAGTGTGTTGGTAAACAAACGGAAGGTACGTTAGCCACCGGTTAAAAGAACAACAAACTCAGTTAAATACGTATTAACTGCATGGAAACATAGCATGGAGATGTTGACCAAGAGAAAAGTAACGTGAGTAAAAATCCAGTTTATATTGAGTTTATTAATTTGGCTTATTTAGGATTTAAAGACTGTTTGTGTTCACTGGTTCTTCAGTGTTTGATGTTTAATTTCTAACGTGGGTTTCACTGTGACTTTGATTTAATTAAACCCAACCTTTCTTGGGCTTTATGAAGTTTTTTTAGCTGTTTAAGCTGTTTGATGTAGAGCTGAAGTTGTTTAAATGCAGATTGTCTTGTTATGAGGAGCTGTAGTCTGAAGTTATGAAGGTCAAATTCCTTAAATGAAATGTTGAGTGTCCTCTGTTGTGGTGCTTGCGGCTGTATAAATCTTGTTTTCTTGTGCATTGAAGCTGTTTGATAACAGTGGCCTTCTATTCTTTCAATCAGTTAATTTCCCCAGTATTGTTGTTTTACTTGTCTCTTTGGTAAGTCACTGGTTGACTGACTCCGTTGGGTGTGGTCGCTACTTGTGATGGTTTTAACCTTTTTAGTTGTCGTTAAACTGGACTTGATAGTGAATAAATTAGCTTTAATTATCCAGCAGACTGTGGCTGTTTCGTGCATATCAATAAATACAACACTGTCTCCTAAAACCTTTGGGACACTGCGTAAAACACAAATAGAAACAGTATGTGATGACCTAATTAACCTCACTCATTATGGTCTGGGCCTCCATGTGTTTCATTTTACCATCTCACATCTTTTCCAGTCCTTTGTTGCCACTGTGCTGACTCAGATGTCTCACCTCCAACATTTTGATGATGTCATGTGATATTTTAGTGTCCCAACCTTTTTGAAAATGGTGTCGTTAGATAGATGTGTGTAAGTCATGAATTTAAAGGGACATTGTGTAACTTCTCCTGTTATCTATTCACGAAAATTGATTATTTCGTTCAAAAGTCTGTTTTTCATTAATCAGTAACGCAGTGAGGAAGAATGAAGCGTTACACTGATGCTGCATTCACCTGCAGTCGGGCAGACGGCCGTCGGTAACAAACCAGATAAAACGTAAAACGTGGGTCGGGTAAACAATACGCCATGACAACATATTGTCACGTGTATTGTTTTGCCTCGTGCTGACGGACCACTTGTTTACATAGAGGCTTGTTTATGCCGTTTCGTGCAGCGGCTGTCGTCCGTCTGCCGTCTGCCCAATTTCACGTGAATGCAGCAAGAAAAATACGATTGAGTTGCTTGCGATATACAACCGCAATGCTAGATGGGAGGAATTCCTACACAATGTCCTTTTAATATGTTTGATTTGGTCATTACTTTTAAATTAAAATCTTTATCATGTTAGTGGTCCAAAACTTCCTGCTGCACAAATAAATTATGACCAATAAGAATTTGCCATACAGTAGGCTAGTCTCCTCCTTTACTATAAGCCTTGTTTGTTATACTGTAAAAAGCTGAATAGTCTATTTAGAAAAGAAGGGCAGATGTAAATTACATCCCTTTAGATAATAAACTGTTTCTTGTTGATGTAAAACTGTGATTTAAAAGTCCTGCATCAGTCTTATACCTGTCAACGTGTGAGCTGAAGCTTTCAGCAAGTTCCCGTCTGGAAAGTTGAAAACCATCAACTTGTGGACCAACTAATTGAATATAATCAGCCTGGAGGCCTGGTGCATGCTTACATAGCTCATATCACCATCAAATATGTGTTATATTATCCCATTAAGGCCCATCAGCCTCTGATCTGTCCCAGTTGTTGTTGTTGTTGTTCTGTGGTGGAGCCACACACTTCACTTCAGTCCATGTTGACGTTGCAGCTCGAGCAAAAACACTTTCAGCAGCACATCAAAGCATTTCAGGCTCAATTTAACTCAACTTATTTTCTGCATTTGTCACTTCACCTAACGCCGTCTGTTGTGGTAAACTCCACCCGGCTGAGTCTCCCTGCAGCACTAAACAAATAAACCACTTCCTCCAATCACACAGTGTAGGCCCATATATACATACACATACATACATGCATTCATACATACCTGAGCATGTACTTGGCTGAAGTGTGTGTGTTGTGAGGGTGAAAAGTCCAATAAAAGTCACAAATGCAGCGTGTACCCAATAAAACGGCGTGAAGCCTCTCTAATGTCGCCCTCACACCGCCCTTCACTGAAAGGCCAACTGGATTTTCACACATCGTTTGCTTAAAGCGTAACCGTTTCTCTAGGATGTTAATCACATAATGAACTAAAAGTGAACAAAGTCAGCGCTCACAGGTTTGATTATTTGTGAGTTTAAGAGTTTCAGGGCCGGAGCTCCTCTACGAGGTGACGTCAGTTTGATTCTTCTTTTTGTTTTTTGGCTTTTGAAACAAAAACAAGCTCGTTGAGCTGGAAAACCACCCAGCAGCACAGTGAAATTCATTTGGTGTCCTCAGGAAATAGATGTTTGGTGACATAGCGAGCACTCACGGTGGTCAAACTACTGTGGCTGGGGAGCTAACCGCTAACTAGCTAACTAACCTTCATTAGAAGTTAATGGGTTTTTTAGTTTTATTATAAACAGGGTTTTTAGGGGTTTTGGGAGGGGGACGGATACAGAGAGTATGGATGAGGTAGGTGCATGTACTACATCATTAATCTTATTATCCTTTTATCAAAATGGCACATTCATAAATCAGAATCCTTTTTTTCTTACATTTAAGAACGAAGTCAAGCAGTATATTAAAACCATAGAAAAATCTAATAACACAAAAGCTATCAAGACCTTGAACCTATGTGCTCTCTACAACATATTTTTTATAATGCAATCTGTAAAAAATGCCTTTATGCATGTAACCCCCTGGCGATAATATTTGTTGTCGTGTTGAATTGTATTGTTTTGCACAATTCTTAATAAAGTTGTGAAAAAAAAGAGGTACTGTAGGTGCAGGGCTGGTGGTTGTTACCATGGGGACTTGTGGGAAATGTAGGAATTCCTGACTCAACAGGAACCTAAGAGAGCGTGACAGGCTGACTGACTCTATTTACAAGCACAGCAACACAACTGTGTGTGTCAGTTGCTCATTTGTCTCTATTTGTCTAAACCTGACATGTAATTATGCGTCTTTGTATACGTGTGTGTTTGTGTGTGTTTGCCATCACGCAGGTGTTCCCATGGTGTTTGAATGGTCTCCAGATCAGACCAGTCATGTTGTCGGTCATGTTGTCGGTCATGTGTTGCTGCCTAGATCTCCGTGCTGCGGGCGCCGCGCCAGCTCTCGCACATGGAGCCGAGCGAACATGTTTATCTGCTGAGTAAATAACAGCAGAGCAGGATTTATTTCAACGTGTGAACACGCTGAAGCAATAAGCCGGACCATGTGTGTCCACTGAGTCTCAACAGGTAGAGGAACAATGGAGGTCTGTTCAGGAAGTTACAACATCCTGCAGCTAACAGGAATCTATTCATTTGCACTATAAATGCACTAATACAGATATCAGTAATTATCATTATAAAGTGATATAAACTGCAACATGTTCATCAGCCAGACCTACAAACACAACTGACTGACTGACCGACTGAGTGATGAAGTTACAGCATTGGTCAACCAGCCAAGTGTTGGACTGTCTTTATTAAGTGATTCACTTACAAGAGGCAGTGTTGCTGACTTTGTTCCTCGACTTCAAACAAAGTGTTTTTTTCCCACAAATCAAACAACTTTTTGGACCAACCTGCTTCCAGAGGTGTTCGGTGATTTGGTCAGACAACATTGTAGTTGTAATAGAATCAGGATGTTGTTGGAAATAACTTGAAAGTTAAAATGTTGTTTTAATGGGCCACGTTTCAGTCTGTACAGTATTTCAGACACATCGTTTGACAACTGACACAAAGGACATAGCGATGAGAGCAGCTGTATGAATGTTTTTTTCGTGTCATGCCACCATTGTGGCCCATCCCATATGGGATTACAAGACACATAAATGAAAAACTAGACTTTCCTTACCCACCAAACAACTTCAGATGACTTTGAGTACTCATCTGTATATCGCTCTTCGTCTCATTGCCCAGCCCTTTTCAAGAAATAAAGACAATGCAAATATTTTCAACTGAAAAAGATGTTTTGGCTTCTCAGCATCGTCCAACCACACACATTTGTTATTTGGATCTACCTTACTAAACAGTTTTTGTCTCATAAAGTCATAGAAAGGACAGTAGAACACAAAATGCATTTCATTCTCCACCTCTTGGATGTCACATAAAGCACAAATTCTATTGTCTTCTGCTGTGCCGACACATCTGCCTGTCTCGATATGAAGACCAAGAATACCAGCTCTAAACTGAGCACACAGGGATCTTTTCTTTTTTGACAAATTATACAAAACATAATTTTCTGGACCAAATGCTTTATTTCACAATAAGTATGCAGTAGCTGTAATAAGTTCTACTAATTCAGCTAAAATACCGTGTAGGTGATCAAAGACAGGAGCAGTCCAGCTTTACAGCAGGTGTGTCCAATACACCCGGCTGTAATAAACCATGAAGGTTATAATGTGCAGTAACAGTTAATAACAGAAGTGTTTTAAAAGCTTTTGTGGTGATTTAAGACTAAGTTCAAGCAGAAGTAAGCGGAATGTTTGTGTTAATATAAGTCTTAAATAGTTGTATCTTCCGACAGCAATCACTTACATAGAGTGTTTGGTCTGAAACACGGGTCTGTCAGTCACTCTGCTCTGCTCTGAGCCGAGGAGAAAACTTTCCTTGTATCCTACAACCTTTATCCAATGAGGAGAGAGAACGGCATAAAGGGGCGGTCCTCTCTGTGTGTGCAGCCAAGGGATGCGCGTGAATGTGGTGACGTAGGGACGAGGGCGGGGACTGCTAACTCCATCGGTTGACAAGAAGTTAGCCAAAACAACTGGGTCGCTTACTTCTGCTTTTGCATTAGACTAAGAGGTCATTGTTTTAAATCTGAACTCTCCAGGTCTGGTGTCTCCTCCTCTGTGTCTCTAACCCTCCTCTTCTCCATGTGCATCATTTGTTTCTAACAACGAAGCCGGTGAGAAATCAATCCATGGAGCGGTGGATAATGTTATTCATCATCATCTACCATGTTACCATGTGTATACTGTATCTGTGTAGTCTTATCCGTCATAAACAAGAGATTACGTGTCGGAGGCTCTGATCTTACAAGGTTGGTTTTCAGCCAAGAGACGCTAGGTGGAAGGCAGAGAGCCTCCATTCTCCCTGGAACTAGTTACAAGTCAGTTATTAAAATACAACATTTGGATGATGTGTACCTGCTCTGTGGACTCTGGCATCAGAGCAGCTTCAGACACGTTGTCTTCAACACGTCGTACACTCGTCTTGTTTCCTGCGTTTCCTCTCGGGTCATCTGGGTGCACCAGATCTCTTTGTTCCGAGTCAGATTTTTTTTGTTTTTTGTGCCAGCTGCAGCTTTTTTTTTTTTTTTATTGGAATGAAAAGTCAATAGGAGGCGTCTGAACGTGGCCCATCATCAGAGACACTAATCAATTTATACGGGCCAGCGAGGTGCAACATCTGGCATTTACTGCGACTCCTGCATCGCTCTAAATTACCATCTAAATTACTACGTGCTGCTCTAAACAGCTGTGTGTTGTTTCCACTGCTATGAAAACTGTACGGCAATGAACCCAAAAGGCAACAGGAGGAGAAACACTTAAAAAAAAGAAAAAAGTAGAAGAAAAGAAATACAAAAATTCCCAGGAGATTTGGTATCTGCATGCAACCACTCTTTAATCAGACTGTGGGCGTGGCGTCACGCTTTGAATTTGCTCTTTATTTATAACTTGCAGAGCGCGCACACTCATTTCCAGGTGTGTCCTCGGAGAGCAGCGTATAAACAGAAACAGGAAGAGGTGCACGTAAAACAAAAAAACAACAAAAAAAACCAAACCAGAGTCGGATCGATCTGCGTTTTCAGCCGAATGTTCTGCCAGTAGTTTTTTGTTTCTTCTGAATTTTAATTTTTATTGCCAAAACATGATAAATATTTGTCCTGGCAGGAGTTGTGTTAATTTTCCACGCTGGTCTCTGGACGTTAAAAGTTGTCGCTGTCTCGGCTGAAGCACCTGCAGCCTGGATGTGATTTATGGTCTGGACTGGGTCTCGGCCTCCTAGCTGCTCCTCGTCCTCCTGTGACTTCCATGTTGAGATCTAATGACTATAATTATTTAATGCTGATAATAACCCTGAACCTTAAACGACCCACTCTTTTGTGCCTCGGCATATTGCATGTGGTGTTTACATCCGTTTTAGTTGAAAATGTTGCAGCTGGTTTTCATAATTTAGCCTTTATAGGTGCAAACTGTTTGTCTGCAAGACTGTATTATGGCTATATACTTGGGAACATGAAAACCAATAAAAATAATTCTAAAAAGAAAAAAGGATATGAATCTGATTAATATGAAAATGTGTTGTATTAAATTCCTTATTGAAACATATCATTCTGACATCTGTGACACAGACAGTGGAGAATAAAGCCAGATATTAATAAGGGAACACACAGTCTCCAGACATCACTAAGCTTATGAATACAAATTAAAACATATGAAGGAGATGATCTTTGTAGATATCGCTGCATTCATTTACATATTGATGATATGAAAAGCAGATTTTGAGCATCTGTGTTGTTTTGTCACAGAGATTGAAGCAGGACAGAAGGAATCCAAGAGCTGCTGCTTCTTTACAGACTTTTACTTTTTAAAGGAATAGTTCACCAAAAAATGAAATTCAAGTCCTCATTGACTCCCCCTCATGCTGATGAATACTCCAGAGTAGTTTTTTATTCCTCAAAGTGCATCTGGAGACCCGGGAGGCCGGTTCGCAGTCCAATGAAAACTTTACATGAGAGTCAATACGGCCTGACACAAAAAGGTCCATAAAACTACACAAAAACCATTTAATATTCCTCCACACTGCTCGTCCACTGCAATCCAAGTGTCCTGAAGGGAGATAGTCCAGAGTTTACCCAAAACAACGTAATTTAGGCAACGTCCGGTCACGTCTGCAACTGCGTGCATCGTGAGAACGTGAGATCACGCCCGAGGCAAATTTAATATAGGACTGTTGAGGCTGTAAAAATGTCCTAAATGACGTTGTTTCCAGTAAACTCTGGACTAGCTCCCTTCAGGACACTTGGATTGCAGTGGACGAGCAGTGTGGAGGAATATTAAATGGTTTTTGTGTAGTTTTATGGACGTTTTTTCATCAATTTCATTTTTTGGTGAACTATTCCTTTAAGTCTGCAACAGCTCACTGTCAGTATTTCTCTCCATAATGAATTGTCCAACACCAAAGTAAATACTTAGTTTACTTTGATGGAGAAAAGAAGCAAATTCTCACAATTTAGTCGCTCAAGCAGGAACTTTCTTTGCCTTGAAAAAATTGTGGTTCGCTCATAATTCCGACATCCCATTATTCTGAAAATGACCCATTGTTCTGAAATCTCAACGTTTCAACATCCCATTGTTGTGATATGTGATTATTCTAGGCGTCATAGAGAGGAGAGAATGAAACACCGTGACCTCCTGTTATTAACTCTGGTGCAAGTTGTGCGTAAATGACACGCTGGGGTCCGGGTTGTTTGGGAAGCTTTCCGCGATGGTGACCGGCCAACGGCGGGTTATGGGATGTGGGTTATGATTGGGATTACACTTGTATCAGAAATTGATGGTTAGGGTTAGAAACACTGAGATTTCGGAGCAACGGGATGTCGAAACATTGAGATCTCAGGATAATGGGCCATTTTGGGACTATTGGGATGTCAGAATAATGACATGGCACCAAGACATGTTGTGCTTGGAAAGCAAACGTCTTGTTCGTTCCTTTCCTGAAGTCAACATGCGGTGTCCAGTCGGCCCTGAGGACGTATCGTATCCTCTCTAACAGCTCTTACACAGAAAACACAGTGATGTCTGACTGAGGCCGCTAACAGATGCTAACGCTAATGTCTATGTAGAAATAAATAGCAAACCTGACAAATGGTTCTTTTGAAAACTGTTAATTATCTCAAATAGTTTCCACAGCGACTGTAGGCCCATAGTAATAAGACTTTCCCCTTTGGCAAAATCGATCACATCACACCACAGAATATTAACACAAATGTAGTTTTAGATGAAGTAAAGGCCGTGCAGCTGCGGTGTCGGGGGGGAGCGGTGAGGTGTGGACCCCCGTCAGGCTGCAGCTCTGGACTGCGTCAGCTCAGCTCCCTCTGCAGAGACTCAGCAGCCGGCTTCTCCTGGGAGGTCGGCTGTTTGCCTCTGGCAGCGAGTCCAGGAGAGGAAATGGGATGATAGGGAGCCACGCTGTTGTTGTTTTCTCTCACACCATGCATGGCAACTAAACGCACACGAGAGCGCTGAGCTGAGCGAGGGCCCCCCGAGCTACGAATACTCTGCAGTAAAAAAAAAAAACTCCCTCCTCAGTATTCTCAGGTTGAAAGCTCAGACTCTGTTTGGCGCTGACGAACAGAACTCTTAAAATCCTACAGCTGATACGAGCCAGCACATCCCGATCTTTTGAGGTAATACCTACCAGCTCACTGGACGGAGCCGCAGCTTTGTCACCAGTGAGCGTGAGTCATCACTAATAGTCCGCGCACGGCTGCGAAAAAAGCTCATTTATCACCTAAGGCTTTCTCTTCTGAAGGAAAAAGAAAGGAAGAAAGAAAGAACGACACATAAAGAGGAGAGAGGTAGCGACCCTAAAGTGAAAACAGAGGCGCCGCCGTGACATGGTGCCCAATCACGGCGCTCTGATCGAAGGAGACTGGAAAACAAACGGCGCGGGGATCACGGGACAGAAAACAGAAAGCTAATTCAATCAAAACAATCCCAGACGTCCTTTTTCAAACCCACGTGTTTTGAGTTTTCAGAATCCACAGAATTAAAAGAGAAGAAATATCAGCTGTGTTTATGAAAAGGTAGAAATCTATAACGTTACAAACAACCAACCAGCGTCGACTCGACGGAGCTGCAGGGTCAGATAACCGAGCTGGACCCAAACCAAAAACATCTGCTGAGCCTCGACACCTCCTCCACCTCCTCCTCCTCCTCCTCCTCCTCCACTCGGCACCTGAACGCAACACTCGCAGCGTCATGTCAGAGCTGGATCACATCCGCCATACATACATACATGCTGGATGTTTGACCTCCCGCGGCACGGACACATGGCTGGAACAGCATGAGGGTTTTATCGTGTGTGACCCTGGGAAGCGGCGTGACTAACACGACTCTGCTCTCCACTGTTTGTACTTAACATCCCAAACCACGAAAATCACCAGAAATCTCGAGGATTTACCTCATGCCGGGACGCTGCACTCATTAAACATTTGGCTGCAGCTAAAGCAAACTTTTTTTTTTCCCCCCTTGGTGCCTTTAATCTTCCACGTGTGGATGTGTTTTGTTTTTTCAGGCTCGATTCATAAATATCCGGCCTCCGACGTTCCCTCTCATTCACAAAACTCATGTCAACCCATCAGTTGTTGTTCTTTTTTTCACTTTTTCACTTACATTGTGTGATGCAAATGTCCCATAGCTTCTGTCAATCAAAACTCAGCACTTCCTGCATTTTGTTTTTCACATTAAAAGCCTGGCTGGCCCACAGGCCTCCATATGTCGGCCATGAGGAGGGTGAAGTCAGGAATGAAGGCCTGTCGATCGTTATTAGTCTGGTCCAGATCGGTTTCTGTTTCCTATCAGTGTCTGATCAATTAGGTATTTCCTCAGTCCCAGTGCAGCGTTTAGCAGCTGAACCCTTTGTCTGCTTTTGATCTTTACATCGAGTTTAAAGGGATAGTTAAACATTTTGGCAAATTGGCCCATTGCCATAATCCCTATAGTCATAGCAGTAGGTTCGTTACCTTTAATTGTCGGTGCAAGATGTTTTTAGAACGGCGGAGCAGAGCTGTGAGCTGCTCAGAGCTACGCTACAGAGGCTCATGGGATTTCTTGGTTTCCCTCATCAAACTCATCAAATACACAATCCAACAACTCCACAACGCTCTGGTGGACAAGTTGTGACCTGCATATTCACCACGCTATGAGATAATAACACAACGTTACCGGACAGAGTTGTTTTAGACAGTTTTTCATCAAGCAGTCTCTGTATTTGCCTCTAAAACAACTCTGTCTGTTAACGTTCTGTTATTATCTCACAGCGTGGCTCCGCCGTTCTAAAAATAGCTTGCACCGACAATTAAAGGTAACGAACCTACTGCTATGATTATAGGGATTATGGCAATGGGCCGATTTGCCAAAATGTTGAACTATCCCTTTAAAGAATATTTAGAGTTAAAGCTACATTACAGTGTTTTATTGTAGTTTTAGAGCAGAGAGCTTGGCGCTCGGTGTTTGATGAATAGTTTCCCTGTCAGATTCGACTTTATAAAGTCGGACTTTTCCAGTAATCGGCCTCAAGCAGCCGTGAAATCACAGAGTGGGAAGCTGAGAGCTGAACGTCCTCACTGTTGTTTCTGGAAGTGTGATTCACTAATGAGCTCTCTGGACTCTCCAAGGTGTTTTCCACTATTCTCTCACTCTGTCTCTCTTCTCTGTTTCACTGTGTTTACTGACTCAGCAGCAGGACGACCTCTGACCTCTCACTTTAGTCTCCTCTGTTTGAACTGTCATTAATTTATTACACGATACGTCAAACATGATAATATTTAAGTTTATAGGATGAATGGTAACACTTTATAACTCAGGGACTACGGATGGAAAATAGCTAGTAAGCTAAATCTGGTTCAAAGCATCTTCTCTCATCTCGAGACTAATACTATTTTGTACATTGTCCCTGATACAAATAAACGTATTAAATTAAATAATAAGTACACACTATTAAGCATTAGTTCAGCATTTAATACTGAATTCTTCATTTATAACATAAATCCTCATTAGTAGTTTATAAACACAGTAAAAAATGTTTTACTCATCATTGAGAAGCACTAACTGTGTTTATAAACTACATATTAATGAGTATTCATGCTAGAAATAAAGAATTCAGTATTTATTAATGCTTAAATAATGCTTAATAGTGTGTAGTTATTATAAAGTGTTACCGGATGATTTAGTTAGTATTTAATATTTGTGCTGAATCACCACCTTCTCCAGTTTATTACCCAGACTCTGGGAAACTAACCAGCATTAACATGTAAACGCTGAAATGACAGAAAATTAAATATAATTTCCTCTAGATGTGATTTTCTCATTTGGAAACATTTAGTTTTATTCTCAGACCTTACAATCAGAGGGTTGGTGGTTCGATTCCCGGCTCTTCCAGTCCATGCCTCAAACGTCCATTGGTTCTTTTTACCTCAAGCTCTGATGGGTATTTACTAACAGACATTTTATAGACTTAACAACTGTCTAATTGATTGAGTATCGATTATAGTAATTGTTATTTGTAGCGCTGATTCTAAAGCTAGTTTTAAATCCCTATTTGTGTGCGTGTGTGTTGACCTTATTTGTAGCTATAGCTGTTTTCCTCTCGCTGACTAACACACACACACATCATGTTCGCTCAGATTTCCAGAGGTGACTTCATCATCATCGCAGCGGCCTGTCAAAGTGCCAGTCAAACTTTATGGAACATGGACGACGTAAAACTATTGACTAAAACAACATTAATGTAATCACCCTAACCATGTTTTATTAGGGAATAAAACTCAGTGTGTGTTTACCTGCAGTTTGTCGCAAGGCGTCTGTCGGCCTCCCCTCCCATCATAAATGATACTGGACAGCGTGCCCCAGCCATTAAACGCTGTGTGTTTGTTAAACATCGACACTTACTGGAGCTGCCGTGTTAATCCTATATGAGCTGTAAACTAAAACCCATAAACACAACAAGCAGGAAGAGGAGCCAGCTGTTTACTCCCAGCACCCCGAGACCTGGAGGAGGAGGTGGAGGAGGAGACGCAGCCATGGCTTTCATTACCCGACCGCTCTGAGTGTATGATTAAGAAGCCACATGGCCCTGTGTAATGACATGACGAACATGGCCGTGCTCATCATGTCTAATACAAAGGTCTTAGAGTTAATGGAGGAAAGCTTGGTCGTCTCTGCTGTAGGCAGCAGTGGTAGTTATTAAATGTTATTATGTGATTGTGGGCTGGAGCTGTCAGGAGACGTTAAACATCTCCGAGCTCACGGCGGGATCGCTGAGACTCTGGATTCTGCTGCAGGAGTTCATATTTAATGTTTCTATGTGTTATCGTGAGAGTGGGCAGTGACAAACAGAGCCTTGAAGACAAAGGTCAGGGAAGGAAAGGCTCTGATGTGACGACATGACAGTGATGCGTACCATTGGCCAGTTTTATACAGGTATTCGTCAAATCCCCAGACGTAAGGATTAAACCGTATACCCATGTGAGTCTGAGTCCGGTTCTTCTTCACCGTGGCTGCGCCTAAAGAGTCTCTGAGGCGGTCGGATCTGTTCCCTTCAAAGAGAGAGTTAGAGGAGCATCACATGTGGGAGTCGTTAGAGGATCTCTGATTGTTTCGGTCGACTCCTGGGGACGGAAAATCCTGTTTGTTGTTCAGTGAAAGTCAAAGTCCGGAATGGGGAGTGACACTTTGCACACAACAGATAAGACGTTCAAAAGCCGATGTTATCGGCGCGTCTCTGCGTTTCCTCGTGATTTCTCTGGAGGCTGAAAGCAGCTATTGTTTGGCCGAAGAGGTTCTAACGTCCCAGTTTTGTTGTGTTGATCAACAGAAGCTCAGTTGGGCGTCGGACTACTGCACTGTACAGGTTCCAGTGTTCAGATCATTATAATGTCCTCTGGCGTTTCTTTAGAGCTCCGAGGCCAAAACGCTGCAGGAAATGTTGTAATGACGTGACTCAGCTGCAACTCAGAGTTACAACAGAGCTCAGAGTCTTCAGACATTCAGACCACGTCACCTTCTACACACTGGAAAATGATCTGAAATGTCATCGGCAAATAAAATCAAAGGTTTAAATCAAAGGACTTCAGAGACTTCAGTGTGGCTTCAGACTGGGACAAAAACCAAACCATGGGGTCCAGGGAGTTCTGTGTGGACCTGTACACTGTCTAAGCAGAACAGTGGGGACAATTAAAGTCCAATACAAGAAGTTTTGAAGCAGGGCTCTTCAACGGTAGAGTTGTTCCGACTCCGGTACCAGTATTGGAAATGCCTCCGGTACTGCCGAAGAAATGCCGGCATCTGTATCGGCAAGTACTCTCAGTTCAGACACTGTTCCCATGCCACATGTATCAGAAACAGAGATCTGTTTACCAGATCCTGATCCACTCCAACTGCATACACCAGTATCGGTATCAGTACTTGTTATCGGCCGATACCTACAGCACAAGTATCGGAATAGGTATCGGAACAACTCTACTTCAGAGGGATCGGGCAAGAAGTATTGGAAATGCCTCCGGTACTGCCGAAGAAATGCTGGCATCGGTATCGCCAAGTACTCTCAGTTCAGACACCGATCTCATACCACATGTATCAGACATAGGGATCTGTTTACCAGACCTTGATCCGCTCCAACGGCATACATCGGTATCGGTATCGGTACTCGTTATCGGCCGATACCTACAGCATGAGTATCGGAATAGGTATTGGAAATGTCTAGGTATCGGAACAACTCTACTTCAGAGGGATCGGGCAAGAAGTATTGGAAATGCCTCCGGTACTGCCAAAAAATTGCCGGCATTGGTATCGGCAAGTACTGGAGTTCAGACACCGATCCCATACCACATGTATCAGAAATGAGGATCTGTTTACCAGACCCTGATCCACTCCAACTACATACACTGGTATCGGTATCGGTATCGGTACTTGTTATCGGCCGATAGTATTGGAATAGGTATCGGAGCATCTCTACTTCAGAGTGACCGGGTATGAAGGCCTGGGGTCAGGGAAGTGACCGAGAACCCAACGAAGCTGAAGGAACCTGCTGAAGAACGACCATCAGAGCTGCATCTCCTCATCATCAAGGCCTCAGTGGTGGAGATACCGGAGGACGGATGGTGTCTAACTCCAGAACCTCAGGAGCTGCTCATCACCCGGAGATCCTGGTTTAATGACGAAACAGAACAAGTCCAGAGAAGAAGAAAGATAACCTGAGGAAATGGTTCACCTGTCAACACCACACTGTTGAATAGATACCTGAGATCATTTGTCCCATCAGCTATTTGAATCAGCGGTAGTTGATTATTTGGTGTAACTTGTAGGTAATAATTTTATGATGTATTCTGGTATTTCTCGTACTGTTATGTATTAATTATATGATGTATTTCTATCTATCTATTATTACTTAATGTGTTCTATGAATTGCCCCTTGCGGGACATTAAAGTTCAATCAATCAATCAATCAATCAATCAATCAATCAATCAATCAATCAATCAATCAATCAATCAATCAATCAATCAACACTGATCCAAGACTGGAGGAGCCTCAAGACCAATCATTGTGGTCCTGAAGGTCCAGTTGATCCCTTTACTCAGAAGATGTCAGGAATTGAGGTATACCTGCTCCTTCTTGACATGTCTCAGTTTCCTCTTTGTCCTTATGGGTCATTGAGTTTATCTTGATTTCACACATCCTGAAGCTCCTGTACATCAGAGTGAGCTGGTCCTGGTCTAGGTCTCGTCTCAGGTTCTCCCTACACAAACAACAAACCTGTCTGTCCTCGGCCTGCAAGGCGGTCACCGAGGTCAAACGTTTTTGTATATATATCTGCTCGGCCTTCTTGTGTTTGACTCGGTTGTTTTTCCTGAGTCGGGCCAGCGAAGCGTTTTTATAGAAAGGCAATTGAAAGTCTCCATCGGTTAATTCAATAGAGGCCTGAAAAGTGAAACAGTGTCTGTGTGTGGAGAGGCCAGCCATTAATGGAGTCCACCTTCCTCCCGGTCCCCGCTGCGCTCTCTGATGCCACATCTCCCCGGGCACAGTGTCAGAGACTGCTTCACACCTGGTTCTGCTTCCCCCCGCTGCAAACCTCCAACGACAACAAAAGGGAAATTTAAAATTATAATTAAATATATTACGTCTGTCTCTTTGAGGAACGTTGACTCATAAAGTCGATCCCGGGGGAGAACGAAGAGGCGAACATCTAATTTAATATCACTATTGATTTTCTGTGTCGTCCTTTTAACTTTGGCTCCACTGATATTTTAAAAATATGTTTTTGGACTCGCTGCAACATGTTTACAGGATTGTTAGAGATCAGAAATTCATGGATTATTTATATTGTGGTCAATGTTTTTTCTTCCAAAGATCCTTTTTTTTTGTTGTTGTGTCTCTTTTAACAAAAACCACTCACACACACAGGTGTTTTCCACATTTCCCAGCATGCCTCTGTGTGAGAGCTGCTTCAGTGTTATAGATAAACCCTGATGTTTTGGACTTTGATGCAAAACAACACGTTCACGGTGCTGAAGGATCAATGTGGTTCAACCCTAACCTGTGTTATGCAGCGGCCTCTACAGGACGACTTACTAAAAGTTTTTATATTGAAATATTTCATTTAAGATCCGACCATGTTAGCTGTGAAGCAGCTAGCATGCTAACAGCTTCTCAGTCAATGTTTTTTCTTTATTTTTATTACTTTCTACATTGTAGATTCAAACTAAAGACATCAAAACTATGAAGGAACACATATGGTGTTATGTAGTAAACAAAAAGTGTTGAACAAAGCAGAATATGTTTTATATATTAGACTTTTCGAAGTAGCCACCTTCTGCTTTGATGACAGCTTTTCTCACACTTTATGTTTAATTCAGTCATCAGCTTCATGAGGTCGTCACCTGGAACGGTTTCTGTTTTCCAACGGCGTTGAAGGAGTTCCCAGAGCAGCTGGGCACTCGTTGCTGTTTTACCTTCACTCTGTGTTCCAACTCATCCCTAACCATCTCAGTTGGATTTAAAAGTCCAATGTAGTAATATTTGGCAAAGTTTATTGGAAAAATCTGAATATACTACCCATGAATATATTTGTATAAGTGTGTAATCGCTATAAATGTCTAAGGATATTCTCATTCATCCAGGTCATCGTTCTTTTCTGGATTTTCTATCTCCCATTTACAATGCTGCCCTTTCATCTGTACCCAGGAGATTAAACAACTCAACCTCTAACGACTCTCAACGATCATCGTTCACCAGGGTTTCACCTGACTCCCACAGTGGTTAAATACCTGGGTCTCACTCCACTGTCTTTGTCTAGCTAGTGCGGACTAGTGAGACTTGTTGCGTATGAACTGATGAAGCCCCTTGGAAATCCAGCCAGCCAGAGAGTAGGAAACAGCAGACATATGGTAAAAAATGGTTTAGATCGCCATCGCTCCATATGTGTTCCTTCATTATTTTAATGTCTTCGGTTTGAATCTACAATGTAGAAAGTGATTAAAAAAAAACTACAAAAAAGACCATTAAAGTCCCCCTCCCGCGACCCTTTTTGGTCATTTTAAAACCAGCAGCTCATTAGCAATGCACCTCTGGAGGGTGGGCGGAGACTGCGCTGCTCTGCACCCGCCCAGCCACCTCCTCGCACCCCACCCCCCCGCTTGCTGACAGCTGGACATTGTACAATTACAGATTCAGTGCATTTAGCGTAAAACTGCTCACTGGGATCCGATCCCAGACTGGAGCATAGTCCTTGCTCACGGTACAAGCTGCTCTACCAGGTGAGCTATACCTGTTATACCTTGACAGCTACACCGAGCTGTCAAGCCTTTCACCTCTGAGCCAGATGCAGAGCGGGGCGGGAGCTTGTAGCACTAGTGCCCTCCCCTGGAGCTGTGACACGTCAGCTCCAGTCTCCCTGAAACTGCCAGTTTGCGTCTGCCATTGGTTCACAGCAGTTTAAAGGCAGAAAAACTCAGAAATGCAATTTTGCACTTCCTTTTCTACTGCTATGTCCTCTAACACAAGAAAAATGCCACAGGAACATGTGAAAAGCACGAAAAACACGATTTTCACGGGAGGGGGTCTTTAAATGAGAAGGTGTGTCCAAACCTTTGACTGGCAGTGTACGATATAACATAATATAATATGAACAGGGCCAGACTGATGAAGGTCTTTTGGTCTGATCGACCTGATGAGACACGATCAATAGGTTTTGGTCTGTGTTGATGTGACGGATTCATAGTGTTTTTGTAATCGAGACCAGTCGTTTCAACCAAGGTCAAGGTCTTGGTCTTGTCTCAGAGTCGACTGCATTTTCAGTCAGGTGGTCTTGACCACAATACGACTGATTCCCTGTCAGTGAGTGTCTGTCAGTGTGATGCCTCGGTATCAGATCTGGACGAGGTCGCAGCTTCACCTAAAAATGAAAACGAGTTTTTGTTAATTTCCTCTGGAGCTCGTCTGACTTTTCTTTGGACGAGCTGCAGCTGCTGATTCTTCAGACCGGACAAAAGTTCATTAACGTCAGTGGAGACGTTTCCATCAGTGTGTGTTACACTGATATATCATCTGTGTGTGTGTGTGTGTGTGTGTGTGAGCAGGATGACGTGGCCTCAGCGAGGTGAAGACATGATGTGGGTTTAACAGAGAACTACAAACTGACATCAGCTCGTTATCGGCCGTGTCCCGGTCGCTCGTCAACGTCTCCTGTTGGAGCTCGTTCGTTAAATCGTCACCGACGTGAAGTTTAAACTGTGAATCAGATTTTCTCTGAACAGACGCTGCGTTGTTTCCTCGCAGCGTCATCCTGCTCACACTTTGTTACAGATGCAGAACAAGGAGCCAAACGATGAGCGAGTGTGTGTGAGAGAGTGTGTGTGTGTGATAGATAGTTTAATAAGCCGCCGATCAAAGAGTGAGATGACGTCAAAGTCTGAATGACGGAGCTCAATGAAATTCACTAAAGAGCAACTTGAAACTAATCGTACAATTAATGATATGATGATACAGCAATAAAAATAAATACAGCTTCAACCATTAAAGGGATAGTTCAACATTTTGGCAAATTGGCCCATTGCCATAATCCCTATAGTCATAGCAGTAGGTTCGTTACCTTTAATTGTCGGTGCAAGCTATTTTTAGAACGGAGGAGCAGAGCCAGGAGCTGCTCAGAGCTACGCTACGGAGGCTCATTATGGGATTTCTTGGTTTCCCTCTTCAAACTCATCAAATACACAATCCAACAACTCCACAACGCTCTGGTGGACAAGTTGTGACCTGCACATTCACCACGCTATGAGATAATAACACAACGTTACCAGAAAGAGTTGTTTTAGAGGGAAATACAGAGACTGCTTGATGAAAAACTGTCCCTGAAGGCAACGCGCATCAGCGGTTTTGCATGAATTTCCCTCTAAAACAACTCTGTCTGGTAACGTTCTGTTATTATCTCATAAACTATAGGAAACTATATGGATGATGACGATGATTTAGGAAGTGGACTTTGATTGGCCGATGCTGCATATGATTGCGTGCCAGCTTCTCTTTTGTTCTTTGTCTCTTCGTCTCACTTTTCTTTCTGTTTTGGGGATTTTTATTAAGTTTTATTAAGATTTTTATTAAGTGTTCATCCGTCTTGTCCACACTGAGGACACATTTGAGGAAGATGATGATGCTCCTCTTCGTACCCTCATGGTCAGCTCATCGTTTTGTTCTGGAGCCAGACATCAGTCTGATTATCAATAATTAATCATCAATCAATATAGTGAGAGAGAATGAAGGAGAGGTCAGGGGGTTAGGGTTTATTCAGTTTGGTAAAACAAAAAACCTTGAAGCAACAGGAAGTAACAGGTTTCATGGAGAATGTGCTTTTAATTTGTAGGATCACTGATCTTTGGTTCCTATTGATCGTATACATCAGTGTGTGTGTGTGTGTGTGTGTGTGTGTGTGTCCTTCTGGTCCTTGTAGTGTCTCTAATCTAATTTCCACTCAGCAGGGGGTGTGTATGTGTGTGTGTCAGTCGTCTGCAGTCGGACATAAAAACCAACATGTCATGGTTCTGGGATGTTTTGAGTTGTGCCTCCGTCACAGATCAGATCTGTCTGTGGATCGTCTGCTGAACTTCAAAGCTGCTGATACACCGAGTCGTCGTTCTGCTGCCGTCATCTCGTTCCACTTTAGACCGCAGGAGGTTCCTGATTGAAAACACCACCACACAACATGTTCCTCCTCCTCTGCTCCACTCTGACAGCTCCTCCTCCTCCTTCTCCTGCTGCTGCTGCTGCTCCACCAGTGACCCTCCTCCTACAGCCAGGATAACGATTATTCTACTGCTGATCACTTCCTCTGTTCATCTGTGCATCTCTGAGGGACAAACATGGAAGAACTGTGCAGCTAGAAGAGTGTCAAAATGGATAAATGCACAAAAAATGATTCATAAATCCCCAACAATCCCCTTTTCATGTCACGTCAAGAGAGTCTCAAACCTCGCACACACAAATGGAAGGAAGTTAACAAATTAAGAGCACTTTGTAAATGCAGGTTCGATGGTTCATATATCAATGTAACAACCTCCAAATTTCCGTCGGTAGAATTTCATGATATGTTTAACGCAGAAGAATACATAATATTATTGAAACTTATGTATCATGTCATGGTTAGGCTGTACACTGTGGGAATAAAGATTGAATTTAATTTATACAGGCTGTCACAACATTACTATTTACCGTAGGCTACTGGCAGAAATTTGCTTGGATATACTTTATGTTTATAAATCTTTGTGTTTTGAGAATCCCAAAATACATTTATGAATCATTTTTCTGTGCATGTAATAATTTATGTGTGCATGTAATAATTTTGAGACTGTTCTGGCTCCATAAACAATCCCTTATTCTTATTGTTCACATTAAAAAGAGGAATCTAATCTAATAACTCATGACATCATGATGAAGTGCTGATAAGTGATGTGATGTCAATGAGTTGTGTGTGTGTGTGTGGTCCTGGTTCAGATCCAGAGTTTGTTTTTTCATCAGGAAGTTTCTCTCCAGCTACAAGTGGGATCGTTTATTTCCACCCCATAATAAACACAGAGTGACACAGGGTCGTCGTCAGTGAAAAACTATTTTTATATTGAGTTTCAATCGCTTCCTGTAATAAAAACCTCATCAGACGCTGTGATGGTGCGTTCACTGTCTGAGGTTTAATCTGGTTAATTGACACTTGTCTCTTTTTCTCCTCTATCATCTGATCTGATGATGATTAGGTGTTTCCATGACGACACTGTGATGTTTACAGCTTTCTGTCATGTTAGTACTCATAATTTAAAATGTATTTATTATGTTTTCACTTCTATTTTATATACTTTTCTTTTCTTGGATGGTGTTTTAAACACTTTTTATTACTGACAATGTGCTTTTCTGTGTTTTCTAACGTATTACTAGACTCTAAAAGAGCCCTCTGCACAAATGGCAAATAAATAAATCTCTCAATCTCAGTCTCTTTACAGATCTTATAGATGAGGAGTGCGTCTCAGCCTTTTGGCTTCATGTTTGTGATTCAGGAGGAAAATATCTGCAGAGGAAACAGCGGAGGAGTCGTCACACTTCAGACACTTTATTTCCCCCAGTTTCCTCCAGTTTCCACTACAGGCCGAGGTCTTTCCCTCAGAAAACACGACGGATGAGTCAGATTCTGGACGACTCTGTTAAAATCCGGCCCCTCTGATTGGTCCAGGTCCTGTGTTAGTGTAAAGTTCTGGTGACGGTCCTCCAGGGTGAATCAACTCCTCTGCCCCGCTACTCCAGTCAGTCCAACTACCACCCAGAGAGCCAGGTGTTACTCTTGTTTCACAGAGTCGGTGAAATGTTGTCGATCATATACTGTATAGCTATTACTTTAACTGTTGGCATACATTTACACCCATTGGCTCATCTCCCTGACCTGCAGAACAGAAAGATTGAGGAAATCCTTCATCCCTGCTGCCATTAAGATGCACAATGCCATGTGTTAGGCTATACATGTTTTTGTTTTAACTTTTAATATCATCATTTATATAATATTATTATAGGTTATGTAAGCTGCTGGACGATCTGAATTTCCCTCCTAGGGATTAATAAAAGTATTTTATATTCTATTATATTCTCTAATGTTAGTTTTATAGAAAAGTACATGATTAAAATTATTCGTTATTTTAAGTATGCAGTCTCATAACTGCATTTCTGACGTTTATTAAAGAAAACCTGAAGTTTTGGTTATTTCATGCACCATATACGAGCGGACTGACGCAAGATGGCGGCCGTGTCATTGGGCAGCAGCGTTGGGTGAGTCTTATATAGATCTATGATCCCAACTCCTTCCTTTTTGGTAAGGTCGCCCTTGTTTTATTTATTTATTAACCCTTATTTTACCTGTTTATCCAGTTTCTGGATCATATTGGTTTTTATGTTTTGGTATTTGTTTTTTATCTCCGTTTTATGTTCTGATCCAGTGTTTTAATATTAATCTGCCAATTCTATATTTCTTGTTACATTTGATCCCTTTAGCCATTTTACCTGTTATTGAACTTGACATGGTGCAATAAGACCTAGAGACTGTGGCAGTTACTAGGGGCAACTAAAATGCAATAATCCGGGAAGCGCAATAGTTATTTACTCCTGTACTGTGGATTTAGTTGTACTGTTCGCTCCCTGTTGAATGTGTGTGTGTGTGTATGGTGTTTGGTTGAGTAAGCACGGCACTGACTGTCCAAGACAAACTTCCCTCCGGGGACAATAAAGTTTATTTTGATATTGATTTTGAACTGCCCCTTATGTTGCCCCCTCTAGTTACCTGAGTTGCCCCCTGGTTAATGAAAATACCCCCACAAAGGCCTGTTGTTTTTAAGTACAGCTGGTCCAAATGCCCCCACCCAGACTGATCCTGTTTCATTTGATGAAATCCCTTGACAATCTAGTTGTGATCATCCTCAAGTCCCTTTGGTTGGACTGCCCCTGAACTCACCATGTTGCCCCTCTTCCCCTGCCCAACACACGAACAGACAAACACAGGTGTAAATTTTCAGTAGTTTTATTGAAAAATGCCTCTTCTTCTGTTTTCAGAAATAAATAAGAAAATAAGGCTGTGGATTCACAATCTGCAGTTCAAACATGCAGCAGTGAAACCACCTCCATGGTCTCAGCCGCAGGTTTCCACTGCATCCCATACTGAGAAATGACAACAACTATATTCTGGTTAAAACAAAATGAAATGTAACCAAAAAAAAAAAAAAATGAAAAAAAAAAAAAAAACAAAGAAAAAAATGAAAAATGAAAAACAAAACAAAAAACATAGTAAATATACACCACAGACATGCAATTCCACCTCTGGAAAACTTCGCTGTGACGGAGTAAAAAGGAAAAAACTGATAAATATAAAGTCTAGAGATACAAATGAAGCTGTGTGTAACTGCCATAATGAGACTGAGCCTCCTGACGAGGGTATAAGGTAAATTACTGGATGAAATGTGACAGGAAAAAATAAAACTAAACAAAAACAATCAATCTTCTCTGATGTCGCAACTGTGAACAAACATTTTCATCCCTCCTCCTCTTCTTCCTCCTCCTCCTCCTCCTCCTCCTCCTCTTCCTCCTCCGTACGATGAGTGCACTGTTCAACACTGCTGGTTCATGTTCATACACATCGATGCAAATATGTTACAAGCAAAAAGACACAAGTGGAAATAAAAACAAAAAAACAAAGCTCACAGGTTTTTCATGGAGTCTGAAGTTGTTGTTGGTTTTTTCTTCTTTCATTTTTTTTTTTTTAGGTTTTTTTCTTTTTCTCTTTTTAAATTTTGCCCCCAAACCCCTCCCCCCTAGCTCCGTCCGGACCCCCTCACCTGCTGCTGCAATGAATATTCACATACGTTCGTTTGAAGGCTTTTAAATGTTAAAAAGTGTTTCCCAATGAAGTCGAGGTGTCAAACCCCGTCTGCTCTTTGTTTAGTTGTTTGTAATGTGCATGAATCCAACAACAAACACAGGTTGAACAAGGAAAATAAAAAAAAAACAAAGAAAACAAAAAAAAAGAAACAAAAGAAAAGGGAGAACATGGCCGCTCTTATGATGTTAGCCTGTCGCCTGACGCCTTTCTGGACAGCGACCTCTTTCGGCGGCCGATCGACACCTCGTCCTCCTCGGGGCCGGGGCCGACGTGGGTGTCGGAGTCAGGAGGGAACTGGCCTGCTCGGAGATACAGCGTTTGGGCCGGTTGAGCACAAGAGTTTCTCAGCATGCACAAACACAACGGGTTCAACTTGGACTTTATCTACGTGGCTGCTAACGCTGCTAATGCTGCAAACGCTGCTAATGTTGCTAACACTGCTAACGCACCAAGGCGTGGCGTCGACAGCGGGGGCGTGTCCACTCTGTGTGAAGGTCTGAGACAGGAAGTGGAGCTAACAAAGCTAAAAGCGCTGGAGTAAAATCAGGAGCTCGTTAAAGGGATAGTTCAACATTTTGTCAAATTCGCCTATTGCCATAATCCCTATAGACATAGGAATAATTAATAAAGTAATTATCGGTGCATGTTGTTTTGAGATCGGCGGGGCAGAGATAGAGGTGAACGGTACAGGTCCCCTGTCCCTCATCAAACTCATCAAATACACAATCCAACAACTCCACAACGCTCTGGTGGACAAGTTGTGACCTGCACATTCACCAGGCTATGAGATTATCATGTAACATTAGGACAACATGAAGCAAATACTCTGAATAATTTCTATTTGGAGTGTAGTTCTGGCTGCATTTGCCTCTAAAACAACTCTCGAGTCTCGTAATATTACATGATTATCTCATAGCGTGGTGAATGTGCAGGTCACAACTTGTCCACCAGAGCGTTTTGGAGTTGTTGGATTGTGTATTTGATGAGTTTGATGAGGGACAGGGGACCTGTACCATTCACTGAGCAGCTCACGTCTCTGCCCCGCCCATCTCAAAACAACATGCACCGATAATTAAAGGTGATGAACCTACTGCTATGACTATAGGGATTATGGTGAGAGGAGGATGTGACTAAATGTTGAACTATCCCTTTAACGTAAATAATCTAATCCACTGATTTGATGAGTTGTCTCTGCAGCTGATCACTGGGATCAAATCAATCAATTTAAAAAGCAAAAACAGGAAGTCAGCTCATCATTAAGTGGAGAGGAAAAGATTCAGGAAGCAGCTTCTCATTTTAACAAACAGCTGATCAATCAGTCCAACTGTAAAACTCATCAATTATTCATTCATCATTTGTTTAGTTTTTGTCTTAATGTAATTTTATTTGTGGACCATGGGACTACGGATGGAGATTAGCTTTTGAGCCAAATCTGGCAAATAATTTTTTGTATGTTCATTAATATGCAGAGTCCCACTAGAAATAATCAAATAAATGAAATGAAATAATAGTTTATGAATAAAGTCTTTAAATATTCGAGATATTAAAGACAATTTGGTTAATTAGATCTAATGATGGAGGCTGTTGAACCTCACATCAGTCGAACAGCAGCTTCATTTAACAGCAATTCTATCAATAATCAATCAATCAATCAATCAATCAATCAATCAATACTAGTCTGGCCTAATGAAGAAGATCATGTAATAAATAAACTTGAACCTGCTCTCTGACTCTCCGACACACCAGTCACCTGTCAATCAATCAAGCCCTCGGCCTTGGACACGCCCCCGGTGACGTCATCACATCAGCTCATTCAACAAAAACTCAACAACAACAAAAAAAAAAACACTCTTGGCATGAACATCAACTTCCTGTTACATCATCGTTAGTGTCGAGCTGAGAAAAGTCAAACCAAACCAAAAGAAAAGAAAAGAAAAGAAAAGAGAGATTCTTCTACTTCTACTATCTTTTTTCTTTTTTTTTGTACATTAAGTGGAACATCTCCACCTTCAGGGTCACATGTGCAGAAGTGACTCGGTTTGGCCCTGAGCAGTTCAAACAGCTACAAACACATGGGCAGGAGGGAAAAAAAAAAAAAAACCAAGAAAAAACCAAGAAAAAGAAAACAAAACCAAAACAAAGAGGCGTTTTGTTGGCATTCAGCAAGCGGCAGGTTGTTGTATGCAAGGCACAAGCTTTTAAAACTACAGATGTTAAGGAGTAAATTTTAGTGGACCGGGGTTCAAACATCATTTACAAGGCACAAATTAGTTTATTTACACGTCATCACCTCCAGAGAGAGAGAGAAAGGCTTGTTAACAGAGTTGCTGCTGCTGCTGCTGCTGCTGCTGCTGCTGCTGCTGCTGTTGGTGCTGGAGATGCTGAGCCGCTTTCTCTGCTACACATCATCCACCTTTGTTAGTATCTGCTCGGTTTTTGTAGTTGATGTTGTTTGGTTGCATGCTCCTCCACTGAACACAAGGGTTCTTTGTTTTGGTTCTTTGGCGTCAAGATGCAAAAAAAACAAAAAAAAAAACAGGCCACTAAAACAAGAGGCCGGTGCCGCCACCGCCATCATCACGCCATCAGGCCACGGCCGCTGTGAGTAGTCGATGTTAGTAGTACCGTTCCCTCTTTGTTGGGTTGTGTTGTTTCTCAGCATAGTTTGTTAATGGTTTCCTCTGGCGTTATATCCGTTTTTAAAAATTAAAAAAAAAAAAAAAAACAGCTCTAGAGCGTGTGAGCAAGTGTTTCAGTTACAGGGCAGCACAGGCGGCTTAGAAAGTCTACTATGGTGAACCTGAAACAGGCCAGAGGATGAAGAAGGTGTCAGTCGGGTTGAAGTTGAAGCAGAGAGAGAGAAAATCAACACCTGTAACGATTAGTGGCTAACTGTGACGTCTCCGCATGCATTAATTAATTAATTAATTAACCCCTCCCCCCTCCTCATGACATCATCATCACTACACTAGCTCTACGTTAGCTTAGAGCACTGGAAAAGAGAGTAACGACACCACCATTGACTCCCGTGGTAAGGGTTTTGCGCCCCGAGTGGCAGGATATGGGTGTTGCAAAAGAGCCCAGAAAACCCATTCACTCCAATGTACAGTATGTGTGTTGCCCACCTGCTTGTAAATTGATGGAAACGGCCGTGTTTTTGTTTTTAGGTGTCTTGGTCATATCAAATTATACTTATAATTTGTTTATTACAAAATGTAGATCATCATTAATGTAGACAACTCTTTTTTTTTTACTTGCCTATGTGTTAATGTTTATCTGTAAAGGGTCCTCAATGATGCTATTAACGTGGGTGATCTAGAAATGTCCTTAAATTATTGAAAACACCACACTTGCTCATTCACCAACAATGCAGAGATGTCAGTTCTTGGGCGCTTTTGCAAAACCCATATTCCTCCACCAGGAGGCGCTTCCATTGGACCAATGCGTGTCGTTACTCTCTCTTTTCCAGTGCTCTACGTTAGCTCCGGGTGTTGGGCTCATACGTACCGATGTATCCCTGGCCGTTGTAGGGGATCCCCACGCACTGGGAGGAGTCGCAGTATCCGGGGGGTCCGGGGGGGCCGCGCACGCCGGCGTATCCGGGACGACCGGGGGGGCCGCGGGGGCCGGCGGAGCCCGAGGGGCCCGTAGCTCCTGTCCTGCTCTCTCCTGGTGGACCTGAGGGGCGACGAGCAGAGCACACAGGACGTTAACAACCGACCACTGATGGGAATAACGGCGCTACTTCTTTCAGTAACAGTCATCAAAAGTTACTTTCCCCCGTTACAACGTTGTCAACTTTACTGACAATAAAATGTGTTGTTACTTGATTCAAGAAGTCCTGTCACTGAATAATAATATACCTCTTAAAGTTTTACGTATGTACGACAGAGTATTAGGGCAACATTGAGAAAAACAAAACAAAACACAGACTTCGAGAATAAAGTCAAAAATTTACGAGAATAAAGTCGTAAATTACGAGAATAAAGTCGTACATTTCCTACGAGAAAAAAATCATACATTACGAGAATAAAGTCGTAAATTTACAAGAATAAAGTCGTACATTTCCTACGTGAAAAAAGTCATAACATTACGTCAAAAAAGTCATAACATTACGAGAATAAAGTTGTACATTTCATAAGAGAAAAAAGTCATACATTACGAGAATAAAGTCGTAAATTTACGAGAATAAAGTCGTAAATTTACAAGAATAAGTCGTACATTTACGAGAATAAAGACGTACATTGCGAGAATAAAGTCGTAAATTTCCTACGAGGATAAAGTTGTAAATTTACGAGAATAAAGTTGTGCATTTCATACAAGAAAAAAGTCATACATTACAAGAGTAAAGTCGTAAATTTACAAGAATAAAGTCGTACATTTATGAGAATAAAGTCGTACATTTCCTATATAAAAAAAGTCACAACAATACGAAAATAAAGTCGTAAATTTACAGCGCTGGCGCCCCCTGGATGGACGCCGCCCTTAGCATTTGCCTATACTGCTCATGCCTATACGGTCCAACCCTGCTGAGGGGAGTTACCTTGAGGTCCTCTGGGTCCCTTCTGTCCGACTCCTGACGTTCCTCTGTCGCCCTTCTCTCCCGAAGCGCCTGAAGGAAACACAGAGCTGAGCTGTAGTTGTTTGTTTACAGGCTGTTTACACACTCACCATCAGAGCGTAAACACACTGATGGAGTGATTCACGCTCCCCTACGCCTCCTTCACTCTGTTCAGTCTCCTCTCTTCTTCGTTTTCTGGACTTTTACAGATCACGGCTTTGATTTGATTGACAGCACTGAAAAAACTCAAAATCTTTCCAAGAATATTTGTCTTATTTCTTGTCAAAATGTCTCAATTTTAGTCAAAACTAATCTCTTTTCACTTAAAATAAGACTCATCACATTAAAAAGTAGCTTGTTTTTAGACAGTTTTCACTTGTTTCAAACTAATTTTCAATTGAAATAAGTAGAAAAATCTGCCAGTGGAGCAAGTTTTTCTTATTTAAAGTGGAAAATTTGCTTGAAAAAAGTAAAAAAGTGTCAGACAAGCTACTTTTTAATGTGATGAGTCTTATTTTAAGTAGAATTATATTTATTTTGACTAGAAATGACATTTTGACTAGAAATAAGACAAAAATATTCTTGGTAAGATGTTGAATTTTTGCAGTGAGGTCGTAGTCGTACCTCTCTCTCCCTGCAGACCCGGTTGACCTGGACTTCCGGGGAAACCGTTCCTTCCTGCGGCGCCGGGCTCTCCGCGGGGTCCCTGCCTGCCCTCCTGTCCGGGGGGCCCGGGGGGTCCGGGCTTGTTGTTGTGGTACATGCCGTTGGGGATCTGGTTCAGTAGCGTGTTGACTCGAGTCATTTGTGCTGCAGAGAGAGACAGAGAGAGGAAGGAAGGGGGCGGAGCTTTAACACACAGAGAGAAACAGAGTAACCATGGTGATGGATGAGGCCGTGTGTGATGATGATGACGTCGCTCGCTCACCGTTGACCAGCTGCTCACACACTTGTCTGGCGATGGATCTCATCATGTTCTGAGGAGCGAAGTCGCCCTGGAAACGGAGGAGAGGAGGAGGAGGAAGAGGAGGAAACATCAAACCTGATTTCTCCTCAGAGTGAGTGATCGTTCATGTCTGAGGATCTTTGTCTTAACCAGAGAATGCATTTCCTGAAGGAAATATGGGTGAATGCTGAAAGCTCAAAGCTGAATGAGCTGAAATTGTTGAAACTGAAGCTGAAACTGAAGCTGAATTAAGTTAAGATGGAATGGATGGGATGGAATATTCTGTGCCATTTGAATTTTGTCAGAAATGATCATGAACTGTTAAAGGGTATACTGATCGATAATGATAGAAGATATGAAAAAGTTGAATGTAACGTGAATACATGAAAGTTTTGTGAACGTTGGTTTTAGAAGTGGAATGAAGTCTGTAAGTGAAAGTATGTTGAAGCAGTTCACGTTCAAAAAAGGAGAAGATTTGAAGAGTTTGAACACTTCACGTTTCAATGTATTTCAATGGGAAAAAAATTTCAATAAAATTAGAATATTTTGAAAAGTATGAATGATATGAAAAACAAGAAGCCGCACGTTTTGATATATGAATTGTTTGAATGTTTTGAAGTATGCAGAAGTAGTTGAAGGCCGTAAAAGGGAAGAAGTCTACAGAATAATAATAAAGATTTGAATAACAATGACGATCGATCGGTAACGTGTCGTTTTCCTGCAGTGAAGAGTCTCACTGTGGATTAGAACTCGTTTGTGATATTATGGGATGTACTCACTCTCTCTCCCTTGTCTCCCTTGCTGCCGACGGAGCCCTGAAAAACACAAAACACGGTTTAAAGCTTTGCAACGACAACAGGCGGTTGAAGTGTAAAAGCCGTCGTGACCGTGCGAGGAGGACACTCACTGGAGGACCGTTGTCTCCGGACTTCCCTGGTTTTCCTGAAGAACCTGGTATTCCCGGAGATCCTGGAGGTCCCTGTGAGGAAACGGAGAGAGGGAACCAATCAGAGAGCAGATCAGACATCATCAGCTCCTTGAACCGAGCCTCGCGTCTTCTAGCGGCGACGGAAATCACCAAATTCACCAAAATAAAAGTGTTCACCAGCATAAAACGTATAAAATAGACATTAAAGCAGAAGTAAGCGATCCGATCCGGTGGTTTTGTCTAACTTCCTGTCAGCCGATGGAGTTAGCAGTCCCCGCCCTCGTCCCTACGTCACCACATTCACGCGCATCCCTTGGCTGCACACACAGAGAGGACCGCCCCTTTATGCCGTTCTCTCTCCTCATTGGATAAAGGTTGTAGGATACAAGGAAAGTTTTCTCCTCGGCTTACAGCAGAGCAGAGTGACTGACAGACCCGTGTTTCAGACCAAACACTCTATAGAAGTGATTGCTGTCGGAAGATAGAACTATTTAAGACTTATGTTAACACAAACATTCCGCTTACTTCTGCTTTAACTTGTAATACAATAAAAGCAAAAGGTTAACTTAATGGCTCGGGGACTTCCTTGTAAATTATATTCCTTAAATTAAAAAGAGTTTCACCGCATTTTTTTTAGCTTGGTGCTTTTATTTTGACAGAAAGGCCTGTCTCTCTCTCGCCCTGGATTCGGTTGCTCACCAAAACCTTAAACCTGGTCGGGTTAAAACTAAACTCATCTCTCCGGCGGGTGGGGGTCTTACCATGGGCCCCGCGGGGCCTCGGGGTCCGCCCGGTCCGTCTTTTCCCTGCGGGCCCTGAGGAGAACAGAGGGTGACGTCACAAACGGATCATGTTGAAGGAATTCAGAGCTGGTTGCCATTATAGCCCGTATGTGTGTGTGTGTGTGTGTGTGTGTGTGTGTGTGTGTGTGTGTGTGTGTGTGTGTGTGTGTGTGTGTGAGTGTGTGTGCTCACCCTGACTCCAGCTGGTCCGATCGGGCCCACGGCTCCGGGGGGACCAGGTGAACCCTGCAGACACACAGGAAACGGATCAGATCCAGAAGTGAAAGGTCACAGCGTCGCTCCGACAGTAAATCTGCTGCTCCGCGCTGGTTTGCTGCTTTGCGCTCCGGGTTTATAGTGGATCTCTGCTCTTTGATGCCTCGGCATCGACTTTACAGGGAACATAATATATTCCAGATCCCTTTTATTGGCCGTTATAAACCCGGCCGCTCCGCCTGCAGCTCATTAAATGCATGTTGCTATAGCATCTGCTGCAACATGGTCACCTGCAGCCCGCTGCCGGCTGCACCGTGACTGCAGCACCCATCCATCCCATGATGAAGATGATGAAGATGAAGATGACAGCTGCTGTGTTACAGGTTGCATTTCTGTTACATGAACCAACACTGTGTTGTTGAACGTTTCCTCTGCACCAACAGGAGGGTGAAGCTGATCTGATCAACAGTTCATCAATCTAACTAATAACTAGTGATGGGTGAGGACCGATACTAGGTATCGGTATCGGTATTGGGTCGATATCGGCCTTGTTTCAAAGTATCGGTGCTGGTAAACGGCGAAAAAAAAATCTAGTTTATTTCGTTCCTTTAAACCAGTGGTTCTCAAAGTGGGGTCTTGGGGCCCCTAGGGGTCCTTGAGAGGGTCCCCAACTTTTTCTCAAATTTTTTTACCAGAAATATTACATTTTTCTCCTGAAATTTCTATAATTTTTTCAAAAAATTCACGCCACTGGCAGTAATTTGAATGCACATTGACTAAAAAAGTGACGTTATTCAGTACAAATATTTGTGTATTTCTGGTGTTTGTTTCAAAATCTTGTCCAATGGGGGTCCATGGTCTAGTTTGTCTCAGTTTAGGATCCTTGATGTAATAAAGTTTGAGAACCACTGCTTTAAAACAAACATGATTTCTAGTATGTACATTAACGCAGCCGCAGCCCAACGCTCCTTAATTATGACCGCTGCTTCAGGATCTGGTCCTGGTCAGTTAGACACAACCAGTTAGCATCACTTTGTAGCTAAATAATAATTAACCTTGTTAAGTGTCTCAACCAGCAGATCAATAAACAACACTGATGAGGTTGTTACAGCTCTAAAGTTGAACACTGTATCATCTCCTCTCCTCGCTCACATTGATAAACACACGGTGGTGATGCTGCAGCCGACGTTGGAGTCAAATTATTCTCTCTTGTTGCTGTTCAAGATGATTCTTATCTGTCATTGTTGTAATTGAAATTTTGTATATAAAAGTACAAGTACTTGTCATCAGTGAGTAGTCGTACTCTACATCCCTACTAATAACGGATCAATAAAAGCCTCTTAGTTTGGTTTCTGATGCTACAGACTGTGAGTCGACCTGCATGGCTGCAGTGCATTGTGGGATAGTCGATTGTAAACTTCATTACAAAGTGAACAGGAAGTGATTCAGTGTCTGTGTCTCTGTTTTCCCTCTGAGTTTGATCAGGATCAGGTATTGATCCAGACCCAGCTGATCAATAAAAACACTCAGCTGCTTCACCTGTTCCTTCCTCCCTCCACAGCTCCTCATCCTCAGCTCAGGTGATGAAGCGTCTCAGTTATTTAAACCTGACTCCATGTATCCAGAATCCATGAAGCTTCAAGTTCACGTTGAAATGATGTTATAAATGAAAACCTGAGACAAGTTTGGTGTCTAAACTCTCAGACTCTTCATGTCTGCAGCTCTCCAGTCCACACACACACACACACACACACACACACTCTCTGTGTGTAGTGGTCAGTGTTTGTTGTGACTGTGTCTATAAACAGGGTTAATGGAGCTGCTCCTCTCTGGTTCACTGACTGGACAAGTGGAAGAAGAGAGAAGCTTTTACAGACTCAGTCTCTTTCCACTCAGACTCAGTGTTTTATAAACACACACTTCTGATCCTGTCGAGAGCTTTTCACTCGTTCTCCTCCTCCTTCTTCTCCTCCTTCCTCTTTGAGCCAGCAGCTTTCTGTCTGAGCTCAGGTGTGATGTGTTTTTACTCGACCGCAGAGCGACAGGTTTTTTATTTCTTATTTCTTATAACGCGGCTGTGAATCAAGGTGACTCCTTCTTGGCTCGTTTCGCCTCCAAAATTCAATTTAAAAGTAATATTCAGTGAGACCACACTCCCCCCACCTCCCACCTCCCACTTCTCTCTGTGAATCCTCCACAGCTGGAAAAGCATCTGCACGCAGCCACGCAGCGGCCGGGCGCCAGAGCAGTAGTCACTCTCTGAGTTATCCCTGTTTCCTGCTGCAGAGCCAGAGAGAAGAGTCGGAGCGTCGGAGCTGCTGCTGCAAAACTTACTTTGTGTCCAGGTAAGCCGCCATCTCCGGGGTCTCCCTTCGGTCCGGGGCGGCCCTGCACACACACACACACAGGGAGAGAGAACAACAAGGTGACGTGGAGGAAGCAGCTCGGCCGACGGGAACAGAACATTTCTCTTCAGACTGGGATCAGCAACACGACAGCGAGGAGGGAGATGTTCTGCCAGAGCTGCAGCGCCGTCCAACACACAGATGTGATGCTGATGCTGAGTGATCAGGTTCACATCTGGATCAATATCTAACCGTAGACCTACAGTGGCATGAAAATGTTTGGGCATCCCGTTCTTCTGCAGGACGTTGCTGCTTTTCCCTTTTTTTATTTTAAAATGGTCAAAAAACAAAAGAAATAAACTGATATTGCTTAAAATATTGAGAAGGACTGTTTCCTGTTTGACATCTTCCACTTGTTTGAACTGTTCACAAACGTTTTAATGCCACTGTTGTATATCGATATCAGCTGATCCAGGTGCAGCTGATCGACACACTGAGGCCAAATGGACATGAATGTGCATCTACGTGCAAAAGTCAAGTTAGAAAATATTTGTTTCTTTTCTATTTGAGGAGGAAATCCATGTTTAACAAAAAGTTCAGGTGAAGAACCCGACTTCTTTTGGACGTCTGAGTTTGACACATTGAGCTGTTGGAGCCAGATTCATTGACAAAGCTTGAACTCTGAGACAGAAATCATTATCTCCTACATCAGACTACTTACTATTATTATTAAGTTAACTGTTAAGGCAGAAGTTTTATGTGTCTAAGGACACATATTTATGAGTGGACTTGTTAACCATCTTGAAATTTCAATTGTTATTTGTATTCTATTAGTTTTTTGTTTTTTTGTCTATGATTAATGTGACTGTGTTGAAACTTTATGTGCTGCCTCTTGGCCAGGTCTCTTTTGTAAAAGAGATCTTAGATCTCAAGGGGACAAACCTGGTTAAATAGGTTAAATAAAGGTTATAATAATATAATAATAATCTTTGAATGTTATTAATAATAATAATAATAATAAATTTTATTTGGAGGCGCCTTTCAGGTCACCCAAGGTCCCCTTACAAAAAAGAAGTGATAAAAGATCATAGTATCAATAAAAACAAAACAAACAAAACATCAAGATAAAAGTGAGTGCAGTGCAGAGTGTCTGGTTTATAGGGAGTGGGCCAGTTTGAACAGGTGGGTTTTAAGTTGGGATTTGAATGTTGTGATGGAGTCTGACTGTCGTATGTGTGGTGGGAGGGAGTTCCAGAGTTTTGGTGCTGAGCAGCTGAAGGCTCTGGCACCCATCGTGCTGAGGCGTGATGTGGGGGTGGTTAACAGTCCAGCAGAGGTGGAATTATTGTTTAGTGTGTTAAAAGCCAATGTGGGCCTGGTACAGTAATGTGCATGACATTAAAATAAACAAATCAATCAATCAATCAATCAATCAATCAATCAATCAATCAATCAATCAATCAATCAATCAATCAATCTATGAAGGTCAAAAGGTCGAAGGCTGCAGACACTGCAACTGAAGGGATGATCAAGAATTTAACATTTTCATCACCAAGTTCCTAAATTTGACATTTTGTTGAAGAACAATGTGCGGATTTATTTATTTAGTTTCACTCTTTATGGCTCCATAATCCTGGACTTGTCTCCACGGTGACAGTGGCTGAGGCTCATGGGTATTGTAGCGTCAAACAAGACGGATATTCATGTATTTATTGTAATGTGGAGGAGCTGTTGCATTAGTAACAGATCTAAATAAACAGATAAATAAATGAAGAGTGAGTAGAAGTGGGCTGAGTTGCATCAGTTCTTGTGTTTGGTTTGGTCTCCGACGGCGCTCGGTGACGCTCCGGTCTCAGGTTGGTCTCCGTAGCAACGTTGCTGCTGTTGCTGCTGCTGCAACATGCTGCTGCTGCTGCTGCTGCTGCTGCTGCTGCTGCTGCTGCTGCTGCTGCAACATGCTGCTGCTGCTGCTGCTGCTGCTGCTGCTGCTGCTGCTGCTGCAACATGCTGCTGCTGCTGCTGCTGCTGCTGCTGCTGCTGCTGCTGCTGCTGCTGCTGCTGCTGCTGCTGCTGCTGCTGCAACATGCTGCTGCTGCTGCTGCTGCTGCTTCTCTCAGACACAGAGGAATGTGAGTCTCTGCCACGGATCCTCCCCAGCTTGTAAATTCCCTTTCAAAATAAATCGCCAAATAATCCCCCCACTCTGGTGAAGTGAGTGAGGCATGCTGGGATTTATGTTCGGTTGCTGCTGACGCTCAAAGTCCTGCATGTGTGTGTGTTAGTGTGAGTGTGTGTGTGTTAGTGTGAGTGTGTCTTAGTGTGTGTGTCGGGTGTGTGTGTGTGTCAGGTGTGTGTGTGTGGACTCACAGCCTCTCCAGGAATCGACATGCCGCTGGGTCCTTGGGGGCCGGGCAGACCCATGGGCCCGGGGGGGCCGAGGTCTCCACGGGGGCCGACGGGGCCCTGAGGAGCACAGAGGGGACACGTTTAGTAGAAACATAGAAACATCCGGTGCTGAACGAGTCGGATCGGATCAGACCGGATCGGACCGCCACTCACTCTGTTCAAAACTCTTCAACTTTATACAATCTCTATAGTTTTCATTCAGAGTTTTAAAGAGGAGATGAACGATGGAGATGGAGATACTTACAACAGGACCGGACTCTCCTCTCTCTCCTCGAGGACCTTTGCTGCCAGGAGCGCCCTGAAGAGGAGGAGGAGAAGGTGGTTGAGGAGGAGGAGGAGGAAGAGGTGAGGGAGGAGGAGAAGAAAGAGGAGGAAGAGAAGAACGAGGAGGAAGGGGAAGAAGAAGAGGAGAAGGAAGAGGAGGAGAAAGGGAAGAATAAGAGAAGGAGGAGAAAGAGGGAGGAGGAGAAAAAGAGGAGGAAGAAGAAGGAGGACGAGGTTGAGGAGGAGGAGGAGGAAGAGGAGGAAGAGAAGATAGAGGAGGGACAAGGAGGAGAAAAAAGGAGGAAGAGGAAGAAGAAGGAGAAAATAGGAGGAAGAGGGAGGAGAAAGAAGAGGAGGAAGAGGAGGAAGAGGAAGAAGAAGAGGAGGAGGAAGAAGGAGAAAACAGAGGTTATTCATTATTCATCATGTCAACACAACAGAGACTCTGAACAGAAACAAAAAACCAGCGAACTGAAACTGTAGTTTATTTTAGCTAAAAAGAAAAACTACAATAACCAGCTGTGACAGGAAATGAACCGAGCCTTTTCAAATTAATAAAACTTTATTATTGTATTCGAGGAATCCTAAAGACAAGTTTAAAGTGTGGAAGAGCAGCAGCTGGTTAGACGGATGTTCACCTGTCAGATGTCTCGGCCTCTAGGCCTCTACATCACCGTTTACCTTCTTACCCGCTCTTAAAAACATTTTACGAGCCATTTGCAACAGAAGGTTCCCATGGTTACTGCGCTCCAGGGCTCAGTATTCCCCCGTGTTCAACATACAGCGACTGAATAACCATAAATAACCGCGTATCTTATATATCAGCTGTAAAAAACGCAGCAGAGATTAAAGGTAAAAACGTCTTGTGAGGAGTTACATCCATAAAAAAACAGAGATAAGTGAATAATATGTTGGAAGAATCACAAACATCCTTTTAAAATAATCTTTAAAACCCACACAGAGGGACAGTAGAACAGCTGCTCTGACCCCAGTCTGACAGACGCTTTATTATTAATATGAGGATGATGTTAAACCGTCACGATGCTGCTCAGATGGCTTTTATTAAAGGGATAGTTCACCCCAAAATTCCCCAAATTTCACTCATTATCTCCTCCCCCTCATGTGGACTAAGGGCTGGGAGAAGTTTCAGAGTCCTCCGTGGCTTCTCTGAGTTACAGGGGGTCTCGGCGTAGCAGTGCATGTCCATATGACGGTTGCAAATGGATACCAACTGTCTTCGTAACAAAAAGACACACCAAAAAACATCCAAAAACCTCCATGCTGCTCGTATGTAATGTCCGTCTTGTATTGAAGCCCTGAAATGCGAAATTGTCCCCCAAAAAATTTAATAAGTTTATATTTCAAGCTTGTTTTGTAGCAGAAAGCTCCTCTTCCCGGTTCATCATATTTGGACGAACCAGGGTCTGTCCTCTTCCCAGTTCGTCCAGATATGACGAACCGGGAAGAGGAGCTTTGAGAAGCTTTGAGACGCTACAAAACAAGCTTGAAATATAGACTTATTTAATTTTTTTCGGGACAATTTCGCATTTCGGGGCTTCAATACAAGACGGACATTACATACGAGCAGCATGGAGGTATTTGGATGTTTTTTGGTGTGTCTTTTTGTTACCAAGACAGTTGGTATACATTTGCAACCGTTATAATGGACATGCACTGCTACGCCGAGACCCCCTGTAACTCAGAGAAGCCACGGAGGACTCTGAAACTTCTCACAGCCCTTAGTCCACATGAGGGGGAGTAGATAATGAGTGAAATTTGAATTTTGGGTGAACTATCCCTTTAACAATATACGAAATTTAACAAAAAAAAACAGCGATAAACAACCAAAACAATCAGTTTCTCACTCGAAAACTGGTCTGAGCTACAGCAGAGTGTGTGGGAAACGACCCGTGTGTTGGTTTATACACTAGTTGGACTCAGCGCTGGAAAAACCGATGCCAGCGAGCGAAGGAACGGCGTCCAGGCAGCCGTCATGTTTCCTTCACAAAAAAAAAAAAAAAAAAATGTGTGTGTGTCTGGCACCGTCGGTCGCTAAGAGACGAGAAAACGGCACGACGGGAGGAAAAAAATGAAAAAATGTAAAGAGGAGTAGAGAGAGAGAGAGTTGTTCTTACCACTGGGCCCTGGGGCCCCTGGGGGCCGTTGGCCTCGGAGATGCAGGTACAGGAGTTGGGAAGAGAAGGACACTTGAGCTCGTCTCTCTGTGGGAGGAGGAGACAGAGACAGAGACAGAGACAGGTCAAAGGTCAGGAGGAGGAGGAGAAGAAGAGTCCTAACACATCCCAAAGTGTTTCACAGGAACATTTAAAGGGATAGTTTAACATTTTTGGCAAATTGGCCCATTGCCATAATCCCTATAATAGTTTTAGGAGTAGGTTCATTCTCGGTGCAAGCTATTTTTAGAACGGCGGAGCAGAGCCGTCAGCTGCTCAGAGCTACGCTACGGAGGCTCATTATGGGATTTCTTGGTTTCCCTCATCATCAAACTCATCAAATACACAATCCAACAACTCCACAACGCTCTGGTGGACAAGTTGTGACCTGCACATTCACCACGCTATGAGATAATAACACAACGTTACCAGACAGAGTTGTTTTAGAGGGAAATACAGAGACTGATGATGAAAAATCAATCAGCGTTTTTGCATGAATTTCCCTCTAAAACAACTCTGTGTGGTAACGTTGTGTTATTATCTCATAGCGTGGTGAATGTGCAGGTCACAACTTGTCCACCAGAGCGTTGTGGAGTTGTTGGATTGTGTATTTGATGAGTTTGATGAGGGAAACCAAGAAATTCCTTGAGCCTCCGTAGCGTAGCTCTGAGCAGCTCACGGCTCTGCTCCGCCGTTCTAAAAATAGCTTGCACCGACAATTAAAGGTAACGAACCTACTGCTACTGTAAGACTATATGGCAATGGGCCAATTTGCCAATATGTTGAACTATCCCTTTAAACCAGAACAAATGCTGCTGCTGCTGCTGCTGTGTTGTCCGTGTTGTCCCTGAACGCCCCGCGAGGCCTCGTCTCCCAGCGTCTCATGTCTAACGGAGGTAAACAGTTGAGACAACAAGTTCTGTACGTTGAAGTGTTGCACAAGTTGCAGAGCGAAGCCAGAACTCTGGTCCTGACAGCAGCCTGGGGGAGTTTCCAGCAGGAGGGAGGACGGGGGGGATGATGAGGGGGGTGGGGGGGGGCAGTTTAACATTTTCTGGTTCAGAGATTTCAGCACAATGAGAGAATTAAGTTGGTTTTTTTATTGTTTGTTTTCTCCAAAGTAAAAACCTCAAGAAAACAGTTGAGAGGATGAAACCTTCAGGGATTCTATTGTTTTCTCCTTTGAGGGCATTTTGTTTTTATTCAGTTGTAACTGTGAGAAACGACCTGAGACCTGATGTGAACCCACACTAACGGTGACCAGCACTGATACACACTCTACACCCCCTAATGAATGGTTAATTCATTAGAAACATTATTATTGATTGTTTGAGTGAACAGAAACATCTAAGGTGCGTTCACACCGGACCTTTTATTTTTGTCGCTGTCGCTCATTTGTCGTCGTTCTGTCGCTCAGCTGCCATTGCTCGTCAGTTTGGCACAGACTCGGGATTACGGCAGCCAATCAGCGCTGAGCAACAAGCGACTGACGACCAGAGAAATTATGTTGATTTGAGATTTCCCATCTCAAATGACGGGCGATTTTTTGCTCTGTCGCCTGTTTGCATTGACTTGATATGTAAACTCGTCGCCAGAGACAAAAATACAAGGTCTGGTGTGAAAGCAACTTAACTGTTTCTCGGTAGTTCTGCTTTTCTTTGTTCTACATGATGGCGAGTTGAATTTAAAGGGGACATATTATGGAAATATCCCTTTTTAAAGGCTGTTTAACATATATTTAGGTGTTTTGTTGCCTTCTGGCCTCCAAAATGTGAGAAATTACAAAAATCTGTAATTTTCAGGCTCCTGAGGTTAAAATCCATGTGGTTTTACGAGTTTAGTTTTCAAAATTTGCATAATACCACCCCTACCTGTGAGTAGAGGTACAGGTAAAGGGGGTGGGGCCTTGTGAGCAGTGGTTCATTTGGATTTAAAGGGACAGGCACTGGGCTGAAAAGATTAGGTATTTTGACCAAAGTATGTGACAGACATGTCTTTAAGACATCTGGGAACTATTTTAATGTGTGGTAAAGGGACATAGTATGTCTCCTTTAACATCTTTAACTTTGTTGGACAGAAGCAGAGCTCGGTCGTCGCTGCCTCGGCCTCTGGGAATACGGATTACAACTTTTATTTCACATTAAACTGAAATAAAACTCAACGACTCATTTAACATGAATAAATAAGCTGAGCTCGGCTGACTGCCAGAGACGAAGGAGCCTAATGAAGAGTGTGATGTTTGTTTCCTGCCTGGATCGTCCCTGTTCCAACATATGTATTTTCCCAACAAGTGGAACATGTAGAAACTCTTTAACTCTTCATCGCTGGAGGCCAAAGAATGAAGCGAACGTTGGAAACGTCGTCTCAAATTAAAAACACACTGAGCCGCTGTTGTTGTTGTCGACTTCTCAGCTCATGCGTGTTCCTTTTATTTTTCGTAGAGGTTGTGAGATCTCCCGCCGTCTCGGGGTCCACGCCGATCGCCTCAATTAGAGCGTTTAATGTCAGAGAACGGAGCTGAATCCGGTTCAAACGTTCGAGGGTTTTGGACGAGGCTGCGTTCGCTCAGACAAAGCTCGGTTTGTTCCAGCGTCTCTGGAGATCTGTGCAGCGAGGAGGCTTCACGCTGAGGAAGAAGGCCCGAGTCCAGCCACTAAACAACCAGCTCCAAGTGTAGCTGCTGCTGCTGCTGCTGCTGCAACATGCTGCTGCTGCTGCTGACAGCTCCAAAACAAACCCTCTCTCCTTCTCCTTCTTTTAACTGCACAGCTGAGAAACACCAGAGACGGAGCGACGGTCACGACAGGAAGGAAACTGATTTTTTAGGTTCAGTTGAAAACAGGACGGATCGGAGGACGAAGCTGCTTCTAGTTTCTCCACCGACGTTACAACGTTTTACTTTGGCTCAGTTTGAAACTACGATGAACTCATTCTCTGCTTTTGAATGGAACTGGTTTTAATGGTGTCTGTAGTGTTGTTGTAGTAATGGTCTTTCTTGAAACCACATTTTCTTGGTCTTGTTCGAGCTGGACACAGGATTTGTTTCTCAAGACCACAGCTGAAGTGACATCTTATTCCTTTTCTTTTTTTTTTCAACCACAAATGTCTCTGTGTCACTCTGTCACTGTGGTTTATGTGATGTAATTCAATAACTTTAAAGGGACAATGAGGAGTTTGTATTTGGTTATGAAAAAGTCTCATATTCATGTGGATGAATCTACGTTACCACTTGTTAATGGATCCATGTTCGATAAATATATCGTTTTGTCTTTATCGTTATTTTGATATTATTATTATTTAGTAGTCGACTTGCCCAGCATTTCCTAGTTTCAGTTTCCCGGACGCTGCCCGGCGGGTCATCGTATAACGCGGCCGGATCGCTAGTTGGCATTTATGGTCGGAACTACGACGGTATCTGATCGCCTTCAAACCTCCGACTTTCATTCTTGATCAATAAAAACTTTCTTGGTAAATGTTTTGTGTAACAGAGGGTCTGGGTGCATCACTCACCCATAAAGGACGTGCAAACCCGACTGGAAGTTTTGTCCTCAATTAATCCTCCAAACTTAGATCAAGTTTAAATGGAAAAAAAGAACAGATGTTGACAGAAGTTTCCTCTCCACAGTTTGTTATTGTGATACTCCGGATGCCGTGATAACATCGTATCGTATCGTAGAGTCTGTGTGAGTTCTCTCCTCGACATCTGATCTGGTTTTCCTTCTTTCATTCATGTTTTTACTTTTTGGGGGAAACGTTACAAAGCGAATAATTAATCCAATCATCATGTAAAATAGGAGACAGATTGATCGATAATGAAAGTAATCGATTGCTGGGTTTTATTTATTTATAGAACCAACATGTGAGTTTTCATCCGACTGAGTCCGGTCCAGATGTTTCCACTGGATGAAGGATGATGAAGGTGTGAGGACCTGAGCTGCCTCCTCTCTTCTCCTCTCAGTGTTTGAGTGTTTCATATTGAAGCTGAGCTCAGATCAGCCATCAGCCGCCTCGGGCCTCAGCATCATATAGACTGTGTTTACTTTCCTCCCTGAGCCTCCTCTGACTCTGATTATCCAGCTTTGATCTGCTGCTGCGATCTGAGAGGGAAACGAAGGACACGCTCCGAGTGCTCCGACACGTTTAACTGCAGCTCGACTCAACCTGCTGCCAACAACACACACACACACACACACACACACTTCCTGTCCAGAGACAGGAACCAGGTGGTCCGATGGGTTTCTAGAAGAGCACCACCCAAAGATGCAGCACAGATGTAAAATAACAAAAACAAACAAAAACACAACATGGACGAACACACAAACAGATGTTGAGTGTGTGAACGAGGTCAAACACTGTCGGTGTTTTTCCATCAGACCAGCAGCAGCAGCAGCAGCACCGACTGGACGCTTCACTGTTACCAGAATAAAAATGTGCAGAGACACTACAGACAAAACCATTGTTTTTTCATTCACTGATCAGTTTTGAGATTTGGGGCTATTTTTGCTTCCTGAACATGTCTTCTTTCAGAAAAGTCAAAAGAAATGGTAGAAAATCCACTTTAAGGTTTTTATTTTACTCCATTTTGGCTCCAAAATCCTCCGTATCCGCAACCAATCGTAAAAGTACGATTTACAATAACAATCTATGCAATTTTACACTACAAGTCATTAAAGATGTACAGAAATGGCCGTTTGTCCTGTTTGTCGCGCCGAGTTGTCACGAGCTGCAACACGAGTTTACCCGAGTGAGGAAAATGAATTTGATTGGTCGTTATCCAGCGGGCGGGATATTCAAAGCTTGGGGCGAGACCGAGCTCCGTGTGTGTGTGCGTGTCTCAGACGTTTGAATGACGGATGACGGATCCAATATCAGTGGCTGGTGAATCGTGTACAGGCTGACGTATAATCCGTGCAAAATACACACTTTCATCCCGGATTTACTCAAAAATAGAATTTTGCACAAAGTTTGGCCTACATCGTCTGAAAGATGAGTTATTACATTAATTTTATGATCCAGAGTGGGCTTAAATTCAGTTTTCTTTTCTGTACACCTTTAAAGGCCGTTTTCTCAGAAAGAGTTTTTCAGACTCAGACTCTGAGCTAGAAATTACATTACAGACACCAAACCTTCCACTTTGATCCCTTTCTATATTCTGAAGGTTTTCACAGAGGGGATTGTTGATATATCATTCACAGCCTCATTTATACAACATTTTATTCCTAAAAACAGGGCAAAATTGGGTTTTTTTTTAGGGCTGGTGACAGTATTTTCTCATTTACAGAGTGATAAAAAAAGATATCCAAAATCCTCCTCTGTAAAAACTTCTGACTCTAATATGTCAACAAAATAAAACAAGGATTTTGAAAGTAGCTTTATCCATTGTTCAGATTTCTTTTCTGGAAATATATGCAAATTGGCGCATATTTCATCAGATATCGCCTCATTTACATATTTAAACATAAAATCTGACAAAACTTGTAATACAAAAAATATTTGTCTTAATGTGAGTGATACACTTGGGAAGTTTCATGGTGATATCTGTTATTTAAAATGTTGACCCTATTCACCTGTAGTGTCTCAGCTTAAAAACACGAGTCACAGACGGATTAAGAGTTGTATCAGGAGTTTGTCCTACCATAGACGGGAGGTCACAGCATCTGTCTCTGCTGGTCCAGGCCAAGCTGCACACAATATCGAACATCTGGAGCTGGAACTGTGGAGGAGGAGGAGAGAAAAAACAAAAAAAACATCAACAACATGGAAATGGTGTTGTGGTACATGTGTCTCTGATCCGCCCTTCACAGCTCCCACAAGACAAACAGACAAACAGAACAACAGCTCAAACAGCCACGTCCCATCAGCCACCAGGGCAGAACCGGCCCGGGGTTTAAACTCTGACTCTGAGCTGAGATTTTCAATTAAACTTTATTTCTACTGTATAGCACCTCTCATACAGTTAAAATACAACGCAAAGTGCTTTCCATAATAAAAACACTCTGGAGTATTTATTTAAAAGCAATGAAGAGGAAATGAACCTTGTGCTTTTATACATGAAATTGTAATATTAATATTATTATAAGGTGGAGGCTTCAAATAAGAAGCCTCCACCTGCCCTGTTTCATTGTTACCTAACATGTTTTATGTGTATATCTTTTAAACTGTGCAAAAATAAAGAACTAGAAGAACCTATAAGAAACGCTGTGTATCTAACAATGGAGTCTTCAAGAATGAGGTGTAATAGAGAATCAACAGAGCTGCCTGGGACCAATTAAGATAAATAAAACTAATAAAAGGAATAGGGGAAATAAATACGTACATAACTAAATCAAATAAAAAAACATGCTAAAACATAGTGGAGATAATGATAATGGTAAGATCAGTAAACTAAGTAATAATAAAACATATGTAAAATAGCAAAACAGTAAAACTAAATTAATATTAATAATAACAGGTGTACTTATTATTTTGTCTGTTTTATTTGATGCACTTTTAGAAGGCTTTTAACACCCTGCAGCACCGTAGCACTGTCTTGTGTTTTATGTATTGTTTTATTGCTTTGTTGTGAAAGCACTTTGGGTACTGTCTGGCTAAAGGGCTATACAAATACAATTTGATTGATTGATTGAATAACAATAATTAAAACAATGATAAAAAGAAGAGATATTCATTTAAAAGCAACTAAAAGGTAGTTTTTCAGTTTTATTTTAAAGATAACAACACTCTTCTGGCATTAAGACGCCGAGGTGTGTGTTGTTGTTCTGACTTTTGTTTCAATTAAACGGCCAAAACCAGAGGAGCTGTGGCTCATAGTCTAGAAACATATCAAACAGATAGTTAGGATTTTAAAATAAGTTCTGCACCGACACATCGCTCAATCTCCGCCATGGTAACAGAATAAACCTCTGCCTCACCGTGGCCGACTCTCCCTTGGAGCCCATGGACTTGGACATCTTGCCCAGGACCTGGTAGCCGTCGCTGGACGTGTTCCCGGCCGCCTTGATCTCCTTCTCCGCCACCTCCTGACAGTCCACGTTGAGCTTCACGCTGGTGGACGACACCATGATGTGGAGCTGCAGGGAGGAAAGAAGGAGAAGAGGAGGTTTTATTGGTGCATTCTTTGTTCTCGGACCGAGCGCTGAGTCTGAGTCTGGTTTCTATCCCCGTGGCTGCAGATTATTACTGTAGGTGAGGCTGAGTGTGAGGGTGGACGACGTCGACGAGCTGTAGTTCTGTCTGTTGAGATGCTGCAGGAATGTACGAGGCTCAGAGAGGAACAGCAGCACTTCCTCTCCATTCATTCAGAAAGAAGGAGGAGGAGGAGGAGGAAGGAAGAGGCTTCATCACTCCTAACAGACATAGGAGGAAATGAAAGTTTGGAGCGAGTGACGATCGTATAGAAACTCACACGGTGCTTTGATCTCTCAACCACTTGAAAACGTCACATCTGAATGAAAAACAAAAAAAATCTCTTCTTCATCTTGTCGAGTCACGTTGTTCTTGTTCAAAGACAAAAAAAAACTTCAGCTTTTACTGACACAACTCAGAACGAGTCATTCAGAGTGAAGAACAGTGTGTTACAACAACACACTCGAACTCAAAGAGACTGGAAACAGTAGATATGAACTAAAGCAAAGGTACGAACAAATGTGAAACAAAGATGTATTGACCAATTAAAAGTAGTCAATCAATGGAACAATCTAAGATTAGAAATGCTGTCAAAAATCAAAACTTTGCAGGTTACATCGCCTCTAGAGTCGGGCCGGTCCTCTACAGGTTCTACTGCAGCGGAGACGTGGCTTCTGTCTAAAGGCCTTCGCACAACAAGTCTGTTGTTTTTTGCACATTTAAAGATAAATTTGACCTCATGTTGTGTCGATGATGTTGATGCAGTGACTCTGAACCTTTTGTCCATCATTAAAGTTTTCAGAACAGGTTCGATTTTCTGTAAAAAGACGTTCTGCTTTCTGTTCACCATCATGGAAATGAATCGTCTCCTTTTTTTCAACGCGTGGCTCCAGGAGAGACGATGATCTATCAAACTGGACCAGTGACATCCTGAAATAAACTACAAGCGCTCATTTACAAGCAGCTCCTCTCGCTCTTGATGTTTTCTTTTTCTCTTTTCATATTTCTATAAGTGAGAGGAACACAACGGTTTTAGTCTTCCTTTCTTAAGCTTGGAACAGAAAATAAAAACGCATGGGAATAAAACACAAAGACCTTAACTCCCGTCATGTTTTCTCTTCTTCATCCTCATGCAATGAAACTAAAGGTCCAGTCTGCGCTGAATAAGATGAAAGGAAAGCTTTGTTTGGTGTAACAGAACCTAACGTGGTTTCAGTCCATGTAATTATGCAGAAAATGTACAATTATGAAAAGTGAATTTGATCTTTATGAAGCTGAACTGATGAAGCAGATCGAGTATCGTCGGCCTTGATGCGATCCAGCCTTCGGTGTGTGGGGGGGCTGAGAGCAGCAGCCATCGTCATGGTGACCTCATGTTGCCTTCAGGCTGAAAAACTGATCCCAGGTTTCCACAGAACGAGCTGCTCTGATCTCTACACGCGATAGAGACGACGTTCGCTCTCAGATCGGAACTCGACTGAAGAAGAAGGATCAGGATCAGAGATCGACCTCGATGCGGATCGGCCTCCTGGTCCTGGTCCAGCTGGATCCCTCTCCTCCTCCTCTCTTCATTCCTTCCATCTCCGTGGACAGTGGCAGAGTTTCTCTCTTTCTCTTCTCTTTTATTCTCTACAGAATGATATTTATTAACCCTTTTTTGACTTTATCTTGTGGAGAATGTATCTCTTTTTGTATTAATGTTTTCTTTTATATTGATATCTTGTGGAAGTCACACCTATTTTTCTAAATGGTCACCTTGTATTTAAGAAGCATTTTCCTGTCTGTATCATTTACACAGCAGATTGAAAAAGAGCATTGTGCTATTAAATCCTTGAAAGGGAGCTCCTATGGTGTGCAGATTTTTTTCTGGAGTTTCTAGAGTTTCTCTCTCTCCCTCACTCAGCCACATCTCGTCATGATGTCATCCTGTGGCGAGCCGCGGAGCGCTGACTTTACTACGGCTTCTCCTCCTCCGACGCTCCGTCAGGACCGAGTCCAACTGTACAGAAGAAGCTGCTGCTCTTACAAAACCACCACGCTGGCAGCTCGGAGCTCGGAGCTCGGGCCGCGGTCGCTGCTCGTGGGCCAGTCAGCGTCTGCGGAAATGCTGAGACATGTTGAAGAGACCGCAGAGACACCGAGACGTCCCAGGAGGGAGAGGAGGAGGAGGAGGAGGAGGAGGAGGAGGAGGAGGAGGAGGAGGAAGCTTCTACAGAGGAACCAGGTTCTGTGTCGCTCTAAAACAACAGCAGCACACGCTCTGGTGGTTCACAGTTAGTGGATTATCTTTTAAGGGATAGTTGAACATTTTGGCAAATTGGCCCATTGCCATAATCCCTATAGTCATAGCAGTAGGTTCGTTACCTTTAATTGTCGGTGCAAGCTATTTTTAGAACGGCGGAGCAGAGCCGTGAGCTGCTCAGAGCTACGCTACGGAGGCTCATGGGATTTCTTGGTTTCCCTCATCAAACTCATCAAATACACAATCCAACAACTCCACAACGCTCTGGTGGACAAGTTGTGACCTGCACATTCACCACGCTATGAGATAATAACACAACGTTACCACACAGAGTTGTTTTAGAGGGAAATTCATGCAGTACTGCTGATGCACGTTGCCTTCAGGGACAGTTTTTCAGCAAGCAGTCTCTGTATTTCCCTCTACAACAACTCTGTGTGGTAACGTTGTGTTATTATCTCATAGTGTGGTGAATGTGCAGCTCACAACTTGTCCACCAGAGCGTTGTGGAGTTGTTGGATTGTGAATTTGATGAGTTTGATGAGGGAAAAGTGAAAGTACCACACGGTGCAGAGCTCACGTCTCTGCCCCGCCAATCTCAAAACAACATGCACCGACAATTAAAGGTAACAAACCTACTGCTATGACTATAGGGATTATGTTAAAACATCCCTTTAAAGCCAGAAACAACCCTGATTGGTTCAGACTTGAAGCTGCCAGTGTTTAAAATGTGATCGGGTTCAAGCCAGAAGAGTCTGAATCCGACCTCAGACTGGAAAACCCTCAGAGAGCCGGAGGAAACTCTGATCCACTGTTCCTGTAAAACACACTCTCTCAAACTAAAAGCATGACTCAGCTCATTTCTCACGCCACTCGTCCAGCGTTTGGAGTTTTGTTTTGATCAATCACGACTGATCAATTTGTCTGAGATTTCGCATCCTTTTTTTACGAGAGGAATCTGTTTTTTTAGTGGATCGGCTGTTTGACAGGAGGTGAACACAAACACAGGAGAGAAAACGTCTGGTTTGTGTTCAACATGTTTTATCTTTTTTATTATGATCCAATAATCCTGTGAAAACCAACGCTGATCTGATGTATCTGAGTCACCGCGCCGCTCCGTCCGTTTCCAAGCTCCATTAAAAACACATCGAGGAGCCGGGAGGAGCCAGCAGCCGCCGCTGCGTGATGGATCTGTTTCCTACCGGACCGGAGGGAGTTCACACATTAAAGGGATAGTTCACCCAAAATTCAAATTTCACTCATTATCTACTCACCCTCATGTGGACTAAGGGCTGGGAGAAGTTTCAGAGTCCTCCGTGGCTTCTCTGAGTTACGGGGGGGTCCGTGCAGCAGTATTTGTCCATATAATGGTTGTCAATGGATACCAACTTTCTTCGTCCAAAAAGACACACCAAAAAACATCCAAATACCTCCATGCTGCTCGTATGTAATGTCCCTCTTGTATTGAAGCCCCGACATGAGAAAAAGTCTATATTTTAAGCTTGTTTGTAGCGGAAGCTCCCAGTGTCTCAGTTCACTGCTCTTCCTGTGTCGGCGGAACAATTTCTCATGTCGGGGCTTCAATACAAGAGGGACATTACATACGAGCAGCATGGAGGTATTTGGATGTTTTTTGGTGTGTCTTTTTGGACGAAGAAAGTTGGTATCCATTGACAACCATTATATGGACAAATACTGCTGCGCGGACCCCCCCGTAACTCAGAGAAGGAACGGAGGACTCTGAAACTTCTCCCAGCCCTTAGTCCACATGAGGGGGAGGAGAAAATGAGTTTGAATTTTGGGTGAACTATCCCTTTAAAGAAGCTGTGGTCGGACAGAGAGGTTTGATTTATGCTCCTGAGGCTGAAGACTGAAGAAGACACCACAGACTCCTCAGGGCGGCGCGCGGCCAGAGGGCTGATGGGTAACGACGTGTCCAGGTATCAGCAGCAGCAGCAGCAGCAGCAGCAGCAGCTCTGACTCTCTGGCTGCTGCTGCTGCTGCTGCTGCTGCTGCTGCTGCTGCTGCTGCTGCTGCTGCTGCTGCTGCTGCTGCTGCTGCTGCTGCTGTGAAACATCTGGAGGAGGACGAGAGGAGCTGGTTGGTGAAGAGCCGACGGAGGAGGAGATTAGAGGAGGATTAGAGCAGTCAGACCTGGCGGTGACTGCAGCTGTGTTTCCATCACAAGGTTTTCGCAAAATAAAAGCGATATTTCTGAAAAAGTTGTTATTTGCAGATGTTTCCATTGAAAGGTGTTTTTGCGAATGAGCTGTAACTCTCGTAAAGTCTAGTCTTAAATTCTCGTCCTGTGAGACTTCACTTTGAGGAAGATGGACGTAAGCGTCTTGCGTTTGGACAGTGATCTATGGATTAGGGGTGTTTGTACAGCCAGTGCACTATTTATATTTGGGTTCTGATTCTGGCTTTTAAAAAAAACTTGGGCTTCGTTATTCGTATTCGGGAAGAAACAGGAAGTGAACATGTGATTGGCTCAAAACAGGCACCAACATGTTTTTTTGTTAAGATTTGTTTTAATCTCTTGTAGTTGGCTCAACATTCATCCAAACATTTCTTTTTCTTTAGAAACTCTGGACAGACAAACTTTTCTGGATCAAAGCGTTATTTGTGTACTTCCAAATAACGTATTAGGTTTTCGGGTACATCCCAACTATGGATACAAACCGGGATACGTTCACTGAGCTGTGAGATGTTCTGGAACAGAAATAAGTGTTTCTATATCACTTCTGCTGAAGACTTTTACATCGATACGTCTAAAAAAGCGATATTTGAGAGGTTTTTGTGAAATGTGAAATGTTGTGAAACGTTTCCATGACCAGTTTGTTATTTCTAGGTGAAACAGAAACGCAGCTCCTCAGCTCCTCAGCTCCTCCAGCTCCTCCAGCTCTTTGTCACCTGTCCAGCAGGTAGAGACCGGAGACCGGAGGGAAGGTGTTAAAGCTTTTTAACCTCAGTGTCCAACCTGTGTCCTCGGGCAAGAACCTGAGACCCGGGGTTAACGGGGTTAACGGCCCTGTGTGACCTCTGACCTCTGACCTCTGACCTGTGACCTCGGCTGTGGGAGGAATTTCACCGTCAGGCAACAAGTCTGCTTCACTTTCTCTTTCTCCTCCACGTCGTCTCATCACATCTGAAACAAACACGTGGGACTCGATCCAGAAACATTCCCTCTGAAGAAACTTTGTTAACCCCATTTGGATTTTTACACAGAGTCGTTTCTGTGTCTTTTTTTTTTGTTTGTTTAAAGCGATTCTCAAGATTCACTGAAAACTAAATTCCTCCAGTGTCTCCGTTTTCCTGCCAGAGGGAAAGAGACAGAGAGAGACAGAGCAGAGCAAAGAGACAAGAGGGGAAAGAAGAAGACGTCAGGAATAACTGATGTCTGGAGGAGGAGGAGGAGGAGGAGGAGGAGGAGGAGGAGGAGGAGGAGGAGGAGGAGGAGGAGGAGGAGGAGGAGGAAGAGGAGGAAGAGCAGCTTCTTAAATCTTCCTCTCTGCTGACACTCATCACATCTCGCCCTGCAGCCAACACTGAGGCATGCTGGGAGGTACGACCACAGGAATCCCCCCAGAGGCCGGTGTTTTCCAGCCCCCCCCCCCCCAGTCTAAGAGCAGCTTCTGGCTCGTTGTCATGACAGGTTGTGATATCGCTGCTGCTGCGTGTTGACACTGTTTCTCCTCAGCAGGACGTCCTGTCCTGTAGAGACGAGCTGGAGCTGGACTCAGTTTGTAACACGGAGCGTCCAGCGTCCACATCAGGACGAATCAAGACGGAGAGAGAAGACAAGAAGCCAGTTTGTGTCTCCAGTGTTGAAGACAGTTCAGTCTCAGCTCAATGGTAAATGGTCTGTATTTATATAGCGCTTTTCTACCTGCAACGATACCCAAAGCGCTTTTACATCATCATACATCGCATTCACCCAGTCACACATACATTCACACACTGATGGCGGAAGCTGCCATGCAAGGCGCTGACCACGACCCATCAGGAGCAAGGTGGGTAAGGTGTCTTGCCCAAGGACACTACGGCAGCAACCGGGACAGAGCGGGAATCGAACCGCCAACCCTCTGATCATTGGACGACCTATTGGACCCATTCGATAGATTAGCTAATTAAAGATAAAAATCTAACGTAACTTTACCTTTAAACTTGGCAGTGAAGATTAATTCTAGGGCTGCAACTAACAATTATTTCCAATATCAATGAATCTGTCCATTATTGAAACAATTAATCGATTAGTTGTTTGGTCGATAAAATGTTGAAAAATGTCAATCAGTGTTTCTCAAACCACCAGACAACATCGTCCTCAAACGTCTTGTTTTGTCCACAAACCAAAGAGAGACTCAGTTTATCGTCATAAAGGAACAAAGAAACCAGAAATATTCACACTGAAGAAGCTGGAATCAGAGAATTTGGACTTTTTTTTCTTAAAAAAAACGACTCAAACTGATTATTAGATTATCAGAATAGTTGACGATTCATTTAATAATCGATTTTTGTTCGATTAATTGTTGCAGCTCTAATTAATTCAAGTCACAGTTTGAGTTTGTGATCCACGTCTTCAGTTTGAGATAAATAAAAAAGTTGGTTCTTTTACATCATGTTAGATACGTCAAAAACCTGATTCATTGATATAAATGACTTCACACTACATCCTAAAAGTCTCATTCAGCTGAGTCAGCAGCGTTCAGCAGAAACTGTGAAGCTGTTGGATCAAGACGCTCAGTAAAGAGTTCAACGTCGCCTGGTGAAATGGACTTCAGTCTGTTTTATAGGAGCCACCGGCTTCAAACAGGATTAGTGTTAAAACCCCAGAGGACTGAGAACTAAACTAAACTAAAATAAACTAAACTCCCCCGAGTCGAGTGCTTCAGTTTGATCATGTTTGACTTTCAGAGGGATTTAGAGGAAACGTTTAAAACATCGTTCACTTCATAAAACGCTCCGGGTCAAGAAGAAAAACACAGGAAAACATCCACAGGTTCACAGCAGCTCCGTCACCACGGTTACCCACCAGCTCTGAGTGGTTGTTATTACACCACACACACACACACACACACACACACACACACACACACACACACACACACACACACACACACACACACACACACACACACACACACACACACACACACACACTCTCACTAGGTGAAAACAGGGCAGCCTCTGTAGTGATGGTAATAAACTCCGCTCCTCTGCAGCAGCATCACACGCTCTGAGTTTTACAGCTGCAGCCTGCAGACCAGACCAGACCAGACCACCGACCAGCTGCTGCTCCGAGCCGCACCGCTCTGTAATGCTCAACATATTAGGAATCTCAGGTATCCACGGTAACTGTACGATGTCGGCACGACGACGGGGAGAACAAAGCAGAGCGAGTCCAAGTCCATCCACGTGTCACGACTCAGTCAGTCACACTTACAGCTCTAAGACCTCTACCCAGACCCAGACCCAGACTGAGCTGTGTGTGTGTGTGTGTGTGTGTGTGTGTGTGTGTGTGTGTGTGTGTGTGTGTGTGTGTGTGTGTGTGTGTGTGTGTGTGTGTGTGTGTAGTGTGTGTGTACCTTGTGGAAGCTGCCGTGGAACATCCTCTTGACCTGCTCGGTGTCGAACGTCACCCTCTGGATGTCTCCACGCTCGTCTTTGTTGTAGAAGGACACCGACTGACTGGAGGCTGAGCACACACACACACACACACACACAGACACACACACACACACACACACACACACACACACACACACACACACACACACGTTATTATTATTATATTATGTGATTCATATGAAAATCAAGCTGAAGTTGAAAACACTGTTACATGAGATCTCACACATACATACACACCGAAGCTGGAGAACATTGATTTGGTGATTTTAATGGACTTCATCTGACTGTGACAGTCTGATCGTAACTGTGCGTTCACACCAAAAGCTTCCAAAGCGTCAAAAACGCTCGAGGGTGGACTTCAGACAAGACAGCTCCCAAAACGGCAAATATTTTCAGCCGCGTTGGCCGCTTGTCACGTGACTGACGTCAAAGTTCGATCGCGTTGGTCATTGGGGAGCCGAAATACAAAAAAAAGGGAAAAAAAGGGAGCCAACGGACATCTGTATTCTGACAGATTGCCGCCGAACCTCGTCATAGCTAATTACCCTAAAGTTAACCAAGGCTCAACTTCTCGTCTGGTGACGCTTTGGATGCTTTGGAACCGGCGAAAGACAGACGAAAGCAAAAACATTTGCCAAGAATGTTTTCCTTCATCAAGATTGAAAGTCGGAAGTTGGAAGACGATCAGATACCATCGTAGTTCCGACCATAAACGGCGTTTCGGTGGCGTTATTCCCATGACCCGCCGGGCAGCGTCCGGGAAACAGAAAGTAGGAAATGCTGGGCGAGTCGACCACTAAATAATAATAACAAAATAACGATAAAGACAAAACGATATATTTATCGAAAATGGATCCAATAACAAGTGGTAACGTAGATTCATCCACATTAATATGAGACTCTTTTATCACAAAAAGCAAACTCTTCGGTGTCTCTTTAAATATTTTGTTGATATAATTAGTAATGCATTATAGTTTGACTATATTTGATCCTTCACATTCATAGTGTTGTAAAATTATTTAATATAATAATCGTGATAATTTCTCTGATAATAATGGCACCAATAAAAATCTATAATGGTGACATCACTAATACGATGCCATCATCATGTTGCCTTGGAGACCTGATGGAGACAGATTCAGGAAGTCGTGGTTAAAAGTCTCGATCTCCTGACTTTTATTCTCAAACTGTTCCAACATGCGACCCATTCGACAGTTCCCACAATGCAACGCTGCGGTCCCAGACCAGAGCAGTCGCTGGGCTGCAGCAGACGTGATGCAACAGTTTCCACGGCGACCAGCAGCTCTCCTCTCTGTATGATCAGTAAACCGATCCGCTGCCGGCTGCCCTAAACCAACACAATGTGTTTTAGTTTTAACGCGTGTGAAGAGTTACGTAGCAGTTTGGATTCACTTCAACGCTGCTGCTCCGTGTCGTCCAGACGACCAGGTCACATGTGACTCTGAGCAAACGTTGGTTCTGATCTGATATTTATTTATGGACGTCAGATAATCAGCTGATCTGAGACGGTTCTGAGGCTCCAGTTCTTCCCGGTTTCTCCCGGTTCTTCGCCGCTGCAGGTTTCCATTCCCACACTGAACAACTTTTATTTCATCATCATCATGTGCTGCTTCTTCTTCTGCTTCTTCTTTTCTTTTTCTTCTCTCCAGACAAAACGTTGCTGCTGCAGAACAAAGATCTGTGTTGTAGCTGCGTGTGTCTGCAGCAGCGCGTTGTTTCCAAAACAACTGCAGCCTGATCCAGATGTTGCTCTGACGCCGGCGCTTTGTGATGAGGTCACAGGTGGAGGTTTTCTCCTTGTAGACGCTGTTGGAGCGTCGACGCTGCCTCGTCCTCGTCCTCGTCGCTCCTCCACCGTCGACTCGACCTTCACCAGCGGTCGGACCGAGGTCGACTGGATCCTCCTGTCCAGTCTCATCTCCTTTGACCCGGAAGTTTTCTCCGTCTTCTAGATCTCGTCTCCACCAGTGGCGGGAATACCGGCGTTATCATCTTTTCACCTGTAAAGCACTTTGTGTTTTGAAAGACCTCCAGGGGTCCTTGAGAGGTCAAGGGGGTCCCCAATGTTTTCTTGAAATCTTACGACTCTTTTTTATTTTTATTTTTTATTTTTTTTTAGAAATGTACCGACTATTTCGAGATTTTTCTTTAAAAAATTTTGAGAAATTTTACCACTTTCTTTAGAATTGTTGTTGAGAAATTTTACCACTTTTTCTAGATTTTTCTTTAAACTTTTTTTTAAAGAAATTGTACTAGTTTCTTCTAGAATTTTTTTTAAAACTTTTTGAAAATTTGTATCACTTTTTTCTAATCTTGTGATGAGGTCACAGGTGAAGGTTATTTCTAGAAAATATTTTACTTTTTTTTTAGATAGAGAAATTTAACCACTTTTTCTAGATTTTTCTTTAAACTTTTTTAGAGAAACTTTACTAGTTTACTAGTCTAAAACTTTTTGAAAAATAAGAAATTTTTGAGAAAATATATTACTTTTTTTTTTTTTTTTTAGAATTCTTACCACTTTTTTTCTAGAATTTCTTTTTTCCAGAATTTTCTCAACAATATTTCCACAAATTCATGCTGGCATTGGCTCTAATTTGAACATATACATTGACTAGGAAGTCATTTTCTTCAGTCTCAGAACAAATACTTGTGTGGCGGTGCCGCAGAGAAGATACTGGGACACCGGGTCGGAGGCTCTGATCTTACCAGGTTGGTTTTCAGCCAAGAGAAGAGACGCTCCATTCTCCCTGGAACTAGTTACTAGTCATTGGTTTAACCAGAACTAGGACTCTGGAGCTGGAGCTAAAGAGTTCCTAGTTCCTTCTCCTCATGTGGAGTTTCTCTCTGTGGAGAATCTGAACCTTGGCGTTGTTTGTGGAGCAGCAGAGCGCCGGCCGGTCGGTGCTGACAGGCTGAAAGCGCGGCCTGACCGGAGCCAGCTGAGTCGATGACATAAGCTTCTTGGGGGGAAAGCCGAGTCGTCTCGCTTATCAAGTGAGACCGAAGCAGCTGGAGGGCACGGCCGGCTCATTACACCCCTCTCAGCTCGCTTCAACATCAGATACCACGCAACAACCAGACACAGCTGCTCCGCACATTTCTCACTTCACACACACACACACACACACCAGAGAGGAAAGAAAGAGAGAGGAGGATATTTACGGTCAATGGTGACGCCGGTCTCGGGCTTGTGGTCCTTGGTGGACACCTGCCAGATGTCGAAGGCCTCGGACGGCGAGTCGGGGAGGAGGCGGAACATGAGGATGATGGTGAAGGCGTGGGGAAGTCCGTCAGGGTGGATCTCTCTGTTCATCACACAGGAAGAGAGAGAAACATGTGATGAACTGTTAAAAGTATCCACCATTTACAGTATAAAGTTAGCTGCACAATATGTAACTAACACTCTGTATTATTATTATCCTTGTTGATTCGGGAGCAACAAACTCTGTATGTCTGCCTAGTTTATCATAAATGATAAAAAGGGGGGAGTTGTGGTGGTAATCTTCTTGTAATAAGTGGTAACATGGTCTTTGAAATGTTGTAGTAAGACCATGTAGCAATCCTGTTAACTCCATTAGTGGAGACATTTGTGTGTTGACTTGCCACCGGCAGAACCAGAATTTCCACGACATCATCATCAGTCATTGTCAATACAGCACTTTATTACTGTTTACTGTTAAATTTAACTTGTGTAATTGTTTAATCTGAATTTTGCAGCTGTGTTTATCTATTCATGGTACCTATTCACTGTATTTGTATCATTGCATTTATTGTATTCAGTATATTTGATCCTATTCTAAAGCCTGACCAGGGACAAAGACTGCAAATTAGCTGAAGCTAAACGTCTTCTTATATGCATCGGATTTTCCAATGTTGTACTGTATGTATTGTCCCTGTTAAATAAACATTAAAATAAATACATTAAATAACTACTATGTGTATAACTTGCAACTGCCTAATGACCACCAATCTGTGTATAAGAGAAAGAGAGACAGCACTTTATCAGCACACACACACACACAGTATACAGTATAAATGTATACGTATATACTTTTAAATTTTTTAATTTTATTTGTATATATTTGATTCTGTGAGTTGTATTTGTTTTGTTTCATTGATTCTTGATGCTTTGGCAACATAGTTCTCCTAACATTGGTGCCAATAAAGCAAATATGAATTGAATTGAATTGAGAGAAACACTGAGAAAACGAAGAACGTAGAGATAAAGGATAAAGAGCCGGTGTTGCAGCGGCAGCAGCTGTGTCACCTCCTGCTCTATCTCCACTCTGTGATGAAGTGTTTCTACTCTGCTACTTGTTCTTGGGAGAAGGAGGACTTGAGGAAACCCTGTGTGTCCCGCCCCGGCCCGGCCCGGCACCGGCCTCGGTTATTGTATCAGAGCAGGATGTTTCCTATTTGTCGCTCTGATGTCACTACACATTTTGGAAAAAGTCAAAACTTGGTAAACAGTCAGAACTCAAGCTGTTTTTTTTCCTCCACTTTGCTGCTGTAGCGTGTGGTGTTCTGGACGCTGCGTCCTGCCAGACTTCACAGTCTAGTTTCTTGGTCGGTCGGTGGTTTTGCAGCCTCAGCTCTCGCGGTCTGACAGGCTGATCCCCGCGGCGACCGGCCCGCAGCTCAGCGTGACCTCATATCACACTCCGTCGTAAATCCACTGACCCAGTTTGTGCAGAGAATGAGCTCAGACAGTGTGAACACGGCTGCACGCCACCGACTGAAACACATCGGCCAACGATACTGGACTGGACGTGTCCTGCTCAATATCATCTAAATGTATTGAGATTTAAATACAGCAAAATCTATTTCAATTTAATGTTTTTAGAAGAAACAATACTTTTTATAAGTAATATTTAATATTTATCATTCTTTTGTGGTGACGCAATTTGACATTTTCAGATACAAAACATTTTTTTAAAGATATTTCTGAATCTCATCTTGCCAACTGTTATTTGTCTAACTATTGACCCAGTTATATGCAAACAAAATATTGGTTTTAGTCATTAATTACAGATATGATGGAGCAGGACTGAGCTAAAGAACAGAAGATTCATGGTGAAGTTAAAGGGATAGTTCAACATTTTGGCAAATTGGCCCATTGCCATAATCGCAGTAGGTTTGTTACCTTTAATTGTCGGTGCAAGCTATTTTTAGAACGTCAGAGCAGAGCCGTGAGCTGCTCAGAGCTACGCTACGGAGGCTCATTATGGGATTTCTTGGTTTCCCTCATCAAACTCATCAAATACACAATCCAACAACTCCACAACGCTCTGGTGGACAAGTTGTGACCTGCACAATCACCACGCTATGAGATAATAACACAACGTTACCACACAGAGTTGTTTTAGAGGTAAATTCATGCAAAACCGCTGATGCACGTTGTCTTCAGGGACAGTTTTTCATCAACAGTCTCTGTATTTACCTCTAAAACAACTCTGTCTGGTAACGTTGTGTTATTATCTCATAGCGTGGTGAATGTGCAGGTCACAACTTGTCCACCAGAGCGTTGTGGAGTTGTTGGATTGTGTATTTGATGAGTTTGATGAGGGAAACCAAGAAATCCCATAATGAGCCTCCGTAGCGTAGCTCTGAGCAGCTCACGGCTCTGCTCCGCCGTTCTAAAAATATCTTGCACCGACAATTAAAGGGAACGAACCTACTGCTATGACTATAGGGATTATGGCAATGGGCCAATTTGCCAAAATGTTGAACTATCCCTTTAAGGCTGGACCTACAGCTCCTCTGATGTGACGCAGCTTTTGCAACACTGATCAAATAGACGTCAATAAAAACCAAATGTTTGTGACGTGGACTCACGTTGTGGGCTGAGAGAGGAAGGCGTTCTTGTGGAGTCTGTAGGCGGTGAAGCTGTTGAAGGAGCCGGGCTCCATGGAAACGCCTTTAGTGTAACTGTAGGTCTTCTCCGTCAGGTTGAAGGCCTCCAGCATCCTGAAGCCGGGTGAAGTGAATCCGTTGAGGAAGATGAGTGGACAGGCTGCAGCAGGACGACAGAGGAGGAGAGGAACGTTTCACACAACCGATTCATAAACTAAAGCTGAAAGTTAGTTTCAGTTCAGTTGAGTCGTAGTTGAACTCACATGACGTGGCCGTTTCACAGATGAAGGTGATGAGGTTTTCTTTGATGGTGTCGAAGGCGTCGAAGTCGTCGACCACGAAGACGTGTCTCTCGCTGGGTTTGCTGCCGATCGCCTGCAGCTCCACGAAGTCCACGTCAGCAACGCCGATGGCGAAGACGCTGTAGCCTGAGGACGGAGCACAGAGTCAGAGTCAGGATTAGGGTCAGGATTAGAGTCAGGATCAGGATCGGCTGTTTGAGGTTCCTCCAAATCAATACAGTGAAGTGAACCAGCTACAACATTAAAGGTAGGGTCTGGAGTTTTGTTCGTTGCAGTTTGCTTCTTTGTTTAATGTTTTGTCTTTATGTAAAGCACATTGAGTTGCCTTGGTATGAAATGCGCTCGGCTATATAAATAAAGATGCCTTGCCTTGCCTTGCCTTTGTAAACAAAACATTGAAACTCGGCCCCTCCTCCTCTCGGGCTAAGCTGTGTAGCCTCCTGCTCCTGACAGCAGCCGTTGTCATGACAACAAAGGAAAGGAAATACACGTCCGAAAGAAGCGCTGGAGCCGTGGGCCGATAGCCGACCGTCACCAACACCGGGAGCCTCCGTGTTATGTTGAATATGCCGTTGTGTTGAGCTAAGAAGCGGGTGTTAGCGGCAGATGCTAACCGCTACCGCTACCGCTAGCCGAAGTTAGCATCGAGCTAGCTCACTACAACGGCCCTCATACTTGTTACCAGTGTCGGTGACGGTCGGGAATCGGTCCGCGGCTCCAGCGCTTCATTCAGACTGTTTTTATTTTACTTTGTTGTCCTGACTGCTGCTGCTGAGAGAGAGAGACGTGCTAGCACTCGTTAGCATCACAGCTAGTGCGGCTAGCAGCCCTGAGCTACTACTCTGCTGCACGTAGCTTCACCTGAGCTCCGTCATTGGCTGGAGAGAAAACACTGACTCTCTCGCCATAGATATCTATGCTCTCTCGCGACTCGTGCATAACAAAACCTGAACAAAACAGAGCAAAAGACCAAATACAGGCAGGGGGAGGGGGCGCTGCAGACACAGACTGAGCCCCCACCACACAGGACACAAAGCCCATAGGTGACGATTAAGACGGATTTCATTTGTACAAGTCTAATGTTTATTTTTGGACACAAAACTCCAGACCCAACCTTTAAACATTACTGTAGAACATTTCAAACTCAAATCAGTTTTAAATTAATTCGCTGCTGAATCCAGATAAACAAAACACAGATGAAGCATCATCGTCGCCGTTACCTGCGTGCTGAAGCTTGGCGGCGTTCTTCTTCACCTCGTCCTGGGACCGTCCGTCCGTGATCGCCACGACGACCTTGGGGACGTTCCTCCTCATCCCGTTCTCCACGGAGAAGGCCTTGTCGTAGGTGTGTTTGAGGGCCACGCCTGCTCAGCGGAGGAGAAGCAGAGGAGAGACGTTCAACACCACAGAACAGAGACAAGACAAGAGACACCGGAGCGACAACAACCAACGGTGTCCCCGTGGAATCGAACCTGTCTTGGTGTTTCCTCCTCTGTAGCGGATCATATTAGTAGCAGACATGGTGATTCCTTTGTCCTGGTAGGCGTTCAGCCGGTACTCCGTCTTTGCGTCGTCGCTGTACTGCACGAACGACACCTGTTTGGAAACACAACACACCATTAAAGTTTTCCCCAACAACACAACTTCTACAACCCTTGATTTAAAAGACAAAAGACATTAATGTAGATAAATATAGCTGATGATAAAATCTGCTTCACTGCGCCATATTTGGTTTTTTGGTTTCGATATAAAGCTGCATATAAAGTCTTTTTATATTCTGCTGTGGACGGAGCGTTTTTTCTTTTTTCTTTTCTTTTTTTTTTATATATTCAGATGAAAAGTCCCTGGAGATTCTGGAAAAACTGCTCCGAAACTTCTGGAAGTGATGTGAAACAACCTTCAGGCTCCTTTCCTTCAAAGATCCTCATCAGGGAGGGAAACAGATGCTTCACTCCGCCACTTGGATCATTACAAGATGTGACTAAGTTACAATACACTTCTAAAGATTTTAATACATGCGTAAAGATACAGCATGTGTGCGCGTGTAGAGAGTGTAGAAGACTGTTAAAGGGATAGTTCAACATTTTGGCAAATTGGCCCATTGCCATAACCCCTATAGTCATAGCAGGTTTGTTACCTTTAATTGTCGGTGCAAGTTGTTTTTATAACGGCGGAGCAGAGCCGTGAGCTGCTCAGAGCTACGCTACGGAGGCTCATGGGATTTCTTGGTTTCCCTCATCAAACTCATCAAATACACAATCCAACAACTCCACAACGCTCTGGTGGACAAGTTGTGACCTGCACATTCACCACGCTATGAGATAATAACACAACGTTACCAGACAGAGTTGTTTTAGAGGGAAATTCATGCAAAACCGCTCATGCACGTTCCCGTTGGGGACAGTTTTTCATCAAACAGTCTCTGTATTTCCCTCTAAAACAACTCTGTCTGGTAACGTTCTGTTATTATTATGTTATTATGTTATTTTATGCCACTTTTTGTTGTAAACGTTGTTTGTTGATGTTTTTCTTCTTCTACTTCCATTTCTTCTTTGCTTGGATGGGTATTATCTAATTTGTGAATTAATTATTTGTAACAAGGGGTAGACAATATAAGTTTGCTTCGTTCTGCCCCCTTTCATTCAAGAGTTACAGTATTGTCATTATTTTTTATGAGTTTTATTTTATTTTTTGTTTTTATGCTCGATAAATGAATGAAATAAATAAATAAACTAAACAAAAATCTAAAAAACTAAATTATCTCATAGCGTGGTGAATGTGCAGGTCACAACTTGTCCACCAGAGCGTTGTGGAGTTGTTGGATTGTGTATTTGATGAGTTTGATGAGGGAAACCAAGAAATCCCATTAGCCTCCGTAGCGTAGCTCTGAACAGCTCACGGCTCTGCTCCGCCGTTCTAAAAATAGCTTGCACCGACAATTAAAGGTAACGAACCTACTGCTATGACTATAGGGATTATGGCAATTGGACAATTTGCCAATAAGTTGAACTAACCCTTAAATGTACCTCTATTTGAAATATTGGCTGCTTCTAGACTTTCTTCTGTTTGTTTTTTGATCTTATTGATCACATCTGAATGAATCTTAGAGTCTCTATCCATCAGAAAAGTCTCCAACAACACCAACCTGCATCCCTGAGGGTCCGATGACGTCGAAGGCTCCGATCATCCCGGCGACGAAGTGAACGACCTTGGTGAAGCTCTCCTCCCCGATGCTCCAGGAGCCGTCGATGAGGAACACCACATCTGCTTTGGCACCTTTGCAAACTGCAAAAAAAAAAACACAAAACAACAACAACACTTCAATAAAGTATCTGAGGGCCAGACCTCAGGAGAGCATCGCACAAACACCAGCAGAGAGAATAACAGCAGCATCACACGGCAGTAGTGATTGTGTGCGAGCCGCGGCGCATTAAAGAGGAGTCGGCCGAACGCAGCAACAAAACAAAACACAACGATTGAGAGAGAGAAGAGAAGAGAAGTGATGTGATGGGATGGGATGGGATGGGGCCGTGTACTGTAGCTATAGTAATTATGGCTTCCACCGATAAAAAAAAAGAAAAAGAAAGAAAGAAAACTGGCAAAACAAAAGCAGAACATTTGGTGAGCAGAAGGTTGAGAGTCAGATCTAGTTAACGAGCTCCTCTCAGACGATGAAGACGACCAACTGGGTAAAAAAGCTTCAGATAATCTTTGCCGTATGCGACGCGGCGGCGGCGGCGGCTTTGTAATCTTCTTCATCCTCTCCTCCTCTTTTTTTTACAAACAGCTTTTTTATGAACAGATTCTTTTCGGGGAACTGGTCTGTCTTTATGTTTCAACACCTAAAGCTGTCAGTCGGTCGGTCTGTCGGCTGGTCGGTTGGTGACGGGAAACCACTTCCCTGTCATGTCACACAACACAACACAACATGTGGTGGCTATTAAAGGGATAGTTCACCCAAAATTCAAATTTCAGTGTCTCAGTTCACTGCTTTGCCTGTGTCTGTCAATGCAACACCCAGTTAACAAGTTTAGTAGATAGACTTATTTAATTTTTTTCGGAACAATTTCTCATGTTGGGGCTTCAATACAAGAGGGACATTACAGACAAGCAGCATGGAGGTATTTGGATGTTTTCTGGATGTGGTTTGGTCTTTTTGGTGTGAGCTCTGTTCGTCAAATTTGGACGAACTGGGAAGAGGAGCTTCCGCTACAACCAAGCTTGAAATTTCGCATTTCTGGGCTTCAATACAAGACGGACATTACATACGAGCAGCATGGAGGTATTTGGATGTTTTTTGGTGTGTCTTTTTGTTACGAAGACAGTTGGTATCCATTTGCAACCGTCATATGGACATGCACTGCTACGCCGAGACCCCCTGTAACTCAGAGAAGCCACGGAGGACTCTGAAACTTCTCCCAGCCCTTAGTCCACATGAGGGTGAGTAGATAATGAGTGAAATTTGAATTTTGGGTGAACTATCCCTTTAATCCACCGCTGGAACCAGTCGGATCCAGAATATTCAGAGTCTGGAGCAGCTTTCAGACCAGGACTCAGCCCGAATGAAAAGACGATCCACAGACAGAGAGACAGAGAGAGATTTCATTAACTTCCATCTCAGTCAAACATCAGCAACCTGTTGAATTTTGCATCTGCACTGAATTGCCCCTGTGGAATACACTGTAGACAGATGGGGGAATTTATTTAAGTTCAACTACAATCACATTTCGCGCTCCCTTCATGTGGTCACAGATACTTGTTCTGTTGCTTTTCATCCTGGTTTTCATTACAGAGGAGAAGAAAAAGGAGAAAACATCTTTGGAGATGCTTCATTAGGCTCCAAGTGAGGAGAGAGAGAGGGATTTAACCCGAGCCATCCGGAGCTGAGAGACACGACGGAAACACACGGATGCTGAGGTCAGGACCCGGAGAAACAGCTCCCAGTGGACGGATGGATGGATGGATGGATGGATGGATGGATGGATGGATGGATGGATGGATGGATGGATGGATGGATGGATGGATGGATGGATGGAGGAGTGATACGACTCATTAGTCAGAGTGAGTCTGGTTTGTGTCTGTGATGCAACGGCCGCTTCACTGCATGATGCAGATTTAATCGAGTAATCAATCAAACGTCCGATTGGCTCTGTGTGTGTGTGTGTGTGTGTGTGTGTGTGTGTGTGTGTGTGTGTGTGTGTGCGTGTGTGTGTGTGTGTGTGTGCGTGTGTGTGTGTGTGTGTGTGTGTGTGTGTGTGTGTGTGTGTGTGTGTGTGTGTGTGTATCACTAGGTTGATCTCACCTCACTGTGTTGCTTCTCTCCAGGGTTCAGTTGTTCAAAATGTTTCATCTGGATCTAAATTTTGAAACCTGTCATGTAATCCATCTTTACTTTTTTTCCCTAGTTGTTAAAACACAGGTGGACTGGACCGGTCTGATCCAGATACAGACTTTACAGGATCACCAGATCCAGATACTGAGTGTTACTGTAAATGTGACTGTGTAACAGACTGAAGGCTGGAAACAGCAGCATGGGCTCATTCAGAGAGGATTTATCTGAAAATGGGTTGAATGTGTTGTTTTCTGAGCTGTTTTTTGTTTCTTCTGTGTCTATTAAAGGGACATATTATGAAAATATCACTTTTTAAAGGCTCTTTAACATATATTTAGATGTTTGTTTTGCCCTCTGCCCTCCAAAATGTGAGAATTGACAAAAAAAAATCTGTAATTTTCCGGCTCCTGAGGTTGAAATCTACGTGGTTTTACCAGCTGTTCCCTCAGTTGTCTGATAATGATGCCATTAGTTTTCAAATTATTAGAATATGTCTCCTTTAAAGCTCCAGACCTTATCTTATCAGGTCTGGCTGTTTAAACACACTAAAGAATAAAACAAAGATACATCACATGTACATTATTTAAACATATTGTCAATATTCTTCCATGTGTTTCACATTCAAACTTTTACAAATTTCAGAATTAATTTAGGTATCCAGTAGTTGGGGAAAAACTCTTAATTTGTGGAATAATCAAAAGTTAACTTTATTTACTTTATCACTATAATGGTTTAAAAACCAGGTGCAAAATATAAACCGATAAATGTAAATATAGAACATGATAAATTGTTATTTATTTGACCAGTTTGACCTGAATCCACCAAACTGCTGCGATCAGAATAATCCTCATGTTCTGGATCAAAGTTTCCTGATCTGACTAAAAAGTTTTGAACGACACAAACTCAGAGGGATTGATCCAGATTAAAACCAAAGGCTGGATTACATGATCTTAATCTGATCTCAAAATCTGTTTTTAGTTTTGAAACAACTCTTTTTTTGAGATATGATCCAGAATCTGATCAGATTAACCCTTTGAACAACTGAACCCGGGTTCTGCAGCTCCAACATCCTGGAGGATCTGAATGAGCAGAGCTGACTGGACTCAACTCAACTTTATTTACAAAGCCCTTTAAAACAACCACAGCTGAAACAAAGTGCTGTACATAATGCAACATATGAAAATAAAACAAAGTGACGGGACTGAGACTCTTACCTGCCCAGCCGGGGGGGATGGTGGGTGGGGGGGTCGGGGTCGGGGGGATGGTTGGAACCGGCGTCGGCTTCATCACTACGGGAAAAACACAAACAGACACAAACTGTCATCAGAGGAGGAGTTGTAATAAATCCACAACAACAGTAAACATGTTGCATGGTGATGTCATGGTGTTGGACCGGGTCTGTCAGATGAAGTAACCGTGTGTGAGTGTGTGTGTGTGTGTGTGTGTTTGTGTGTGTGTGTGAAGGTCGGAGTCGTGTCTCTGCTGTTTGACTCAGTTCACAAACTGACAACTTCAATTTCAGCTTCACGCTCAAAGACTAAACATCCTTCCACTGGAATAACGACCTAATTAGTCAAAACACTGGAATTTAATGTAGTGATGAGATGAAAACACTCAAGGACTGAGACTGACATGAGATCTCTGTGTCTTTCTTTTTTTTTTTTTGTTCCTTTTTATTCTTTTTCAAATTATTATTTATTTTATCTTTATTTTGTGCTCTACTGTATGTCTTGTATGTCAATCACTGTGCAGCACTTGGGTAAACTTCTATGTTTTGATAGATAGATAGATAGATAGATAGATAGATAGATAGATAGATAGATAGATAGATAGATAGATAGATAGATAGATAGATAGATAGATAGATAGATAGATAGATAGATAGATAGATAGATAGATAGATAGATAGATAGATAGACTTTATTGATCCCAAGCTGGGAAATTACATTACATTTTTGGAAATGTGCTCTATAAAGTGGATTAGATTAGATTGTGTCTGACACTGTTTTATTCTCATGTAACTGTCATTTAAGTAGCACATGTGATACTGTGCATTAATATGAATAATAGTAGATTTATTATTAAAACCTGACTGATACCGTATGCACATCTGGAGAGGATTCAATATTCTCTTAATGACGGATTAGAAACCAATAATCTATAAAGTTAGAGGTTTTATTTGCTTTTTATTTCAGTTTATCTCCTCATCTATTGTCATTTCATTTATTTGTTTACTCGTTTTTAATTTTGTTATGTATGTTACAAGTTTCTTACTGTGTTAGTACAGTGTACATACAGTACCGGTCTACTAGCAAGACACGGTGACTTAGATGAGTCCAGGACTTTAAGCTTCTGTCTGTGATGTTGTTTTATTCTCATTTATCTCACAACTGTCATTTAAGTAGCACATGTGATGCTGTGCATTAATATGAATAATAGTAGATTCCTGTTTTAACTGCACTAACTGATACGTTATGTACATATGGAGAAGATTCAATACTCTCTTAGTGATGGATTGGAAACCAATAATCTTTTATTCGAGACAATTTCGAGGTTTTATTAGCTTTTTATTTCAGTTTATCTCTGTATCTATTGTCTTTTCATTTATTTATTCACTTGTTTTTAATTTGGTTTTGCATGTTACAAGTTTCTTAAGTTTCTTTCTACAGTGTACATACCGGTGTAGTACTCGTATAAATATGTATATTTGATATAGTATGACATGAGACAATGTGAATACCTAAGAAGGTTGTTGCTTCACAATAAAAGTATTTGAAACAACAATAGATTTATTATTATTATTATTGTTCTTCTAATAGTTGAGTGTTGGGAGACTGGACACTCACATGTCCTCTCCTTGGCGCTGACCCCGGGTCCCTCCAGGTTGGGGGTCTGGACGAACACGGTGGCGGTGTACAGAGCCTCCGGAGAGAGACCGTCGAAGCAGTACTGAGGCAGACCGGCAGGTATGGTGATCTCATGCTGACCTTTACTGGCGGCTGCACAGGAGGGAAACACACACACACACACACACACACACACACACACAATGTTTCAGAATAAAAGCTGGAACCTGGAATTCAAAGATTTCAAATCAAAGCAGCAGCGACCGTCGACCGTCTCGTTGTGTTTCGTTGCTAATGGAGGGAAAATAAATGATGAGCAAACTGTTTACATCTCTGTGTGACGGTGCTGATAGATTCATAATAAGGTTTCCTATTTACACTGTGAGTTCTAGTCAGCACAAACAAACAAAGCCTGTTTATTAGAGCGGCAGCTGCCCCACGGAGCGGCGGTGGCCGGCGGCGGCGGCGGCGTGATGCCCGGCCCCTGGACTCTGACATCAACAACGTTATGATGGAAACACAACGTCGCTTCCAGAACAGTGGCCTGGTTTATCAGCGGAGGAGGAACTCAGCTGATCTGAGCTCAGATCCATGTTGATAAAATATAATCCCTTGAAGAAGCTCAGCTGGTGCTTTAAAGGAATAGTTCAACATTTTGGCAAATTAGCCCATTGCCATAATCCCTATAGTCATAGCAGTAGGTTCGTTACCTTTAATTGTCGGTGCAAGCTGTTTTTAGAACGGCGGAGCAGAGCCGTGAGCTGCTCAGAGCTACGCTACGGAGGCTCATGGGATTTCTAGGTTTCCCTCATCAAACTCATCAAATACACAATCCAACAACTCCACAACACTCTGGTGGACAAGTTGTGACCTGCACATTCACCACACTATGAGATAATAACACAACGTTACCAGACAGAGTTGTTTTAGAGGGAAATTCATGCAAAACTGCTGATGTGCGTTCCCGTCGGGAGCAGTTTTTCATCAAGCAGTCTCTGTATTTCCCTCTAAAACAACTCTGTGTGGTAACGTTGTGTTATTATCTCATAGCGTGGTGAATGTGCAGGTCACAACTTGTCCACCAGAGCGTTGTGGAGTTGTTGGATTGTGTATTTGATGAGTTCGATGAGTTTGAAACCAAGAAATCCCATAATGAGCCTCCGTAGCGTAGCTCTGAGCAGCTCACGGCTCTGCTCCACCGTTCTAAAAATAGCTTGCACCGACAATTAAAGGTAACAAACCTACTGCTATGACTATAGGGATTATGGCAATGGGCCAATTTGCCAAAATGTTGATCTAGTTCTTTAAGATGCCGGCAGCCGACCAGTGTTTCCATGTTTTTTTTTTCGTTTTTTTTTTAAATATGGAGGAAATATCAGCGTGTGGTTTTTCCGCTCCTTCATCTCGCCACCGCCTCCGTCTCCTCAGCTGTTTGCCGTTCCACTGGAGAACAAACACTCGACTGATTTGTTGACTCGTCTTCGCTGCGGAGGATTCCTGGTTAACCTCCTCTCCATCTGGCTCACGCTAGCGCACGCCTGTTTGTCCTGGCGACGCGTCCTAACGGCCCAGAAGATGCTAATGACTACCATATAGATATTTAAAGTATTGATGCGAGTTTTTCCTTTGTTTTGTTGTTTTTTGTTTTTTTTGCTGTTAAGCTGTGAAGCCGTGTCCGTGTCCGTGTCCGTGTGCGGATACGAAGCAGATGGGAATCAAAGACCCGGCAGTAATTGAAACGGATGTAATCTCTGCAGACAGAGACACAATTAAGTCTTGGTGGTCGGGGGCTTTCAGTCCCGGCCAAGACTCGCATCCTGCTTCGAGTAATAATCACAAGAAGGAGGGATGGAGATAAACAAGAAGAGAAAAAAAAAAAGAAAAGTCTAGACCAGGTCCCAAACAGCAGCGTCCAGATGAGCTCATCCTGGACTTCAGCTGCACATCTGTCCCATCTGCTGGGACTCTGCTCACGTTACCGCTGCTGCTTCCTCTCAGACAGGACCAGGACCAGGACCAGGACCAGGACTAGAGACCAGGACCAGGACTAGAGACCAGGACCAGGACCAGGACCAGGACCAGGACCAGGACCAGGACCAGGACCCACTCACTGATCCACTGAGCAGTTGGTGTGCACTAAACAGTCCATTCGAACCAAAAGCTCTTAGTTCGGTTCGTTTTCGTCAGTGTGAAAACATCAATCGCATTAAAGGACAATTCCGGGCAAATTCAACTTGGGGCTGTATTTTCCTAACATTTTACAACTCCCTCCTTCCATTTAAAGCCCCATGTCTTGGTCTTAGCTTGACTAAAATGTGTAAATGCTAATCTACACATTATCATCATACGAGGCGACAGAGCGTCAACCGTCTGGATGTAAATGAACTTGAGTCTCCTAGTAGTCAGGAGTTGATATTCCTGTGTTAATGACACAGACGGGAGCTCCCACTGCACCTGAACACACCGAGCGTCAACTTGGGTCTTTGAGGGATGTAAACAGCCTAAGCAGCGGAACTTCAATCCGAGGTTTGTATAATTAATTAGCATTGCAATTATTTAGACTATATTTGATTTTACACATACACAGTGTTGTGAAATTAATTAATGCATAATAATCGTGATAATCGTAATACTGTGTACCAAGAAAATTTACAATCGTGACATCACTAATCTCTGGTTTACAATAATATAATGATGTAAACAGCTGCTGATCCGCTTATTGATCAATCGATTTATCATTTCAGAGCTACAACACAGTCAATCATGAAACTGACTGATGAAATCAACAGAATATTCATAATAAAACATATAAAATAAACATGTATCTGGTTGTTATGAAGCTGCGTGGTGTTGAAGGAGGAGAGGAGACTCACGGTCGGCCGGGTCCAGTCTGATGCGGTACGACGTGGCCGCGCGGTGAGGAGTCCACTTGATGCAGAACTTGTCGTGACCGACGTTGAAGGTCTCGATGTTGGTGACGTTCAGGTACACTGCAGAGGGTGGGAAATCACAGCTCAACACACGACACAGAGGCAGAGAAAGTTTCACTTCAACACATCAACCTGTGTGAAACATAGTGTAACTGAAGAAGCTCTAAAAGAGAGAGGATGTGGAAAAGATTCACAGTAAAGAAGTCCTGGAGAAGTCTTTAGGTCATTAAATACGGAAGCGTATTGCATTCACTTGAGTGATTTATCTTTTGGTTTGTTTTTTGGGGTAATTACTTCTGTTTTTCTGAGTAATTTATTTTTTTGTTTGTTTTTCAAATCATTTTTTTAGTTTTTCTGAATATTGTTTTTCTGTTTTTCAGAGAGTGTCACTCAGAAAATATCAGAGCAGTCCGATTTATTTATTTATTTTGAAATCAGTCCTTATGTTACTTGCAGGTGGGAGCTTCTCGCGGGATTTTGAAATCTCAATACCTAAGTCAGAAAAAAATTTCCTCGAAAAACAGAAAAAAAAATAGTGAGAAAAACATAAAAAATGTCCTCGAAAAACAAACCAAAAAATAAATTACTCAGAAAAACAGGATTTTTTTTAATTATTCATGTGAATGCAATACACTTCCGTAATTAAATGATATTTACGCAAATTATCTTAAATATTTCACAAAGTTAAAACAGAAACTTGAAGGTTTTTTTCTTCTTAACTGAACCAGAACTACAGTAACTCCTCCTCTCTGTACGTACGTGTGGTTCCCTGTCCGTCCAGCGGCGTGCTCATGCCGCCCGTGTACTGAGCGATGACCTTGACGTCGTAGGTGGTTCCCGGCTGCAGGTTGTGCAGCGTGTAGGAGGTGACGTCGCCCACGAAGATGTCGATGGGCTGGTCGGTGCCTGGACAACAGGACGCCACGGAGACGGAGAGCGAGAGAGTGAGACATCCACTCAAAACTAAAGAGCATTTAGTTAAATAATCGTCCTCTCTTTAATCATCATTACTGACATGTTTAGTATCTGGCTCATTTTAATTGTGATATACAAACTTGTCCCTATTGAATAAACCAGTTTAAATACATGAACCTGTCACTTGTGTTCTGATTAAATTAAAAACATATATATTTCTTTACCTTTGTGTATTTACAGTATGTAAAAAGGTATGTGTGAATGTGACAATATGTATGTATATAAGATCTCAGTGAATTGAAAATAAGAGCTTGACAGAGGAGAAAGGGTTCAAGTTCACAATGTGCTTCTATTGTAGAAACTGTATAGAAATGAACAGATGTATTATGTTTAAAAGAAAAAACAATAAAAATATGAGAAAGAGAAATGAATGAACCTGGCTTTATTAAACCAGTTTTAACTCATTTTAAACCTCTAAACTCTGATTAGATCTGATCTCAGATTAAATCAAAACTTGTTGGTGAAATCCAGAAAAGAAGTAAAAACATGTTACAGAATGATTCGGTTTCCTACTTTTCTGTAAAACTTTTTGGATTTAATGTAAAACTGCAGACTTCAATCCACTTAAACTTATTCAAATAAAAGAAGAAGGTGCAATAGTAAAAACCGCTCACAGCTCAGCGACACATTAAACTGTGTTTTGTTCCTTCAGATCCCGTTCATTCAGGAGTTGCATTGTGTTTTTTTGTATTAAACTATTTTTCTTTTCGTTTCAATGAATGAAACGAATAAACTGAACTGAACTAAAACATGAACTGACCTTCAGGAGTGTAGATGAGTCTGTAGCCCTGGACCGGAACTCCCACTGGGTCCCAGGCCACCCGGAACCGCGTGTACCACTCGTCTGAGACCCGCAGCACCCTGGGGCTGAGCAGACCCACTGGGATGGAGACAGAGAGATGGAGAGACAGAGAGACAGAGAGAGAGAGAGAGAGACAGAGAGAGAGAGACAGAGAGACACGTCATCAAACAGCTGGATTCTCATTCCCAGTCTCAGCTCTTTCTCAATAATTGGATTTTTATGACATAAGTGACGAAAATGTGGAGTTGAAAAATGATTTTTTTTTTTAAGAAGCAGAAAATGAGTTGTTGAGTTAATCATCTGTTCATAATAATCAGACTTTTAATCTGAAAAGCCCAAACCACTTCCTGTGTGAAGGTTCTGCCTCAGCAGCTCAGAGTCTTTACATCTGTTTACGACCTTCATTACATGTAATACACATGTTTAGGTTGGACTCAACAAGCCCAGTGTGTGTGTGTGTTCATACTTGGACTGACTCCTGAAAGTGGCACACACACACTTCCTCAGAGTGTGTGTGTGTGTGTGTGTGTGTGTGTTGTTTGTGTAACTACTGCTGCTGCTCGGCTCCTGGACACTAACACGTGTTGGCACTGTTGACTAATGTATGTCTGCTCTATTTATCCTCACTCTGCACACACACACTCTCTCTTCATGCACTGAACAAGTTTTGCTTCCTTATCATGTCTTCTTTCAGACTAGAGGAAAGAAACGGTAGAAAATCCAAATTAAGGTTTTTGTTTTACTTCATTTTCTCTTCTTTTATCTGGAAATTTCTCCTAAATTCACCAGAAGTTAGTCTGACCCATGTCATGTCAGGTCTCATTGTAAAGCTCTCTCTCTCCTGAACAATGATGTGGCTCCAAAAATCATCATTTCCTCTGTATCTGCAACCAATCGTAAAAGTAGGATTGACAATAACAATCTATGTAATTTTACAGTCCAAGTCTTTAAAGGCCGTTTTCTCAAAATGAGTTTTTCAGACTCTGACTCTGAGCTAGAAATCTCCACTTCAGCAGCACTTACAGACACCAAACCTTCCACTTTGATCCCTTTCTATATTCTGAAGGTTTTTACAGAGGGGATTGTTGATATATCATTCACAGCCTGATTTATACAAGATTTGATTACTAAAAACATGGAGAAATTAGATGTTTTAGGGCTGGTGACAGTATTTTCTCATTTACAGAGTGATATACAGATGGAAATTAGCTGGGAGCTAAATCTGGTGCAACCATCTTTTCATTTTTTTTTAAATGATTAATGTAATTGCACATTGTCCCGTATTAAACGAATAAACTAAACTAAACTAAACTATAAAAAGAGATATCCAAAATCCTCCTCTGTAAAAACTTCAGACTCTAATGTGTCAACAAAATAAAACAAGAATTTTGAAAGAAGCTTTATCCATTGGTCAGATTTCGGTTCTGGAAATGAATGCAAATTAGCGCATATTTCATTAGATATGGCCTCATTTACATATTTAAACATACAATTTGACTAAACTTGTAATACAAAAAATAACTGTCTTGTGTGTGTGCGTGTGTGTGTGTGTGTGTGTGTGTGTGTGTGTGTGTCCTCACGTGTGCGTCCGTTCCCGTTGAGTTGCCCCCCCGGCCCCTCGGCGTAGACCGCCTCCACCGTGATGTTGTACGGCGTGTCGGGGACCAGGTTCTGCAGCCGGGCGTTGTTCCTGTTGCCAGGGACGACGGCCTGAAACATCACAGAGACACAGAGACGCCACGGTCAGAAGACCAACACTCCCCCTCAGACCAATCAAGTCACTGACGTCCTTTCTTTCAGGACAACCTGGGCTTTCAGAATATTACTGCCTATAGAGGAGCCATAAGAATGTAGAAACAGGTTCATGATCAGAAAAATAAATGGAAAAAAGTAAATTTCACATATATTTGTTGGAAATACCCCCCAGAAATATTATAAACTTATTTTTAGACACGATATAACTGATCTTTGAGGTCTTGTGGATTAAGGGGAAAAGAATAAGGGCTCTAACTATGATACAAAATAGATTATTTACATAATTTACAAAGAGGCAGAGCCACATCTCAGGTCTGATGTTTCCATTGGTTTCACAGGCTTTTTGTCTTGTTTCCTGCAGTAAACCAACTCCCTCCTTCCATATTAGGCCTCATGTCTTGGTTTTAGCTTGACTCAACTGTGTAAATGGTCATCTACTCATTATTTATTACATTTACGGTTTATTTTCCAGATTAATCGTGATCATATGAGGCAACGGAGCATCAACCGTCTGGATGTAAATGAACTTGAGTCTCCTATTGGACGAGGATGTTTGAGGCAGGACTCCTCCGTCTCTGGCTGAGCTACAGACTCACCTGTCGACTCTTTGTAAAGGCTGAAGTGTCCCGCTTTCAATAAAAGAAGAATTACGTCGCTATCATTCAGCGTTCCAGAGATAGATGTGAAAGAGTACGACCATCCCCCCCCATCATATACTGTACGATGGCACCGACCTCAGAGTTAATGTGAAGATGCAGGTTTCTCTGCTGAGCCCATTTAACTCTTTGTTACTAATAAAACCTGTTAAATCCATCTAAGTCAGAGCTGAGCCTCTGTTTTCACTGTAGAAACTGTACCAACTACAAAACATAAAATAAAAACCTTTCTCCATTAGACACAGATGTCGACGCTGTCGTAATAATTGTGTGTTTATAAATGGTGATGGAGGTTTATAAAGTTTCCATTTCTGCTCCGTCCCAGTCGTCTGCAGACTTCATCATTTCATCATTTCATCATTTCATCCGTCCATCCCTCCATCCTGTCTTCCTCCATCTGACTCATGCACAACAACAGGTGTTTACTCACTAACAAGCTGAGGCAGCGAGCAGCTGGGCCGGCTCTGCCCCGCTCCGCCGCTCCAACTCATTACTTAGGACTATTAATAACGTTATTATGGCCCAAATTATACTGTTTGTTTAACTGACCCTGTAATTAGTCTCCCCCTTAATCGCTGATTTATATCCTTAAACGAGCCAAGGGAATCCTGGGATGTGACTTCACCGCATAGTTGGAGGGAAACATCAGAGCAGATGAACCAGAGTGTATCGAGAGTTTATCTGAAACACTTAAACACCGTTATTACCTGGAAACAACCTCTAATTACAGAGAAAACACTGATTCAGATGCTTTCAATTCTTCAAAGTGGTATTTAAACTGATATTTTTCTGTTTTTTGTTCGATAAGATTTGATTTCCTTCCTGGAAATAGAGTAAAAGTTCTGCTCATGAGTGATGATTTGTGTGTTGTTGTTTTAAACTCTTCTTCAGAATCTGCTTCTGAAAATATTTCTCGAAGGAAAAACAAACCAGAGGGGGAATATTTACGAGGCAAAAACATGTCAAATGACTAGAGTATAATGAATAGCTGACATTAGAGGAGAAGCTTCAACTGGAATTAGCTCGTCACTAACTCACAGAGCGCTGACAGGACTGAAGGATTCATGTCGGACTCACTGAGACTTTAGTGGAATAATATAATATATAACTGCAGTGGCATCATGCAAAAACTTTGTCCTCCCCTCTGGTCCAAATGTTTGTTAATGTCAACAGTTCAGCAAGTGGCAGATGAAACTATCTCCATAATAAAGGCATAAAGTTAAACATTAAACACTCTTTTGCAATATTTTAAAGTCCCCCTACAGAGGCATTTTAAAATTTGTAAAAATGCTCTGCTACAGTATGACTATTTTTTGATTAAAATAGTTTTCCAACAAAAAAAGTTGTTTAAAAAAACTCTCAAAGAGGCTAAAAACACGTCTACTATTTCTCCCTCATTGAAAAATCCAGATTATATGAATATTCATGAGTATGCAAATGAATCGTCAACCAATGATACTGTTTTGATTGAACATCTAGCTGTATAAGTAGATGTGAACACAGTGAACAACATATGAGATGCAAAAAAAAGGAATCAACGGGATTGGTTGTTTGGGATTCTGACGTATTAAACCCGACTGGGTGCTGAAAAACTGAATCCAACTTTTTTAGACTCTTTGAAGGCTTTGAAACTGCATTTTCACATCTAAAATGATCAGCTATGGCGACATTGCTGATGAAATGTCTTGTAGCAGAATATATTTTGGAAAATCTTCAATCAATATCAGTGTATAATTTTAGTTTTCTACCGTTTCAGAGTGAAAAAGGGAAACAAAGCAGCAGCCTGCAAAAGAATGGGAAACGCAGGAGACTTGAGCTCTCAGATAACTTTGACCAAGGTATCAGACAAGAGATTTACTATTTACACACTGTGAAAATATATAAAAAAGATATAGACATATAGTTTAAAATGTAAAGGGAAAGAGTCATCTGTAACTTTATGCCTGTTTGCTGTGTGGGACACTTACGAACTCGGTGATGGGGTCTCCGGTCATGGGGGCGTAGCCGATCTTGTACTGTCGGACGGGGCCCTCGGCGTGCTCCCAGCTGATGGTCAGGGTGCTGGTGGTGGCGTCGAACACTCGCATGTTCCTGGGGCCGGCACGAGGCACTGCAGCAGGAAACACACAGCAGGTTAACAAGGCAAGGCGGTTTTTCACCACGCTATGAGATAATAACACAACGTTACCACACAGAGTTGTTTTAGAGGGAAATACAGAGACTGCTTGATGAAAAACTGTCCCTGAAGGCAACATGCATCAGCGGTTTTGCATGAATTTCCCTCTAAAACAACTCTGTCTGGTAACGTTGTGTTATTATCTCATAGCGTGGTGAATGTGCAGCTCACAACTTGTCCACCAGAGCGTTGTGGAGTTGTTGGATTGTGTATTTGATGAGTTTGATGAGGGAAACCAAGAAATCCCATTAGCCTCCGTAGCGTAGCTCTGAGCAGCTCACGGCTCTGCTCCACCGTTCTCAAAATAGCTTGCACCGACAATTAAAGGTAATGAACCTACTGCTATGACTATAGGGATTATGGCAATGGGGCAATTTGCCAAAATGTTTAACTATCGCTTTAAAATTTCAGGGGTGCAAGCAAAAAATTTAGGGGTGCACACCGTAGATCAACTTGTAAAGCAAATATTCACATTTCCTTTTCATTTATGATCCTCAAACACATTGGTCTGACACCTGTAATGACAGATACTAGATTCTTTGAGTCGTTCCTTCCACGTTTCAACAGTGTTAAGAAGAACCCATTAAATTTACTGGTTGCACATGTGCAAGTAGATGAAACATTGACTTGCACTGTCTCAAATTGTAAAAGCCAGTCTGGAGCCCTGGACTCTTAGAGATCGAGTGCTGATGTAACAGGAGAAAATAACGTCCTCACACTCTGGGAGTAGAGAGGAGTTTGGTTTGGGAAAACATGACGTCTGTGTTTCCTGTTTGTTTTATGATTCCTGCTTCATATAGTCTGTAGATATAAAACCCCACTGACTCATCATCGTCGTCATGTTTAGAGAAAGTGTTTGTGGACGGATGACTCTCTGGTTGTGTATACATCCAGCTCTCTGCTTGTTTACGTCTCCAAACGTGTTTAAAACTTACGTGTCTTGTCATTGCCCGCCACCGGCGGTCCTTCTCCGTCGGCGTACAGCGCGACCACGTTGATGTTGTAGGGCGTGTCGGGGATCAGGTTGTCCAGGAAGGCGTTGTTGATGGTCCCAGGAACCAGGACCTTAGAGGAGAAGGAACACCGGAGGGTCAACATCTCTATAGACATCGATGAGGATCCAAACGCAAATGACTCCTCGTGCATTAGATAAAGATCTGGCAGCTGTAATGTACATAATGAGCTCACGGCCCGTCCCGTGTCCAGTGGTCTCCTGCAGCCAAACGTCTCCTCAAACACTAACAAAGCCTCCCGGGGGCTGGAGGCCAAACGCATCCGTCAGTCAGAGAGCGAAAGCGGCTCATAAACACTCTGTGCTGCTGAGCGTGGACTCTGTCATCGGCTCCGACGCGCAGCCCGACGTGTTTTCTAACAACATGACTGCAGAGAAGCGTCTCCTGTCTCTGGGATTATCACGGCCTCCGTCCTCCACCGTTACATCATGGGAAACCAACGTCTGCTGCCTGAGCTCATGTTTTGGAGAGTTTTCTGGCTCATCGGAGCATGAAATAGGTTCCTCGAGTGATGATGTCGAGGTTGAGATCCTGCAACTGGAAGCTCATACCGGGTCTGAACCGAGGCCTGGCCACAGCGCTGGCCATTGTCCTCCGAAAACAGGATGAATTACGTTTGACCGGAGGTTTTTAGTCATGCACTCGCAGCTCTATAACTCTGTGGTCCAGTTTCTGTTGGGTCATTAGTGGGTTCTGGACTCAAGTTCTTACAGAGAACAATGTAGGAACCGGATCAGAGGAGTCAGAAATACCAGAAAAAGACCAGAGACCAGGACCTCTCCTCTTTCCTTTCCCTTTTCCTTTCTATTTTCTTTCTGGGCTACACTCACATCCAGCTGCTGTTGAACATCAGCACTGTCAGACTTCTTTGTAAACTCACTGTATAAAACACCAAATCTTCAGGATTGGTGATACTACTGGACCCTACAAGCATTAACTGACACCTAAACCAAGGCCTTGGGTATTTGATACCAGGTAAGTCCCAGCCCCTGGACCAATGATGGTGGTTTAGTGGTAGTGTTGTGGTACTCAAGGCCGGTCTTGGACTTGAACAAGGTCTTGACTCAATCTCAACCCCTCAAAGTCTTGGGCTCTGTCCCATTTTACCAACTTCCACTCGATCTTGGCCCTAGCACTCAGTTTTGAGCATTCCCAATTCTTTTAAGAGCGAGGGGAAGTGGTTTTCAACCCTTAAAACTACCCTTTAAATCGGAGGGAGACTTCAAACGTAGCACCACAATACTTTGCAAACTGTTGTTCTATATCTTTTTCCGTTTTATTGCGGGTGGCACCAGCTTTTCAGGCCGATATTGCCACCTTCTGTTTCCTGCATTTCCTGCAAGGAAGATCATTAAAGCCCACACGGCAGATAACACAACAGCTGGAGCCGGCATTTTCAAACATGAATGGAAACCATAGAAACCCCATTACAGGTTGTGTTGTCCCATTGCGTAGGGTACGGTCTCTACCTCACTTCATCGTCAAGGGGTTTCGCATTTGGAGGCCACTTGAAACCGAGTGCAAGAGGCATTCGGGATTGGGCCTTTGGTCTTGGTCCTGACCTGGTTTTGAGTTGGTGGTTTTGTCCACGACACTATTTAGTGGTTACAGCTCTTCTTATAACCCTAACCGTAACCATGGAAACCCCACGACAGGTTGGTATGTAGGGTTGCGTCGGGTACGGTCTCTATTCGTCAAGGGGTGTCTTCCATTGGAGGCCACTTGAAACCGAGTGCTAGTGTTGAGGCAAGAGAAATGGGATCAGGCCTTTGGTCTTGGAGCTCTAAAACCATCGATCACCAGTTTGAATCCCATTTACTTCCAGCTGTTTCCTGTCTATCTTCACTGCTACTGTCAATAAAGGCCCAAAAAACCAATAAGCGACACAGCTGTGAAGTATAAACCTTCCCTTTGCCATCTAAATCTGCACCAGATCCAGAGCCCGGTCCAAGTATCATGTGGTCATAACTCCACCAATGGCAGCGCCATCTGCTCTGTCATTGGTTTAAAAATGATCCATCGTCTGAATTCATTGATGTTTGATATAAAATAAAACGCTGAGGTCAGTTTGAGCTTCATTAAACCGAGTTAGTCATCACTTCTGCTCGCATCTTCGTGTCTTCTTCTCTGTGTCTCTGCTAAAAACCTCCAAGACTAAACCAAAGTTAATTAAAATAAATCAAAAGCAAAAACAGAAAATAAATAGAGAAAATTATGACTGGAGGGGGATAATAAACTATAACACCGTTAGCTTTCTTTATGGCGTCATCAAAGCGCCTCCTAATCATCACAACAGCTTCATTAGATTACAGAAACTCCAACCATAGGAGCTCTCACTGATGTCAGTCACAGATGTGTGTCGGCGTCACAGAGTTCAAACTCTTTGTGGGGAAATAAAGTCCTCGTTTCTCTCTCTCCCCCCCACAATCCAGACGTTTGCACCGGTGCGTGAAATCAGTGCTGATGGAGAGATACAAAACGCTGACAAGTCATGATTTCCATATTTAAAAGCATTACCATAATTACTGCTGCGCAAAACATCTGTGCAACATCAGAACCAACACTTAGAGCAGCGACCGGCGCCAGAGAAAAGAGACCACCTGTTGTTTCCATGAAGAGAGAGCGGTGGGGAGGGGGGAGGGGGGCGAGCCGGTGATTTCACCACTTTCATCAGACAGACGAAGAAGAAGATGGATGAAGGAGGAAGAAGCAGCTACTGTTACAGTCTATGTTCAGACACTGTGATGTCAGTGTGAACGGTCATTTCTGATTAATTTTCATATATTCCATAGGAAACTGACGATGCAATGTTTGTCGGGTCTTAATGCACTGATCAATTGTGAGATTTTGGCTATTTTGCTTCTTTATCATGTCTCCTGTCAGAAAAGTGGAAAGAAATGGTAGAAAATCCACATAAAGGTGGTTATTTAACTTCATTTTATCTTCTTTCGTCTGTAGTTTTCTCCTAAATTCACCAAGAGTTAACAGCTACTGTGTTAGACTGTGCCCATGCATGTTGTCAGGTATCATTGTAAACCTCTCTCTCTCCTGAACAATGATGTAGGCTCCAAGCAACAAATCATAAAAGTACGATTGACAATAACAATCTATGTAATTTTACAGTCCAAATCTTTAAAGGCCGTTTTCTCAAAATTTAGTTTTACCTCAGACTCTGAGCTAGAAATCTTCACTTCAGCAGCACTTACAGACACCAAACCTTCCAGTTTGATCCCTTTCTATGTCCTGAAGGTTTTTACAGAGGGGATTGTTGATATATCATTCACAGCCTCATTTATACAACATTTTATTAATAAAAACATGGAGATTAGATGTTTTTTAGGGCTGGTGACAGTATTTTCTCATTTACAAAGTGATAAAGAGATAAAGAGATATCCACAATCCCATCTGTAAAAACTTCTGACACTAATATGTCAACAAAATAAAACTAGAATTGTGTGGTAAAGTGGTTTTACCCATTGTTCAGATTTCTGTTCTGGAAATGCAAATTAGCACATATTTCATTAGATATTGCCTCATTTACATATTTAAACATAATATTTGACAAAACTTGTAATACAAAAAATATTTGTCTTAATGTAAGTGATAAACTTGGGAAGTTTCATGGTGATATCTGTTAGTTTAAATTTTTACCCTATTCAACCTTAGGGTGAATTCAGTCCTGGATCGTTTGGAGCAGTTGTTCAGAAACAGGGAGCCAAAGATGGGTTCGTTTGGTTCAGATGTGAACACAGTAATGGCGCTCGGATGCAGGATAAAACAAGCGGGTTGTTTCCCATATGGCATTTGTTTACATGTTTGGACCGGTTGGGACTGTTACCATGTGAACACAAACGACCCAAAAGAAAAATGCAACAATCATATTGTTTTAGCTTCATGACTCAGAACAAAGCAAACGAACCACAGGTCTGAATACACAACATTCATTTAACAAAAAAAAAAAAAAAAAGCAGCTCCTGTGATTTGGTTCGTGCACTAAGTAATAATCCAGATGTGGAACTAGACTATAAATCTAATCCCAAATCATGAGACTTCAAGTCTCTAAATAAAGTCAAGCTTGACAGTGGGACAGAGAGTCCAACTCCTAAACTTTTGTGTTTCATTTCCTGTTTTCTTGCGTGTCGTTCCAAAAACACAACCTGATTAACCGCTGTCTGCTTGATTCATGGTGGATCTATTACCTGGGAAAATTTGCAGCACACTTTATATTTATCAAGTTATTCCAAGAAGAAGGCCGAGGTCCAAGAGAAGGCCTGAGTCATCTGTGTTCAAAGTGCTTTTTGATTTAATCATCAGCTTCGTGGCCTGATTCTCCACCTCTGCTGGAAGACGTCGACTTCAATAGATTTCAAAACGTCTGTTCTTGTTTCAGATTCTTTCTGAAGTGATCGATCAGCGGAGGACGATGAGTGGTTTCTCTGTTTCACATCAAAGAAAACTGAATATTGTTTTATTGCAATGGGACAAAACATCTGAAGATGTGAGGGTCTTGGCGCGTTCCCGACGTCTGACGGACAAACTCAACAAACTACAAATAATCAACAGACTTGGTCAATAATGAAAACACTCGCCGGCTGCAACAGGATCTGTCATGATATCTTCTTTATCTTTAAAACAAGCAGCACAGAACCTGCTCGGGGGCGATGAGATAACTCTCCCGTTGTCCAATGTAATTTCACTTATCTCAGGAATTTTTTTCTGGAAACATCCAGGAAGAGTCGAGTCTCACTCGGCCGTTTACAGCAAGTCCATTCACAGTGAAGAAACTGTGACCTGAGGACACTTTTAGTGTTTTAAAGGTATAATATGTAGGAATTCCCCCCATCTAGCGGTGCGGTTGCATATCGGAACGTATTTTTCATGTTGCATTCACCTGAAATTGGGCAGACGGCAGACGGACGACAGCCGCTGCACATAACGGCATAAACAAGTGGTCCGTCAGCACGAGGCAAAACAATACACGTGACAATATGTTGTCATGGCGATGTGGTATTGTTTACCTGACCCACGTTTTACCGGCTTTCTCTGGACTTCTGTGACTAAAATGACATCTGGTTTGTTAGCGACGGCTGTCTGCCCGACTGCAGGTGAATGCAGCATCAGTGTAACGCTCCATTCCTCCTCACTACGTTACCACGGTGACTTTTCACAGGCGCCACCTCCACCTGAGCCGACAGCTCCGGTGTCTCCGCTGAGTTTCCGTGGTTTCCTACCGTCACGCTGCCACTGCACTGCAAAAACTCAGAATCTTTCCAAGAATATTTGTCTTATTTTTTGTCAAAATGTCTCATTTCTAGTCAAAACTAATCTCTTCCCACTTAAAATAAGATTAATCACCTAGTTTTTCACCTTGTTTTTAGATCATTTTCACTTAGATATGTTTTGACTAGAAATAAGACAAATATTCTTGGTAAGATTTTGAGTTTTTGCAGTGTGAAGGTAAAAACATGGCGACACCACATGGCAGCCAGCACCGAGCTTACCCGCTCCATGTAGATATGAATGATATGAACGGCAAATTCAGAGCTGAAAGGAACACTTCAGTTTGTTGATGGGGGGATTACTAATTAATGAAAAACAGACTGAAGAACCAAATAATCCATTTTCCTGAATAGATAACAGGAGAAGTTACACAATGTCCCTTTAACAGAGCGTTACTCACCGACTCGGCCGGCTTGGCCCCGGTCAGGGGGGAGTAGGTGACCCGGTACTGCTGCACCTGGCCGGTGGCCGGCTCCCAGCGCACGTTCAGGCTGTTGGGGGTCGGGTTGTACACCTGGATGTTCCTGGGCGGCGTGCGAGGGACTGTAAAGGGTCACAGAGGTGGAGAGAGAGAAGAGATTAGCCATGTTTAATATGGATAAAACAGGAATCCAAATAAAACTGGGTCATTCGGAAAGAAATTTTGGTAACTCTTTAATCTGCAGGCCACGAATTACGTGACAATGTCTAGAAATAGCCAAGAAATGACGATCAATTTCATAATGTCATGTTTTTCATAAAGGCAGAAGATTACACATGCTTTCTATGCTTTGAATTTTTTGGGAAAGGCCGGGATCAATCGTTATTTCTTTGGCGATATTTCTCAACATTACTATGAAATTGAGCGTTATTTATTGGCTGTTTCTAGACATTGTGATTTCTTGGCTATTTCTAGACATTATCACATAATCAGTGGCCTGCAGATTAAAGAGTTACCAAAATTTCTTTCCGATGGAAAGAAGATGGCTGGTTTATGCCGGTGGATTTTCAGATCAAGATCCATGAAAACGATTAATCTGATCTGCACGCAAAATGAAGCGTTGCTGTTGTGTGAGATCACAGGAGAAGGAGAAACTGCTGCAGCTTCATTACAGAGGAAACCAGAAACAACAGGAAGGTTTGCAGGAGACGATACAGATCCATTTAGATGAGAGGAGGCAACAGGAAGGTAGAGAGAAGGAAAAGCTGCTTCATCTACTGTTTTCTAATCTGACCGGAAAATCTTCATTGAGCATGTCACAGTGAATTTATTCTGATTAATTCCTTGATGCACGAACATGAACGTTTTTTATCAGATCACTTTATTTCACAGTGAAGCTGGAATGACTATAATCAGCCGACTGCTGATGGATCCACAAACACCTTCCTGAGAGTAAAGAGCTGTCATGCAAACAGTGAGACGGTCGGTCAGTTTTAGGTTTTGCATTTTTAGGAAGTTAGATAACGACTTTCTGAAAACCCAAATCTTCAAATTGGGCAGAAAAAAATAACAGAACTTCAAAAAAAAAAAATCCCTTTGGTTCAAGTCTGTAGAAATGAAAACAGGCCGATTTGTGATGAAATAACTGTTTTCAATCCGACAAAGACTCTGGTTTTTATCAGGGAGAAAACATCTAATGGAGGACTGAATGGGACAGAATGTATCAGGACGCAGCTTCAGAAAGCGTCTATGTGCAGAATGAGTAGAGAAGGAAAGTAGCACAGTGTTGGGTCGAAGCTAAAGTCCTGAACTTCCCTCTTAAACTGAACCAGATGTGTGTGTGTGTGTGTGTGTGTGTGTGCAGCTCTATAATAAAAAGCCACTAGATGCATTAGTAGGTAGATATGAACTCTGATGTCCTACAACCTCATTACTGAGTCTTGTGTCTTTTCTTGACACTGGTCCGTCCAGATGTGGAGAGATGACGTCATCCTGCTGCTCTAACTGTGTGTTAGAGTGTGTGTAACTGTGTGTGTGTGTATTAGTGTGTGTGTGTTATTAATGGATGTGATCATTCCTCATGTTGGACTCCAGTCGGTGTTTTGCTCCCAAACAGAAAAAATGTGACAAATTCCTCCAGGGATGAAAACAGTGAAAACTGGGAGCGACTTACTGGTAATAATAATAACAACAGATCATCGGTGTCGCCACGGTGATGGAGAAGAGAGGAGAGGAGAGCAGAGCAGGCACTTCCTGGTTCACCTCCGAGCTGCAGCCAATAGGACGTGGACACCTGGCAGCTGAGCGTGTATGCACGTTTTATTTCTATATTAGCTATTTTTTATCTATTTCTTTTTTGTTTTTATCTTATTTTATTTAATTTACCTATTTTATCTGAGTTTTTATCCACTTTTTTTAGTTTTTTGTCTATTTTATTCATCATGTAAAGCATTGTGAGCTGCTTTCTGTGGGAAAAATGCCGTAAAATAAAGTTTGATTGATTGATTTAACTCAAAATGTAAATAATCCAACCGAGCTTCTTTATATTTCTGGATAAATCAACAGAATCGAGACAAAACCGCAGCGATAAAACACTGAGCAACAAGAGCCAGTATCTGTTCAGCTTCATTCAACCGTTTAAGAGTCGTAACTTCTTTGGTTTGGAGCCGTAAAACAGACGTTAAAACCGCTGCTCACCAACATATTAAAACTACAAGGAGGAAGAGTTACGCCACAGCAGGTTAATCCTCCTATCTGATTGGCTGCTGGAGGAGCTGGATGAGGTCACAGCGGGTCGAGCCAGGCTGCCTCCGAGAGTTTAAATGAATTAAGAGGCTGTTTCTCCTTCTTCTTCCTGCAGCCTAAACACGGCCTGCAGCCTGCAGCCTGCAGCTCGGCTGAGTTACGGCTCAGACTCGGCTTCGTGTTTGGTTTATCGGAGAATTTCTCTTCTTTCTCTTCTCCCTCGTCATGAATCATCAGTCATGGACGCGCCGTGTGTGTCGTGTCGTGTCGAGCTGGATAGATAGACGATGACGGCCTGGCCAGCTAAACGGCCGCTAATGGAGCTAATAAAGAAATAAAAGCTTTGGAGTCGGAGTTTTAAATCTGTCAGTGCCAGCGGAGCTCGGCTCAGCGCTGAAGGTCGAGGTCTTTGGGCCGAGGCCACGTGTAAAACAAAAACTATGTTGATCATTTCATCACCCGGAGGAATGAGGGATGAGTGAACGGTGTGAAAGGATCCTGGAAAACGTGGATCTGTGGATGGTTTTGGTTTTTTCTGACTCATTAAAACCACCAGGCTGGAGTTTTAGTGTTTCTGCTGACTGAGCTGCAGTCTGAGCAGAAACTAAACCAACACACACACCAGGATGTCAAACCGCACAGAAGCACAGAGCCACCGGTCGGAGCAGGATCCAGTTTCTTCATCCCAAGAAGAAAGAAAAAAAACCCAAAAAAGCCCTGGTTACCAACAGTAGTTCCACATTATCTGGTTCTGCTTTGTGCCGTCAATCAAAATCAGAAAGAAACACGAGTTCCTCAGCTCCACGTTGGTCCTCCGTCTTCTCCGTCTCCTCCTCAGGACGCCGTCAGAGCTCTGTGTGATTTAAAAGCTTCTGGACCAGTTCTGTAGTTCTGTGGATTATGATGGATATTTTTCCACTGGAGGTTTTTTTTTCTGGGGGGGTTCACCTGAAAACGTCTATAAAAGACAGAGATCCAAGTCCAGGATCCAGGATCCAGGATCCAGGATCAGACACCAGGTTCACTTCAGGACACTGGATTGTTTATCCCACTCTTTGTTTATGTCAGTGAACGCCTCGCTGCTCTGGTTCTCCTCAAAACCAGCAGCTGCTCCGTCAAACTGTGACCCAGTGCTGTAGAACTCAAGACCACATCTTCAACGTCGAGCTGGACAACTTTGTTTTATTTTGTTTTTAACCATAAATGTCTCTCTGTCACTTTGGTTTCTGTGATGTAATTCAAAACGTTCCAGATAATTCAAATAGTTGTACTGAAGTATCTGCTTGTTTTCATTAAATATGGTTTAGATTTTAGATCAAATCATCTTTTCTTTGTAGCTGAGGAGGAATAATGTAAATATCAAGACACATGATTATTATGAGGACTGGGACTGAAGACAGACTTGGAAATGGTCTCGTATTGGTTTGGACTCGGTCTCAGGTTAAGTGGTCTTGACCACAACACTAGTCTGTTTATAGTGAGTCTCAAGTGTTGAACCTACAGCAGCTTCTGATCCTCACTCAGAGTTTTTCCAATAGAATATATTTATAATGACATTTATATATCTATATATATATATTATTCCAAAAGCAGCTGTTTTCTGGTCAGACCAAAGTGCTGTGTCACCTCTACGGTGCCTTCACTGTCTGACTGAGTCAGTCAGTTTTCTGTCTGCGGGTGAAACATGTTCTGCAGACGACACATGGAGGGAATAAATTCCTAATGAGAGAAAAAAAAACCCTCTACTGACGTTTTTACATCTGATGCTGTTTAAACCAGAAGAAGAAGGAGAAGAAGATGAAGTAGAAAAAGAAGAAGGAGCAGGAGAAAAGGCCGAACAAGAGGAGGAAGAAGAACAAGAAGAACAAGAACAAGAGGAAGAACAAGAGGAGGAAGAGGAGGAGAAGGAGAAGAGGAGCTCCAGAACCCGTCCTGGTCTCATGAGCTCCAGTCTTTGACTCACGTGTCTTTCCGTTGTCCGACTGGCGCAGTCCTTCTCCCTCGGGGTAGACGGGCACCACGGTGACGGTGTAGGGAGTGTCTGACAGCAGGTTCCTCAGGATGGTGGAGGTGGTGCCGCCTGACACCTGCTCCTGCTCACACACACACACACACACACACACACACACACACACACACACACACACACACACACACACACACACACACACACACACACACACACACACACACACACACACACACACACACACACACACACACACACACACACACACACACACACAGCTGTCAGCACGACACCAGACTATAGACCGAATCTCCTTGTTGTTTACATTCTACTTCCGGGTAGAAAACCAGCACGTGAATGACAACAGTAGTAACAAACAAGAGTTTAGCTAGGCTATATATCATGTTTTTCAAGCCCTATCACTGTTTAGACAAATGATTGAAGAAACATTAATATTTCTGTGTGTGTGTTTTGTGTTTCTATGTGTGGTAAATGTATTCAGTTTGGGGGAATCACAGTGTCTAGAAAGCATCAGTGGCTGCAGCAGCTAACAGTAGCTAAGCTAACATCAGGACGTCGGACACAACATGAAACTACTCCAGTTAGCTCAGTCATGTTGTAACTCAGATATCCGCTGGAGAAAATATTTTTTCATGGACCGTTTATTGAGTCACTGAGTTATTAAAGTTAAACAGGTAGCTAACCGTTAGCCCAGCTAATCTATGATAACCATGACTAATTACAAAAACATGCACAAATAAATAGTAATGTTTGTCCAATCATTGGTTTTATAAACTCTACAAACATCAGATTAGTCTAAACGGTGATATAGTGACATGAAAAATTAGATATATATGGTGAAACTCTCGTCCGTCACTATTGTTCTCATGCTGGTTTTCTACCTGGAAGTAGTTGTAAACCAGAAGAAGACAGAGGACGGACAGAAGACCTCACCATGTCCTCGGCTCCGCCCGACGCCGGGACGTAGAAGAGGCGGTACTGACGGACGTTGCCCTCCGCCGGCTCCCAGCGAACCTTCAGGGAGCTGGTGGTCGGGTCGGTGACCTGCAGGTTCTTCACTCCGCCCAGAGCCTCTGGAAACACACACACACACACACACACACACACGGCTGTCAGCTTCCTGTCTGAGTTACAGCACAGTGCCGGGTGTCGGGTCAAAAGGACTCCCTGGAGGTTCAGGTGTCACTTCCATCACACTGTTCACTCGTCTAAACTGTCACTGGGTTTATACACAGAGCCAGATATTCAGATTAGATCGGTTTAGAGTCCACACTGAAGAAAACGCTCAATCAGAATAAACAGCCCAAACCAAATGGAGCTTCATTTGGTTTCTTAAACCGATCGTAAGTAAAATGATATCATGTATGAAACAGAAAGTTCTCAACAGGCCTGAAAATTAAAGTCCAACCAGACCGGACCCACACGTTGAAGTCCAGACTTGACGCGGCTCGCTAGCATGAATGCTCGGCCCCAAATCAGCCCCCAAAAAAAGAGGAAAAATTAGTAACCCTTTAATTTACAGGCCGCTGTAAATTACGTGAAAATGTCAAGAAATAGTCTAGAAATAACGGTCAATTTCATGCAATTGTCAGTTACAATCATTTGTTAGTTCTTGGTGATATTCCTCGACATTACTATGAAATTGACCGTTATTTCTAGGCTATTCATTGACGTTATCACGTAGTTAGTGGCCTGTAAATTAAAGGGTCTATATCATTTTGGCCCAAACTTGTTTGAACCAGCGCGTCCCGTTGGGTAGTTTCGGTCGGACTGGCCTGTTAACAACACTGTGTCACATGACTATAAAACGTCCATTGTGGATAAAAGCAGTGGCTCATGTAAACACCAGATCGGATTAGATCATTTCATTCAGAGTGAATTCAGTCAGAAAGAGGAGAAGTCTCCAAATAAACCCACCCACAGAGCTAATACCGTTAAATCAGATTAAAACTGCTGTTTTATTTGGTTTCCAAACGCACCACACCGCTGCCACTGACTGGATCACAAATTAAAAGATTAAAATATTTGAAAACGACCAAATATATCAAATCTCTCTGAGCCAGATGTGGCTCAGCAGCTGCTGCAGCTGCTGCTGCTGCTGCGTTCAGGTCCAACTCACTCGTCTTCCCGTTCTCCGACGCGCGTTTCCCCTCCACGTCGGTGTAGATGGGCACCAGCGTCACTTTGTACTCGGTGTCGGGCTGCAGCTCCCTCAGCACCGTGTTGGTCGAAATCCCAGACACCTGAGTCTGTGACGGACACAGAGGAGACGCGTTATTAAGAAATATTTTTATAATTTCCAACCAGTCCAATGCAAACACACACAGGATCAATCCACCTCTGTAAATAGTTCCTGACAACATCTGTATATAAACTCCCCCAGTGAGCAGCTGTTTCACTGACAGTTGACAGCTGAAACCTTTATAACATAACAATAATAATAATAATAATAATAATAATAATAATAATAATAATAATAATAATAATAATAATAATAATAATAATAATAATAATAATCAGAGCACATTCAAACACAGATCTTGTTTTGATATTGTTCAGTAAACCAGTTTGACTCAATTTAGTTTGATCCCTGTAGCAGTTGACAGATGAATAAATTTAGAATCAATATTTGAGGCAAAAAAAACAACAAAATAATCTAAATGGACAGTAGAGGCTCTGAAACTCTTTATTTTTCACATCTCTTATACTGTATATAAAAAGAATCTGTCAGTGACGTCACCATGCTCTCCGTTCCCCCGGCGGCGGGGACGTAGATGATCTGGTACTGGCGGACGTCGCCGTCGGCCGGCTCCCAGCGGACCCTCAGGGAGTTGGTGGTGGGGTCGGTCACCTTGAGGTTCTTGACTCCGCCCAGCGGCTCTGGAAAACAGAAACACAACGACCACAAAGACAGGTTAGAAACCAGGACGCTCCACTACGACGTCAGTTTCAATCAATCAATCAATCAATCATTTATTTGTCACTGCCATAAATAACAATGAAATTACGTTGGAGCATACAACCTTACATAGTGAAAAAGTGCATAGTGCAAAATGTGCAATGGTGCAGAATCCCATGGGCATATCATGTACATGAAAAAGAGGACAAGAAAACACAGGGGCGCCAGAGGACATGGTCAGAGGTAGTACTATGGTGTATGTTGCAGCAATGCAAAGGCCAGTTCACAGTTATTGTACGGTGTCTCTGTGTTTCTCCATGACTCCGCCCCTTTTAGGAGACCAGTAGACCATGACTCCGCCCCCTTTAGGAGACCAGCAGCCCATGACTCCGCCCCTTTTAGGAGACCAGCAGCCCATGACTCCGCCCCTTTTAGGAGACCAGTAGACCGTGACTCTGTGACTACGCCCCTTTTAGGAGACTGGTAGACCATGACTCCGCCCCTTTTAGGAGACCAGCAGACCATGACTCCGCTCCTTTTAGGAGAGCAGCAGACCGTAACCCCGCCCCTTTTAGGAGAGCAGCAGACCGTAACTCTGCCCCTTTTAGGAGACCAGCAGCAGGTCTGGAGTCTATTTAAGTGAACGAGATTATGGTCCATTCTTCTGCTCCAGAGTCACTGAAGTAAATATTGGATTCATTTTATACAACAAACATCTCTTCTGAATATTTTGACATAAAAATTGACAAAGTTCAGATAAATCAGGAGAAAATGAACTTTGTTCCAGACCTGTCTCCGTCTCAAAAACACACTCTCGCCCCCGCTAACTAATCTTTGTAATGTTAAATATGACTGTTAGCTGTGTAAATATTTAATATTATCATAAGAAGATATAAACAGTTCACTTTCCTCTACAGACAACTTTTATAAATCCACACACACGTTCACAACAGGCTGTCAATCTTCCCCCCAAACCAGATCCAAATTTCTAATGCTTCTTATGTTAAATATTCAAATTATATTCAAATTTAATACATTTTAATACATTTTCAATGTTTTTTTTGTTTGTTTTTTTGTTTTTTTTTAGCTCATTACACCTATAGCAGCTTATTATTACGTCCCGTGTCCACTAAAGGGCATTCCAACCAAATCTGTTATGTAACATTTGCAACACACTTGAGTTTTACCAACTGAATATAAAACTCACAGAAGGGAAATCAAAATATTATTATATTATTGGCACATAAGTGGTCTGCAGATCGATCGGTAAAAAGAAAAACAGAATGTGTGCGTGTGTGTAGTGTGGGAACACATACGCCACCGCCACAGCAGAATAAATGGGAATTAAAAAAAAAAAAACGAAATAGTTTGTTTTATCAACATATTTACTTCCCCAAACGTCGCAACGCACAACGTTAATTTGTGTCGTTGCGGAAGGAAAACATTCTAACATCAGTTTTCACCTTAAATAACTCGAATTCTGTTCGAATAGCGAAGTCCAATCTGACGGCCCTAGTGGCCACGCCCACTTTAGGAGGCGGGAAGTGAAGCTGTACCATTTCATATCATTGGAGCAGCTTGTAGTGAGCCATCTTTGACAACGTCTGGAGGAAAAACCTCTACCCATAATCCTCTTTGTTGACTTTAACCAGCAGGTGTCAATCACAGAGGTCGGAGAGTGACGTCCTGATTGACACGTGTTTGTTTTAGATTTTAAATAGAATCAATAAATAGAAATTCCTCCAAAGAAGAGAATAAAAAAAAAAAGGCCAGAGGTTTGTGAATAATAACTGCTGCAAATAATCCTTAGCGTTTGTTTTCTGCTGCAGGGTGCACCAGATGGGTGGGTTTACCACATCAGGAGTGTCCAGATGTATCGAGGAAGTTGCCTAAACTTTCTGGCATTCGTTTCTGTTCTTTTTGTGAGCCACAAATGTTCATATAAACAAGACTTTGGATTCTGCATCTTAAAGCACAAAACCAGCCGTTCGTTTCGTTTCTTTTCTTTTCTCTTCTCTTTTCTCTCTCTGTACCTTTTTTAGCTCCATTAACTATAAACACTGTTTACATTATTGGCAGCTTTTTTTCACATGCGGACTTTGTGGCCTCCAGACGACCAACAGAGCGACTCTCAGCTCTGTGAAAACCAACTCTGCTGCCAAAGGTTCAGTGTGTTTTTATAAAGAGATCACGTTTCTATGAAGGATTCTATTATTTCTGCAGAACAAACATGACCCAGATCACGATCTGCTGGTTTTAAATATTAAAATGATGCTTTAGGCCGACGTCCATCGGCTCACCACCTCACATCAGTGGTGAAACTCTGCAGGATCCTCGTCTGCTCTTTATCTGTCACATCTTCTCCGTCTGTTTCCTCCTCTAGTTTTTATTTATAAGGTTAAAAAAAACAACAGACCTTTGTACCGGAGGTTAGTTAACTGCACCTCTGCGGGTTGGCTGTTCATAAATATTTCTGATGGGTTTTTTATTTATTTATTTATTTATTTATTTCATTTGATTTTAATGCTCTCTGTAAAAATAGTCTCCTCTGTGCCTGCGAGTCGTCCTGTCATGTGTCCAGTCGTAATAAGAAACAAACTTCAAATAAAAACAAAAATCCAAGAAATAAATAAATTATGCAAACATCAATGGCACGAGGAGAATAATGGGAGTTTTATAGTCGCATTGTCTCGCACTCAAACATTTGTTGCTCGCATGTCAGAGACCAACAGAGAGAGAGAGGGAGGGAGAGGGAGGACAGGAACCAGTCCAGACCGGTCCGTCTGTCTGTCAATCTCAACGTGTACAGTGTCCTTCAGGCGACCTCTGACCTCTGACGGCGCCAGATGTTCCCAGCTGCAGACCTGAAGCTGTTATTAAGGTTTCACTCAGAGCAGATTTACACTGAGAGTAAAGAGTAGTGTGTTTTCTCCAGGTCGTAACTCACTGAAGCCACTTCCTGTTCACATTATTGATTAATGACTAGGAACCAGGACCAGTACCAAAACCGATACTTATTTCAAAGTTATTATCTGTCATTATGTTCATTTTTCGGTACGAAAAAAAGTGGTATTTAACGTCCCAACTGTATTAATGACTCTAATGATCCTTCACAGTGTGAGTGAGATAAAGAATCAGGAGGAAGTTCCACAACGAGTTCCTAGAGTCTCAAACTCAAACTGTGCTGCCCAGTGACATACGGACCAGAACCAGAACCAGGACCAGGACCAGTTTCTACCAGGTAAAAACACCAACTCCTGATCTTTAATGTCCCAGAACTCACAAAAATAGAGAGTGTGTGTGTGGATGTTAAAACAAACTGAGCCTTGTTCAGTCACACTGGGGAGGAGGTGGAAAATGATGAAGAAGAGAAGAAGAGGAGAGGAGGAGGAAGGAAGATGAGGAGGAGGAGAAGAAAAGAAAGAGGAGGAGGTGGAAGAAGAGGAGAGGTGGAGGAGAATGAGAATGAGAAAGAAGAGGAGGAGGAGGAGGTGTAAATGATGAAGAGGAGAAGAGGAGGAGAGGAAAAGAAAGAGGAGGAGAAAGAGGAAGGAGGAGGTTGAGAAAGAAAGCAGAGGAGGAGAAAGAGGAGGAAGAGGAGGAGGAGAATGAAAAAGAGAAGGAGGAGGAAGAAAGAGGAGTCAGAAGGTGGTGGAAGAGAAGGAAGAGGAAAAGGAGAGGAGGAGGAGGAGGAGTTCAGACCAGGAGGACGGTTCAGATATTAAACTCCTCCACAGTCCAACACGGAGCACGAGGAGCAGCTCAGATCTGATTATCTGACTCTACAACAACAACACACATACTCAGGAATGTCATTCACTGACTGACATCATCATCATACAGCGATCACACTGTCAGTCAGTGTGTAGCTGAGTGTGTCGTTGTGTGTGTGTGTGATGATGATGATGATGATGATGAAGATGAAGATGATGACTCACTGGTCTTTCCTTTCTCCGACTGGCGGATTCCCTCCACGTCGGGGTAGACGGGGACCACGGAGACGTTGTAGACGGTGTCCGGGTCCAGGTTCCTCAGGACGGTGGTGGTGGTTCCTCCAGACACCTCCTCCTGCACACACACACACACACACACACACACACACACACACACACACACACACACACACACACACACACACACACACACACACACACACACACACACACACACACACACACACACCGTCAGCGCCATACAGGGCCGTTGTATAGGGGAGAAAGGTGATGATAACTCTAGGGGCCCAGCGCCCAGTGGGGCCCATAAAAAACCCCAGTAGTCTAATCTTTGTATGACTGATTTATTCTGCGTAAGACCCTGACTAATACTCATAGTACACTGTAAAAACTCAACATCTTTCCAAGAATATTTGTCTTATTTCTTGTCAAAATGTCTCATTTCTAGTCAAAGCTAATCTCTTTTCCACTTAAAAATTAACTTGTTTTTAGATCATTTTCATTTTCACTTGTTTCAAACAAATTTTCACTTGAAATAAGTAGAAAAATCTGCCAGTGAAAGTAAGTTTTTTGTGCTTGTAATTAGGAAGAAAAACTTGATCCACTATCAGATTTTTCTACTTATTCCAGGTGAAAATCTGCTTGAAAGAAGTAAAAAGTGTCTAAAAACAAGCTGCTTTTAATATGATGAGTCTAATTTTAAGTAGAATGAGATTTGTTTTGACTAGAAATAAGACAAATATTCTTGCTAAGATACTTGAGTTTTTGCAGTGTAATGCTGCATTAGCATCAAAACAAAGAAGGCTAAATAAAAAATGATAATACATACGTAGTCTAAGAAAAAAAACTGGAAAAGTTAGGGGGAGGGGCCCACTTTAGTATTCTTTAAGGGGGCCCAGAATTCCTAGCAACGGCCCTGGCGCCATAACAACGGCAGGACTGAGTGAGTGAGTGGGAGCAGAGCATCGTGGGTAAAGAGTGGTGGTTACCGTGCGCTCCTCTCCAGCCGGCTCGGCGGCGTAGAGAACCTTGTAGGTCCGGACGTTTCCCACGGCCGCATCCCAGCGCACGGTCAGAGTGTGGATGGTCGGATCGGTCACACGCAGGTTCTTCACCCCACCCAGAGGGTCTGGGGGGGGGGGGAGGAGGAGGAGGAGGAGGAGGAGGAGGAAGAGGAGGAGGTGGAGAAGGAAGAGGAGGAACAGAAAGAGGAGGAGGAATGGGGGAGGAGGAAGAAGGGGAGGGAAGAGGAGGTGTTGGTTAGGACATTTTTATTTCTGTCTTACTGTATATTATATATATATATATATTATATACATTTTATAAACCGACCTCCATGACCTGTTTATTCGTTGATCATATAAACAACTATAAATAAAACTTATAATATGAAATAAACATAAACTCCTATATAATATTATTATAAGAACATATTTTTATTACATTTATTTGTTGATATCTTTATTTTAATCTCATCTCATCTCTTTTCTCTTCATATTCTCTTTTCTTTAAGGAACTGTAACTTCCCTCTGAGGATCAATAAAGATTCAGATTTTCCTGCATTATCTCTGATTAATGATCAGTAATAGTGTCTTTAGGAGAAATATCTGTCAAATCCAAAGCAGCCGCAGCTTTTTTATTTCTTTTTTAATCTAAAATGATCCTGGTATTTAAAGTGAGGAGTGAGGAGAATGAATCTTCAGCTGCTGCTCTGACTCACAGGACGGATGATGTGATAGAATAAACCGCTGCTACTTTATTAACATAACACCCGTCAGGTTGAAGAATGTCATAAATAAAAGACGTATTACAGCTTTAATCCTCCCAGCTCCCACGTTAATCAGCCGACCGACCGACCGGACACGTGAACTCAACTCACTGGTCTTCCCGTTGGCGGACTGAGACTTCCCCTCCATCTCGTGGTAGACCGGCACCACGGTCACCGTGTACTCGGTGTTGGGGTCCAGGTTCTTCAGCACGGTGGAGGTGGTGGTTCCTGAGACCTGGTCCTGTAGGAGGAGGAGGAGGAGGAGGAGGAGGAGGAGGAGGAGGAGGAGGAGGAGGAGGAGGAAGGAGGAGGAAGGAGGAGGAGGAAGAGGAGGAGGAGGAGGAAGAGGAGGAGGAGGAGGAAGAACTGTTAGAAAACTCATAATATAGGACAGGCATCACCAAATCAATACCCAGACTGAGTGATGGTTCGATCTCTAATAAATTAACGAGAATAGATCCTTCTCCTGGAGCATATAGCGGCTCAGCTATATGTTAAAGGGATAGTTCAACATTTTGGCAAATTGGCCCATTGCCATATAGTCATAGCAGTAGGTTCATCACCTTTAATTGTCGGTGCAAGCTGTTTTTAGAACGGCGGAGCAGAGCCGTGAGCTGCTCAGAGCTACGCTACAGAGGCTCATTATGGGATTTCTTGGTTTCCCTCATCAAACTCATCAAATACACAATCCAACAACTCCACAACGCTCTGGTGGACAAGTTGTGACCTGCACATTCACCACGCTATGAGATAATAACACAACGTTACCACACAGAGTTGTTTTAGAGGGAAATTCATGCAAAACCACTGATGGTGTTGCCTTCAGGGACAGTTTTTCATCAAGCAGTCTCTGTATTTCCCTCTAAAACAACTCTGGTAACGTTGTGTTATTATCTCATAGCGTGGTGAATGTGCAGGTCACAACTTGTCCACCAGAGCATTGTGGAGTTGTTGGATTGTGTATTTGATGAGTTTGATGAGGGAAACCAAGAAATGTCGCCTCCGAGATGTAGAATGTGTTTAGAAGAGAAACACACTGACTTGTATCACCAGAACAGACATGTCCTGTGATTTTCAGCCTCCTCCCATATTTAATAGAGAGGGACAAAACCTGACAGTGCAGCTATCAAGATGTCTTTGCTACCTTGGTCTCAAAAAAACAAAACAAAACAAAAAAACCTGGAAAACCGCTTATTTATTCTGTCTTGTTCTCTTTAATTGGGGGCTACTTTTATTCATGGTAAAATAGCCAGTTGTTGTTTACTATGCAAGTGTTGCAAGAGTGCAAGAGTTGAAAATTGACCATAAATATGAAAATGTGCTTTGTTGATTTGATTTAATTGACATAGGGGATTGATGAGGACTGAGGATTGAACGATGTCACAGTTTAACGTGCTGCTGAGGCTCGGCAGCAGAGACAGTAGAAGCTCTGAGATGAAAGATCTGAGCAGAAACCCGTCCTGAGTTGTCTGGACCTTGATGTAAAGCACTGATTTGGCAGGAAGCAAAAAGAAAAAGAGAAGAAAGAAAGAAAGCTGAGGGAGCAAGCTACAAATATAAATTTCTCCTTTGTCCATTTAATCTAATATTAAATCCTCGAAACCGGCCAGGAGGCTGTGGATAATTCCAGTTGTTTCCAAATCAAATCATCTCATTTCACGACATTTCTTCAACCGAGTGACACAATATGGAGGTAGTAATAAAAACGGAGCCCCTGGAGTTATTGTCATTGCTTTATAGAAAACAGCTCAGAACGACCCTTGGAAATGAGTTAAACTGTCCCACCACCGCTACACAACACTGTCGAATGTTTCCCATTAGTTGTGGAAAAAGAAAATGTAGATTTTAAAGGCAACAACATTATCCAGTCGGGGTTTTTTTTTTTATCATCTTCTGATAACTCGATGTTGCACTTTTTCCAGGGAGAAAAAAAAAGAAAAGAAAAGAAAAGAACGTTCTTGCATGAAACTGCCTTGGAAATGAGTGGACGCCGTCTCACGCCACCACCGCCAAGTGTTGGGAAACGGGAATCTGAGGCCAAAAAAACTAAAGATGAAGCTGTTTGCTCACACAGCAACACAACCTGCTGTTACTTAAGGAGTAAATGTGAAGTCTTTCTCTGAGATACAGACGAGATTATCCTCATTTATGTTCCCCACATCAAAGTCACTGAGGTTTTAGTATGAGGACGATATCAAGTATTTAAAAGACTAAGGTAGATGTTTGTATTAAAGCTCCATACAGTATAAAGGTAGATGTTTGTGTTAAAGCTCCATACAGTATAAAGGTAGATGTTTGTGTTAAAGCTCCATACAGTATAAAGGTAGATGTTTGTGTTAAAGCTCCATACAGTATAAAGGTAGATGTTTGTGTTAAAGCTCCATACAGTATAAAGGTAGATGTTTGTATTAAAGCTCCATACAGTACAAAGGTAGATGTTTGTGTTAAAGCTCCATACAGTATAAAGGTAGATGTTTGTGTTAAAGCTCCATACAGTATAAAGGTAGATGTCCATGTGTAGTGTGATTATAAAGCAGCTCTAGGTTCTATATTAATACTGTGAAAGTATCAAAGCCTCAGTCCACAGAGAAATGCACACAGCCTGTATTCAGAAACTGAGCCTTAAAACCAGCCGTCAGGACTTCCTGTCACTTTGTGATGTCACAACAAAGCCCCGCCCCCTCACCATCTAGACCCATCATCCAACAAATTTGCAGGATTTTTAGTTTCTCTGAGTGTTTTATTCTGAAATCTGCTCTGTTTTTTTTATTGGATCACTTTAGAAAACAGTCAGCCAATCAGAAGAGAAGCTCAGAGCCTCCTCCTCTCTTCTGATTGGCTGACACCGACCTGTTGTTTCTAGAGCTCCAGAGAGAAGCTGAGAGAGAGAGGAGATGGAAAACTACACTGAGATGGGTTTTTTTTTGTTCTTTTAGATCACCATCAAAACATGGAGCTTCCATTTATTTCTGTTTCTACTGGTTTCAATTCATTTGCATACAATAGGGATCAATTATCAGATTCCTCTTCTCTGGAATAACTTGGTCGGAGTTGAGTTTAGTGTTTTGATGTGATGTGAAATGTGCCGTGCAGGATATTCAGATCTGAGAGTTTCACGCTAAATGGATTCAGGTTGGACGCTGTGGTCGACTGAAGAGTCCGTGTATTGATCTTTATATTGAACAGATGGATTGTGGGAGCCAAAGTGTGTTTTGTGTGCTTCTACAGGCTTTGTTAGTTTATATCGAAAAGTTCACATTATTGTAAATAAATAATTGATTTGTTTTGGATAAATAGTTGATCAAAATAGGCAAAAGATTAGTACAATTCACGTGATTTAATTCATAATAAGTTACTGTAAAAATGATTTTTTGTAACCTTTGTTACTGTCGCTTTAAGAGGACAGAGGCAGTTGAGGCTTGGTGAGGACTGAGCCACACAGTTTTCTTACCGTAGTGCCTTTCTTGAATGAGAAAACTTTGATTTTGGATTACTCCTGTAATTGGATACATTTGGAAACAAGGAATAAATACATTCTTTCTAATCTTTTTACACCCGAGTCCTGTGGACATTTTTTCCATGCAGTAAAGGTGCACGAGTCAAGTTAACCTGGCTAAAAGCTTCAACTCCCACATGGATGAAGCTTCACAACCTCCTGCAGAAAAGTGTTACCACCACCATCACCACGGCAACACGAAACGAGTTCCTTACCACGTCCTGCTCTCCTCCGGCCACCGGCACCCAGATGACGATGTATTCTCGTACGTTGCCCTCGGCGGCGTCCCAGCGGACGTTCAGGGTGCTGGTGGTGGGATCGGTCACCTGCAGGTTCCTCGCAAAACCCAGCGGCTCTGAGCGAGAAGAAACACACACACACACACACACACACACACACACACGAAACAGGAAGACAGAGATTTAGTTCTTTTCATTCAGCGTTTGTTTGGACCGGAGCGGACACAGCTGCTGTCTGGTCAGAGGTCACCGGTGTCCACGGGGCAATTTGTCCACACGACGGTGCCAAGAAAATGGTGGAGTGGAGGTTTTTTTTTTTTTTTTCTGGCGACAGAATTTCAGTTGCACAGGTCCATTGATTCACTTGTGTTGTATATTTGTGTTAGTTGTGGAGAGCGGCTCTCTGGTCGCTGCTGCTGCTGCTGCTGCTGCTGCTGAGCTCATTAATCAACAGCAGTGTGTTGCAGTGGAGATGAAAACTTCATTACCAAAGATAGTTTCACTCCTCACTCCTTTGACTTTTTTCTTTATTTGGAGAAGAGAAGTCAAACACTGGTGCTGCTGGAGGAGCTGCAACAGGAGCTACGTACTGTATGTTCCCATCCACATGTTTTCATGATTCATTAAGTTATGTTGAGTTAAAAATGTCTGATAGAAACAGTAAAATCTGGTTTAATGTCATGAATATGGACAAAAAGTGTCTTGTCGATCTCATCAGATCAGTAAAAGGCTTATTATGCAATGATAGAAACAGTTCTTTGTCGGATAATTATCAATTTGCAAACATGTTTTATGTCAGTTCTGTTATAACTTGTGCAATATTTACAATTTGACAGCTAAAAAGCTCAATTAACTTGGCTGGCAAGGAAACAACGTTGTCATCACACTTTTGGTTCATTTGGCATGTGCTTTTGTGATTCAGTGCAAATGCAAGAAATGTATTAGATGCACCAGTTTGAGAGTGCAACACAGATTTTTATTGAATCTTGAGCTCGTAGATGGAAACAAACTTTCACCCACCGGCTTTATTCACATTCATATTTTTAGCGATCTTCAAATACTTAGACTTCCTCAACTTGAAAATGAGACATTTGTGGAACTGCTCTACCTCTAAGTCCTAAATCAGCTGTAAAATACACTTAAAACATTTGTTTTTCTTCTCTTTGTTACATTGTTTGGCTTCCTTTCCCATGAAAATGTCAGTTTTAATATTTTTGGTACGGACCCCTGAGCCTTGTTTGTCAGTTTACCCTTTATCTTCAATTTAACCTTCCTCTTAAATCAGCTGTAAAACACACTAAAACAATTATTTATCATCCCATTTGTTTCTCATCTCTTGGTTACGTTGTTAGGCTCCTTATCAATGAAAAGGTTGGTTTAGCACTTATGATTTCAGTTTGAACTCTAAGAATTGTTCTTATTGTTATAACTAACTAAAAACACAAATGTCATAATTTTAACCAGAGCATTTTAGATTTTGTTAGTTTTATTTTGTTTGAATAGAGTTTCCTGACAAAGTCAAAAAGCCTTGATGCTGTAAACACATTTATGTTGTACTTCTATGCATTAAAAACCTAAAAACGGCTCAGTGGCGACCTGAAGACAAGAGGAAGGTTAAAGGGATAGTTCACCCGAAATTCAAATTTCAGAGTCCTCCGTGGCTTCTCTAAGTTACGGGGGGGTCCACGCAGCAGTATTTGTCTATATAATGGTTGTCAATGGATACCAACTTTCTTCGTCCAAAAAGACACACCAAAAAACATCCAAATACCTCCATGCTGCTCGTCTGTAATGTCCCTCTTGTATTGAAGCGCCGACATGAGAAATTGTTCCGGCGGTCAGTGCAAATCACGCAAGATTTGACAATTTCTCATGTCGGGGCTTCAATACAAGAGGGACATTACATACGAGCAGTATGGAGGTATTTGGATGTTTTTCGGTGTGTCTTTTTGGACGAAGAAAGTTGGTATCCATTGACAACCATTATATGGACAAATACTGCTGCGCGGACCCCCCCCCCGTAACTCAGAGAAGCCACGGAGGACTCTGAAATTTCTCCCAGCCCTTAGTCGACATGAGGGTGAGTAGATAATGAGTGAAATTTAAATTTTGGGTGAACTATCATTTTAAGAGCAATTCAAGATGTTTTGAATTGTTTGTTGAGCCAAAGGCAATTTTTTTTATATCCCAGGTGGACAATAAAGATGTATTCTATTCTATTCTATTCTAACAAGATGATTCCCTGGTTAAGTTAAAGTTAAAACGACCTCGTCTCCTCTGACGTGACTCACTTGTCTTCCCGGCGTCCGCCAGGCTGGGCCCGTCTCCCTCGGCGTAGACCGGCACCACGGTGACGGTGTAGCGGGTGTCAGGCAGCAGCTTGTCCAGCACGGTGGTGGTGGTGCTCTCCGACACTTGTTCCTACACACACACACACACAAACACACACACACACGGTGAACGTCCACACTCACATTCCCGGCCTGACCTTTGACCTCCAGCAGGTGAGAGCTCGAACATCTCCCTGAAGGAAACAGCTGCGCTTCACAACACACACGTTTCCCACTGCTATCACTTTACACACAACAACAACATATTGACAGTTACATTGACGTGATGATCGGTGGTTTATTTCTAAGGTTAACCGTCCAAGTTCATTCATTTTTTTTCATAATTTTCTCTTCATAAACTGGAAAATGGAACAAATGGAGATAAAGTTGGCCCGGGTCGGACCGGCTGACATGCATCCAGTTATTCCCCGGTCGACTGTTGTTCAAATTCCTCTGGCACCGAGGCTTTCAAAAGGCTCCCTCTGTTAAATTCACTTTGACAAACTAATTGGAGGTAAAAGTTTATTCTCTGACGGAGACGAGGACGAGAAGCCAAAGCTCTGGTGGCTCGGGGGTTTGTTGTTATTCCTCGGCTCTTTACGTTGAGGATTTACACGCCGACCGAAGATAAACACCACCAACACCGACACAGCGACGCAGCGACGACGGATCCACTCGGAGGATTTAGTCGACTGATCCGCGGGATTATCCTGAATCCTGAGGGGGGGTTCATCGTTTCGCTTCTTTTCAAACAAGATCTGACGGCGTTTTATTGTATTTGTAACATCTGCTGCTGCTGCTGAAACCGTCACGTCACGTCACGTCGCGTCGCACTCTGAAAGACGACGACCGCTTTGATCACTTTGTTAAATGATTTTCATGTTTCAGCTGCGTGTGGAAACAGGTTCCTGTAGTTCTGTCTGAGAGCGCTTTAAGGACAAGAGAAACCACAGGATGTTTGACTTGTTTCAGTGTCGGGAGGATACGTTACTTTGACTTTATCCTCAATGCAATGAAGCTGAACTTAAAATATTCAAAAAATAAACTCAAGTTGCTTAAACTCCTGAAAACTTAAGTCAGGTTAACACAACTCAAACTCACTGAACTCTATGTCATTTCAGTTTAACTCCATTAAAACTTGGTTTAAGTTAACTTGATTAAACTCAACTTACTTCAGATCAATTTAACAAGACTTAACTTACCTCATCTTAACCAGGCCTTTAATTTTCTAATTTTTTTCTGGTGTTTTGTATTTTTTCAAAGTTTAGCCTCACTGTTTTCTGCTGTTTCTCATTGAACTCATTAATTTAAACAGAATTTATTCACGATAAGATAAGATAAGATAAGATATAATAATTTAAGATAAGATAAGATACAATGCGATGCAATGCAATGCAATGCAATGCAATGCAATGCAATGCAATGCAATGTAATGCAATGTAATGCAATGCAATGCAATGTAATGCAATGTAATGCAATGTAATGCGATGCGATACGATGCGATGCAATGCGATACGATACGATACGATACGATACGATACGATCATATCGCTCCCATGAGGAGATTTATCTTGGACTCCCAGTGCTGCGTACGTTGCATTTCCTGCTTCCACAGCTACAGATATAATCAACATCACATTAAGCATGGAAACTTAAGTGCCATCAGTCAAACACATATTACAGAAACAGAGAACGTATTAGTCGAGAAGCAGTGGATTTCTGTCTGTACATCCGGGAAATGGACCAGTACGTCGTCTGGTTCAGTCATTCTGTTTATTGAATAAATATATATAATGATAATAATATTATATATCCTGGTCTGTCCAGGTCTGGGATCTTACCACGATCTCCATGCCTCCGTCAGCAGGGATGTAGATGACCTTGTATCCCTGGACGTTTCCGTCGGCGGGATCCCAGGTGACGGTCAGCGTGGTGATGGTCGGGTTGGTCACCTTCATGGTCCCCACTCCGCCCAGAGGCACTGGGAGCAGACACACACAACGGTTGTTAGGAAACGATTCACGATTCATTCAGGGATGTACTGCTATCTAGGATCTGGGTTCGGTTTCTGCCGAACCTTAGAACATCATTTTATATCTTTTTTTTTTCTTTCTTGTTTTGAATGAGACAAAATACTAAATAAAGCCTGAATCCTTAATGACTGAAGCTTAAATGTTTGCTGATTAGCTTAAATTCTGTTAAAATGCAAAATAGTGGTAAAAATGATTGCCTATTGTTTTCTTTTTTACAGTAGATGTTGTTTACTGCATTTATAATATTACTGCATTTATAAACGGCCGAATCTTAAACAGTGAATTCGGTATTTGGCAGGACCCCAGAAATCAGGATTTGGTACATCCCCAATATTCAGTCAAAGTGAAGATGAATATGTTAAAAATGAATAAATAAATGCTCAGTGCTCGTACAGGTCTTTCCGTTCTCAGCCTGGCGCTTCCCCTCCCTGGCTGGATAGACCGGTAGCACCGACACCGTGTACACAGTGTCGGGCATCAAGTTCCTGAGGACGATGTCGGTGGTTCCTGCAGCAACTTGTTCCTGTTCACACAGACACACAAAGATTTTTGTTGTTTAAAAAGTTATTTAAACACGGAAGAGCATTAGGGCCAACAGCGGAGATTATTTTTTTAAGACTCTGAGATTAAAAAAGTCATCTCGGAAATTCAAACTTTTTTCTCAGAACCTTAAAAAAAAATCTCCGTTGTTGAGTTATGATGAATACACTGCAAAAACTCAAAACCTTTCCAAGAATATTTGTCTTATTTCTTGTCAAAATGTCTCATTTCTGGTCAAAACTAATCTCTTTCCACTTTAAATAAGACTCATCACCTAAAAAATAACTTGTTTTTACATAATTTTCACTTGTTTCAAACAAATTTTCACTTGAAATAAGTAGAAAAATCTGCCAGTGAAAGCAAGATTTTTGTGCTTGTAATAAGAAAGAAAAACTTGCTCCACTATCAGATGATTTCAAGTGAAAATCTGCTTGAAAGAAGTAAAAAGTGTCTAAAAACAAGCTGCTTTTAAATGTGATGAGTCTTATTTTAAGTATAATGAGATTTGTTTTGACTAGAAATAAGACAAACATTCTTGGTAAGATTTTGAGTTTTTGCAGTGTAAAATGTTCCTCCGGCGGCTCAGTGGCTCAGTGGTTCGTTCTCACCATCTCCTCTTTGCCTCCAGCGGCCGGGACGAAGAAGATCTTGTAGAGGCGAACGGCTCCGTCGGCCGCGTCCCAGTCCACGTTCAGAGAGGTCATGGTGGGGTCGGTCACCTTCAGGTTCTTCACTCCGCCCAGAGGCCCTGCACAGCGAAACAAGATGGAGGAGGAGGTTAAACAAACACATACTCATTGTTTTGTTTTGTTTTGTTTTTTAACCACGGAGGGTGAAGGACAGCTGTCGTCTTTTTGGTTTTTGTGAAGGACATGGGTCATGTTCGTACTTGTCTTTCCGTTCTCAGACATGCTCTTCCCCTCTCCCTCGGCGTAGACCGGGACCAGGGAGACGGTGTAGACGGTGTCGGGCTGCAGGCCGCGCAGGACGGTGGCGGTCGTACCGGGTGTCACTGTCTCCTGAGGTTTGACAACAAAGGGACACATCAGCAAAAAACATGACGTCAGGTTACACTTTACTTTACAATGACATGAGAAAGTATTTGCCCCCTTCCTGGAGTCCCAAAGCTTTAGAAATGACTTTGTAACTGACAATTACTTGTTCACACAGGGCCAGGTGGGTTTGGATCGCTTTTTGGGTTATCTAATTGTCTAATATTAAAGCAGAAGTAAGCGATATTTCTGTGTTAATATAAGTCTTAAATAGTTATATCTTCCGACAGCAATCACTTACATAGAGTGTTTGGACCGAAACACGGGTCTGTCAGTCCCTCTGCTCTGCTCTGAGCCGAGGAGAAAACATTTATCGTATCCTACAAGTTTTATCCAATGAGGAGAGAGAACGGCATAAAGGGGTGGTCCTCTCTGTGTGTGCAGCCAAGGGACGCCGTGAATGTGGTGACGTAGGGACGAGGACCAATAGATCCATAACGAGGGCGGGGGCTGCTAACTCCATCTGCTGACAAGACGTTATGGTGCGTTCAAGGCAACTCGTAACTCGTATTTTTCCGACCTGTGAAGTCGTATCATTTCGATCTGGTACGAGTTCACGGGACAGAAGTTACGAGTGGCCGTTATAGTGACTTTCACAGACAACAGGTCAGAAAAACACGAGTTACGTGTTGCCTGGAACGCTAAAAAATCGTAAGTCGTGACTTGAAGCTGTAACTTACGGTTTCAAAAGCCTGCCTGGAACGCAGAATTAGCCCAAAAGACCGGATCACTTACTTCTGCTTTAAAATTTGATTGATGATTTTAAACATGTAACTGTGGCAAATGTGAAAAAAAAGAAAAAAGAAATCAGGAAGGGGGCTAATACTTGATGCTTTTTCTTTGAATAAGGTCAGAAGTCCAGTTTGTATCTGGCAGCAGGACAGCATCTCTCAGTGAGTGTCTGCTCCTACCAGTCCTACCATGCTCTCGGCTCCTCCGGCTGCAGGAACGTAGGTGATCTTGTATTCCTTCACTCGGCCCTCGGCCGGTTCCCAGCGCACGTTCAGCGTGGTCATGGTCGGGTTCAGCACCTGCAGGTTCTTCACTGCGCCCAGAGGCTCTGAGGACACACAGGTCAAGGGTTATCTGACAGGATCTCTTTCTTTCTGTCTGTCAATGGTAAATGGTAAATGGACTTGCACTTATATAGTGATTTTCTAGTCACTTGGACGACTCAAAGCGCTTTACAATGTAAATGTTCACCCTTTCACACACATTCATACAGCAGCATACGTACGCAGACAGGCTTTGGAAACTAATCACTCACACACATTCATACAGATGATATATCGGAGGGCAGTTCAGTTCAGTGTCTTGCCCAAGGACGCTTCGACATGCGGACTGGAGGAGCCGGGAATCGAACCACCGACCTTCCGGTTAATGGACGATCTACCGCTCTACCTCCTGAGCCACAGCCTGTCTGTCTGTCTGTCCTTCTTTCTTTCTTTCTTTCTTTCTTTCTGTCGTTTTGTCTTTCTTTCTTCCTTTCTTTCTGTCTGTCTTTCTGTTGTTTTTTCTTTCTTTCTTTCTTTCTTTCTTTCTTTCTTTCTGTCTGTCCTTCTTTCTTTCTTTCTTTCTTTCTTTCTTTCTGTCTGTCTGTCCTTCTCTCTGTCTTTCTTTCTTTCTTTCTTTCTTTCTTTCTTTCTGTCTTTCTCTCTGTCTTTCTTTCTTTCTGTCTGTCTGTCTGTCTGTCTGTCTGTCTGTCTGTCTGTCTGTCTGTCTGTCTGTCTGTCTGTCTGTCTGTCTGTCTGTCTGTCTGTCTGTCTGTCTGTCTGTCTGTCTGTTGTTTTTTCTTTCTTTCTTTTTCTTTCTTTCTTTCTTTCTTTCTTTCTTTCTTTCTTTCTTTCTTTCTTCCTTTCTTTCTGTCTGTTGTTTTTTCTTTCTTTCTTTTTCTTTCTTTCTTTCTTTTTCTTTCTTTCTTTCCTTCTGTCTTTCTTTCTATCGTTTTGTCTTTCTTTCTTTCTCTCTGTCTTTCTTTCTTCCTTTCTTTCTGTCTGTCTGTTGTTTTTTCTTTCTTTCTTTCTTTCTGTCTTTCTTTCTCTCTGTCTTTCTTTCTCTCTGTCTTTCTTTCTTTCTGTCTTTCTTTCTTTCTTTCTCTCTGTCTTTCTTTCTGTCTTTATTTCTTTCTCTCTGTCTATCTTTCTTTCCTTCTGTCTTTCTTTCTGTCGTTTTGTCTTTCTTTCTTTCTTTCTTTCTTTCTGTCTTTCTGTCTGTCTGTCTGTCTGTCTGTCTGTAACCACGGAGGGTGAAGGACATCATCAGGTCATGTTCGTACTTGTCTTTCCGTTCTCAGACATGCTCTTCCCCTCTCCCTCGGCGTAGACCGGGGCCAGGGAGACGGTGTAGACAGTGTCGGGCTGCAGGCCGCGCAGGACGGTGGCGGTCGTACCAGATGCCACGGTCTCCTGAGGTTTGACAACATAAGTGACACAAATCAGTCAGGTTACACTTTACTTTTGCCCCTTCCTGGAGTCCCAAAGCTTTAGAAATGACTTTGTAAGTGAGACAAAGAATTTCCAGACTGATAGATGTCAATGATTTTGTTTTTACATCTGTTTTTGGATTTATTTTAGATGTGTTGCTTTTTGAGATCTTTTAGCCTCCTTCACCTCCTGTAACCCTCCTTTGTGGGTTATCTTTGTCTAATACTAAAATTAGAAAGGACTCGCCACACTGTAGTAGGACAATTGACCTGCGCACTGCTCGAAACGTTGTCCTTTTTATAGTCCTCTAATAAATCTTTGCATATTTGGGAGCTACTACAGTGTGGCGAGTCCTTTCTTGTTTTTGATATTCGTTTCCCTGGACTTGGCTGCACTTCTGGATGTGCGCGAGCCTTTTTTTGCTCATCTAATATTAAAATTGTTTGATGATCTTAAACATGTAAGTGTGGCAATTTATATGCAAAAAAAGAAAAAAAGAAATCAAGAAGAGGGCAAATACTTTTTCACAGCACTGAATATAACAGAGTTTGTGCTTCTCTTTGAATAAGAGGACAGAAGCTGGATGAACTCGCAGGTTTGGGCTCTGTGCTCCTACCAGTCCTACCATGCTCTCGGCTCCTCCGGCTGCAGGAACGTAGGTGATCTTGTATTCCTTCACTCGGCCGTCGGCCGGTTCCCAGCGCACGTTCAGCGTGGTCATGGTCGGGTTCAGCACCTGCAGGTTCTTCACTCCGCCCAGAGGCTCTGAGGACACACAGGTCAAGGGTTGTTGTCTTTCTTTCTTTCTTTCCTTCTTTCATGGTCAAGATGGCGGCGCGCGTTTGTGCAGCGGCTCACGGCTCTTCCTCTCTTGTTTACACTGAAGGGGGGCTCTAATTTCGTTATACCGCGAGTATAATGACAAATAAAGGCATTCTGATTCTGATTCTTTCTTTCTTTCTGCAATAAGGAAGTGTAATTAATAAAAGCTGGATGAAAAGTCAAAAAAAGTGTTGTTCTGCCATTCTTTCTTTCTTTCTTTCTGTCTTTCTTTCTTTTAATTTCTTTCTTTCTGTCTTACTTTCTTTTTCTTTCTGTCTGTCTTTCTTTCTTTTAATTTCTTTCCTTCTTTCTGTCTGTCTGTGTGTCTTTCTTTTAATTTCTTTCTTTCTTTCTGTCTTTCTTTTTCTTTCTGTCTGTCTTTCTGTCTTTCTTTCTTTTCATTTCTTTCTTTCTGTCTGTCTGTGTGTCGTTCTTTTTTTCTTTCTTTCTGTCTGTATGTCTTTCTTTCTTTTAGTTTCTTTCTTTCTTTCTTTTAATTTCTTTCTTTCTGTCTTTCTTTCCTTCTTTTCATTTCTTTCTTTCTGTCTTTCTTTCTTTCTTTTAGTTTCTTTCTGTCTGTCTGTCTTTCTTTCTTTTAATTTATTTCTTTCTGTCTTTCTTTCTTGATTTCTTTGAACTGAAGAAATGAAACTAAGTATAAACTCTGCCTGGTGAAGAAGTTCAGACTCACTGGTTTTTCCGTCAGCGGAGATGTCGGAGCTGACGCCGTTGTTATAGACGGCGGCCAGGGAGACGGTGTACGGCGTGTCGGGCTGCAGCTTCTGCAGGACGACGCTGGTCTTCTTCCCTCCGACCTGGATCTGTTCACAGGAAACAACACGTCAGCTGTTAAAACCCTGAAGGTAGACCAGGTATAAGCCTTTTTTTGTTATTATTTATTTTTATTCCATTCAATTAATAATTTCTATTGGATTGGTGTATTTGTATCTATGTACTGTATCGTTGATGCTTAAAGGGACAACGAGGAGTTTTGGAAAATTGAAATTCTTTGACCGGCGCAAGACAGACTCATGTTTTACTTTACTTTACTTTATTTCTCACGACCACGCAAGTGGTATGAAGCACAAACAATAAAACAGTACAAATAATCAGAGATAGCAAGAGGCAGTGGAGGCTGTACATACTTTGTACATACATCTCTGACCAGGACAGAGCAAAAACTTCACTTAAACAGAGGAAGGACACGTTTCAGAAAGGCACCTAGCTTATAAATAACTTTTGTTTTATCAGACTGTAATAACAAAATTAGTTCAAACATAGATGGGCGACGAACATAGTATTTAGGGAGGTATTTTTCTCTTAGATATACAATACATGTGTTCTTGCATTTTTTTCATTCATCAAGAATTAAAGTCAGAGGTTGGAAGACGATCACATACCGTCGTAGTTCCGACCATAGACGACGATTCGGCGAAACCGAAAGTAAAGAAACGCTGGTCGTCTCGCCCAGCATTTCCACCACCACCAATAATAACAAAATAACAATAGAGACAAAACGATATATTTATCAAAAATGGGCCCATTAACAAGTGTGGGTAGCGTAGATTCATCCACATTAACGTGAGACTTTTTTATAACCAAATAGAAACTCCTCGTTGCCCCTTTAATAAAAAGAAAATGAAAACAAAAACAAAACCTGTAGGTAGATGTTACTGAGGTTCAGCCTGAAAACACGTGAATTCATGTCTCTTTAAAAAATGTATCTCCGAAATAAAAGCGGCCATTTTTTGTAATAGAGTCATGGAACAATGTCTGACGTCTTTATTAAAACAACACACGTTTTGTTTGTCTGCACTGTAAACACACACAGAAACAGACATAGAAACACCTGACAACAAGCGAAGAAGCTGCAGCTGAGACGTCGTCGTCGGGACGGGAACGAGCCTCCGCCTGCGACCACTTATCCTCTCCTCTCCTCTCATCTCATCTGCACAAACTAAACTGCGTAATAACTCGCCAGTGTGTCATGTTGTGGAGACGGATCCTCTTGTTTTTTCTGAGGACAACGTCAGGCTCAACTATTTACATTATTCGGACGTGAGCGGGGGGGGGGGGGGGGTAAAGGGTTTCTCCGTATGGGAATCCAAGTGGGCCGTGGGGAAATCCTGAGAACAACAACTCTGCAGTTTATCAGGGAAGTGATGGGGCAGCGTAAACACATCCACAGAGGGCATAAACAGTTTGCCTGGTAGCTAAGAGATACAGGACGGAGGGTATCACATCACATTTACATCACTATGTGGGGAATGTGGATGAGCTTTTTATTCAATAAGTCCTAGTGTTCCCCACCCCCCTGCCCCCCGCCCCCCCCGGCAGCTGTTTAGTTTACTAATGGACAATCAGTGGCTCCTCTGGGGATCGGACTTGTGATATTTTGTTTATGAGATGATGTTTGAATCATGAGGTAACGGAGCTTTGTTCTGTCAACAAACCAAAACCACGAAAAACCAACAACGTGTCCGACCTCCACGCTCGCTAGCTCGCTCTCTGAGCTCTGTAGTCTGACGCCCGAACATCTCCATAAACACCTCCTCAATATATATAGGTTCATGTTTTTTTATATTAAAGGGATAGTTCAACATTTTGGCAAATTGGCCCATTGCCATAATCCCTACAGTCATAGCAGTAGGTTCGTTACCTTTAATTGTCGGTGCAAGCTATTTTTAGAACGGCGGAGCAGAGCCGTGAGCTGCTCAGAGCTACGCTACGGAGGCTCATTATGGGATTTCTTGGTTTCCCTCATCAAACTCATCAAATACAAAATCCAACAACTCCACAACGCTCTGGTGGACAAGTTGTGACCTGCACATTCACCACGCTATGAGATAATAACACAACGTTACCAGACAGAGTTGTTTTAGAGGGAAATTCATGCAAAACCACTGATGCGCGTTGCCTTCAGGGACAGTTTTTCAGCAGGCAGTCTCTGTATTTCCCTCTAAAACAACTCTGTCTGGTAACGTCGCTTGCACCGACAATTAAAGGTAACGAACCTACTCCTAAAACTATAGGGATTATGGCAATGGGTCCATTTGTTGAACTATCTCTTTAAATTATATTAAAACCATGAGGCAGCAGCTTCACTGGACTCTGATGCATTAGACAGGGGACTGGATTCAGCAGCAGATGAATCCACAGAAGAGAGAGTCTGAGGTAGCAGGACGGTGTGTGTGGGATACAACTATAGAATAATACCTGGCGTCCAAATATCGCGTGATTCGCAGTAACCGCAATGACGCCGGCGCAAATCACGCGATATTTGGACGGACCAGGAAGAGGAGAAGAAGAAGAAGACGAGAAGCTTCCGCTACAAACAAGCTTAAAATATAGACTTATTTAATTTTTTTCGGGACAATTACGCAATTTGGGGCTTCAGCACAAGACGGACATTACATACGAGCATCATGGAGGTATTTGGATGTTTTTTTGTGTGTGTTTTTTTACGAAGAGCTCCGGTGTCCCTTTGCAACCGTTGCATTGAAATTCACTGCTACGCCGAGACCCCCTGTAACTCAGAGAAGGGACGGTGGACTCTGATAATTCTTCCAGCCCTTAGTCAACATGAGGGTGAGTAGATAATGAGCGAAATATCATTCTAGGGTGAACTATCCCTTTAAATGTCCAAAAGCTCAGACAGACATCATTTAAGTGTCGAAAACATGTTTGGATTCCTTTTTTTTTTTTTTTTTGTAGATTTTCATTGGTTTTTTCATAGATTCAATAATTGAGTCTGCACAAAAGTCAAAGAAAATGGCTTAGAAATATGAACTAGGTAAATACTGTTTATTATTTAGAGGGTGTGTTTTTTAATATGGGCAGTTAAAATATTAAAGGTTTCATATTTCTGTGTGAAATGAGACCTGAATTTCCTAAAGGACATGTATCCAAGGGATCAATTGAGTTTCTATGTAAATGAAGTATTTCTGAGTTGAGCTAATTCTTCTTCTTGACTTTAACATTTCAACAGATGATAAAAACCTTTTCATGTCGCGTTCCTCCGTCTGAGAGGAAACCCTGAGCTTCGTCCATGATGACTGACGTTAGAAACAACAGCGTGTCACCGCGGGATACACACGTGACGTAAGGGGATCAGAGATGTGTGATGACATCATCAGGCTCGACCCTGACACGTTGTTTGGTTTAAACGCTGTCATAACATCTCAAGAGACACGTTGAGTTTCTCCTCACGCGGATCGCTGCTCCGTCTCTCTCTGTCTCTTTCTCCTTTTTAACCCATTTCCAAAAGCTAATCGCCGGTGAAGCCATCGGGCAGGAATGTGAGCTCACACACTCTTCTGACCGCGACGACGTGGGACGATGTCATGAAGCAGACGTCAGAATATGGGCCTGTCCCAATTCTCCCCCTAGCCCTAAATATTTGCCCTAACCCTATATTTTGCGCGTTCACGTGTAGGGGTAGGGTGTCCCATTACTCTAGGGAGCAAGGGGAAGTGCGATTTTGCCCTTAAAATCAGCCCTCAAAATGTAGTGAGGTCCGATGCTTAAAACGAAGTGGAAAATGAAATTACCCGTTGTCATGCTCGATCGCCGTTTAGACACATCTGAAATGCTTGAAGAAACATTACTATTTCTCTCTGTGTGTGTTTTGTGTCACTATGTGTGTCGGTATTTATTGGGTGAATCACGGTGTTGCATCAGTGGCTCAGCTGACAGGGGCAGCTAATGGCAGCAGCAAAGCTAACGGCGGTAGCTAAGCTAACGGCAGAAGCTAAGCTAACGGCGGTAGCTAAGCTAACACCAGGACGTCAGCTGTTAAAACCCTCCCGTTATGGGACACGACATGAAACTACTCCAGTTAGCTCAGTCATGTTGTAACTCAGATATCCGCTGGAGAAAATATTTTTTCATGGAGCGTTTATTGAGTCACTGAGTTATTAAAGTTAAACAGGTAGCTAACCGTTAGCCCTGCTAATCTATGATAACCATGACTAATTACAAAAATTGTTTAGACTAAGATAAACAAACACAGCCAACGCAACAGGCAACACAACAGCGGAACCGCCGACATTTTTCCTGAATGAAAATATAGCACGCTCCACCGGTAGAATTGTAAACATGTGACGTATGTTATCACGTTCGCTACGTTCACTACACTAGTGGTGTCCCGTTTCCATAGGGAAAGATTTTCAGCCACTTTCCCTCAACGAGGGGAATTTACGGTTGAGGGCACTCAAAACCAAGTGGAAGTTTTAAGGGGGAGAATTGGGACAGGGTCTATGATGGAGGAGGACGAGGAGTTGTGGATGCTGCAGGTTTCTAGCGGTTATTTGAATCTTTTGTTGTTAAAAACTTCTAGTGTGACTCAGGAGTAGTGTTGCTTTGGTCACCGAAAATTATGACGAAATATCATCGTCAACGACCCTTTATCACGTGACGAAAACGAGACAAGACGAAACATAAACAGTGGCCATGTGACGATAACTATAATAAAATATATAATGCAATATTGTTGACGAATAAAAACGAGACTAAATGTGGTTCACAAAACAAAAACTCTGCTAAAATGTCTCTTCATTTTTTTCGTTGACCAAAACAAGACGAGACAAAATTATTATTATTTTGCAGTATTTCTGTTTCATAGGCAGCAACGTCACTTCCTCAATCCCCACCCGCGGCATTATTTAGACATTATTTATGACTAGCGTGTATGTAGCTATTTGTTTGTGTGTGTGAGAGAGAGTGTAAAGTGGGTTTCTCCAAAATATCTGCTAAATCTAGTGTGTGGCAACCGAAAATAAATATGTTGAGCAGCATCTTTGTGTCTGGAATGGATGCATTCTATAAGGTAACAATAATATAAAAATAAGATAACCATGTTTGAACTGTGAAATTGGTTTGACTAAAAGAAAAATGTGGTTTTGTCTATAGTTAGGCTACTATTAGGTAATTATACTACATTGACTGGGTTAAATAGAATTACATTACTAGAAAGAGATTAAAATAATTGACTAAAACTAGACTAAAATGTCATCAGTTTTCGTCGACTAAAACTAGACATAGTCATGGGTTATTCTGACTAAAATAAGACTAAAATGTTCAGAGTTTTAGTCGACTAAAACTTGACTAAACAAAAAAGAGCATGAACCTGACTAAAACTAATAAAAACTAAAATGACAGTTTGGCACAAAGACTAGACTAAAACTAAAATTAAAGGGACAACAAGGAGTTTCTATTTGGTTATAAAAAAGTCTCACGTTAATGTGGATGAATCTACGTTACCACTTGTTAATGGGCTCATTTTTGATAAATATATCGTTTTGTCTCTATCGTTATTTTGTTATTATTAGTGGTGGCGGAAATGATGGTCGAGCCGACCAGCGTTTCCTTCGTGGCTTCGCTTTTCCAAAACTCCTCGTTGTCCCTTTAAAACAGGCCGCCAAAAACAACACTACTCAGGAGCACGATGAGTTCAAGTGCAGTCGGTCGATTCTCAATTCTTTTGAGGAACATATTGGATTTTTAATATGAAACCCAAAACACACGAGGTGGGAAACACAGAATCTTTTGATGTGTCGGGTCCTGGGTCAATAAAATTCCCGTCTTCTCAGTGTTTTTCTTTTTGGTTGTGGACGTCCACGAGGACGGAGACTTCCCGTCAGATCCACCAGCTGACGACCGATGAGCTTCTATACACGCGCTCTGGGAGGCGTAAAGAGAAGCTCCTCTGACGGATATAAAGCTCTCCATCATATTTAGACATTCATCCATTTGTCATCGAGCGGACCGGTCCCCAACGCTCCGAGGCTCGGCCGGGAAGCGCCGCACCCCGACAGCCCCCCCATTACACCCCGAAGAGAGAGGAATCCAGTCACGGTGCGTTGCCGTGGTTCTGATGATGATACCCAGAGTGGGTCCTCGCTGCCAGAGAGCCAGGGATTCGCTTTCTGGTAAACCTCAGAAATCCGCACAACAATCCAGCGCTCGGAGCCAATTTGGGTGTAAAAGCTTAAACAAACATTTTAGGGATCTCCGAGGTCAGTTCCTATTGTTCAGCGCCGGTGGAGCCGCTCCAGCCTCGCTCTCCTGGTAGCATCCACAGCCAAGTTATTATGTGTGTGTGTGTGTGTGTGTATTTAGATTAGCAGCTGAAAGATACCTGATACTGACAGATGTTACAGTGAGGTCACAGATACAGTTTAGTTGTATTTTCTTATATTATTAATAATAATAATAATAGGCTAAAACACAAACATCTATGACAGACTGACGCTTCACTCTCAAACTTTTCATCTATAACCTCCACTTTTATTAGGCTATTCTTTGTCTTTTAATATTGTGCAATAACTTCCTCTTTTGTTATCTTAAATATAAATAGGTACGTATATATATAGATAGATATTTATTGAGTCCTGCTCTGCATCCTGTTTAGTTTTTATCTGTGTTTTTATGGAGCCATGATGGTCATTTGGTTCTGTTCTGCATCTTTCATGTTTTTGTTTCTTGAATCTTGAATCTTCTCCCTCTAAGAATCAGTCCACAGTAAACGGCTTCGAAATATTAACTAGGTATATACTGTTTATTATTAAGAGGGTGTGTTTTTTAATATTTTTATGGGCCAATTTGGGTTATTAGTTACTAAACCCAAATTGATAATTAACTTATTAGTTAATTATTGATAACTTATTAAAATGTCTTTTAAATGTTCACCTGTTTGTGTCAAGTCACAGAAAGTAGAAAGTGTAGAGTTAATGTTTGTCATCTAAATTAAAATAACAATAAAACAGGATGTTTCATAGTTATTATTTTGTATTAATGTGTATTTTTCTGCTCTGCTTCACATCTTATTACAAACCTCTCATTACAAAGTCTGTGGTGTTTTTCTCTTTGGTAAAACCGGAGCTTTGTTAACCCATTTTGGGAAAACGTACACAATATAATTAAAGCAGAAGTGAGTGATATGTTTGTGTTAATATAAGTCTTAAATAGTTATATCTTCCGACAGCAATCACTTACATAGAGTGTTTGGTCTGAAACACGGGTCTGTCAGTCCCTCTGCTCTGCTCTGAGCCGAAGAGAAAACATTTATCGTATCCTACAATTTTTATCCAATGAGGAGAGAGAACGGCATGCAGGGCTGTGTGTGCAGCCAAGGGACGCCGTGAATGTGGTGACGTAGGGACGAGGACTGTTATGGTGCGTTCAAGGCAACCCGTAACTCGTGTTTTTCCGACCTGTGAAGTGGTACCAGTTCGATCTGGTACGAGTTCACGGGTCAGAAGTTACGAGTGGCCGTTATAGTGACTTTCACCGGTAAAACAGGTCGGAAAAACACGAGTGGGTTGCCTGGAACGCTACAAAGTCGTAAGTCGTGACTTGAAGCTGTAATTTACGGTTTCAAAAGCCTGCCTGGAACGCAGCACTAGCCAAAACGACCGGATCGCTAACTTCTGCTTTAAGAACATCCTGGGTTATGAAATACCTAAATAATGTGGTGTTATGTACCTTGGGAACTTGAATCAATATGTCCTGGTCAAAGACAGATATTTAATAAAAAATATTACTGGTCACATGTAAAAAAAAAAAAAAAAAAACAATAGCAAGAAGATGGTATAAGGCAGAGCCACCAGCTGTGAATGAATAGCTAGAAAACATTAGAGAGGTCCATAACATGGAGAAAATGTTTTGTGACTAAATGGGAGAAGTGGACCCAATGGGACACAGTTGGGAATACCTGAAATATGTCTTATTCATATTTTTTCTCTTGGATCTGTATACAGTGTAATTTAACAATGGACGCATGTAGCCACGACTGTTGTACTTCTTTTTTTGTTTTTGTGTTCTTTTTTCTCAGTTGTATCAGATTTTTCCAACTGCTCCACACGCAGAATGTAATTCATGGATCTACTGTATACTGTATGTATACCTTGTTGTTTACATGTGGAGATGAAAAATTTCAATAAAAATTTAAGTTAAAAAAAACGAAAAAACTGGAGCTTTGTTTTTTTTTTACGTTCTCTATAAACGCCGATGACACCGCCCTGTTTTCCTCTGAGCATCTCGCCCTCTCTGCTGAACCGACGGGTCAGTGAACTCACCGTGAGGGGGTCACCTCCAGCTTTGGGGACGTAGGTGATCTTGTAGTTCTGCACGGGGCCCGGCGGCGCCTCCCACTTGGCCGTCAGCGTGTAGATGGTGGCGTTGATAACCCGCAAGTTACGAGGAGGTGCTGGAGGCACTGGCAGCACAAACACACACACACACACACACATGGAGTGAGATCACACAGTAAAATCAGTGCTTCCTGTGTTTGATGATGGTGAGGATGAGGATGGAGATGGTTGGTGGTGGTGGCGGTGATGGTGGTGATGCTCCCACAGTCTGACAGGTGGTGGAGCTGGATGGTGACGGAGGTTCAGGAGCAGCAGGTCAAGTCAGTGAAGCTGTTCAGAGCAGGACCGGAGCTCAGCCAGACGCCAACAACACCTCGCATCATTTATTATCTGTTTATTACATGTAGGAGGGGCTTAAAAAACTAATAAATAATCTAAATATTGATCAATTTGGGGCTTTTGTGGTGAATGTAATGTAACAAACACAGAAAAAGTGAATTATCTGATATTTTAGGATAATAAAAATGGACATTAAAGGGACAACGAGGAGTTTCTATTTGGTTATAAAAAAGTCTCATATTAATGTGGATGAATCTACGCTACCCACACTTGTTAATGGGCCCATTTTGGATAAATATATCGTTTTGTCTCTATCGTTATTTTGTTATTTTAATTAATGGTGGAAGTGCTGGTCGAGTCGACCAGCGTTTCTTTACTTTCGGTTTCGTGGCGAGTCATGAGAATAACGCCGCCGAATCGCCATTTATGGTGGGAACTACGACGGTATGTGATCGTCTTTGAACCTCTGACTTTAATTCTTGATGAATGAAAACATGAGTCGGTCTTACGCCGGTCAAAGAATTTTACGGTGCGCGCGGAGGCTCATAAATGTAGTGTGGAAACACTTCGCTTTTCCAAAACTCCTCGTTGTCCCTTTAATGAAAAAATCGGAATGCTTTTTGACAAATTTTGAGATTAGAACAAACCAATTTGGGAAGGACGCTAACAAAATTGCAGATTATGCCCCCAGAAAGGAGGAGGTTCTGCAAAAAAAAAAAACACCTTTCTTCCACTAAGTGACTGAACATCGTGTGAAATCCTTGGTCTGGTCTGAAGTGGACGTCCTGTGAGCTCCAGTCCTGCTGCAGAACCACTGTTCAAAACATGCGACATCATTCATCTGAGGATGAGGTGGACACTGATGGAGGAGGAGGAGGATGACGACACGACCACATGACGTTACAACAATGTGATGAGATGAATCGCACTGTGACAACAGGAATGTTATGATGACGATGACACGGTGGGAGAAGGTGATGGAGGGTAGAGGGGGGTGGAGAAGGAGGAATAAAACTCAATGGTTTAATGGTGGCATTAAGACAAATGAGTCACAGTCATGGAGGTCTGTGGAGGATGATGACGACATGTTACTGGTCAAAATTCACACTTTCTGCATTTGAAGCTCTGGATCTACGTTCACACCACAATCTGCTGCACCTCTGGAATATGACTGAATATGATTTATTTATTTACACTACAAGATTAGAAATGATAATGAATAGAAAAACTAATTTGTTCTTAAACTGCTTAAAGCATTTTTGATCATACAGCTGCAGAAAAAATAAAGAAACCACTTCAAAGTGATCTGGTTTTACTATTTCTAGGTATGTGTTTGAGTCAAATTAACATTTTTGTTTCATTCTATTAACTACTGACAACATTTCTCCCCAAATTTAAATGAAAATATTGTCATTCAATGCATTTATCGGCAGAAAATGATAATAAATACTAAGTCTTTCAGACCTTGAATAATAATAATGTCAAGAAAATGTGTTCATATTCATTCATAAATAACACAACACAAATATTTTTAACTTAGGAAGAGTTTGTAAATCATGTTTATAATGTTTATTCCCAACAGTGGGTTTTATAATCCTTCTATAAAACCAGATGTGGTTCAGGTGATCGATCACCTCATCAGTGTCTCATTAAGTAGAATGATTGTGTTTGTGTTGCTAATTTAAAAAGAGCTGGAATGGAACGAGTGCCAGACATGTAGAGATGCTTTTTAATAAACATTTGTGGAAGTGCTCTCTTCATTTTTTTCCGCAGCTGTAAATCATGATTGGATTTGAGTTGGACACGACAACCACAGAAATCAATGAGAGTGATCCTGTGGCTGCAGCAGCTGCTTCTGTGGGAATTTATTGTGTTTTCAGTTGATGCACAATCAGATGTGTTGATATAAAAACAATTGATCGAATTCCTTATAGACCGAATCCCCTTGTTGTTTACATTCCACTTCCGGGTAGAAAACCAGCACGTAATTTGAATGAGATCAATAGTAACAAACGAGAGTTTAGCTATATATATCATATTTTTCACGCCCTATCACCGTTTAGACAAATCTGAAATGATTGAAGAAACATTACTATTTCTGTGTGTGTGTTTTGTGTTGCTATGTGTTGTATTTATTCAGTTGGGGGGAATCACGGTGTCTAGAAAGCATCAGTGGCTGCAGCTGACAGGGACAGCTAACGGTAGCTAAGCTAACGGCGGTAGCTAAGCTAACATCAGGACGTCAGCTGTTAAAACCCTCCCACTGTCAGACACGACATGAAACTACTCCAGTTAGCTCAGTCATGTTGGAACTCAGATATCCGCTGGAGAAAATATTTTTTCATGGAGCGTTTATTGAGTCACTGAGTTATTAAAGTTAAACAGGTAGCTAACCGTTTGCCCGGCTAATCTATGATAACCATGACTAATTACAAAAATGTGCACACGTAAATAGTAATGTTTGTCCAATCATTGGTTTTATAAACTTTACAAACATCAGATTAGTCTAAACGGCGATATAGTAACATGAAAAAGTAGATATATAGCGAAACTCTCGTCCGTCACTATTGTTCTCATGCTGGTTTTCTAGGAAGTAGTTGTAAACAACAAGGCGATTCGTCCTATTGTCATTTCCTTCAGTTTCTATTGGCCGGCTGTACTAGCCAGCAGCACCGGCGCTGTGCTCAGTGAGGCTCAGCCGCTGGTGGTGGTTGTTTTGTGGTGAGAACGTAACAGCGAGGCACTAAAAATGCACAAGACATGCAGTTAAGAAAATAAAAAAATAAAAAAAGTGTGCTCCGGTCAACACTGTCCCGTATCGTCCACACACACTCATCAACATGACAGTGAAGAGGAACCTGTCCCTCTCACAGAGACACATACCCTTCGTAGCCTTTAACACTAGAAAGAGACGTTGAGAGAACAACACAGTTATTTCACAGTCACATCACTGAGGGAAACATATGCTGCTGGGGTGGGTTGGGTTATTGTTTTTCTGCAAGTTGGTGGGGAGGTGGGCTAGGGGGGGGCTACGGGGGCCGAGTGGCCGACTTACATGTTTTCTCGCTCCCCATCAGGTCCTCGCTCTCCGACTCGTCGGGGTAGATGGCCGTGACGGTGACGGCGTACTCGGTGTCCGGGTCCAGGTTCTCCAGGACGTGAGAGGTCTCATCGCTGTTCAGGATGGCCTGAGGAGGAGGAGGAGGAGGAGACATGGTGAGGAAGGTAGAGTGATACTTTAACCCCTTAGGGCTCTGAGCCTACTTCAACTGTTTTGATTTTTGCCTTTATATACCACATTAAAAAATGGATAGTTAAAGGATAGTTGAACATTTTGGCAAATTGTCCCATTGCCATAATATAATCCCTATAGTCATAGCAGTAGGTTCGTTACCTTTAATTGTCAGTGCAAGCTATTTTTAGAACGGCGGAGCAGAGCCGTGAGTTGCTCAGAGCTACGCTACGGAGGCTCATTATGGGATTTCTTGGTTTCCCTCATCAAACTCATCAAATACACAATCCAACAACTCCACAACGCTCTGGTGGACAAGTTGTGACCTGCACATTCACCACGCTATGAGATAATAACAGGACCTACTGCTATGACTATAGGGATTATGGCAATTGGCCAATTTGCCAAAATGTTGAACTATCCCTTTAACCATACTCATGTTTGGTTTCGTTTTTTTTTCAGCAGGACTTGAACTCTATGATATAGAGAGTTATTTTTCCACTTTAACCTACTCACATAAGGGACAAAAATAAATAAACATCTCATATCGGCTGATTCCACCACTTTTTTTTTTTTTACATTTTGTAAAAATAGTTTTACAAAAAGCGTTAAGTCTCAACCAGACTCTGGTCTCCTGAACTGGACTAAAAAGGAATAAAAGCCTCAGAGTCTCAGTTAGAAGTCGGGTCTGTTTCTATTTTCTACAAGTTCTTGTGAATGTACAAAGTGATCGCCTGTTTGAGCCCCTTTCTGAGCTGCTTCATTCCTGCTACAGTTCTCAACGGGCCTAAACCCGGTCCGACCTGCGAGTGTTGAACGTTATTTCTCGGATGCAGCCAAAAAAAAGTTCTTTTGGACCTGAACTCGGTCATCATGTTGTTCGGTCGGTTGAGACTCTGACTGACCCGAGGAAAGGGGCAGAGCCACATTTATTTATTAGAAGTTGAATTGGTGCTGATTAAACTTGAAACTTGAATTAATACTTAAATACATGCTGTCCCATATAGACGCCTAGCTGTCTCTAAATAAAAGAAGCTGCTATTGGATAATTTATGGTATAAGGAAATAAATGCAACACCTTCCCTAATTAAAACTATCATATCTCTGGTTTTTACTTCTGGTCTATCAGTTTCAAATCTGCTCTGTGGAGTGAAGTGGACGGCAGCGCTGCAGGTGAGCCAGTGTTTCTGCTACGGCGCTTCGAAGGACGAACTTGAGGGCTGTTGAAAACATTTCTCAAGATCCTCTTCGGTTTTGTTAACAGGAAAGAAACGCTCTAAACAAACTAACTCTCTGTATGTACTGCAGGACGCAGAAGGACGTGGAGAAACGTTTCCTCGTGATAAACTCAGAGTGGCGTGTTTCTGGTCGTGAGGAGGTGACGAGCAGCGCCGAGCGGAGCCCAACGACAGCTCAGAGGAGTCTTATATCCAGCTGACAGCGGGTTTCATCTCATTCACAGATTCTTTGAGCTCATGTACGTCGGGCGTGGAGAGAGCGGCCGGGGCCCAGAAACCCCAGTGGAGGGCCAGGGAGGGAAACAAAGAGGGCTTTATTGTTGCTTCAGCTACACTGGGATGTTTTTGCTTAAGTCCTGGCAAACACAACAACTGTGTTTTGCGAGGCATGGCAGTTTTAAAGGATCTGTGAAACCACAATGGATCATTACTGAAACCTTTTGTTTTTTCACTTCTGTAATAAGAAATATCTCCAGAGACAAAGAACTTTTTTACTGGAAGGTTGAAGGGTTGAATCTGAGCTGGAGTTTTTGTTTTATAAAGCTGAATCTGCAGGTGTGTTTTGACTCTCTTGACCTGAACCCCCCACTTTTAGCTCCACGTGTTGCGTTCAAGTTCAGTTTTAATCACAGGAAGGAAACTGCATCAAGCTACAGGCACAAAAAAAAACAGAAAAAACAACAACGGTGCAGCGAGGAGGCAACTGGAAGCAGATGTTTACTGTCACAGAGAGACGGCCGCGTCCAAACGAAGCTCATTTGCATAATTTAAGTACTCTTCGCTGGGTTATTCATTTCTTCAGCTGCCAGCGAAGCGTTTTCGACGACAAGTGGAAATGTAAAGAGAAAGAAAACACAAGCAGAGACAATCTGGACTCAAGATGTCAGAGGTCTCTCTTTCTTCATCCGAGTGTTCGAGGATCAATTAACTATATTTGTTGATCAGTTAAGGCTGTTATCACAGGTGTTAGTTATTAGTGAGTCACATTACTGAATGGAAAATCAACCTAAGAACATAGTGATGGAGTCAATCTATTTAAAAAAAAAAAAAAGTGGAGATTAAAGTGGAGTGTTGTCTGTGATGTGGTTAGGGTTGCAAAATTCCGGGAATTTTCAAAGTTGGAAAATTTCCATGGGAATTAACGGGAATATATGGGAATAAATCCGAAATGTATAAAATTGATTGGTGAGGGTGAGTAATATTTTGCTCAACATTCATGTTTTTGTGGTTCAGTAAAAGAATTGATTGTTCATACAAGAATTAAAACTTGATAAAGTTCTACTCAGAAATAAATCTGTTGAAATGTCGTGTTTTTTAATTATATTATTTTGCATTTTGGATGTCTGCTTATGACAAAACAAAATATTTACATTTATGTTTGGATATGATACAGTTTGTTTAAATGAATTAACCCCGAATTTCCAGTTAATTCCCATAAATTCCGGAAATTTACTGGAAATTTTCCCTAGATGTGGTGTTTTCAGACTCACAAACTGGTAGTTGGTCTCTCCCTTCTTGGTCCAGCCGATGCGGTAGAGAGCCACGTCGGGAGCGCCGTGCTCCCAGGTGGCTCGGAACGACTTCTCCGTGACCTCGGAGAAACTCAGGTTCTTGGGCGCCGGAACAACATCTGTTCACAGAGAGAGACACAACTTTTATTTACTACACTTTGTAATCGCACAACTATTCCTGTCAATGGACACAAACATCATCAATTACTCAAATACTTTTACAAACAACAAATCTGTCAACCACACAGACACATCATAACTTGGAGAGGGAGAAAAGAAAGCAAGAGAGGGAGATGAGGGAGAGAGAAGGAAACAGAGAAACAGAGAGCAAGAAAGAAAGAAAGAGGATGAGAGAGAGAAAACAGAGAGCAAGAAAGAGGATGAGAGAGAGAAAAGAGAAAAAGAAAGAAAGAAAGAGAGAGAAAGAGGATGAGAGAGAGAGAAAAGAGAGAAAGAAAGACAGAGAAAGAGGGAGAGACCGAGAAAAGTGAGAGAAAGAAAGAAAGAAAGAAAGAAAGAAAGAAAGAAAGAAAGAAAGAAAGAAAGAAAAAGAAAGACAGAGAAAGAGGGAGAGAGAGAAAAGAGAAAGAAAGAAAGAAACAGAAAGAGAGCGAGAAAGAAAGAAACAGAGAAAGAAAGAAAGAAAGAAAGAAAGAAAGAAAGAAAGAAAGAAAGAAAGAAAGAAAGAAAGAAAGAAAGAAAGAAACAGAAAGGGGGGAAGAGAAAGAAAGAAACAGAAAGAAAGAAAGAAAGAGAGCGAGAAAGAAAGAAACAGAGAAAGAAAGAAAGAAAGAAAGAAAGAAAGAAAGAAAGAAAGAGGAGGTGACGTCATGAGAAGCAGCTCAGTGTGTGTGTGGTTGTTTGCATGTGTGTGTTCCAAGGGCTTCGTGTTTGTGCTTGTGTGAAAGTTTGTTTGCGTGTGTAAATAAGTGCACGTGTAGGTGTGTGTGTGTGTGTGTGTGTCCTCCATGTTTGTGAGGTCCACAGTTTAGAAAAGACCTGCAGAGACTGTATTATATCATGTGTGTGTGTGTGTGTGTGTGTGTGTGTGTGTGTGTGTGTGTGTGTGTGTGTGTGTGTGTGTGTGTGTGTGTGTGTGTGTGTGTGTGTGTGTGTGTGTGTATGTGTGTGTGTATGTATGATGAGAACAAATTGCTCCTCGGTTCAGGAGGGACTGATGATCACACACACACACACACACACACACACACACACACACACACACACACACACACACACACACACAGATTTATTGGTGTTCAGAGAGAGTCCCGCCCTCTGAGCCGAGGAGGGAAAGTGATGTCACACACACTCATACACACCTCATCATCACTGACGGACACATACACACACACACACTCACACACACACACACACACACACACACACAGACACACACACACACACACACACACACACACACACACTGACCTGTGATGGCGCTCCCCACCATGGGGTTTCCCGGCCCCTCGTCGTAGATCGGCGTCACGGCGACGTCGTACTCGGTCTGAGAGATGAGGCTGCTGAGGACCAGAGTGGTGATGTCACCGTTGACCTCGACCTGCAGGGAATCAAACAGGCGATCAATGATCAATCAACTCTCTTCTCTGATTGACTGGCAAGGGGTTATTTAAAGGGATAGTTCAACATTTTTGGCAACTGGCCCATTGCCATAATCCCTATAGTCATAGCAGTAGGTTTGTTACCTTTAATTGTCGGTGCAAGCTGTTTTTAGAACGGCGGAGCAGAGCTGCGAGCTGCTCAGAGCTACGCTACGGAGGCTCATTATGAGATTTCTTGGTTTCCCTCATCAAACTCATCAAATACACAATCCAACAACTCCACAACGCTCTGGTGGACAAGTTGTGACCTGCACATTCACCACGCTATGAGATAATAACACAACGTTACCAGACAGAGTTGTTTTAGAGGGAAATACAGAGACTGCTTGATGAAAAACTGTCCCTGAAGGCAACGTGCATCAGCGGTTTTGCATGAATTTCTCTCTAAAACAACTCTGTCTGGTAACGTTGTGTTATTATCTCATAGCGTGGTGAATGTGCAGGTCACAACTTGTCCACCAGAGCGTTGTGGAGTTGTTGGATTGTGTATTTGATGAATTTGATGAGGGAAACCCAGAAATCTCATAATGAGCCTCCGTAGCGTAGCTCTGAGCAGCTCACGGCTCTGCTCCACCGTTCTAAAAACAGCTTGCACCGACAATTAAAGGTAATGAACCTACTGCTATGACTATAGGGATTATGGCAATGGGCCAATTTGCCAAAGTGTTGAACTATCCCTTTAATAACCAATAATAAAAAAAAAAACATGAGTGTGTTTGATGTGTGTGTGTGAAACTGGATGTAAACCAGTTGATCCTAATTTAAAAACGTGTCTCCTCTGAGTTCTGGACTGAAACACTTTGCTGCTCACAGAAAAAGTTTAAAAAAAGATGGAAATTTGGACTCATAAAACGCTGAAGTTGTTTTTTCCATTTCAGGGCAGAGAGCGGAGTGAAGTCGGCAGCAGCAGCAGCAGCAGCAGCAGCTCGGAGCTCGGAGCTGGAGTGTTGTGGTGTGTGGGATCCTTCAGAGGAGTGTGTAGCTGAGCTGATGCACATCATCCATCAGCAGCTCCGACCCAGAGCAGCTGCTGCTGCTGCTGCTGCTGCTGCTTCACCCTGTGAGGTTTCTATCGTCCTGTGACCTTACAAACATTTTCAAACCGGTTTTATAGCAAAATTGTTGCTTTTTTAAAAATGTTTTTTGTCTTAAACTCTCCTGTTGTCCTCCTGGGTCAAGGAAGGAAGGGAGAAGGAAAAGATGGGAGGAAAGATAGAAAGAGGGAGGGAAGAAGGAAGGAAGGAAGGAAGGAAGGAAGGAAGGAAGGAAGGAAGGAAGGAAGGAAGGAAGGAAGGAAGGAAGGAAGGAAGGAAGGAAGGAAGGAAGGAAGGAAGGAAGGAAGGAAAAAGGGTTGTGGAAAGAAGGAAGGGAAGAAAGATGGAGGAAGGGAACAGATTTGTTCAAGGAAGGAAGGAAGGAAGGGTGAAGGGAAAGAAGTAAGGAAGGAAGGACAAAGGAAAATATGGGAGGAAAGATAGAAAGAGGGAGGGAACAGATTGGGTCAAAAAGGAGGGAAGAAGTAAGGACAAAGGGAAGGAAGGAAGGAAGGGAGGGAAAAAGGATTGTGGAAAGAAGGAAGGGAAAAGGGAAGGAAAGAAAGATGGAGGAAGGGAACAGATTTGTTCAAGGAAGGAAGAAGGGAGGAAAGAAGGAAGGGACAAAGGAAGGAAAGGAAAGAAAGATGGAAGGAGGGAACAGATCAGGTCAATTGGATCAAAAGAGGAAGGAAGGAGAAGTAAGGACGAAGGAAGGAAGGAAGGAAGGAAGGAAGGAAGGAAGGAAGGAAGGAAGGAAGGAAGGAAGGAAGGAAGGAAGGAAGGAAGGAAGGAAGGAAGGAAGGAAGGAAGGGAAGAAGGAAGGAAGGAAGGGAACAGGAGGACGACAGGAGGGTTAAACAGAGGAGAGAAGGATCTGCTTCCTGCCAGAGGAGAAGGTCACAACTAGAAGATGATTCAGTCGGGAGTTTACAAGACGGAGAACAACGAGGACCCGTCTTCGTTATTAATGGTCACAAGTTTATCTAGAGATCAACTTTAGAAATATCAACAAATAAGCCTAATAAGCAATAAAGTTTCACTGGAATAAATAATAAAGTTCATCCGTCCAACAAATCAGTCCGATTTGAAAAGAAAAGATGTCTGGCAAAAAGAAAAAGTGCAAAACAAATTGTTCTGAATTGAGACAAACTGTTCGCACTGATGTGAAACCTCTGCACGACCGAGGAGAGTTCACGTCTCCTCATCTGCATCGCTAACTCACACCAACACAACAACAACACAACACAACAACAACACAACAACACAACTAGAGGAGGTAAAGGAGGTAAAGGAGTCTCACGTCTTTCACGTCTCCTCCATCTGGTTTGTAGGTGATCATGTACTTGCGGACGTTCCCGGGAGCGGCGTCCCAGTTGAGCCTCATGGTGCTGTGTGTGACGTCGGTGATGGTCAGGGACCCGGCGGGAGGAACGGGCACTGGGGGGGGAGGAGAGGAGGGGAGAGGGTGATGGAGGAGGAGAGGGGGGAGGAGGGGAGAGGAGGGTGAGGACAGAGGGTGAGGACAGAGGAGACGCTGAGTGACTGTGACGCTGCAGCTGATAAAGAGCAGCTGCTGGTGCTGCCGAGTCTGGTTTCTATCTGTCTCTCTGCAGCTCTTATAAAACAACTGTTGACATGAAAAATAAAACACAGATTCTACCTTCTCCAAAAAAAGCTCAGAACATTTTTTTTTTTTACTTTTTCTAATAAAAAATAAATAAAAAAGTGACATTTCAAAAGGATGTGAGATCCTGCAGCTTGTAAATACACATGACTCATCACTTTTTCCCAAATTACTTTTAAGGAAAACATATTTTATCCAACGCTCGTTGACAGATCAACGTTTAAAGGGATACGCCAACTTTTTTTTTTTTTGTGTGTGTGTCTTGCCTCACTGCCGAGTCCATGACCAGCAGATAGACACCATCCTTTCGACTGTGCGTGCAGTAACAAGGGAGATAGAGCTGTATCGCCTGTAATTAGCTTAGCTCAAACACTGGAAGTGTATGGGTAGTGTTAGCCTGCCTCCACCTAAAGTCATCAGAGAAACTCTTCAGCAACACTAAACGGAAACCGGCGGGCCGATCTTCGTCTCAGAGCTGACAAAACTCTCCGGTAAGGCATCTTGAGCGGTCAATTGCCGCTAACGGGACGAGATCGGTCAAAACGAAGGGTTCAAGCAAAGACGCTTTATTTTGGTTCAAGCTAGCTACATCGAGGCTAGGTTAGCTTCCTGTTTCAAAGTAAAAGCACGAATTCTATCGTCATGGTTTTCTGTATCTAAAGGGCAACGGGTGTTTTATTTTGTGAAAGTAAACGGAAGTGCGTTGGTCACAACGGCTAGCTTGAGTAGCGCCAAATTCGTCCGAACAAAATTGTAAACAGCTGGTATTTAGACAAATTAACGACACACTGCTGATCTAAACGGCTACTTTCTCACCTAAACATGTTTGAAATGTGGATAAAGTGATATATTTACAGAGTTTAGAGCTAAAATGAAATCAGCTTCTGACTGCTGAGTTCGGCTCTGGTAGGAGGCAGGCTAACACTACCCATACACTTCCAGTGTTTGAGCTAAGCTAATTACGGGCGATACGGCTCTATCTCCCTTGTTACTGCACGCACAGTCGAAAGGATGGTGTCTATCTGCTGGTCATGGACTCGGGAGTGAGGCAAGACACGAAATTTTTTTTTGGTGTATCCCTTTAAAAAACAGATTTTCACTTCATGAACATCTTCTCTATTCATCTCTAGTCGTCTCCTCTCTACGGTTGCTACAGTAACATCTGTCCAGCTGTGGTGTGGATACGTACAGGTGACTCCTCGGCCCTCCAGCGGGTCGCTGGCGGCTTCTCCGTGCAGCGCGTACAGCGTGATGGAGTAGGCCGTGTTGGGCGTCAGCTGCACCAGCTGGACGGTCAACACGTCTCCTCCGACACGAACCTACAGGAGGACGAGGAGGAAGAGGAGAGACTGGAGTTAAACATCGGATCTTGGATAACTGATCGGATCAAATCTAGAAAACGAGTTCTTTCAAAACTAAAAACAGATTCTGGGATCAGATTAAGATCACATGATCCAGTCTTTGGTTTTAATCTGGATCAAACCCTCAATTTGTGTCGTTCAAAACCTTTTAGTCGGATCAGGAAACTTTGATCCAAAACATCAGGATTATTCTGATCCCAGCAGTTTGGTGGATTCAGGAACAAAATGTGTTTTATCTTATTTTATCTTATTTGATTGTGTTGTATTTTATTGCTTTCACTGTTCTTTTATTGTTTTGAATTGTTTTTACTTATTCTTCTTTTTATTTATTACCTGCTGTAAAGCACTTTGGTACACCGCAAGGATTGTTGTAAAGGGCTGTATAAATAAAGTACATTTACATTGTATACATTTATATAGAATAGAATGCCTTTATTGTCCCATAAGGGAAATTCATCTTCACACTCTGTCACTGAACAACTGACAACACTATATTTATATCTTGCATCTGCTTTTTAAACCATTATAGTGATAAAGTTAATAAAGTTACTAAACTTTTGATTATTCCACAAATGAAGAACTTTTCCCCAACTACTGGATATTTAAATGAAAATTTAAAATATTTGACTAATGTGCTGTATAGCTACTCGTTTTTTTTAATTGTTTGTTGTAGGTCAGATCAGGTCTGAATGTTTAAAAGAGAAACAAAGAAACAAAAAACAGCAGAGAAAACAATACATACATCCTCATCATTTCATATAAATACACTTTGATTGCTGTTTTGCCTGTTGTTTTACCGACCTAGTAGCTTCACGACTCTGAGCAGGACCCTGAACACAACACTGGTTTAAAACCATCAGTGCACCAAGACTCCAGACTGGAGATGCCAGAAACACACATTGAAATCCACTTAATCATGATATTTTCTACCCATAATTCCCTGCTCCACAGCTTCAGGTGCATATTTTCCATCCTGCATTAAATCATCCTGCTCAGCTGTGTAGGTTAACACCACAGAGGCGTTCACTTCCATCCCATACAGCATCTGTTCTGCTTATATCATCCCCCCATGACTTCAGGCCATGAGCTAATCTTTGCCATTACCCCAAAATGTGTGTGTGTGTGTGTGTGTGTGTGAGGGGTTCTGCTTTTTGTGTGAGCTGCAGAACGCTAAGCTGACACACACATACACACACACATTAAAGTCTGAAGGACAGTTTGTGCAGGAATGAATTTGCAGGGATCATGGCCATTTTTATGCATTTTAATGTTGACACTAAACCTATATATATGAGTAACATAAAGCCACTGTTTTTATTGCAGAAAAGAAAAGTGCACAGTGTTGATTTCAGGGCTGTTGAAGCTCAAACAGTTGGAGCTGAATTTGGGGGAAGCTGTCGGTTTCACACGGAGCAGAAAGAAAACTTTTACCTGCACATTTGCAGAAGTTATTTGTATCAGTTTCACAGGAGGAAATGTAATTTAGCACCAAAATAGCAAAGATTTAAGTTAAAACAAATGTGTATTTCTGTGGTGGGTGTAAAAAAAAATGGAATTCAAAGGAAGACAAAAGCTGCACAAATGTTTTTCAGATCAAGAGGATGTAAAAGTAAAAAAAATAGGGAAATTATATAAAATCATCTAATAAAAAAGAATATTACAACGGATTATTAGGGCCACATTGAGAAAGAAAAACAAAAACACAGACTTCGAGAATAAAGTCGTAAATTTATGACTTTAAAGTCGTAAATTTACGACTTTATTCTCAAAGTTTGTGATTTTTTTATTTGTCAATGTGGCCCTAATACTCTGTCGTAGAATAGTTATGGATTTTTGATTTGTATATTGTTGGCTGTAAACCGTTTCATTATTATGGCATTTCATTTTGATGTAAACGTTTTGTTTTAAGAAAGGAGCAGGTATTATACAATCTCTTCATCCTGCTCCTTTCCAATTCCCAGGACTCGAACTAACAAATAAAATGAAAAAAGAAAATGAATTCAGACTACGGAGACTAAACTATAGACGAGTGAAGCCAAACAAGAACCAGAATCTTTTCAGCATCATCAGCTGAAAACTCTAAGAGCTCATGATCTTCCACCTCAAGTCTGATAAACTCAATTAAACTGCTTTCAAACTGCTTTTTCCCGCTGCACCTGAAGGCAGCATCCCCTCACCTCTTTCTCCAGCTGGGTGTCGGTGGCGTTCAGGGCCTTGTAGAGCAGCATGTAGCCGGTGGCGCCGCCCGCCGCCTCCCACTTCACCCTCATGGTCGTCATGGTCTCATCGTACACCTTCATGTTGGTGGCGGCCGTCAGCGGCACTGAGGCGACACACACACACACACACACACACACACACACACACACACACACAAAAACACACACAAACACACACAAAAACACACACAAACAGAGTCACAGTCAGAGCAGCGAACCACTTTGATGTGAGTCAGCGTGAAGCCGCGGCCTCAGAGAGCGACGTGTCCTCCGTGTTCCCGGTGGAACAACAGAAACCGGACACTTTGATGTGATGCGTCGGAGCAGCAGCGGGCGGCCGAGGACACGGAGCGGGAATCAAACCGCCGGACCTCGTTCTGATATCTAATATTCAGAGGAGGTTTTTTTGGCTCCATAAAAGGATAACGACACAAACAGGCGACACCGGGGTCAGACTGCAGAAAGTCCCAGGCCGTCCCAGGGAGATCATAAAACTCCAGAGCTTTTGATCTGCAGGATTTTTTTGGTATCAGATGTCAGGACTTTTATTTTTTAAAGGATTGTTTTTATAGGTTTGTTTATTTTTGTTTGTTTTGACTGATTGAACATTTTATTTTTTTGTCCTTACTTGGATTCAGAGATTAACACAAACCAAAAGTCGGTGCAGAGAGATCTGTGCTGCAGGAATCTGACTTCTTGGATTAGAAGTAGCCTAGATGTGAAAACATAAGCTCCAGAACAGACGGGGAAAGTATTAGTGAGAGGAAACTGTAGTTAAAGGGATACGCCAACATTTTTTTTTTTTACGTGTCTTGCCTCACTCCCGAGTCCATGACCAGCAGATAGACACCATCCTTTCGACTGTGCGTGCAGTAACAAGGGAGATAGAGCCGTATCGCCCATAATTAGCTTAGCTCAAACACTGGAAGTGTATGGGTAGTGTTAGCCTGCCTCCACCTAAAGTCATCAGAGAAACTCTTCAGCAACTCTAAAGGGAAACCGGCGGGCCGATCTTCGTCTCAGAGCTGACAAAACTCTCCGGTAAGGCATCTTGAGCGGTCAAATGCCGCTAACGGGACGAGATCGGTCAAAACGGAGGGTTCAAGCAAAGACGGTTTATTTTGGTTCAAGCTAGCTACATCGAGGGTTGGTTAGCTTCCTATTTCAAGGTAGGCTAAAAGCACAAATTCTATCGTCATGGTTTTCTGTATGTAAAGGGCAACAGGTGTTTTATTTTGTGAAAGTAACCGGACGTGCGTTGGTCACAACGGCTAGCTTGAGTAGCGCCGAATTCGTCCGAACAAAATTGTAAACAGCTGGTATTTAGACAAATTAACGACACACTGCTGATCTAAACGGCTACTTTCTCACCTAAACATGTTTGAAATGTTGATAAAGTGATATATTTACAGAGTTTAGAGCTCAAATGAAACCAGCTTCTGACTGCTGATTTCGGCTCGGGTAGGAGGCAGGCTAACGCTACCCATACACTTCCAGTGTTTGAGCTAAGCTAATTACGGGCGATACGGCTCTATCTCCATGGTTACTGCACGCACAGTCGAAAGGATGGTGTCTATCTGCTGGTCATGGACTCGGGAGTGAGGCAAGACACGTAAAAAAAATGTTGGCGTATCCCTTTAATACAAATCAAAGTCGGTGCAGAGAGATCTGTGCTGCAGGAATCTGACTTCTTGGACAAGTAGATGTGAAAAAATGAGCTCCAGAACAGACGGGGAAAGTATTAGTGAGAGGAAACTGTAGATTCAGCTCCTTCTAATCAAATCTAAAAGTCAGACTAAAACTGAAACTATGACATCTTATTTCTAAGATTGATACAAGATGTTATAATCTGATTTCTCATGTGCATTTAACAGAGCTTTATTGTGAAACAGGTTTTATAAAGTGGAGGGTCTGCTCAGCGTCCTTCACACCGGCCTGTCGTCCAGACTCTGTGCTCACAGATATTAGAGACCTAACGGAGTGTGAGTTTAAGAAATGACAGTAAATACAACCACAGCGAAGTGATGGAACAATCAGTTATTGTTTTATGACGCTGGAAAAACAGCTCGTTGTTAAAAAAAAAAATCAGTTGCACATTTAAGAACAAATAAAGTGAACATTAAAGGACAAATGTGCAAATAAAAAGCACTTAGAGCCGTGCACTTAACACCTCATTAAACTTTATCAGTTTATTTAAGATGGACGCAGAGACCACAGGCCAGATAAATAACTCTTTAACTGTCGTCCTCACCCACCGCAGCTCAACAGCATTGCATCATGGGACGCTGTTTGTGTTAAACGGTTTTCCGCCTCAGATCAGATGCTAAATATACGAAGTGTAAACAGAGCGCTGGGTGTGTGGAGCAGAGACAGCGACTTGTTTATCTGACGGAGCGTATAGAGGAAACATGAAAGACGTTTCCCACAGCAGAGAGACGATGCTCCCATGTGTCCCGTTAAAGACACGCAACAGGAAGTGTCTTCAGACAGGAAGTGACCAGAGGAAACAGAGGAAGAAGGAGGAGAAGGTGGATCAGACTTACAGGTGGTCTCGGAGCCCTTCAGGGGCTCGGCGCTGGCCTCGCCCACCAAGGCGTAGACGTTGACCACGTACTCGGTCACGGGGGTCAGCTTGTCCAGGACCACGGTGGTGACGGTCCCGTCCACCAGCAGCTGAGAGGACAGAGGACGGGTTATCATCCTGTAGGAGCTGAGTTATATAAACAAATATAACAAGACGACCAGAGAAACACAGATGAGCAGAAAATGGTAGGAATTAACTTTTCTGCTTTTCTGTTTCTGCTCCATCGTCTCCATCTGATCCGGATGAACTGTTGAAGACATGTTGACGTCCTGTCCTCATCACATATGCTGCTGCGTCTCCCTACTCTGAACACTGATTGGTTTGTAAACTGGCGTGCATTAAGACGTAGTCGCTAGGTCGCCAAAGCTCTGCTCAGATTAACTCGGTAGAAAAGCAGCCATCTAGTAAACATGGATGAACAACTGGAGGTTTTTCTCCCAGGCGTTCAGACCTGTGTGAGACAAAAATGTGTTCTCTTGTTGTATGTATTTATCTCTATCGTTGCTGAAATTGTCTTTTTTTAAATGTATCATTGCATTTTATTGTTATTATTAGGTTGTTTATAAGGTGCTCTATAAATAAACCTGACCTTGACCTTGAGCGATAATTATCCTGTTATCCTGATGTCATCGCTACCAAAGCCACAAAAGTCCCAACCATTGAGAAAAAAAAAGCATCACACTGCAAAAGTCTGAACCATGGATTAGTTTGACCTAGACCAGGTCTTTTGGTCAGACCAGACCAGATTTCAGGTCTTTGGTCTGCAGAGCTTTCACAGCTGTAAATCTGGTTCAGATCAAACAGAAAAGTCCAAAAGTCTGGTACCAAAGGAGGTCGGTGTGAAAACCTCTTCAATTAAATGATAGATTGATGAATCACTGCAGCTCTCTGACCGAGCCAGTACATGTTGAACAGTAACATGCATTAAAGCTGATGTGCATCTTCATTTCTTTGATCAGTTGTTGATTTTAAAGTGGGTTTTATTAAATGTTCAGCTGTTTGTGTTTGGATATTTGAGAACTCTGGGAATGTCTTAGCAATAATAAATGAATAAATAAATAAACAATCCCTCCAATCAAACCTGCTCTGCATGGTTTACCTGGTCTGAGTGAGTGTGAAGTGCAGTGGAGCAGGAAGTGGAGGCTGATGAAGCGAGAAGGCGCCAAGTGTTTGTTCTTTTTCAAAAGGCTCTGTGTGGTCGGAGCAGCTTGCTCAGATTTCTGAGCTAATTATGTCGCTGAGCATCAAACAAGAAGGAGTAGAAACGGGGATGAAGGTAGAGCAGGTCGGGAGGAAGATGTTCCAGTTACTAATCAGGGAAGTCCAAACACAGTCTGATCTGAGGCTCTGAGGATTTCTGATTCAGAAGAACTGGTAATGAAAAGTGTTGGCATGTGAGATAATGACTGAAAACTCACTAAGTCAAACAAAACTCAACGATTCAGACAGATTCTTGTGAATGTTTGAATCATCTCTCTGGTCGATGGCTGTCGTCTTCAGTTTGAGCATAAAACAGAATATTACGGCCCATCAGAGGAAGAAGAGGCTCTTTGTCTGCTCTGGCGTTGGTATCGATCAGATCATCGTGGTCTGTCAGGCTCCAGCTCTCTCTGTCTCTTTCTCTCTATTTCTTCTACCATTTGGATGATTATGGGCTGTTGAGACAAAGCTATCGTGCTGCGTTCATGTGCATGCATGCATGGTGGGAAAGAAAAGTCTCCGTGTGGGACGTCCAACTTGGCTCTAAACGCTGTCACATTCCTGCTCCGTCCTGCTGCCGAACCACAGCCAGAGGAGGAACAACAAACAAACACAGACAGACGGAGAGAGATCTATCTATCTATCTATCTATCTATCTATCTATCTATCTATCTATCTATCTATCTATCTATCCATCCATCCATCCATCCATCCATCCATCCATCCATCCATCCATCCATCCATCCATCCATCCATCCACCTATCTATCTATCTATCCTTCCATCCTTCCATCCATCCATCATTGTATCTATCTATCTATCTATCTATCTATCTATCTATTTATCTATCTATCTATCTATCTATCGTTGTATCTATCTATCGTTGTATCTATCTATCTATCTATCTATCTATCGTTGTATCTATCGTTGTATCTATCTATCTATCGTTGTATCTATCTATCTATCTATCTATCTATCTATCTATCTATCTATCTATCTATCTATCTATCTATCTATCTATCGTTGTATCTATCTATCTATCTATCTATCTATCCATCCATCCATCCATCCATCCATCCATCCATCCATCCATCCATCCATCCATCCATCCATCCATCGTCCTATCTATCTATCTATCTATCTATCTATCTATCTATCTATCTATCTATCTATCTATCTATCTATCTATCTATCTATCTATCTATCTATCTATCTATCTATCTATCTATCTATCTATCTATCTATCTATCTATCTATCGTTGTATCTATCCATCTATCCATCCATCGATCCATCCATCCAGCGTGTAAATCTCCAAAACTGGATCGTTAAAATCAAAATGGCCGACTTCCTGTTTGGTTATTGACCATTGGTGCAAGAGACTTTTCTGTGCGTCTGGACATTTTCTTTATGTCCATCGATTTTCAACCGCCTACTCCAAAACAACCCCTATGTGGAGGGGTTTTTGAACGATTCAAGGGGGCGCTATTGAGGCATTTGGCCCCGCCTCCAACATGCTAGACCCCTATCAGATGTAAATACTCAACATTCTTGATGTGTGCATTAATTTTCATGAGGTTATGAGTTTGCTAAAGACATTCAAAGGAATAGTTCAACATTTTGGCAAACTGGCCCATTGCTATAATCCCTATAGTCATAGCAGTAGGTTTGTTACCTTTAATTGTCGGTGCAAGCTATTTTTAGAACGGCGGAGCAGAGCCGCGAGCTGCTCAGAGCTACGCTACGGAGGCTCATGGGATTTCTTGGTTTCCCTCATCAAACTCATCAAATACATAATCCAACAACTCCACAACGCTCTGGTGGACAAGTTGTGACCTGCACATTCACCACGCTATGAGATAATAACACAACGTTACCAGACGGAGTTGTTTTAGAGGGAAATTCATGCAAAACCACTGATGCGTGTTCCCGTTGGATGCAGTTTTTCATCAAGCAGTCTCTGCATTTGCCTCGAAAAACAACTCCGTCTGGTAACGTTCTGTTAATATTGTTTCAGTTTGACCTGTTTTGATCTTCGTTGAGACGAAACACAGACAATTGCGTCAAGAAAATTAATTTAGGTTGGAAACTATTTGGACTATTCCTTTTTGCTCGCACAAAAACAATATTTTTTAGGTCTGTTCTTTTTAAATCGATCCACATCCAGATTTAAAGTTGTCACAAAAAAAAAAGAAATTCCACTATCGAAGTCTCTCTGAGTCTTTAGCTCTCGTAGTATTTCAGATATTTTTTGGGGTCTGCGTTTGAGTGACAGCGCTCAGACAAACAGGAAACAAGTGGTGAGAGCGAGCAGCAGGATCCAGGGCGAGGACCCTCAGGAGTCTGAGTGTGGATTTATTGGTCACAGTAGTTATCGTTTGTCTCATAAAACAATTTTTCCGTTGTGGGACTGTGGCGGTGGAGGAGACGATCGATGTGCATTCCTCTGGTGAAGCCTCGTGTCAGGTCGCTGACTGAGACAGATGTGTGAGTGTGTGTGTGTGAGTGAGAGTGTGTGAGTAAACGTTGTCAGCTGTGTGAAGTCAAACTGCACCGACGATCAGACATGAATCATCTCTCACTGAAAACAACACAGACGTTTTGTTGTGAAGTTGGCTTTTTTTTTTTTTTTTTTTTTGGACTCTCACTTTGACTTTGAGACGATGACTCCTGACTTCACTTGGAGTCTCTGTCCCAAATAGAAGAAACAACGATGTGAGGACATGATGAATAAAAGTGTGTGGCTTTGATTAGCAGCTCATTCAGACGTGAAACTTTACCGATGTATTTCTGATTCTGTTTTCATACATCTGTGTTTGATCGATTGTTATTTGTGAATTTTCCCAATTTAAAGAGTTATCTCATCTCATTTCATCCCATCTCATCCCATTTCATCCTATTTCATCTAATCTCATCCCATTTTATCCCATCTCTTCCCTTCCCATTTTATCCCAACTCATCCAATCTTATTCCATTTTATCCCATCTAATCTCATCCCATTTCATCTCATCCCATGTTATCCCATCCCATGTTATCCCATCCCATTCTATCTCATCCCATTTTATCCCATCTCATCTCATCCCATTTCAATTTAAACAATGTTATCCTATCTAATTCCATCTCATCTCATCCCATCCCATTTTATCCCATCTAATTTAAGACCTACTACATCTGACGGCTCTACTTCCTGCCTCCTCCCTAACACATGAATACTTCAGCTACACATTTGCTTCATCTCTTGGCATCGTTCCTCAGCCTTCACCCTCCTCCTCCTGCTGCTACTCCTCCTCCTCCTCCTCCTCCTCCTCCTCCTCCTCCTCCTCCTCCTCCCTCCTGCTCTAGTTGCAGTGGTTGTAAATCACTGGAGAGATAAGACTCTCTGCTCTGTAAACACCCAGCATGTAACTATCATGTATTACACATGCTTTTCTTTCTGGTTCATATGCATGTGCTTCATACAGCGTCGTCATATAAACAGATGAAAGAGGAAGGAGGAGGGGGAGAAGGGAGGGTGAAGGGGGGGTCTGGACCCAGTGTGAGGTCTACGAGGTTAAACCTAAAGCGGACCCAGTGGAAACTCTGCTCGGTTTCATTCAGACGAGTCCGATTCTCATCACACAGGCTCCAATAAAAGCAGAGAGGGTGGAAACGACCCAGTGCCGGTCTGACAGGAGGTTAAGTGTAAACTAAACGCAGCTTCACCAGAGCAACTGGGATCCAGATTCCAGTTTCCTGATGAGGGGGGGGTTGGAGTGGAGGGGGGGTGGGGGGAGTAAACACGGGCGTTGAATAAAAGCCAGACCCGGGTATGTGGAAACACTTTCAAGAGTCGGACTCGGTTTCCTCTAACCTGCGATGTGAGCTTCATCCAAACAGGACGACAAGCAGCAGGTGGAGGTCAGTGTGAGTGAAGAGACAACCCGTCATTATCTAAACTCACAGGAAGTCGTAAAAACCTCACAGATCAGAATAATTACCTGTTACACACGGAAGAGGAGGTAAATAAACAAACAAACAAGATGCTGTTTGATATCCAGCTCCAACACACGGAGCACATCAAGAGTCTGCAGCAGCTTTTACTAATGAGCCTCCATGAAACTATTATCTGATTGTTTCTACCTGGAACAACAGGCCACAACTCAGCTTTAAAGGGATACACCAACATTTTTTTTCGTGTCTTGCCTCACTCCCGAGTCCATGACCAGCAGATAGACACCATCCTTTCGACTGTGAGTGCAGTAACAAGGGAGATAGAGCCGTATCGCCCGTAATTAGCTTAGCTCAAACACTGGAAGTGTATGGGTAGTGTTAGCCTGCCTGCTACCTGAGCTGAAATCAGCAGTCAGAAGCTGATTTAATTTTAGCTCTAAACTCTGTAAATATATCACTTTATCCACATTTCAAACATGTTTAGGTGAGAAAGTAGCCGTTTAGATCAGCAGTGTGTCGTTAATTTGTCTAAATACCAGCTGTTTACAATTTTGTTCGGACGAATTCGGCGCTACTCAAGCTAGCCGTTGTGACCAACGCACTTCTGGTTACTTTCACAAAATAAAACACCCGTTGCCCTTTACATACAGAAACCCATGACGATAGAATTTGTGCTTTTACTTTGAAATAGGAAGCTAACCTACCCTCGATGTAGCTAGCTTGAACCAAAATAAACCGTCTTTGCTTGAACCCTCCGTTTTGACCGATCTCGTCCCGTTAGCGGCATTTGACCGCTCAAGATGCCTTACCGGAGAGTTTTGTCAGCTCTGAGACGAAGATCGGCCCGCCGGTTTCCGTTTAGAGTTGCTGAAGAGTTTCTCTGATGACTTTAGGTGGAGGCAGGTTAACACTACCCATACACTTCCAGTGTTTGAGCTAAGCTAATTACAGCGATACGGCTCTATCTCCCTTGTTACTGCACGCACAGTCGAAAGGATGGTGTCTATCTGCTGGTCATGGACTAGGGAGTGAGGCAAGACACAATGTGCACTTTAGGGCAATACTATCTGGCACTTTCAGATAAATACTCTTATAGGGCATCGTCGTGCAATACAACCTGGTACTTCTGCACTTTTTAACCCAGCACTTATGTACTTTATTTCCCAAAAAAGGAAACTCTTATGGTGGAATGTGTTTCTCAATATGTTTTTCATTGTTATAGTTGCCTTTTTGTGTTGTCTACTTTTTTTCTCTCTTTTATATTACAGTATGTGTAATGTGTACTGCTGTTGAACTGTTTTTGGAAATTTGCATCTTGCTATAATCATCAAGCATATTTACATTATGATGTCCATTAGTGTGCACTGTCCCATTCGAATAAAGAGGAATAGCTCTTTATGTAATACATTTAGAAGGTTTTAGATCTAAACTCTCTACTGCATCTTTAAAAACAGCTCACACATGTGTTATTTTGAAAGGCTGAGTGGTTTTGATGCGTGTTGGTGCTGATGAATGAACCTGTGACCCGCTGATGTGTCTTTAATAGTGTTTGAACAACAGTGCGGCGGCTCACATGCATCACATCACTGTGATTGTTTTGTTTTGGGATTATGTTGACAACAAGGAAAAATATAGATTATTCCCAGCTTTAACAGCTACTACTACGCTGCGTTCAGGAGCATCGGGGAAAAGTTCAAAACACCAGATTTGGTTTGTGTTTCTCCAGATAAAGCGATGTTTTGGTTGTCTTTTTCTCACCTCCTCGGCGGTCCCTCCGGCCGCCTTCACGTAGGTGACGCGGTACTTCTCCACGGGGCTGGCGGGCGCCGTCCAGGTGGCACGGAAGGAGTGGTGGGTCACCTCCGAGGTCACCAGGTTGGTGGGCGGCGCCAGTTCAATTCCTGACGGTTGGAAAACGAAAAACAGCAGCGCGGATATGAATCGACACGTCAAAGTATTTCACACCGTGAACCCTGACGCCACAAATCTGACAAAGTGCTGCTGCTGCTGCTGCTCCACTGTACACATCAGCTGCTCGCACTCAAACCCTCTTTTTCTCTCTCTGCCTGCGCTGTAAATCTTTTTTCGTATTTCCTCTTAAAATTGATTTACGGATAAGAAACACTTCCAAAGAAAAGTTCCCATCAGATGCTCAGATGTGCGTTCCAACATCCTTTGGTGGTCAGAAATAATCGAGATTGTCAAATTTATCTACAAATTTATCTCTTTGTTTGAGTCCTGCTGGTCTTTTTTCTCAGAGTCGACTTGATTTGTGAATTAAAGACGATGTTTTTGTCGTCACAGTTCAAACGGGTCATTTTTTTTTTCTGCTGATGTGTCTTTACTCAGGCTGAAGTTTTAAGAAGCGTCTCACGCCCCGGAGCATCAAGTTAAAAACCGCCCGAGAGCACTGTTGTAAAATCGTTTTAATTTACGGTTGTCACTCTTAAAAGCTGTGGTTTTCTAAATTCCGGAAAAGTCGAAGTTTCTGGAGCTACAAACTTTTCCATCTGACCTCAAACACCAGTAATTACTAAAAGGTGTAAATCTGACTCAGCGGCATTTTAAGAATAAGCTGCGAGGAGGAGGAGGAGGAGAAGCAGCGGCCAAACTCCAGTCGACTTGTTTGAACCATAAAAAAACCATCAAAGCTCGTTTTAAAGGGGAAAAATCTGAAACAATTCATCCTCATATTAAGGAGGTTTTTGTTATTTATAGCGGCAGCATGAGGAAAATGCCTCTAAATGAAGATGAACCAGTCTGTTGAGTTTTATTCATGGAAAGATGAGGCACAGTTTTTTCCCTCACAGACATAAAACAGTTGATTCATTTCTGTATTTATCTTCATTTGTGTTAAAGGAATAGTTCACCAAAAAATGAAATTCATCATATGACGTCGTTTCCAGTAAACTCTGGACTACATCCCTTCAGGACACTTGGATTGCAGTGGACGAGCAGTGTGGAGGAATATTAAACGATTTTTGTGTAGTTTTATGGACGTTTTTATGTGTCAGGCCCTATTACACTGCAAAAAATCAAATATCTTACCAAGAATATTTGTCTTATTTTCAGTCAAAATGTAATTTCTAGTCAAAACAAATCTCATTATACTTAAAATAAGACTTATCACATTAAAAAGCAGCTTGTTTTTAGACACGTTTTCCTTCTTTCAAGCATATTTTCACTTTTCCTTATTACAAGCACAAAAAACTTGCTTTCACTGGCAGATTTTTCTACTTATTTCAAGTAAAAATGTGTTTGAAACAAGTGAAAATGATCTAAAAACAAGTTAATTTTTAAGGTGATGAGTCATATTTTAAGTGGAAAGAGATTAGTTTTGACTAGAAATGAGACATTTTGACAAGAAATAAGACAAATATACGTGGAACGATTTTGAATTTTTGCAGTGTACTCTCATATAAAGTTTTCGTTGGACTACGAACCGTCCTCCCGGGTCTCCAGATGCACTTTGAGGAATAAAAAACTACAGAATTTCATTTTTTGGTGAACTATTCCTTTAATCTGGAGGGGGAAAAATGCTTCTATACTGTAATAAATAATGTGCTTTCTGCCTTTAGAGCCGGTGTTTTCCTACCTGGACCCTTGACGCTGTTGCAGAGGTTTTCGGACAGCTCGTCCACGATGTCCACCAGGAACTGGAAGTCGTTGACGTTGTACATGTGGATGTCCTCGGGGTCGGAGGCGATGGTCCGCAGCTCGTTCTCGTCTGCGTTCTTCACACCTGTAGGAGAAAAAAAAAAAAACACACACACACCTTCAGATCTACGCCTCTAAAAGTTAAATAAAGTTAAAGGAACTCTCTTCTGGCGGTGGTGGAGCCGCTCACCGATGGCGTAGAGCTCGATGCCGCTGTCCTTCAGGTTCTGAGAGTTGACGATGATCTCGTCCTGAGACTTTCCGTCTGTGATGAGGACGCCGATCTTGCGGGCGTCGGGTCGCAGCCCCACGTTGGGCTTGAAGTTGTTCTGGAGGATGTAGTTCAGAGCCATGCCTGCACCACCACGGGGGAACAAAAGAGGTGGAAGTTTGAATCTCAGCTCAACACCGAAAATAAATCTTCGACAAATCGCCATACACTGCAAAAACTCAAAATCTTACCAAGAATATTTATCTTATTTCTAGTCGAAACAAATCTAATTCTATTTAAAATAAGACTCATCACATTAAAAAGTAGCTTGTTTTTACCTCTTTCAAGCAAAGTTTCACTTGAAATAAGTAGAAAAAGAGTTCTTCTTTCTTATTACAAGCACAAAAAACTTGCTTTCACTGGCAGATTTTTCTACTTATTTCAATTGAAAATTTGTTTGAAACAAGTGAAAATGATCTGAAAACGAGTTAATTTTTAGGTGATGAGTCTTATTTTAAGTGGAAAGAGTTTAGTTTTGACTAGAAATGAGACATTTTGACAAGAAATAAGACAAATATTATTGGAAAGATTTGGAGTTTTTGCAGTGAGAGTGTCTTAATCACCTGTCATGGTGTTTCCTCCTTTGTACGGGAGGTTGTTGACGGCGTCCAGCAGCGAGGCCCTGGTCGGGTGGGCGTTCAGGTGCCACTCCGTCTTTGGATCTCCACTGTACTGAGCCAGACCTGCAGGATGAACAACGACAACACAGCAACGTGTCAGGAAAACAACGACAACCGACATCGATCCAGTAGAGTAAATGAAGCAGTAGGAGCACACAGTTTTGCACGTTCTCCTGTAAAGGCAGGGGTGTCCTAATTCAAATAAAGAGCAAAGTAAAAGTGCTTTTCAACCCATAAAACCAGCCTGGAAACCAAGTGCTAAAGGGATAGTTCAACATTTAGTCAGATCCTCCTCTCACCATGACCCCTATAGTTATAGCAGTAGGTTCGTTACCTTTAATTATCGGTGCATGTTGTTTTGAGATCAGCGGAGCAGAGACGTGAGCTGCCCAGTGAACGGTACAGGTCCCCTGTCCCTCATCAAACTCATCAAATACACTATCAAACAACTCCACAACGCTCTGGTGGACAAGTTGTGACCTGCACATTCCCATTCACCACGTTATATCATGTATAATTGCATGCAACTTTACAACACATGAAGCCAGCATTTGCCTCCTTAAACAACTCTGTCTCATGAGCGTTGTGGAGTTGTTGGATTGTGTATTTGATGAGTTTGATGAGGGACAGGGGACCTGTACCGTTCACCAACATTGTGTTCACTGAGCAGCTCACGTCTCTGCCGATAACTGAAGGTAACAAACCAACTGCTATGACTATAGGGGTTATTATGGTGAGAGGAGGATCTGACTAAATATTGAACTATCCCTTTAAGGGAAGAGCAATGGGACTGGGCCTTCATCAGAGCATGGACTTAGATGGGACAGCAAAGAACAGACGAGGCTTAAATCAAGTGATGGGTCGTTATTCGTCTGTTTTCACAACAACATCTGGGACATGTAGTTCAGACTTTGCTCTTTCAGATGCAAAAAACAAAACAAAATGGAAGAAGAAGAAAAGGAAAAGGTTACCGATCTGGACGCGGTCCGGTCCGATGTCGAACACGCTGACCATGCGGGAGATGAAGTTGCGGATGGTTTTGAAGTTGATGCGTCCGATGCTCCAGGAGCCGTCGACCAGCAGCACCATGTCGGCCATGGCCGTGGTCTTACACTCCTTGCCTGCAGAGGGACGGAGGAGGAGGAGTCAGAGAGAGATGGAGAGGAGGGACACCTGGTTGTGTGCACACTATTACAGAGAGCCTATAAGTGGAAGCAGGAAGTAACGTCGCCATGGGAGCTCAATTCGGAAAAAGTCTCCATGTAAGTGAATGGGAGTCAAAGTTTTATTTCGTGATCCGATTGAATTGTGTCATGAGAAAATAATACGACCTCTACCTGTTTAAAACATCACGTTTCATGAAGAGAAATCAGCAGTTTGTTGTAAAACTACAGTATTGTAAAATAAAATTCCGAAGAATCCGTAACCAGAAAGACTCCAGGTGTAGGCGTAGGTGTCTGCAAAAACTCAAAATCTTACCAAGAATATTTGTCTTATTTCTAGTCAAAATGTCATTTCTAGTCAAAACAAATCTCATAATACTTAAAATAAGACTCATTCCATAAAAAGCAGCTTGTTTTTAGACACTTTTTACTTCTTTCAAGCAGATTTTTAATTGAAATAAGTAGAAAAATCTGATAGTGGAGCAAGTTTTTCTTTTTCTTATGACAACCACCATAAAACTTGCTTTCACTGGCAGATTTTTCTACTGATTTCAATTAAAAATTTGTTCGAAACAAGTGAAAATGATCTAAAACAAGTTAATTTTTAGGTGACGAGTCTTATTTTAAGTAGAAAGAGATTTTTTTTTTTACATTTTGACAAGAAATAAGACAAATACGTAATCTTGGAAAGATTCTGAGTTTTTGCAGTGTAGACACCAAATGCGTTAAGGATGAAAGGAAGGAAGTTAGGAAGGAAGGAAGGAAGGAAGGAAGGAAGGAAGGAAGGAAGGAAGGAAGGAAGGAAGGAAGGATAGATGAAAAGAAGGAAGGACAAAGGGAAAGAAGGAAGGGAAGAAAGATAAAGGGAACGATGGGAGGAAAGAAGGAAGGGAAAAAGGAAGGAAAGATAGATGGAGGGAGGGAGGGAACAGATTGGGTCAAAAAAGAAGGAAGAAGTAAGGATGAAGGGAAGGAAGGAAGGAAAGATAGATGGAGGGAGGGAGGGAAGGATGGAGGGAGAGAGCAGATTTGTTCAAGGAAGGAAGAAGAAGGAAGGAAGAAGGGAAAGAAGGAAGGGAAAGGGAAGGAAAGAAAGATGGAGGTAGGGAACAGATCAGGTCAATTGGATCAAAAGAGGAAGGAAGAAGAAGGAAGGACGAAGGGAAGGAAGGAAGGAAAAAAGGGAAAAAGGATTGTGGAAAGAAGGAAGGGAGAAAGGAAGGATGGAGGAAGGGAACAGGAGGGTTAAACAGGTAGAGGTCATATTTTTTATCAATTTCAATTCAATCGGATCACGAAATAAAACTTTGACTCCCGTTCGCTTACATGGAGAGTTTTTTTTCCGACTCGAGGTCCCATGGCGACCGTTACTTCCTGCTTCTGCTTACTGTAGGCTCTCTATATGAACCATGTAAGTGTGTGTGTGCGCAGAGAGAATAGGAATAAGAGGAAGAATAAGAAGGATAAGAAGGAGAGTGAGGAGCAGGAGAACACACAACTCTCACAGTCGACAAAGATGTTTATACAGCAGAAAGTTTTACAGCATTATGTAACACAAATAATTCACACTGGTAACACATTGTGCAACAGCTGTCACTTCTGGATTAACTGCTCTTTTCTTTTCTCTCTGTCTCTTTTCTCTCTCTGGCGGTGGCGAGTCAGTCAGCAGCCCTGAGCTTCTCCTCTGACACTCTGACAAACGAGCCACATTCCCGCTGCAGACACCTGTGGGAGGGAACACAACGGCTCCACGGACGCCGAGCTGTTAAAAAGTCGGCGGCCTCCTGTGTGTGTTGAATTGAAAACAGGTTAGGAGACAATCGATTTAATTATTTGCTTCTTTTTTCTTTTTCTTCTCCTTTTTCTTTCTCAGGCTGCAGAAACAGATGCTCGATGCATCTGAAGAGGAAACTGAGTCAGATGCTTTGGCCGCCGTCTGTTTGACTTATAGTACCAGCGCCGCCGGTAAACAACATGCTCATGTGTCCCTGCTCCGACGTTCATTAATAAAAACAGATGTCATAAACAGAGGCAACTTTTTTAAGAGGCATCTAATACGCTGCAGACGACGACGAGCTCCACTGCTGGATCTGGACTCTGAGCAAATAAATACCCAGCTCCGTCTCACTGTGGGATATAAATCACTGGGGTCCTACAAAACAGAAAAATACCAACAATTCAGAGCTGTTGTTGTGTGTTTTTTGTTTTTTTTCTTTCTTCTCTCAGGCCAGCTAACGAAGCCTGAAACGCCGCAGTGGCTTTTTTTTTTTTTTTGCTCCGAAATCAAAAAGGCATTATATGAGAAAATATTGTGTTTACTGACGGAGAGCGAAGCCAAAGTGAAGCTTTTTTCTTTTTTTTCTGACATGGGATTTATTATACGTGGAGTTTTTTCACGGCTGCAAATGCAAATGCAAATGCAACATCTTGGAAAGTGAAGTTAAAGTTAAGTTAATGTGAGTTTAAATAAAGTGAATCAGTTTCAGTCAGACGTCCTGAGCTCTGAGGGAGTTACAGGTGTTTCTGGAGTTTGAACTGGTTTGTTAAAGGGATAGTTCAATATTTTGGAAAATTGGCCCATTGTCATAATCCCTATAGTCATAGCAGTGGGTTCGTTACCTTTAATTGTCGGTGCAAGCTATTTTTAGAACGGCGGAGCAGAGCCGTGAGCTGCTCAGAGCTACGCTACGGAGGCTCATTATGGGATTTCTTGGCTTTTCCCTCATCAAACTCATCAAATACACTATCCAACAACTCCACAACGCTCTGGTGGACAAGTTGTGACCTGCACATTCACCACGCTATGAGATAATAACACAACGTTACCAGACAGAGTTGTTTTAGAGGGAAATTCATGCAAAACTGCTGATACGTGTTGCGTTTAGAGACAGGTTTTCATCAACAGTCTCTGTATTTACCTCTAAAACAACTCTGTGTGGTAACGTTGTGTTATTATCTCATAGCGTGGTGAATGTGCAGCTCACAACTTGTTCACCAGAGCGTTGTGGAGTTGTTGGATTGTGTATTTGATGAGTTTGATGAGGGAAACCAAGAAATCCCATGAGCCTCCGTAGCGTAGCTCTGAGCAGCTCACGGCTCTGCTCCGCCGTTCTAAAAATAGCTTGCACCGACAATTAAAGGTAACAAACCTACTGCTATGACTGTAGGGATTATGGCAATGGGCCAAATTGTTGAACTATCCCTTTAAATGTTATAAAGTTCAAATCAAAATAAACTTTTCATAGTGACAGTCAACTCAATATCGACTTGTCCAAAAAAAGAAACCCAAAAACATGTCTAGCGATTTGAGAAAAATGTTTTGCTGGAAACCTGGAGACGTTTCAGTTTCGCACTTCAAGTGTCAAAGTGTTTCACATTTTGTTTAAAAGAAGAAAAATTTAAAAAGGAATAAAACATTTAATGACCTGTAAAAAAAAAAGAAAAGAAAAAGAAAACATTTCTGCAGCTCAGCCAGAACATATGGAGCTGTCAGAGCGTCTGGAGCGCAGCCGGCTCTCTGCTGCTTTAATATACGAGGATGTGTGAGTGGAAGCTCGGTGGAACATCCCCGAGCCGCTCTCTGCTCTGTGGGCAGTCGCTCGGTCACCGGCTCTGCTCCACATTACTGCAGGAATCTCTTCCCTTTTCCTCGGGTCGTTTGATAAGCATAACATTTTCCTAGCTGCTGCTGCTACAGCGGCGGCGGCGGCTAACGCTTGAGATCGCATCGGAAAAAACATGAAAATGGGAAATATGATCTCGGTTTGCGTGACGGATGAACGATCTGTGTTTGTGGGAACAACTCGGATCGGATCAGATCATCTTGGTGGTGGTCTGCCCAGTGAAACCAGCTCCAACTGGGGCGATTTATAAATGTTAAGTGTCGACACTTCAGCTAAACGCCTGTTAAATAGCGTGTCACTTCTGCACAACGAGATATGTGGGCGACGAGGAGGAGGAAAAAAATAAAAAAAATAAAAAAACGAGAGCCAAGCAGCTCAAAATAATTTGTACTAATCACGATCATCTGCGGCGAGTTCTGCTCAGCGACAGTGAGAATAATTCCCCTCGACAACGAAATAATTCAACGTTTTTTGCCACCAACGTGGGCGGAGTCGGAGTCGGATCGCTCCAGTGCCGAGGGGAGGGAGGAGGGACAGGGAGGAGTAAGGGGACTTGGATCAGAGAGCATCTGGTCTGCAGGCCTGTACTGCAAAAAATCTAATATCTTACCAAGAATATTTGTCTTATTTCTAGTCAAAATGTCATTTCTAGTCAAAACAAATCTCATTATACTTAAAATTAGACTCATCACATTAAAAAGCAGCTTGTTTTTAGACACTTTTTACTTCTTTCAAGTATATTTTCACTTTCCCTTATTACAAGCACAAAAAACCTGCTTTCACTGGCAGATTTTTTCTACTTATTTCAAGTGAAAATGTGTTTGAAACAAGTGAAAATGATCTAAAAACAAGTTAATTTTTAGGTGATGAGTCTTATTTTAAGTGGAAAGGGGTTTTTTTGGACTAGAAATGAGACATTTTGACAAGAAATAAGACAAATATTCTTGGAAAGATTTTGAGTTTTTGCAGTGTGCTGCTCTTTAAGGCTGCTGGGGTGCAGCAGTGTGCACGGTCGCATTGTCGGCGTTTACCAGAGTCGCTGAGGGTGGGAGGTTCAGGAGCGTCGGAGAGCGTCGTCTTCTCCTCTCCGGCCAGAGGCAAACTCTCTCCTCCTTCAAACATCCCAAACACGGCCACCGAGTACTTCGTTCCTGCCCTGAGGGGGAGAAGAGAGCAGGAAATCACATGAGAATCCGATGCTACGGCTTCAACAACAGGGCCGAGCTGTTCACAAATAAAACCTGATCAGATCTTTGGACAATGGATTGGATCAAATCTTGAAAATGGGTTGTTTCTGAATTAAAACCGGATTCTGAGATCCAATCTTGGTTTAAATCTGGATCAAACCCTCAGTTTGTGTTGTTCAAAACTTTTTTAGTCGGATCAGGAAAACTTTGATCCACAAAATCAGGATTATTCTGATCCCAGCAGTTTGGTGGATTCAGGAACTGGTTAGATAAACTACATTTATGATGTAGTATATAAACATTTATGGATTTACGTATATTTTGCATCTGATTTTTAAACCATTATAGTGAAAATTCCCTTTGGAGCATCCTGGCAGGAGGATTTCCTTCGGAATGAATAAAGTTATATCTATCTATCTATCTATCTATCTAGTAATTAAAGTTTTGGATTATTCCAAAAATGAGGAACTTTTCCCCATTTTTCCCCAACTACCGGATATTTTAAATGAAATTTTAAGTATTAATTTGAAACGCATGGAAAAATATTCACAATGTATTTGACTGATGAACTGTATATCTGCTTTTTTATTTATTTAAACAGCCAGACCAGATAAGGTCGAAACAAAAAAACAGCACAGAAAACAATGCAAACACCCCATTTTCAAATCAATCCACTTTGAGTGACCTCAAGCTGCTGTTCTACCTGTTGTTTACAGCCTTCAGTGTGATATGTAGTCGCATTTAACACTCATTATCTGGATTTGGTAATCCTGAAAAGTTTGTATCTATATCAGACTGATCCAATTCAACTGCGCTTTGAACAACTGGTATAAAAGTAAAGATGGATTGCATGATCCTGGATGGAAAAACAAGGGATTTCAATTTGAACAACTTGGCCCTGAAGCTCCTGGTCTTTAAAATACTAGAAGAACTTTTATTGGATGTCCAGCTACGACAGGTGAAAAGTTGTGCATGAACCCACCTGAGTTCCTCTAGAACCACTGTGTTGTCATAGGGACCGACAAGCATCTGCCCGAGTTCAACGTCGTTGCCGGCGGGGTGAAAGGTCACTTTGTAGGCCTTGACCGGACCGGGCGCCGAGTCCCAGGTGACTCTGAAACTGGTCTTGGTGGGGTCCGAGGTCTGGAGGTTCCTGGGAGACTTGTAGGGCGACACTGAAACAAAAGAAGAACCGGTCCAGAACTTCAGGACAAACGTGCACAGAGCGAAGATTCGACACGATTTTCTTTTTTAACTTTTTTTGTTTTTTTTGTCTTGGCAAAAAGGTTTTAAAGGTCAGCCACACCACATTCAAGCCAGTTTTCATTAGTCCATAATACAAATCCTTGACCCCGGTGTCGCTGGTTAACAAGCCCAGTGTCATGCTGTGTGTTAGTTAGTGCTATAGCGTGTGATGGAGCTCGTGTTTCACTGGGATTTCTTTTCCTTTTTTTTTTAGTGCTCTGGTGAAAAGAAGACGCTGCTTCTGTGTGAGAAATATTCATCTTAACAAGTTGTTTAAACCTGAAGGCACGTCTGAAAACTCAGCTGATGGTGGAAGAAGAAGAGCAGAAGTCCTGCAGCTCGGACGTCAGAGTGTCGACGCCTCTGGTGATTGACGATCCGGCATAAATTAAACCCGTGGTCTAACGCACTGTGAGACCCAGTAGAACCCCCCCCCCCTCCAAAAATCAAGTTTGCCGCAAACTTCTCAAGTTGTAGCGACTTCAGCACAGCCAGATAGAAAAACACTGCTGTCTATGGAGCCAAGAGCCAACCTCCATCAAAAAAGCCACTCATAGCCACAAATAATGTCCAGAACAGCACCAAACTTCATCAACAGTACAAACAGGGTCCCATCCCATAATACGAGGCATCAAACACCTGCTAGCTTTGTCTGGTTTCTATTGAAAAGAGACCAAAACACAACTCACCCACTCTCCTCAAGCCCTAACAAGTCGATTACCGACTGCAGTAGAAAAGTAAGAAGTCCAGTGACTGTAGCTTCGGAGGCGTTGAACCGTTGCTAAATGGTACGGTCTAGCTTTCGAAGCATTTCCTGATTGCGTCCGAACGTAATCAAGTTTCTAACGTTAAACATTTGAAAGTGGCGGCTTTTTTACACTTCCAACGGCTCCTTAGCTCCACTGTGCCATGCCTGCAAGAGCTGAAGGGCGGGGTTACCATGGCTACAGCGCAAACGTTTGATAGCTAGCATGCTAGGTGGCTAATAATAAACGTTGCGCAAGAATCTTGGGATAGGTATTGTATGGGAGGCCACGAAGGATAGCAAAGGAAGGCTGCATTTGGAGGAGCCTTCGAATTGGGACAGGCTTTGGCGCAACGCTGTGACGTAAACCGACTTCAAATTCCGCCTCCAAAGGCTGCAGCCGCTGAATTGGGACACAACTTGTGATAGTTTGAGCAACTCAACTCTGTTCATTTCCCTGTCAACACTCGCTAGTTATAGTTAGAAACAGAGAGGGAAGAGAAGACAGAGAGGAACACTGATGCACTCGGTAATCGACTCGTCGGGGCTTTCCCACAGCGAGCAAGCCAACGGAGCAGAGTGGGTGAGTTGTGTTTTGGTCTCTTTTCAATAGAAACCAGGCAAAGCTAGCATGCGTTTGATGCCTCGTATTATGGGATGGGATCCTATTTGTACTGTTGATGAAGTTTGGTTCTGTTCTGAACTTTATTTGTGGCTATGAGCGGCTTTTTTTTTTTTACCGCCGTTAGCTCGTAGCTACAGAGACAGCAGTGTTTTGCTATCTGGCTGTTTGTGCTAAAGTCGCTACAACTAGAGAAGTTTGCGGTTGGTCTGACGGTGCGTTAGACCATGGGTTACACTTAAAATATCCCTTCATTCAATGCTTTCTCACTACCGTTTAAACCAGAGCCACATCAACACACAGACGTCCTGTGGAGCAGTGAACAGGAAACTAAATAAAATCCAGCCTTCCCAAAAAGCTAATGCTAACACTGTTAGCTCAGCTGCAGTTTTTCCTTCCGTTTCCACCAGCGCTGCTGCTTTCAGACCGAGCTCCGGTTTTAAACCTCTTGGTTAAGATGTAACATGTTTGTGCGGTGCAGCTAACTGTCTCTCAGAGGGTTGAATTATGGACCAAGTAACGTACGTGTCGTTCCTACTCCTTGCCTTGCTTTTCCTTCCCCGCGCTTGTAGATGGGGTGAACGGTGATGTCGTAGGTGGTGACCGGCTGCAGGCGCTTCATGACGGTGGACGTGGCCGTGCCGGCGACCTTCATGGCCACTTCTTTGCCGCCGCTCCTCGGGACGTACTTGAGCCGGTAGTTGACCACTTTGCCCGGCGCCGGCTTCCACGTGACCTTCATGGTCCGCTCGGTCTCGTCGGACACGGTCAGAGATTTAGTAGCAGGAGAAGCTGGAGAAGAAAACACAAGAATACAAAAGATCCAGATAAGGAAAGATTGTTGGATCAGCTAACATAAATCTTTATTTATCTAAAGTGGTGTTTTGTTTTCAGTCCAAAAGCAAAAGTTTTGAATCTGAACCTTAACCGCTTATGATTGTTACTTAAAAACTGATTCACATGATCGATCGAGGACAGTTGCCAATACCTTTTCTATCGATTACCACCTGGGAGAATCCAGTGGAAAAGATTTTAAGAACATATTCAGCTGAGCCCAGTTTCTCTCTGTGTGTATGTTTGTGTGTGTCTGAGGTTACGAGGATTCCTTGTTGTGTTTATCATCAATAATCATCAGTTCCAGTAATCAAGAAAACACAGCACATCATCCATTACATCAGTGCCGAGTGCCAGTGCCTGGATGATTACAGATAAATATTAGTTTGTAACACACATCGCTGGAACACTAAACACAGGCCGCAGCCAAACGGAGCATTTCAACGTTGTTAAGAAGTTTTTTTTTTTTATTCAGCCGAGAAACACACAAACAAACAAGCTGCTGATGCACAGTCGCTTCTTCTTTTCTTTTACAGTAAAAGATAACAGATCCTCCCTTTTTTGGATCACAGAGACGCTGTTTGGTCTCGTTCTACATCCTCACCACTCGTCTTTCTTTTATGTCCACTTAACCGGAATCACTTTAAACCCTCAGAACAATCATCTGTGTTGTGGTTTCCCTTCACATCCCTTCAGTTTACTCTCATGTATTCATAACTGCAGGCGTAGATGTTGAGTAACACCGTCCGCTCTGTGCCAGAACTAACTGGTTATGAATTAGGCTTTTACCCAGAAGTGATCAATTGGAGGAGAAGGAGGAGGGTGAGAGGGTGGGGGGTTGCTAACCACATTTTCCTTTTCGCCCCGAAACAAGCGAAGCCTATAAAACCAAATTAACTTATTCCGATGATTCTGCAAGTGATTAAAAAAAAAAAAAAACTTTGCAAGGGAGGGAATAAGCGTGTACATTTAATGATCCCAAGGAAAGTTTTTCAAACTACTTGATTTCACTCTGGAGGGACTTTTTATTGGCGGAAAGAAAACGCAGCGTCCAACTCTTCCAGCGTGCTGATGATGGGTCTGAAGGACGTAACAACGGTTCTGCTGGAGGAACCAACGCATCGAGGAACAATATGTACTGAGGCGTGTTCGCGCTGCTCGGCGCTGCTCGGCGCTGCTCGGCGCTGCTCGGCTCTGTGTGGCCTGTTTCTGTGGATCTGCACTGTCTGACTCCCCATGAGCGCACGTATAGAGCGTAGGGAAGTCACAATTACTTGTTTTCACGAATAATCGTGGTATTAAACGCCACAATTGATTAATAGTGAAGATTCCTCAATACTGTCACCTACCAAAAAAGATTATGTGGATCCATATCGGCAGATTAGCGCAACACAAAACTGCTTGTGTAACTTTGTTTTCGCTTCATGCGAACAGAAACATACCCAAATGGTTAAGTTTGGCAGTAATTGGGTTAAATTACGTTAATGTCAAACCTAACATAACATTGAATTGCAGGAGTTTAAATGTTAGCGTGTCATTTGTAAGAAAAATAAACAATTAAAATAAACTTGAAGGGACAACGAGGAGTTTGTATTTGGTTATTAAAGAGTCTCATATTAATGTGGATGAATCTACATTACCACTTGTAAAGCTGCGTTCACACCGGACCTTTTGTTTTTAGAACGAGCGACGAGTTTACATGTGAAGTCAATGCAAAAGAGCGATTGAGCGTTTAATCGCCCAGGCGAAAAAACGCTGGGGCTCGTCGCTCAGCGCTGATTGGCTGCCGTAATGCCGGTGGTGCCGGTGTAAACAGAGACACATGGCAGTGGGCATGACGTCATCAAAGCGAAAATGCGAGTCTGTAGCTCTGTGCCAAATTGACGAGCGGCTGCAGATGAGCGACGGAGCGTTTTTTTCGGAGCGATACGAGCAACAGCGACAAAAATAAAAGGTCTGGTGTGAACGCACCTTTAATGGGTCCATTTTCGATAAATATATTGTTTTATTATCTTTATCGTTATTATTATTTAGTGGTCGACTCGCCCAGCATTTCCTAGTTTCGGTTTCCCGGACGCTGCCCGGTGGGTCATGGGAATAACACCGCCGGATCACTAGTTGGCATCGTTTATGGTCGGAACTACAACGGTATCTGATCGTCTTCAACCTCCGACTTTCATTCTTGATCAATGAAAACATTCTTGGCAAATGTTTTCGCTTTTGTCCGAGAATTTCCCCAATGCACGCTGAGGCTCATGGGAAATGTAGTGAAAACACTTTGCCTTCCAAAACTCCTCGTTGTCCCTTTAAAAATTTGTTATAGATGACAATTAATGACTTTAAGAGTTCAAACATTTCCCCTGGAGGATTAATTAATAATTGGTCAGATATTCATAGATACTTCAAATATTCTGTGTATATAATTAGTAATGTAATTATATTTTGTATCATATTTGATTTTACACATTCATGGGGTTGTGAAGTTAATTACCGTATAATAACCGTGATAATCGTTAACACCGTGATTATTTTAGAAAATCCATAATGGCGACATCCCTAATAGAGCGTGTCTTAGCTCACACACATTACGAGCCTTAAGAGCTGGACTGTCCCCCTTGCAGGTGTTTCTACCCGACGACCGACACACAGTTTGGAAATAATCTAAACTGAAAATCATGACTTGGCCTTTTGTCCACAGAGACAGAGAGAAGAGAAAACCTTCGGAGTGATGCTGCCAACTGTACGATTACACACACTCTGAAGTATGTTGTGTTGTTGTTCCTGACAAGAGGAGGAAGTATTGGATCTCAGCTCGTGGCTCTTTGCCTCGTAATCAAAGCGCAGTCTTTTCTGTTCTGGCCACATGTGTGACGGACGGTCAGGAGACAATAAGAGCGTCCAATCACAGCGCTGCTCTTTGACTTACCGTCGGTGGTTTCCTGTCCGGTGAGCGCGTCGCTGTCTTTGTATCCGTAGCTGGCGACCACGGAGACCTGGTACAGCGTCTCGGGGGTCAGACCGTCCAACACGGTGCGGGTGACGTCGCCCGGGACGCTTTTCTGTCCCGTCTCGTCGGAAAACATGGACTTCCACCGGACCAGGTAGGAGTTGACTCCGCCGGGAGCCGCCGTCCACGAGGCGGCGAAGCTGGTGTCGGTCACGTCGCTGGTCACCAGGTTCTTAGGAGGTCCCACATCTGGAAACAATTAAGGAGCAGAGGTGTGGATTAAACCCATGTGGATGTGTGTGTTTTTTTTTAAACATAAATTAAACATACAGATTAAAATCCTCAGGTTTGCTCCCAGATGTTTAGAAACTGCTGGAAGCTGAGGACGGTTCATCATCCTGGCTGCAGCGCTCGCTCCTCTGCTCTTTCCAGCATTTGTCAGTTTTTCTTTTAATCATCTTCCTTTTTTAAAACAAAGGAGCCATTTGGCCGCGCTGGCAGATCAGATTATTTTTTTTAAATGGAAACTATTAAAAGGCGGTTGAGTGGACGGCAGAGCTGCAGCTATAAAGGGCAGGGGAGAAGAAGATGATGAGTGGAGGAACACATGTGAGGAGCTGTCCAGGCTGAAAGGGTGATTTTCTTTTCTTTTTTTTTAATATTTCAGAGGATATTTCAGTCAGTTCTGCTTCATTACTGAGAACAGAGGGAGACAGAAGACATAAAACATGTCAGGACCTGGATGGGTTCAAAGAGTCTCCTGAGCCAGGGGGAGAACATGGAGAGGAAACCTCCGTACTGGACTTTATTGAACATCTTTACTTCATCAGCTCGGTCCTACAGTTTCCCTCCGACCTGGTGGATCCAGAGCCCAAGCCTTTAAACATCCAGCTTGTTGCAACCTTTTCAGTTTTCTAGGAAGCAGGTTCTCAAAATCAAGTTGTTTTTATGAAGACTGGGTCCAATTTTTTATTTTATTTTTTTCTAAAATGTAGTTTTCCCATCGTCTCATGTCGTCTCCTCCAGACGACTTCAGATCGTTTGTTTACAACCAGCAGGTTTGTCTCATTAGTTCCTAGCAGGCAGGGCCGTTGTATAGGGGAGAAAGGCGATGATAATTCCCAGTAGGGCCCACAAAAAACCCCAGTAGTCTAATCTTTGTATGACTGAATTATTCTGCATAAGACCCTGACTAATACTTATTTATTTGTTTATTTCGGGCATGTCAATTAAATCATCATCATCACACTTCTTCTTAGTTCAATACACATGGCCGAAAGGGAAAGCGGGAGAAGCAAAAGCTTATCTAGTCCTGCCCCCATTACCCACAGAATAAAATCTTTATCGTAATCTTTTCTTTTCTTTTGCTTTTTACATTTTGACATAACATTCTTTTACTTATGATAACATTATTTTACTAATACTCATAGTAATGCTGCATTAGCATCAAAACAAAGTAGGCTAAATAAAAAATGATAATACGTAGTCTAAGAAAAAAAGTGGAAAAGTCAGGGGCCCATTTCAGTATTCTTTCAGGGGCCCCAGAATTCCTAGCGACGGCCCTGCTAGCAGGACCTCAGCTATTAACATAACTGTACTGCTGGTTTATATTTTGATAATCTGGCCCGCTTTTCTTCTTTTTTTTTTTTTTTTTGCAAATACTGGTACCTAAATTGACTTGTGCACACCTTAAAACTGGACAGGTGTGTGGCCAACACAGTGAATCAGAACAAACTCCTGCACACCGTCTTCACTTGAGATCCCGATTTATTATAAAAACAACTCTTCGGTTTCTCAGACCTTCATCAGGTCGACATAACCTGACGTTGTTTCTAATAAAATCCAGCTGAGTTAAGTTTGTGAAATCAAGTCATTCATGAACACTCAGTAGACCAGTATTAGTTCTTGCAGCAGCAGGAAAACCCTGGAGGAGGAACTCTTTCTCTCTCTCTGCATCTTTAGCTCCAAATGTCAAAGAGAAATCCTCAGTGTTTCATTGCAGTGTATTGGTTTGCATTGATGAATGCAGCCATCTGTTAGCTGTGCTCCCTACTCCCTCTTGTCTCTGCTCCAGACACAGTTACTACCACTTTAAAAAGAAAACAGCTCCTCCTCCTCTGTGAGCAGCAGGTAAAACAAACGATACGACAGCTCCAGTTAGAACCAGACACCACTTTCTCTGCTTTTCTCACAGCCATCATTTATTCTGCACAGAGCGGCTGCACTGCGCTTTCTGCCAGAGGAACAGGAGGAGGTCTGAGCGCTCGCAGCTTTTTATGGCTCCTCGAGCGTTTCAGAGTTTAACCCTTCGTCAAACTTTACGTCCAATTCTTTAAAAAAAAGTCTGAGAAGAAACGATGAAGTCAGCAGCCGCCCTTGAGAATAAATAACATTACTCTGAAAGTGTTTCACTCTTATGGATCTGTTAAACCGACTGAGACAGACCTCCACCCTCATGCAGGCTCATGTTGCTGCAGCCAGACGTATGGCCGCTTTCCTATACAGACCACTGGAAATATCTGTGACTGATGGAAGAGGAGGAGGAGGAGGAGGAGGAGGAGGAGGAGGGGGAGGGTCCATATGAATTGATAATCCTTCAGTTTAGCAGAGAGGGTGACAACGTGTACAGAACGAGCCGCCAAGTTTCCACAACAACGTGATAATTATCACAAGAATCCCTCATATCCAGATCTATAATCAAGACACAGAGCTCCGGATAAATCACGCTCCGACTCCGTCCGCCAACTGATACTGATCTTTTCTTGGAGGAAAGAGGATAAAAAGGAGTATAAAAAAAACAGCGAGCTCACTAAATATTTATAGCTGGAAAAACTTGTTTCTGGTCTGGAATCAAGACACAACACAACACAACACAACACACACAAACGTTTGTGTGCACGGCCACAGAATAACTCCATCAATTAAATGAGTCTGGATGCTGTGGAGCGTCGGCCATTTTTCATCCTGACAGACTTGACACCGGAAATGTCAGTCTGATGGTCGTCTTGACAACATGTGGCCGATGAGACTGAAAACTCTATTGATGAGCTGGATTTAAAAAGGAAGGAGAAATTTTAAAGTTTAAAATCGATTCTAATGAAGCTTTTAATTTAATTCCAATATTTCTGAGACATATTGATCTGTCCTTCATTGATACATAACGATCGGTTTATTCTGGTCTCTGATGGTTCGCCGTCGTCAGGCCACTGCAGCCAAGGACTCTGCTTCAAGGAACGCCGTCTCTCTCTCTCTCTCTCCTTTAAAAAGCTGGAAGCCGAGTCAGAGAAACGACTTCTCGAATAAATAACAGCCACAGACATTTGTCAGGCGGAGAGTGGAATATCTGCAGCTGAAACGCACTCAGCCGTTTTTCCACAGTCAATCATGAAGCTGATCCGAACACGACCGCATGGAATTTAATCCACTGTTGTAGAAATTTCCACTATCTATCTATCTATCTATCTATCTATCTATCTATCTATCTATCTATCTATCTATCTATCTATCTATCTATCTATCTATCTATCTATCTATCTATCTATCTATCTATCGTTCTATCTATCTATCTATCTATCGTTCTATCTATCGTTCTATCTATCTATCTATCTATCGTTCTATCTATCTATCTATCTATCTATCGATCGATCTATCGTTCTATCTATCTATCGTTCTATCTATCTATCTATCTATCTATCTATCTATCTATCTATCTATCTATCTATCTATCTATCTATCTATCTATCTAGTATCTATCTATCTATCTATCTATCTATCTATCTATCTATCTATCTATCTGGATGTCTTTAAACATAATTGTATTTTTTACTTTTGGGATCAAATGAAACAAAGACAAAGAACCTTATACAGTAATAGAAGTGAAACGAAAACGTGTTGTTGCTCTAGTGTAATATCCGGGGACTGTTTGGACAGGATCTGAGACAGATGTTTGGATTTCGGGCCTGTCCTGAATTTTTTGGGATGTCTGTTCATAGGTGAATCGCATCTACTGATGAAAACTGTATGACACAACCAAAAGCTCCAGAACAGCTGCTCAATGGACCTGATGCTGAGGCTGGTGTGTGAAGATTTGGGTTCAAATATATTCCTTTATAATAAGTCAAAGGGACAACGAGGAGTTTCTCCAAAATTCTGCGACAATAAAAAAAAGTCTCATATTAATGTGAATGAATCTACGTTACCACTTGTTAATGGGCCCATTTTCGATAAATATATTGTTTTGTCTCTATGGTTATTTTGTTATTATTAGTGGTGGTGGAAATGCTGGGCGAGCCGACCAGCGTTTCTTTACTTTCGGTTTCGTGGCGAGTCATGAGAATAACGCCGCCGAATCGCCGTTTATGGTCGAAACTACGACGGTATGTGATCGTCTTCCAACCTCTGACTTTAATTCTTGATGAATGAAAACATGAGTCTGTCTTGCGCCGGTCAAAGAATTTCACGGTGCGCGGAGGCTCATAAATGTAGAGTGAAAACACTTCGCTTTTCCAAAACTCCTTGTTGTCCCTTTAATATGTGAAATATTCAGCTGTTTAGTTTGTATTACTGTAAAACAAACATTAATCTCCTGATAAGTTTAGTTAAACCTGAGTGACTCTAGAGAAACAGACACGAATAACAACCTGCTCCATCGACAGGTGTTTTCTTACAGGTTTTATAAGTTCGGTCGAGTCGAGTTGCTGCTGCTGCTGTGTGACAGGTGAGGACTTCCAGCAGGAGGAGGAGGAGGAGGAAGAGGAGGAGGAAGAGGAAGAAGAGGAGGAGGAGGAGGAGGAGGAGGAGGAGGAGGAGGAGGAGGAGGAGGAGGAGGAGGAGGAGGAAGAGGAAGAGGAGGAGGAGGAGGAAGAAGAGGAGGAGCCTGGCTGTGGGACTCCCTGCTGCTGCTGCTGCTGCTGAAACCTCTCAGCCTCAGTGGAAAAGTCTCTTTGGCTTCTGACTTTGTATAAACTTGGCTCAGCGACATGTTCCATCTACCGTCGAGACGCTCGGGGCACCTTGTTGCATTTCAGAGAGACGGAGAGCGAGAGAGAGCGAGCGACTGGCTGAGCGGAGGGTTTCTTACGGGTGGCCCAGACGGAGAGGAAAGTAAAACCTCTCTGACAGTGGCAGTGTGAGCGATGCTGCTCCACACACACACACACACACACACACACGGTGTCTGGCTCTGTGAGCTGCCAGAGCTGGTTAAAGGAGGGTGAAGGTCACGGAGCAGATCAACTATGTGTCATTTATAATGTGCACCAATGAGCTCCAGGATCTGAGACGATGATGGATCTCTTTCTGTTGAGTTAAAGCTGTTTGCACCGATCCAGTCCTGACTGATGATTAATATCAGCGCTAATACTGATGTTAGAGAGAACATTTTCTTCTTCACAGCCAGTCGCTGTGGCACAAGACTCAACTTTATCGCTTTCATGTGACAACTGAGGAGATTTTAATTTATTTTTTGGACAAATGACAATCACTGGGAGTTCAGAAACTGAGTTGGTATCTGCTGTCGGCCAGAGGGAAGTTTGTTCGCAGCCAAACTCTGCAGCAGATCTTCAGACCGAGCTGGAAACAAAGAGCTTCGTCAACGGACCTGAACCTCTGGAGAAGGTTCTGGAAAACCAACACAGGTGGAAGCTTCACCACTTTGACCACTAGAGGCGAAAGAAAATATCGATACGATTCGTTTCGCAATACTGTATCGATATTCAAAAGCACTGTATCGATTTTTTTGGGATGGTTTTTGGTTCATTTAAAACTCAACTCAATCATTCAACCATTGACAACGAGATCTTGCGAGAGTAAAGGTCTGCGACTCATCGAATGCTCAAGCGTTGGCTAACTAAGGGGAAAAAATGGCAATGTATCGCGATATATCGTATCATTGCCCATGTATCATGACTCTTGCCAATACACACCCCTATAACTTTGACGGGACACAAGTCAGAGGTCTGGGATGTATGTGGGCAAACTTTTTGGGCTCAGGAGCCACAATGAGTTTTAAGAATTTGACGGCCAGGTCGGGCCGGTATCAGATGGATGGAAAGTGAAATATTAAAGGGGACATATTATGGAAATATCACTTTTTGAAGGCTCTTTATCATAGATTTGGGTGTTTGTTTTGCCTTCCGGCCCCCAAAATGTGAGAATTGACAAAAGATTTGGTAATTTTCAGGCTCCCTAGGTTGAAATCCATATGGCTTTACGAGCTGTTCCCTTGGATGTCTTCCAGGGATGTAACTAGTTTTCCAATTTGCATAACCCCACCCCTACCCCAGTAGAAGGGGCGGGGCAAGCAGTGGTTCATTTGCATTTAAAGGGACAGGCACTGAAAGCAGCCGTTCTGAACAGGGCTGTTTAGAGAGGATGAAAAGAGCTGTGATGGTTGATCTTTGGGGTACTTTGACCGAAGCATGTCACAGACATGTCTTTAAGACACCTGGGGACTGTTTTAATTTGTGGAAAAGGGGCAGAATACAGCATGTCTCCTTTAATAACATGTAAAATCCAATTACCTCCAAGTTAAAAAGAACTTACATTCAAATTACATTTAGTTTCAGTAGGAGCTTTGTTTTGTTGTTGGTCACCCATCCTATAATTTGGACAATTTTGTACCAATATTTGACAATGGGCCACATATGGCTTTAGTTTGCCCACGTCTGGACTTAAGACTTCAATCAAGGAAAACTGATTTATAGTCTCAGCTCTGGATGATCTAGAGGAGCGCTCCTGGTTTTAAGATCAACGACCTACTGTGCAGTATTTTTGGGTTGTCTGGAAAACCTTCCTCCGATGCATCGACGCCAGTTTCATCTGACAACTTCTTGGTTTCAGTGTCGAGGACGGATTATATAACCTCCCTGCTCCAGTCTAATCTCCTCTTCTGTGATTCCTCACATGTTCAGCTCTGTAAGGTTTTCCATCCCACAGCAGCGTTACGCTACAAACCGGACCTACAATCAGGAAGAACCTGTTTCATGTCATTTTCTTTGGGGTTCGTCCAAACCGGTGTTAAAAGTGAAGGACTGAGCGATGGAAGCCAAACGCAGCTGCTGCTGCTTTGTGAATCAGCTGTGGACGAGTTTACGCCCCAAACAAATGAACCAAACGGACCAAATGTCATACAACTCTGCTGCGCCGATGTTTGAACAAATTAGGAGCGAAATGAAAACACAAGTGCGTGTGCAGCACTTATACAGTAGTTTTGGGGGGAAATGACCTGAATTAGATTTGAAATATCACAGAAAACACTGTTGTAACCTGCTGCTTTTGGCACCGAGCGGAGTTTTCCATTTTAGCTCCCATAAAACGGAAATGTTTCGCGCACAAATGAGACCCCACTGAGGTTTAATGTGAGCTCTTACTGTAAAATCAGTTTTTACAGCGAGAAAAGGAGTGAGCTCACTGGGTTTTTACTGCGGTACAGTATCAGAGCCCATCAGAGCAGGTTTTAAACTCTGCGTGTCAGGGAAACAAAAGTAATGAGGAGGCTGCTGCCAGCTGCCGGTGATACGAGCCAACACCAGGGAATGGGATGTCTGCAGGCTGCGCAGACCCTGAATGCAACACGGCGGAACAAATCCACCACCTCGAACCCCACACGACAACCTGAAGCGTCGGAAAAGACGGGATTGCACTGAAGCTACCGAAGGGAGGAGGAGGAAGAGGAGGTAAGACTGTGGACAAGAGAAGGAGAAATTCCAGGCAAGCCCTCACAAGGTGGAAAGAAAAGAGAGACGAGAAGGAGAATAACATGAAGCAACGAAGAGAGACAGAACAAGAGCGAGGGGAATGGAAAGAGAGACGCAGAAAAAGAAGAAACAGATGGAGAAAGACAGACGCTAATAAGAAGAGACAAAGAGAAACGGAATGGGAGGTGAAACGCAGAGACACAGGAGGAGGAGGAGAGGCAGGATGAAACAAAGACATAAACAGGGAGGACGACGGAGACGGAGACAGGAATGAGTCAGTCTTCCCTCCTAACCTCCCAGCTCTGCTCTGCTCTCAGCTGGGTTACATTCCTGTCCGGTCTTGCTGTTTCTCATCTTTACCTCCGAGCCTCAGTCTGTCTGCTCCGTCCACCATCGCTGTGCAGCGCTACAGGGACGCTTCACTGTGATGTCTGCAGAAGACAGCTGCTCTCTGCTCTCACACCAGCACATAGAGCTGGACACAAGGAGACACAGGAGACTAAACGGCTACAAGAAGTCCCATCTCACAATAATACACCATTGTCCTTCTGGGTCAAATTGACCCAATCTGTTCCCTTCCTCCTGTCCATCCTTCCTTCCTTCCTTTCTCCCTTCCTTCTTCCACAATCCTTTTCCCCTTCCTTCCTTCCTTCCTTGACCTAATCTGTTCCTTCCCTCCATTTTTCTTTCCTTCCTTTTTCCCTTCCTTCCGTCCCTCCTTCCTTCGTCCTGAATTCTTCTTCCTTCCCCTTTTGATCTAATTGACCCAATCTGTTCCCTTCCTCCTGTCCATCCTTCCTTCTTTCCTTCCTTTCTCCCTTCCTACTTCCACAATCCTTTTTCCCTTCCTTCCTTCCTTCCTTCCTTCCTTCCTTCCTTCCTTCCTTCCTTCCTTCCTTCCTTCCTTCCTTCCTTCCTTCCTTCCTTCCTTCCCTTCGTCCTTCCTTCCCTGACCCAGGAGGACAACAGGAGGGTTAGGTGTACGCTACAGTACCGGTCAAAAGTTTGGACACATCATCTCATTCAATGGTTTTTCTTTATTTTTATCACTTTCTACATTGTAGATTCAAACTGGAGACTTCAAAACTACGAAGGAACACAGAGGGAGTTATATTGTAAACACCAGCTGAGATGCTGAAGGTAAAACAGCGACGAGGTCTCAGCTCCTCTGGGAACTCCTTCAAGACTGTTGGAAAACAGAAACCGTTCCAGGTGACGACCTCATGAAGCTGAGGACTGAATCAAGAGTGTCCAAAAGCTGCATCAATGGCCTCTCTATACTATGCGATTTCAGCACTTTTATAAGACTATTGCCTGACACACTATGCGACATGGATCTAAATAATCTTTGGTACTACGTCAAGTTTGATGTGTGCAGACTGTACGATGATCTTCTGCCACAGTAAAAGGGAACAGTTACACTTTTCCAGACTAGACAACATAAACTATTCCTTTTTTTATTTTTATTGAATGACTATTTACACGAAAATCATAGCTCATCCCTATCATCTGCGCCACTATAGTAAAACTGATAGACGTCCATCAGCTGATTAGTGGACATAGGACGTAGCAGTTTTCTCACACCGTCAGAATTTAATCGCAGGTCGTCTTTGGTCGCAAGACGCTGAAAACGGCCGTCCTAGAACCTGTCTCACAGTGCGACGTAAGACGGCCGATTTAGAGCCACGACCAAATATTTTGCCACGATTCTCCTACGATGGTCGTCTTTCGTCTGCGACGGCCCAAAATTGCACAGTGTGTACCGGGCATACAGCAAAAGGTGGATACTAATCTAAAATGTATAAAATACAAAACATATTCTGCTTTGTTTAACACTTTTTTGTTCACCACATCATTCCTTATGTGTTCCTTCATAGTTTTGATGTCTTCAGTTTCAGTCTACAGTGTAGAAAGTGATAAAAAAAATAAAGAAAAAACATGGAATGAGAAGTTGTGTCCAAACAAACAAACCACAGTTTGGACAGAACAATGTTGGTATCAATGTTAGCACTGGACAACAAATGCATTATTCTGCTGCTGATGGGAGGAATTACCATTGGCGTCATTGGCAGCACAGACTTCTAGTATGCAATTCAATAACATTGTGCATACACAGCCATTGGCAACATCATGCTGTCACTGATATGGACCAATGTCAGCCCCCAGGGAAGCTCGGTGGCGCCTCTGACCCAAACTAAGAGCAGATTTCCATCGCCAACAAGAAATCCCATCTTAAAATAATACACTGACCTATTTCAGTGAACACTACACAGTTTTTTGGTTGTTTTTTTTTTACGGTGCATCAACTGGTTTGAAAAAAAGGCATTTTATCTGGAACGAACCTACTCATAAGTCCTCTACACCTATCAGCCGTTTGGAGTCACAGCTGATTCAGACAGATGTTATAGGCTACTCAGAGACCATATGTACTAAAGACAAACTGAACTATCCCTTCAAGCTCAGGTGTGGTGTATTGTCTTGATCCAGCAGAGACCTCCTGCTGTCATCAAAGCCCAGCGTGTGTCCTGACCTACTGATGCAAAAGCATGAGCTCAGATAAACCGATCCTGATGAGGACGATGGACCCATGCAGACTGAGCCTCCTCTTCCTCTCTCTCCTTCTCTTTGTTTATTATTCCTCTCCTGGAACAATAATCCCGACCTCCCGACTGTTCAAACTTAGAATCACTTCTAACATTTCTGCTCTGCGGTGAAAAAGAAAAGTCGTGTTCAAACACAGACCGAGTATGAAAGTGTTTGCCTGGTTTGTTTTCAGAGCTGCTTCTGATGATTTGGTCTCCGTCCAGGATTTAGTCACAGCAATTAAAGGGAAAAACCTCAAACATTAGTTGTGGTTGGGCTTTTTTTTGTTTTTTTTTAGCCACTAAGTCATAATAGAGAAAAAAGAAGTGAAAAACATAATCACTTAATCATGGAGGATCAGTGAGCCGTGGCCCGGAGCCAGAGCTGACAGAGGAACGACGTCCAGCTTTAGATGACTGTTTGTTTTACACCTCAGCATGAGCTGCACAGACGGAAATCAACCCACCGCCAGCGGGATGTGTGTGTAGCGTTGTGTGTATTTGTGTGATGTGTGTATTTACTCACCGTATCTTTCTCCTAAACACATGCATCACTTATATTAAAGGTCTAAAATTAGATCCAGTCATTTTGGAAACCTCGACCATAATTCTCGGCCTCATATTTAACCCTCCTGTTGATCTCCTGGGTCAAGGAAGGAAGGAAGGATGAAGGGATAGAAGGAAAGAAGGAAGGAAGGAAGGAAGGAAGGAAGGGGAAAAAGAAGGAAAGATAGGAGGAGGGAAGGAACAGATTGGGTCAATTGGGTCAAAAAAGAAGGAAGAAGTAAGGACGAAGGGAAGGAAGGAAGGCAAAAAGGATTGTGGAAAGAAGGAAAGGAGAAAGGAAGTAAAGAAGGAAGGATGGAGGGAAAGAAGGAAGGGAGGGAGGCAAAAGCGATTGTGGAAAGAAGGAAGGGAAAAGGAAGGAAAGAAAGATGGAGGGAGAGAACAGATTCGTTCAAGGAAGGAAGAAGGGAAAGAAGGAAGGACAAAGGGAAAGATGGGAGGAAAGAAGGAAGGGGAAAGGGAATGAAAGCTAGATGGAGGGAGGGAACAGATTGGGTCAATTGGGTCAAAAAAGAAGGAAGAAGGAAGGGAAAGGGGAAGGAAAGAAAGATGGAGGGAGAGAACAGATTCATTCAAGGAAGGAAGAAGGGAAAGAAGGAAGGAAGGCAGGGAGGAAGGACAAAGGGAAAGAAGGAAGGAAGGAAGGAAGGAAGGAAGGAAGGAAGGAAGGAAGGAAGGAAGGAAGGAAGGAAGGAAGGAAGGAAGGAAGGAAGGAAGGAAGGAAGGAAGGGGAAAGGGAAGGAAAGATAGATGGAGGGAAGGAAGAAACAGATTGGGTCAATTGGGTCAAAAAAGAAGGAAGAAGTAAGGACGAAGGGAAGGAAGGGAGGCAAAAAGGATTGTGGAAAGAAGGAAAGGAGAAAGGAAGTAAAGAAGGAAGGATGGAGGAAGGGAATAGACTGGACGACAGGACGGTTAAACATTTAAAGGTACTTTATTTGTCACATATACAGCTAGTACAGTGAAATTCTTTCTCTGCATTTAACCCATCCCTGAGGAGCAGTGGGCAGCCGCGGTGCAGCGCCCGGGGACCGACTCCAGATTATGAGCCAGTTCCTTGGTCAGGGGCACTGACTGGAGGATCAACCTAGCTGGCATGTTTTTTTTTAAAAGCTTTAAAAGCTAAATGAATCGGGGCCTCGTTGTGGTTTTATGCTACATGGACGGTTTTGGTGCAGCTCATTGTTTGAGAACACAAGTCACTGTAAACAAGCAGCTGAGGTGATGAGCCACTTCTACAGTGGAGCTAAATAAAGAACTCCTTTCTGCTCCTAAACTGAGAGTTTTGAAGAATTGGTCCAGTTCATCATCCAGCGACACCTGGACGATGAGAAAATATTTTGTCTGCTGCAGATACAAAACGATTTTCAGCTTTTATTTTAGTGCTGCACGATTTGATAAAAATGTGCGATTGCGATTATGGTGGAAAATATTGCGATTTGCAATTGCGATTACGATATTGTAAATTAATGCTGTAAGGAGTCTATTTGCTTGATTATCAAGCACAGCACAGGAAATAACCATATTTTAGGAGTGTATTTCTCAAATAATAAGTGTTTCCTTACAGTATCTTTGTATTAAATAAAAATAGGTAACTTTTTGTGCAGTTTCATAGTCTACTGCGATGCCATCATTATGCCTTTCTCCCCCCTCCCTCCTCTCACAGTACACAGGTACACAGGTAACACAGAGACAGACAGACAGACACACGCATGCACGCACGCGCACACACACACACAACGGACGAGAGGAGACGGCAAATGAGTGTGGCTGTTACCGTAAAATAAAAATAAAAAATAAATAAAAAAGACAGTTAAAAGAAAAAAGAGCTTTCTGGTCGTTCGCCCCAACAGACATATACCTCCTCGTTTTTTAAACGCACTGCACATGTTGCGGAAGAAAACACAGTTCGCTCCGTGACGCTAAAGCTCCACACCTGCTGTAATCACGGGGAGACGGTCCTGCAGCACACGGAGCGCTGTCTGCCAGCTGGGTAGTCACGTGATCAGACCTGCTGGTCACATGACTACTGACGGAGTCTGCTATGCTGCACACATTAGCGGCTCCGCTCCACACACTACAGGAGTTAAAGTCCCGTTTACAGGCTCACGCGGTCGCACATTTATGTAGACTTTAAATCGCCAATCGCACTCTTTCGTGCGATTACGTAATCGCACGGCGTGACATCGCGATTGCGATTGCTATTAGATTAATCGTGCAGCACTATTTTATTTCCTGATGAAAACAAAAGACGGAGGCCAGAAGTGACACATTTTCTGTCCTTCTTTACTTTTTTTTCTGTCTCTACACTGACTTATTATCATCTGGTATTTGAGGTTCGAACTCCTGGAGTCGCTCGCTGTATAGTTTTATTCCATCAGAGGCTCAAACTAAAAACTGGGGCTGTGTGTTATATAACCAAATATTCCTGCCCAAAAAAAAAAAAGTTCATATCTGTGGCCTTGAGATTCCATGACTGGGCTTGTGGCCTCGTAATCAGCCATTACATCCTGGACTGGATAGAAACTGGATGAAACACACACACATACACACACACTTTCTGTTTTTCTCTCTCTGAGGCGATTTCTTTGACCAAGACAGTAAACTGAACTCCCAGCCTGTGGAGCTCCACAGTAGGAAAGTGTGTTTGTGCTGGGCAGCTACCAGGATATGAATAATGGCAAGAAGCTAGAAAGTGAAGTAGGGCATGTTCACACAATCCTCCTTTGAAAAAATAATTGTTAAAATAAAGCAGTGACTCATGTGGCCTGCCTTCACTCCCTGGTGTTAACGCCTACTGCTGATTATTACTGTCAAATGCTTTATTGTTACATCTGCCTGCCTGTGTGTGTGTGTGTGTGTGTGTGTGTGTGTGTGTGTGTGTGTGTGTGTGTGTGTGTGTGTGTGTGTGTGTGTGTTTTTCCTACAGTAGGTATTACTCCAGTGACAGCCGTCTGGATCCCAACACTGATTGATGAAAATGTCATGGATTTAAATTCACTTCTTGTGTGTGTGTTTGAGTTTTTCTTTTCTTTTTTTTCCCCTCTAATACTCGACAGGAAAACTGGAATAAAGAGTAAAGTGATTCTCATGTAACCGTGCGATCGTAGCGTTTTTTTTTTTCTTTCTTTCTTTTTTTTTTAAATCCACAGGACACAGGACTTTGTGGAAAAGACAGCGAAGCTAAAAGGGCAATTCATGCAAAAAGAAGAAGAAAAAAAAAAAAACCTCAAGGCATTGCATCAATTCATAGTTTAGAGGTAAAGTCATGGCACAGTAAACATTGTAATGGGAACAACATTGTCAAGCTGGGATTAATCCTGCCTCTTTCTAGAAACCGTCAAAAATACAGGAGTTAAATAAATAATAAAAGCACCTCAGATGACAAGCAGCTGCACTTCAACTACACCGGATTTGGGGGGGGGTTGGGGGGTCGAAGTCGAAGTGTACACTCCCAACACTGGTTAGAAATGCTGTTGCCATGGCAGCGAGGACGGAGTATATAATTTGTTTATCTCCAGCTGCGTCCGTATAATCACTCCCTGAAAAGGACTGAAGCTAAAAAATCTAAAAGCCTCCATGAGATAATCCCACTTCAAGAATCTGAACTAAAGGTTTCATCATAACGTCACTGTCCAGAGTCTAGAGGGTTGTTAACACACACACAAACCCCCCTACACACACACTTTCCCTCTTCTTCATTGTTTATCACCTTCGAGTACATCTTGACCCACTTCTATTTCCCCGGCCCGTCCTGTTCTGTGCTTCCGTCTGTTTTTCATTCCTTTCCCTGTAAGGCAGGACAGATCTGACGGCCGGCCGCGATGGGTGGCAGGTTGTACTAACACTGCGGGGTTGGGAGTTCACTTTCCACTGGGGTCAAAAATGTGTGGACTGCTGGCAACTCCCAGGCCATTTCTAAAACACAAGCAAAGCGCCAAAGTGCTACGCCGACACCGACAAATACAGTCACTGGAGGATGTTAAGAAATAAAAGCCCCCATTTATTTCCATCGTGGTGTTTCGTGATGATGATGACGCAAAAATATAAAAACGACGGAAACAGAAGGTTTTAGTCATACCGTGTCTTCGTGATTAAACGTGCAATTAGCTTTTTATAGTTTTTATTATCCCATAACACAAACAAAATGATCAGGCAGCGTCTGCAGGCACCTGCTGTGGATCAGAACCTCTGACTCAACCTCTTACTTAACCAGATCCTCCGTTTTTCTGGACTTCAGACCCAAAACCTGATGTAGGAGAAACAGTGGCGTGCACAGGGGGGAAAGTGCCCTCTAGGAGCCAAAACGTGTGCTGAAGTGCCCTCATGGGGAAAAAGTGCATGCTAAAGTGCCGTCACGGCAGCCAAAATGTGTGCTAAAGTGCCCTCTAGGAGCTAAAACGCATGCTAAAGTGCGCTCTAGGAGCTAAAACGCATGCTAAAGTGCGCTCTAGGAGCTAAAACGCATGATAAAGTGCCCTCTAGGAGCCAAAACACGTGCTAAAGTGCCCCCATGGCAGCCAAAACGTGTGCTAAAGTACATATTTACAATACAATACATATTTATTTATATAGCACATTTAAAAATACAACCCAGGTCCAAAGTGCTGCTAAAGTGCCGTCATGGCAGCCAAAACGCTTGCTAAAGTGCCCTCTAGGAGCCAAAACACGTGCTAAAGTGCCGTCATGGCAGCCAAAACGTGTGCTAAAGTGCCCTGGCAGTCAAAACACGTGCTAAAGTGCCCTCTAGGAGCCCAAACATATGCTAAAGTGCCGTCATGGCAGCCAAAACGTGTGCTAAAGTGCCCTGGCAGTCAAAACACGTGCTAAAGTGCCCTCATGGGGGCAAAAACGCATGCTAAAGTGCCCTCTAGGAGCCAAAACGTGTAAATGCCCTCTAGGAGCCAAAATGTGTGCTAAAGTGCCTTCTTGGCGGCCAAAACGCGTGCTAAAGTGTCCTCTAGGAGCCAAAAGTGTGCTAAAGTGCCCTCTTGGGAGCCAAAACGTGTGCTAAAGTGCCCTCATGGCGGCCAAAACACATGCTAAAGTGCCCTCTAGGAGCCAAAACATGTGCTAAAGTGCCACCTAGGAACCAAAACGTGTGCTAAAGTGCCCTCTAGGAGCAAAACGTGTGCTAAAGTGCCGTCATGGCAGCCAAAACGTGTGCTAAAGTGCCCTCTAGGAGCCAAAATGTGTGCTAAAGTGCCCTCTAGGAGCTAAAACATGTGCTAAAGTGCCCTCTAGGAGCCAAAATGTGTGCTAAAGTGCCCTCTAGGAGCCAAAACATGTGCTAAAGTGCCCTCTAGGAGCCAAAAGGCGTGCTAAAGTGCCCTCTTCAGTGGCGAGGACGCGTTATATGTGCCCTTTTTTTTTCCTTTTCGCCCCTGCCCTTCAAAAAGTCTGTGCACGCCACTGAGGAGAAAGATCCGCCGCCTATCGAAGCTTCAAACAAACCGCTGTGTCGATCTGATTCATTAAAACATCTGTTGATCATTGAGTGTTAACCCTTTGAACTCTTGGCTGTTTCATCTCGGTTTGGTTTGGTTTTCACACCCTTGGTTCAGAGCTCTACATCACCGCAGGTCTTATGTCATAGCGTGTAGTGCCATGTCAGGAAGTGAGCTCAGGAAGGAGATGTGAATGAGTTCATTAAAAGCTGCACTGACCTTCCTTGGTGGTGCCGTCCGTCTGCTGCGGCTCTCCGGGACCGGACTGGTAGTCGGGGGTGACGGTGACCCGGTAGGTGGTTTTGGGCCGAAGCTGCTGGAGCACTATGGTGGTCTCCGGGCCGACGGTGGCGGTCTCCAGCTGCGACCGCTCGTCCCCGACGGGGGCGTAGCTCAGCAGGTAGCGGATGACGCCTCCCGGAGCCGGTTGCCATGACACTCTGAAGCTGTTCGTCGTCTCCTCGGATACGCTCAGGCCTCGCACCGGGCCTCGCTCTGAAACACGTCAGAGGGGTAAAACTTTACCATGAGGTACACACAGTTAGAGTAGTTACTGAGGAACTACTGGAGAACTAATGAGGAACTAATGAGTAGTTATTGAGGAACTAATGAAGAACTCATGAGTAGTTACTGTGGAACTACTGAGGAACTAATGAAGAACTACTGAGGAACTAATGAAGAACTAATGAGTGGTTACTGTGGAACTAATGAAAAACCAATGAAGAACTAATGAGGAACTAATGAGTAGTTATTGAGGAACTAATGAAGAACTAATGAGTAGTTACCGAGGAACTAAGGTTCACAAAATTAGAGTAGTTTATGAGGAACTAATGAGGAATTAATGAGGAACTAATGAGTAGTAACTGAAGAACTAATGAGGAACTAAAGAGGAACTAGTGAAGAACTAATGAGGAACTAATAAGTAGTTACCAAGGAACTAAGGTACACAAAATCAGAGTAGTTACTGAGGAACGAATGAGGAACTAATGACAAACCAATGAGTAGTTACTGAGGAACTAATGATGAACTAACTGTTAGTTAATGGTCAGTTCTTCAGTAACATCTAATCAAATTACTGAGGAACTAATAAGGAAAGAACTATTACTTGATCATTAGTTACCCTTTTTGTGTACCCTAAAGTAAAGTGAGACATCAAAATGAGTAAGTACTTTAATTTTGTTTACCTTAGTTCCTCAGTAACTGCTCATTAGTTCTTCATTAGTTCCCTATTAGTTCCTTATTAGTTCCCCATTAGTTCCTCAGTAACTACTCTAATTTTGTGTTCCTTATTGCAAAGGGTTACAGTCAAAGGTTTGAGTTTGAGTTAGAGAGGTTGAGTGTAGATGTCTCTACCTTCTGAAGTGGTCTCAAAGCCGGTGACAGGTAAGCTCTCCCCCTTGTCGTACTGAGCGTAGACGTTGACTTCGTAGCGGGTGAGCGGGTTGAGGTAGGGCAGGAGGCTGGTGAGCGTGTTCCCCGGCACGGACACGGAAACGTAGTGGCCGTCGGCGTCCTGCTCCGGCTTGAACTTGACCAGATAGGACTCGACGTTGTCGGCGTCGATCTCCCACGAGACAATGAAGCTCCGGGGGCCGACGTCGGAGAAGGTCAGGCCCTTGGGTTGGACCAGCTCTGTGGAGAAAAGTGGAGAAGTAAGAGGATTAAAATGTGACTGTAATCAAACACAGGCAGATCAAATGAAACCTTGAAATACTCCCTGTCACATTGATTTTGAATCCAACCGTGCATAAACAGATGGAGCCTGTAGAGTAGTACCACTGGCTCTGGTGTGTACATAGCACCACGTTTTCACTTTTCACTTAGCTCACTTTATCTGGCAAGACAAGAAGGCCTGATGAACCTCTGAAGCTTTAATTAACTTCTTTCTTTTCCCCCTTCATGTTGGAACATCAAAAGGTTCCTGTGTGTTTGAGCGTCTGTGATGTTACATATGGCTGAGTCGGAGGCAACGGGGACCAATCCAACATTAGATAAGGATAAATATTTAGCAATCAACAACTCAGCAGCACCTCAGCAACAAGAAACCAAAAGTTGAACACAACTGCTGCCTCATCGATGGTCGAGGAGCAGAATCAAAGTCAGATTTCTAATTAAATAACCCTTCTTATGTTCATTTAAACTCAAAAATGTGATATCTTTGCAGGTCTGTTACAGATCGTAGGGCCCACACACACAGTTTGCTGCCGAAGAGGTTATTTTCCCATAAGACCGGCACTAAAAGTCTGATTCATTCAGTCTCTGTGGTCTGCAGCTTATCTTCCTGCTTCATACATCGAACAAATGACCTTAAAAAGCAGCTGGCTGACGAGTCTGACACCTGGATGAGCAATCAGCTCTGGTAAGATAGATGGTAAGAAAAATACAAATCCTCCCACGAGGCTCACTGTGCTGAGCTTTTATCATCTTTAAATGTGGTTTTTACTTCGCTTCGCGCAAAGATGAAAAGGGAACGACAGCAGATGAAGAAGTCCGGGGGGTCGGAGGAGATGACCTACGCACCATTTAACAAAGACACACACTCTGACAGCTCCGTGGTCTAAACACACCGTGAGGACGGCTGCTGCTGCTGTGAAACGCTCCACTGTGGAGGCTCTTGGATGGAAGCTGCTCACTTCTCTTTGTTGACATAAAGTCATTATTATATAAGAATTATATAATCAGCAATCAAAGCTGGTATGAGTCAGATTTTTATGCTGGCAGACCTGGGAGCTCCTTCTGGCAAACTCACACAGACTCATTAATTTCTGGCTTTACGTGGCTGAAGCAGCTTTTTAGCGAGTAACTCTTCTGACTTGTTTAAACTTGACTACCAGATGTTGGGGGCTGGCTAATGATTTCAGCACAAAGACAAAAGCACCTCAGAGTCCAGATTTTGTTTATGGATACGTGATGGACAAACGCTCCAGACAGAAAAGACAGTCTAGTCTAGTCTGGTCTGGTCTGGTCTGGACCTGATCCTGGTGTGGTAACAACAATCGAGTCATCTGGAGCTCCAACCAGGTTTTAGCAAATGCAAAGAAATCTCTGAAAAACCACTATTTGACCCAGTTCTAACATTTCCACATGCAGGAACTCTCCCTGGCCTTGGATGATCAAAAGCTGGACATGTGTTTAACACATTGAGGTAAAAGAGGAGGGATTGGCCCCAAAAAAGAGTGCGCTTGGCACGGCGGCGTGAAAGTAATTGTGTGCGTATGGATAAACTGTCTGTACTATTCTTCTAGCTCTCTCCTCCAAAGTGAAGGCTGGTAGAGTTACATCTGAGTGCTGTAGTAATTAATTGTTCAAATGTTGTTCTGATCACTGAACAAAACAACAGTTGACAGGTAGAGTTACAACATGTGCTTCAATTAAAAATCTAGATTTTCTTTCCCCCCCAGTCTGTTTTGCTGAGGCCTTGGAGTGATTGAAAACAGTCACCACAGCTCATACTGCATTATACCCATCACTACGTTACAACATCCTCCATGTTTGATGCTGAGGAAACTGTAGTTTAAACTAGTGGCAGCTGAGAAACACGATCAACAAACTTATTTAAGATGGTGTTAAACCCACATCAGATTTTTTTTCAGCCTGTTAAGTTCTATAGCAAAACAATAAAAACTAGCAAAACATCCTGAAAGCAACACACTCATTGTTTTTGATGCATCCCATGGTACATTTGCAATCATAGCAATCTAGCATGTGCCGCGGATTAACCAAAGCAACTATTAGTGTGAAACCTGCCAAGTCAATCCCACTCCAGAACCAAACCAAAGTGGAAAAGGCCTCCAACTCTTTTCACAAACAATTAAAAATATATGGACGACTGTCAACTCGGAGCTGCTTTATTTAAACTTCAATCATGATGTTTTAAATCTGCTGCAGATGAGTGGTTACTGTGGTGTAAACCAAACAAATGGTGCCGAGTCTCATTTGGGCCAAAGCATGAACCTTCTTTAAAAATCTGTTTCTTTCCTTAAAAAAAAAACCCAATTGTTGACAGTCAGAAGCAAAACCATTGACCTCATTTTCACAAACCCTGTCCTGTAATATTTAGGCCACCACAACACAGCAGAGTTCAACAGTTGGGTGCTAAAGAACAGGTACCATTACATTGTCTTTTTGAAAACTATGAATCTTTAAACTTAACCAACCAAAGCTACTGAGACCATTGGTGGTTCATGAGTTCCATTTCAAGAAGGTGGTAAGAAACAGTCAGAAACTCAATCATATTTCAACTAAACAGAACGGGTTCATGCCTATGTTCCCACAGCCTTATGTTCCCACAGCCTTATGTTTTTCTCAAAATTAGGCCCTATGTTCCCACTGGACTCTCTCTACCTATCTGGACTCTATCTATCTGGCCTGTCTAGCCTCTACCGGGTCTTTTATACTAAACTTAACCAACTCTTTTCTTCATTGCCTAAACCCAACCAATGGTGGGGACCAAAGGGCTGTGGGAACATAGGGCCTAATTTTCAGTGACAACAAAAGTTAGAAATGTGGGAACATAAGGCTGTGGGAACATAGGAATGACCCCAACAGAACCATAGCATAGCATTAGCTTGGAAACTGAAACAACAAATCTGAACAATGCTCAGCCATGAATCAACAAAACAAAGCACAGTGTTGTCAGCGTAGAGGAGTAACGTCGTGATCTTACTTACGTCTCTGAAGGATGTTGCGTAGTTCCTGCTCGATCCTCAGGCAGATGGACTGTGTGAGCTCCTTGGAAATTCTCTGGAAGGCATCGAAGTCCTCGACCGTGTACACGTGGGTCTCTGCAGGCGTGTTGGCGATGGCCTCCAACTCAGATCGTACGGCATCCTTAACGCCAACCGCGAAGATCTCCACGTCGGCGCTCCTCAGCTTGGTGGCCGGGTCCCGGAAAGCGTCGGACGACTTCCCGTCGGTGATGAGGATGGTGACGCGAGGGACGTTGGCTCGCGCTCCTCTGTTGTTCTGGAAGATCTTCTCCTTGACGTAGGTCATGGCCCTGCCGGTGTTGGTGGAGCCTCCTCTGTAGGGGAAAGTCCTCACGGCCTTGACCACGGCGGCCAGGTCGTGGTGGGTGTTCAGGTAGAACTCGGTGTGGGGGTCTCTGCTGTACTGGACCAAGCTGATCTGAACTTTGTCTCGCCCGATGTCGAAGGTGTTCACCAGCACCTCCAGGAAAGCCCTCACTTTGGCGAAGTTGGCCAAACCGATACTGTAGGAGCCGTCGACCAGGAGCACGACGTCAGCTTGAACATCCACTCCAAGAGAACATTCTAGATGGGTGAAGAAAAAAGTTTTTATCCCTTTGTTTTCTACACCATCTTAAGACTCTGTGGTCTTCATTTAAGGGCTATAATATACTGTGTCTGGTCTAATGGGTGGATTAGACTTAGACTTAAAGTTTGTGTCTCTTTAAGTTCCTTTTTTGTCTCTACTTGTGGTTCTTCTTCATTTCTATGAGGTCATATTTGTCTCGTTGGAGAACATCTGTGTCTGTTTGCGGTCACTTTTCCTCTCATTGGGCTCTATGAATTTCAAACAAGCAATGATAAACAGTCACTTCATCCAGAGGCTTTTGGCCATAAAAGTCACCACTCTGTACTCACCCAGTGACACTTTAACTGGCTGAGTCTTCTCCGTGACCACCACAGCTTCGCTGGGTGCCAGACCCTTCAGGGCAAACAGACTGATCTGGTACTGTGTGTCTGGAGAAAGGTCTCTGACCACCACGGAGGTCTGGGCCACGCCCACGTACAGCTCCTGACGCTTGGCGCCGGCCATCATGGGGATCAGCTGCAGCTTGTACCCAGAAATGTCCCCGATGGAAGGGTCCCAGGAGACCCGTAAAGACTTTGAAGACACCTCTAGGACTTGGAGGTTAGAGGCCGGCTCAATGACTGCAAGAATCAGAATTACAGGATGAGATGACTCACAATTTGAAATGGCCTAAACATACTATATCAGATTTTCATAGATGCACTTCCTTCTTTGTTGTATTAAAGACCAAACTGAAGAAAAAGATCTCCACACACTTGGATCTATGCAATTTCACTTTATTGAAGGCTAAGCTTTCGGTCTCAGACGACCTTCATCCGTATTGCTCTGATGAAGGTCGTCTGAGACCGAAAGCTTAGCCTTCAATGAAGTGAAATTGCATAGATCCAAGTGTGTGGAGATCTTTTTCTTCAGTTTGGACACTTTTGATACCTCCAGCACATTAGCAGAGAACCAGCCGGGTGAAGCGGCAGCCCCCTTTTTGTATTAAAGACCAACCACGTCATCTTACAATGTACAAATCAGATTTGACTTTCATAACTGTTCAATATGAAACTAGAAGCTTAGCCTAACAATCTGTGGCGCCGCGCTCTGTCCAAATGTTTCCAGAGTAAACAGTCGAGGTGTAACTTGACAGTTTCTCAGCTTTGGTTGGAGCTTTGAGGCGTTGGTCTAAAGACTGTTATGTTTGGACAGACTGGGTTTACAGTGGATTTCACCAATATAAAGTCACAGCAGGACCAGATATAACAGATAGAAGTGGAGCTTTCACCACATCTCACCTTCTTCTCCGCTGGCGAGGGAGCTGAGCTGATCGTCAACACCGGCGCACACCCGAGTGATGAACTTTTTCTGCACGCTCTTGATCTGGTCGAAGTTGGCGACATTGAGGATGTGGCTTCCGTGAGGCGTGGAGGCCATGAGCTTCATCTCAGCTTCTTCTGCCTTTTGGACTCCTGAGACGGACCAAGACAAATAAAAAAAACATCAAAGTTGGGTTTAAAATAACCCTTTAAAGATGGAAAATGTTCTGTTTGACTGATACGCCAGATCAGATAACTGTGTTTCAGACACAACAGGTGTATAAAAGTTTATAAAGACACAAAAAGTGAACCATTTGTTTTCCATGTTAGGATATTAGAAGCTCTCATTTTTTTATTCTACTGGAAAGTGCGAGAACGTTGGCAGGAGATATGAGGCTGGTGGGAGTCTGGTTTTACGATCATATATCGTTCTGTTACATTTCGCCAGAAGAAGACTGTAACCCTTCTTCAAGGTTCAGTTAAGAAGTACTCAGTAAGGAGGTACTTCACTCAAGTGGTTCCATTTTTTGAGGATTTTCCACAACTTTCAGGATGGAAATATTCAAGCGTTCACACGACGTCATTCCTCTGACAGATGGACTTACTGATCACTTCTCTGATCCAAATTCCTCCATGAGATCAGTAGAGTATTACAGATGATGTTCTCTTTCTGTTTTTCCAATGCCAATACAACTACAGTACATTATACATCAATAATGAGTACTTTCAAAGTCACTTTTGCAGATATTACCTTTGTATCTTACTCATATTTTGAAATAACTGTGCACATTTGCCTTGTGATGTTGCTACTTCTACTGAAACTAAGGCTCTGAACAGTTCGTCCACCTCTGAGCGCTGATACTTTATACTATTGAAACTCAGAGGAAGTCCAGCTGCTGTGTGGTTGGAGAAAACCCCAGCGCACTCATCCCATTAAAATCTAGTTAAACCCTGGAGAAGCTCCAGAAAAATGATCAGAGGTTGAAGTTTATTTTTCTAAGAGCTGAGGACATTTACGAGGCTGGTCGTCGTGTGTGTTACCAGCTCCTCCTGCAGAACCTTAGGGAGGATACAAAGTGCTTTTTTCTATCAGTGAAAACGTTTTCACTGACTGTAAAAAAAAGATGAGCTGTTATTATTTTTTAACTACCAGCCCACTCAATCCCCATGGTAACAGCCCACTTCTGTTCCCCCATCCATCCTCAGCCCTGTGGAAAGTCTGACAGCGAAGCACCGTGCGTAAACATACATAAAACTTGCTATCACTCGCTTGTAACGTTAATGATGTTGGAATTTCACCTTGTTCCATTATTGTGTCATCGCAGGTTGCCTTTTGTTGTGAACAGCAGTTAAAAGCATTAAATACGGATGGAAAATGTAAGATGTGGAATGTAATAAACTTGTTCTGGCTGCATACCGAGGACAAAGATCTCCACCCCCGAGCTCCTGAGCTGCTTGGCGTAGCTCTCCACTGCGTCCTCAGATGTGCCATCTGTGATGATCACCAGCACTTTGGGAAAGCCCGTCCTGGCGCCGGCCGCCTCGGTGAAAGCGTTTCTCTGGATGAAGTTGAGGGCATCGCCTGCAGCGACACCACAGACAGGTTTTAGTCAACTCGGATTAAAGGTTGAAACAATGCAGAGCCAGAGGCCGTCTGTTCACACCGTGTAGGGTTACCACCAACACCTCCTTATCATCATAACCGCTACATAGTAACAGGAATGTTATCACGACCATAGACAAATATTGGTTTCTGTAGATGTGTGAATGTGTTAATCATGGATCGTAAATCTCCAGTTACGGATAATTGCACTTTATAAAAAACAAAAGGAACAAATGTGTTAAAATTAAAAGTTATTTAAAGGGATAGTTCAACAGTGCTGCTTGCTGGAACCTCAATTTCCCTGAGGTTAACCTCCTAAGGGATTAATAAAGTACTATCTATCTATCTATCTATCTATCTATCTATCTATCTATCTATCTATCTATCTATCTATCTATCTATCTATCTATCTATCTATCTATCTATCTATCTATCTATCTATCTATCTATCTATCTATCTATCATTTTGGCAAATTGTCCCATTGCCATAATCCCTATAGTCATAGCAGTATGTTCGTTACCTTTAATTGTCGGTGCAAGCTATTTTTAGAACGGCGGAGCAGAGCCGTGAGCTGCTCAGGGCTCTGCTATGGAGGGTCATGGGATTTCTTGGTTTCCCTCATCAAACTCATCAAATACACAACCCAACAACTCAAAAACCACGCTATGAGATAATAACACAACGTTACCAGACAGAGTTGTTTTAGAGGAAAATTCATGCAAAACAGCTAATGCACGTTCTCGTCAGGGACAGTTTTTCATCAAGCAGTCTCTGCATTTCCCTCTAAAACAACTCTGTGTGGTAACGTTGTGTTATTATCTCGTAGCGTGGTGAATGTGCAGGTCACAACTTGTCCACCAGAGCGTTTTGGAGTTGTTGGATTGTGTATTTGATGAGTTTGATGAGGGAAACCAAGAAATCCCATGAGCCTCCGTAGCGTAGCTCTGAGCAGCTCGCGGCTCTGCTCCGCCGTTCTAAAAACAGCTTACACCGACAAATAAAGTTAACGAACCTACTGCCAAGACTATAGCGATTACGGCAATGGGCCAATTTGCCAAAATGTTGAACTATCCCTTTAAAAGTTAATGTCAGTCCAAATTGAAGAGGAAAATCCAGCACCGTAATAAAACACAGCGTACCTGTCATGCTGTTTCCTCCCTTGTACGGCAGCGAGCCGATGGCCCTCATCAGCGCCGGTCTGGTCAGGTGTTCCTTCAGGCTGAACTCAGACCTGGCGTCGTCGCTGTACTGGACCACCCCCACGCGGGTTTTGTCCTCGCTGATCTGGAAGGCTCCGGCCACCGAGGAGATGAAGCTGCGGACGAACTTGAAGTTGGGCCGGCCGACGCTCCACGAGCCGTCCACCAGGAACACCAGGTCGGCGATGGCGCTCACAGAGCATTCTGGGAAACGGAAGTGAAGGAAACGAGGGAGGTGATGGAGGAAAAGAAGTTAACACAGAGGGAAATACATCTTCACCAGGAGGGAGATGTTCTGCACATGCTCAGTGTCACAGTGTCAGCATATTAAAAAATAAGTATTGATTATTTTGAGTTGTTTCAGAGTCACACTGGATGTTGAAAAAAATCGATTTTCCGATTCATATCGAGCTTCATTTGAAAGATCCGATATCGATTCATAAAATCCTTTGATCGATCTTTAAATGTAGTATGACATTTCCTGTTTGTCAGTCTCGCACGATACTGGACGAGATCACAGAGGAGCACGCTGCTGTTTACACTGTGTTGTGTCCATTTGGCAAGGCAAGACAAGGCAATTTTATCTGTATAGCCCGTTTTTTACAAACAGTTTGTCTCAAAGGGCTTCACATGGCATCGTAACAACATCCTCTGCCCTTAGACCCTCACATCGACTGAGGAAAAACTCCATAGAAAACCCTTTTAACAGGGAAAAATCGGAGAAACCTCAGGGTGAGCATTTACTGTTGAAATGTGCACATTGAATAAAGAAATAAAGAAAATGAAGAGTTGCACTGTTCTGTTCTGGAGTTCGTCATGTTAAAGAGATGTGCATGAATGCAACTGCTTTTGGGTCCATTTTTAATGTAAACATTAATATTTCCAATAGTGCAGCAGGTTGGAGAGTTCCATCTTCGATCTGCAGCATTAGTTCTGCAAAAATCTCTTTCACAACCGAGCAAAATTGGTGTTAAAGGGATAGTTCACCCAAAATTCAAATTTCACTCATTATCTACTCACCCTCATGTCGACTAAGAGCTGTGAGAATCCGTGCCTTCTCTGAGTTACGGGGGGTCCACGCAGCAGTATTTGTCCATATAATGGTTGTGAATGGATACCACTTTTCTTCGTCCAAAAGGACACACCAAAAAACATCCAAATACCTCCATGCTGCTCGTCTGTAATGTCCCTCTTGTATTGAAGCCCCGACATGAGAAATTGTTCCGCCGCGAGATTTGCACTGACACAGGAAGAGCAGTGAACTGAGACACTGGGAGCTTCCGCCACAAACAAGCTTAAAATATAGACTTATTTAATCTTTTTCGGAACAATTTCTCATGTCGGGGCTTCAATACAAGAGGGACATTACAGACGAGCAGTATGGAGGTATTTGGATGTTTTTTGGTGTGTCTTTTTGGACGAAGAAAAGTGGTATCCATTCACAACCATTATATATGGACAAATACTGCTGCGCAGACCCCCCCCCCGTAACTCAGAGAAGGCACGGAGGACTCTGAAACTTCTCCCAGCTCTTAGTCGACATGAGGGTGAGTAGATAATGAGTATGAAATTTTAATTTTGGGTGAACTATCCCTTTAAAACTGAAATAGATCAAATATAAATCTTGGATTGAATCGAATCGAATGGGGACCTTGTGAATCAGAATGGAACCGGTCCAGTAAACCAGTAGCTAGATGCCCAGCCCTGGTTCTTCTGGCTGTGAGGAGGTTCTATAGGTAGAGGAGGAGAGAGACTCTCTGCTCTGCTCTGCTTTCGGGGAGTTTCCTCGTGACTTTCCTCTCGTGAAAAAGAAGGAAAAATCAGCACAAGCTCGTCATCCTCCTCAGAGCGGGGCCAGGGCGGCAGCAGCAGCAGCAGCAGCAGCAGCAGCAGCAGCAGCGCTCTTGTAAATCAGCATCTGTAATGGTTTCCACTTCTCTCAGCACTTCAGGGCTGGGCTCGGCCCGGCTCGGCTCGGCTCAGCTCAACTCAACTCAACCCGCTCCCCCGAGCTACGACGGCAGCCTCCACCTACAGTACGACCCCCCCTACCCCCCCTGTGAGCATGTGCAGCTTCCTTCACATGGGCATAATTGGCCGGCAGGGGACCAAAACCGATGACCAAATACTTCAGAGATTTATGGGGGCCTAATTTTGATTATTACTATACAATGGGGTGTTGTGCTTCGCTGCTGAGCTCAGGGCCGATGGACACCGCCCAGCAGGGAAAACTGGAGAAAACTCCAGAATACAAAAAAGTGGAAAAGTCGAGGAGGAACAACGGATGTAAAATCAAAGTTTAAAATAAATGAACAAAGGGACTTACTGACTGAGTCTGTAGAGTCTGGCTTCTTGGATGGTCTGCCACTGCCACTTGATTCAACTGAAACACAGCAGAACAATCATGTCATTAAAAAATAAATAACAGTTTGAGACAATCCAGATACTTTGCAGTGTGTCGAAAGTGTCCTAAATAAAAAAAAATAAAAAAACCCAACCCTATGGACTCATAAAATGTAAAAATTTCTCAGCGTTTGGAACGAGACTTGTCTTTTGATTCCCCTACAGGAGATTTATTTTCTCCTCTGAAGGTTTCTTGAGCAGCATTTCCTCTCCGCCGATACAACGAACAAACAAAACAAGCTCCCAAATGAAGGAACAGGTTGATGTCATTGTTTCTGACAGATTTCCAGGGGAATCTCCGGAGGAGCTCGGGGGGTTTGTCAGGTCATCAGAGCAGCGTGTGGCGCTGCTAAGCAAGTGTCCTCATCAGACTGCAGCCATGACATTAGAGAAGACCTCACTCTCCGCTGGAAATCTGGATCCCTACTCAGCCAGTGATGTATATGTAATGTCATGTTTTTTACTTTTCAACAGGACTGATGTGCTGCAACTGCACTTTCTTATCTTGCCTTGCTATTGGCAGACCGTATTCCCATATTTCTCAAACAATTAAAGCAAGTAAGAAAAATGAATGGAACAGTTTTTTTTTACTTTCTTAAAACTTTAATTTTCTAGCGAACCATCGTTTTTTATCTTGAAACCTCCTGGCAGCTGCTGGTCTGCGGGGTCTGGGAAACAATTCACTGAACAGACTTCCCAATAACTTCAATGATTCATAAAAAAAAATCATTTTGAAAAAAAAAAAAGACACCTTGTGAAATGATGCTGTTGACGTCTTGTTGCTCATGTGTTTTCATTTGTCTCATTTGAATTTATTTCCCCTCGCTGATGAAGCCAAGGACTATTTTCCGCACTGTGGACGATACATTTCCTAACGTGCTGTCGAAGTGTCTATCTAATTTGGTCTTGACAAATACTCATTGAAAAATTCAACAGCTGCCTCAGATACTGAGACAGATACACCTCGGACACAGCCGCAGCTGAGAAAACAATCTCTCACCATCAGGACCATTTTAGAAATTTCTCTGGAGCTTTTCCATAATCTTCATCAGCAGATGGAGTTCACCCAGTTATCATGGACTCACGTTTTTTTTTTTTTCCAGCCTTGACCTCACATCCTAAAATCCCAACAGTCCCCTTTTCAGTGGACATAAAATATAAAGACGTCCAAAGATTATTTACTTTTACATTTGACTGAATTATACCTGTCAACTCTCAAACAATGGGGCTTTTTGTCCTCATACTGCAGGAAACACTTCACAGCTGGAGTTAGTCCTGATTGGCTCGCAGAGGCAGAATTACTGTCCTGTCAGGACTTCAGTCAACAGCCTTCACACTTCAGCGTTGCTAAAATAGATGGAATGGAGCTGCTGGGAATACTGTTCCAGTTTCAGACTGTTTCCAAGCTCCAGGATGATATTACAATCCTTCGGAGCAGTGTTTCCCAACCAGGGGCACTCAGACCTCGGACTGGTGTAACTGCAAATGATACTTGAAATGATAAATTATAGATTTCTTGAGTGACCTTTACAGACATTTATCATTTTACTAAAATAGTGACTGAGCCATCATTATTGCCTAAACTGCAGATGCTAAACTAATTGCCATTTTCCCCAATCCCAAATGTTTATAGGGAAATTATATTTTAATAAGAAGCCACATTTGGATGGTTTTGATTCACTCTCCTTTGTCTTTTTAGATTTACTGCATTACTCCGTTACTACAAACTCAACACTTCCTGTGTTCTTTGAGCGTTTCGGTGGACAGAATTTCTTAACTGGACTTTTATTGTGAAATATCACACAGGAACGTAATGTAAAACTGAATAACGTGCAATGTTAAGTGTACAGTGACTTCTTGAAATTTCATATTTGCCTTCAGAACTGTTAGTGAATATGCAATGATGCAATGCTATTGCTGCCAAATTGGTTTGGGACTTTAGGGTTTACTTTTCCCCGAAAAGGTTGAGAAACACAACTTTAGAGCATAGTCTCACATAATCTCACAAAATGTCACATTATCTCTTGTTGAAACTATAAACCCGGTGATGATCACTTCCTCATCAAACCACATTTATTTGAAAATACTCATCCTGAGCTGCAGTGTTAAAAAAAAAAAAAAAAAAAAGGAAGGAAGAGACTGTTCTTGAAGGTTTTCGTTTGTCGTATTTCGTCTTTGGCCTTTAGGTGTTTGAGCAATGAGTTTGGTTTTTCGATTAAAGTAGATCATCAGCTTGGTGACTTCCTGCCAAAAACTGACCAGCTGCAGACAAACTTTACAAGGATCTGGTTGGATGTCTGGTGCTAATTTAAACACACACACACACACACACACACACACACACACACACACACACACACACACACACACTAAAAGAGAGAAGGGGACTCACGTGTGATCTGGCCGGTGATGGGTAGACTCTCCTCTGATCCCGCGTACGCAGATATCGTTACGGAATAATCCACATTTGGAGTTAGGTCTGAGATGGAGGTCTTAGTTGCAGATGCAGGCAGAGTAAATTCTTTTGTTGGTTCATCTACAAGAATGCACAAAGTCAGAGGGAAGCCATTAGGAAACTATTGCATTACTTCATTTCTCCAAGAGTCAAAACAGGGCTTCAAAAAAACCAACTTGATTCTTACTATTGACCTGAGGACTGGAAGAGCCGTGTAAACACACAACACTGATTCAATTTAATGAAAACTTTCCGCGTTACTATGAATCGAAACACATTATTCTAACTCTTAAATACACTTAAATACTTTCCATTAAGTGCACAATTAAAATGCTTCAGCTTCAAATAGTCATGAAATCTTTATGAGATTTCCGCTGCCTGTTGTGAGGGTTTACAGGATTATTTATGTGAAAAGACCCATTTAATGTTTACAAAGCCAATTAAATAACACCTTGTGTCTTCACTTGTGCTCAATGTGACAATTAAAATACTTTCTCTCTGGCTTTTAAGTAACTTTAATTAATTTAATTGAAGGATGGGGAATTGCTTTGTGGTTTAAAGGCAAGGAACCGGAAAAAAATTCAGTGACAAACAAACAGTTAGTTTTCCTTTCAAGCGTTCAAGCATTTAAAGGAACTTTTCTCCCAGTTTAGGCTATAAATCTGTATAGCGCAAACAAACAAAAATGTAAAAGAACTGTGTTGGATCTATTAGCCTACTACACATGTCCACACATAGAAAAACATCTGTTTTAGTTTGCAATAACCTGTTCAAGAGTATGAGGGAATGTCCGGTTAAGCTATTAGTCTAGGTCATTGAGTGTAATGTTACTGGCAATTTTTTTTAATATATTGTGGGTTTTGTGAACTGTAAATTTATAGTCTTCTCAGTTTAAACATAAAGATTTTTAGTTTTGTCAGTTGACTAGTTTGGTTAGCAACATTACAAGTGCACTAAATCAAAATTGCTGTTAGTTATTTATTTGATTTAGCTAAGAGCTCCTAACAATAGTTTTGTAATTTGACTTGTTCAGTTATCTGTTATCAAGTTAAAAAAGCAGAGGCTAATGTTGCATTCGAGACAACTAGGAAAAAAGTGCAGTCTAACGCCACCTCATGTCGGAGTTCCCACTCGGAAAGTCGGAGAAATAAATCTACCCCGACTTCTCCGAGAATCAGTTGTCTGACGTCACACAACAATCTGCATCGGCGCGCCACACCATCAATAGTAAAACATTGACTAAACTAATTGAGAAGATGCCAAGCTAGGATTAGTTTTTGGGGTAAGTTTTTTGTTTTTGTTCAATGTTAGTCCCGTTTGTAAACTAGTTCTGTAAAATAGCAATAAAGACAGTTTAAATTAATGTAATATGTCAGCAAACATTAATCCTGCTAGTTAGTCAAGTGAAATAACTGGACAACAATTGCTGAATGTTATAATTTATATGTAAGCTAAGCTAACATTAGTTCTGTTAGCTAACTGCTAGTTCTGTTTGTTAGCCAGTTCAGCTAGTTCAGTGTTAGTCCTGTTTGTAAGCTAGTTCAGTGTTAGTCCCGTTTGTAAACTAGTTCAATGTTAGTCCGTTTGTAAACTAGTTCAATGTTAGTCCGTTTGTAAACTAGTTTGGTGTTAGTCCCGTTTGTAAGATAGTTCAGCGTTAGTCCTATTTGTAAACTAGTTCAGCGTTAGTCCCGTTTGTAGGCTAAGCTAGTTCAATGTTTGTCCCTTTCCGAAGATAGTTAAGTAAAATAGCTATTCAAACATTTTAAATTCATGTAAAAATGTATTTAATATGAATCAGTGAGCTTGTTTATCTTGCTATGACTGTTTATCTGTCACACTTAATACATGTAAACTTGCAAACTAATATTAATTCTGTCAGTTAGTTAGTAATGAGTTCAGCTATGTGACAGTTACATAAGCAGTCATTTGGGTGTGCATATTTTGTAGCATAAATCACACGGTAACTGTCTGAAATATTATGCTTTACCACTTGGATTTGTCTTGAGACTTGTGTCTTGAGAGCAAACTGTTAAAAGCTTAATTTACTTTGAGTTATGTGTCAGCCGGTATGACAGCTGAGTTTTCCATTGCAGTCATTGTAGCTAGGTGAGTGGCATGCTGAGCCGCCAGCTGACACAGACTCTTATCCTTACATAATGTTTTTCCCTCTCTCCTCGCCTGTCAGTTTTATCATTAGAGCTGCCAGAGCCCAAAAGAAAGAAAAAAAAAAGTGTGTGTCTGCACAGATCTTCACATAATTGCGGGCAGTGTCTTGTCTTGCCAGGCAGAGCAGAGCAGAGTGTTAGAGAGGTTTATGACACCTGTAATGTTACGGCCCGGGCTCGGCAGGACAGAACTCGCAGGTTTAATGAGCGGCACCCACCTGTGTCTGAGGTCACTTGTATTCTGTAGCCCTGTATCCTCGCCTGTGGTCGGCTCCAGAGCATTTGCACTGTGTTCTCATTTAAAATCTTAAACCTCAAATCTGACGGAGGGGGGACTGTGGAGAGAAAGCATCAACACAGTTAATCCTTGCAGCATTAGTTCGGGACGTGAAATGTATTTTTGTATTGTAATGTTGAATTTATTTTCCCCAACAGTCAACACTTCCAGGGCGAAGTAAAGACAAGTTCACTGTTGGAGCAAGAACAACATAAGAGACAAATCCGAACCACAGATGTGATGGGGGAAGCCATTTTGGAAGGAGGAGGAGGAGGTGGGGGGGGGAGGGGGATTGGACAAAAAATGACTTTTGTTTGAGCTTGTAGGCCACGGGCCGGTGGCCACAGTCAACAACTCAAAGCAACAACAACACAGTGAGACAACAAACACAACACGACACAACACTACCTTCACACTACAGTTTAGAAACACTTAAGAAAGAAAACAAACAAGGGCGGGAAGATTAAAATATGGATTTTTGGCTGTGACCGGGGTATTTATCTGTAATCTCTAGTCTAAAGCATTGCAAACATTTACTTTGGGACTCAGACAGACAGGAAATTCAGGTGGAATTCACTTTCTCTGATGCATATGGTCAGATTTGGATGAAAATACTTAAGTTCAGTAAAAAAAACAAAAAAACACCAGATTTCCACTCAAAATTGAAAATCTGGACAATAAGATCACCAGCCATTTAAATAAATGAATAAAAACAAAAGTTTCCCACCCTGTCTACAGAACTAAAAACATGGACCGGCTGACCTCTAGTAGCTACACTGTCCATGACCTCAATCCAACTACAGTGATGTTGAATTGACAAACGATTAAAACACACAAACACACACACACGTGATCAAAGTCTTCAGTGTTGATTATACAATGGATAAAGATCTAATCGATCGTTGCCATCGCCATCATCTCCATCTCCATTGCAAACCTCATAAAAGCCGTACACAGTGTCCTGTACCGTACGTCTTTTTTCCTACTTCCCTTACCCCCAAAAAAAATTCTGCACCAGAGGTTTTTAAATTATTTCAGATCCAGATCCAAAAAACTTCACAATCATTGTTTTGTTTTGGGATCTGGATCATAATTTAAGAACGACTGGTTGTGGGTAAAAGTGAGTAATCACAGAGAGTGAAGGTTCAGATCTTCGTCACTGACATGGAGGATCATGCACATGTACATGAAAAGTTGTTTTTATTTTAACAACTTGGAGCAACGGACAAAAAGTTTTCCATGTACACACAGGGGACCAGAGAATCTTTCTATAAAAAGTGAATATTTTAAAATGATATTCTTCAGGTTGGGGTTGGAAAACGCCGGCAGTGACCTACCTACAGTACATGAACGCCTAGCTTTCTATGGGTGGATGATTGAGTGAGTAAACTGGCTAGAGGTGCAGATTGAAATCTCGTTAAAAGTCCCGTAATTCAACAAGTTACAGTAGCTTGAGCGGGTTCGTTTTAAGGTTGAGTAACATAACAAGTAATAACAGGGCAGAAACACTGACTGACACTTTCTATTAAAAGAGATGGAGTGGTATTAACCTCTAACCCAAACATTCATCATGACACACTGCCCTCGGTTATGTGTCATGATTAATGTGGGTGAAGGAGCGTCATTAACAGGCTCCACTACAGTATCATGATTATTATTATTATAATACAACAGTACGGCCTGTTTCCTAAACTGTAATCTAAACTCCTTCATGTTGGAAAACTCTGCGCCGTCTATTCTTAATCTCTTCATGCTGGAGCAACGTTAACCGTCGCACGTCTGCAATCTGAGCTCGTTTTATTCGACTCTGCAGCTGCACTGAGGTCCAATTACTAAGACAAGCAAGAAAACAAACACATCGCAGCACAGATCATCTAGCTACAGATTAAAGATGAGGAAGTTGTTGTTGTTTTTTGTTCTTCTAGACCACCAACCAGATGAGTGAGTGAAGAATATCACAGTAAAATATTGTGGTGAAGCCAGGACTCGGGGGTCGACTCGAGGCTTGACCGAGGAGGACGAGGAGGACGAGGAGTTACAGGACGTCAAAAACTGAGGAACCAACCAACCTGGGGAATCAATTCAATTCATGGGCCGCGGGGGTGGGGGGGCTGCTGCTTCTGTTTCCAAATGGGGTCTAATATAGTCAAAACTACCCCAGAGCTCCAGAGGAACACTCACTCTCTAACACACTCACACAGCCAGGCCTCGGCTTCAAGCTGCTGCTGCTCTTTGAAGTAGTTTTTTTTCCCTCCTTCGGCTCTAAACTGCTTTTAATTTGTCACCGTTCGGCCCAGTTGTGACAGTTTAGAGTAGAGGTCTTCTTCTTTTCTTTTCTTTTCTTTCTTTTTTCTTTTTCTGGTAGTTTTATCTTCAGCGTGCTTGAGCCTTTAACTCGGGCCCCGACACGTCAACCCATTCCTCCTTCCACACACACGGTACAATATAGTATATGGCACCATTAGGATGCCGTGTGGCCCCTGGAGAGGAGGCATTAAAGTGGGGTCACCGCAGGTCAGAGACGGGAGGATTCTCCTTCTTATGATCCAACGAGTTTTTACTGCACTTTTTTTCTTTTTCTTTTTTTCTAACTTCACGCTGAGAGAAAATCCAGAGGCTGAGAGGAGGAGGAGGAGGAGGAGGGGGATGTGGAGGGGGAAGAGGGAGAGGGGGAGCAGCAGACTTTCTCCCGTCTTAACCTCTGAAACCTCTGGAAAATAATGTGAAACTCATATTTTGTCTTTCCGTTCCATCAGGAGAAAAAGACGTAGGGAGGAAACTTGGCCACGTGCCGTCTGGGATTTTTCTCTCTCTTTTTTCTTTTTTCTACAGTAACGGAGCGGAGGAATCTGAGCAAGGGCCCCTCCTGCTGTGGAAACCACCAAACTACACGTCTGCCCTACTTTACATACCCACCGAGGGTCATTTATCAGTATCACTGGTCCTATACTGAGGCTGAAGCACATGGTTTCACTACATTTTTTAATGCTAATGAACTCTCTTAATATATTTTAATGTCTTTAAATTGTAATAGAGTAAAAAATCTGGGGGGAAAAAGTCACATTTTCTGATAATAAAACTGTTTTTTCTTCGCTTCATTGCACTTTTTTTTATGTCTCGGCTACTTCGCTGCTTTGACCAAGTTGCATTCGGGTCTTAAACCACTTAAAAGAAGCTACTGGTCTGGACTCTCCATAAACTCAAACCAGATATTTGCAGGCGAGACAGCATTTTTTTTTTTTTCTTTCTTTCTTTTTTTTTTTTTTTACATCTCCACAAGAGGAAATCTGGCAAATTCCTGATGGATGAAGAGACTCAGATTATTAGAGTGAAAACATACACAAAAAAAACACAATCATCATCATCAATCATCAATGATTCAAGGATTAATCCAAAACGCTGAAAAGACAAATCAGTTGAAACAAATCAATTCACCAACACACACATTGTCTTTCACTATGTGATTTGTTTTATTCAGACTAAATAATAAGCAGCGACATGTTGAAGGCAGAGAGGTGAGAGGAGCTGGAGTCAGAGGAGCTAGAGGAGGAGGAGGAGGATGGAGAAAAAGGAGGATGAAGAGGAGGAGGAGGCTTTACCTTGACCCTGGGCCTGAGAGACGGACAGCAGCAGCGCCAGCAGCGCCGCCGCCGCCAGATGCAGCCAGCACTTCATCTTCAGCTCCTCTGGCTCAGCAGCACATGAATGAAGCTGCGAGAGGAGAACGAAGGTTAGAGCTTCACCGCGAGCCCGAGCCCCGAGGCTCCACGGGAACTTTTACGCATGAACGTCAAACCCGAGGCTCCGTGCAAATCTAAGTGCGAGTTAGAAAACTGACCCACAGACGATAAACTTCATTATGCATGAATGAATCAAGTCCAACGATCAATACCTGAGCAGATTTTAACGACCAATAATCAATCAATCAATACAGCGGAATAAAAGCGCACCAAGTCAAATCTGCCTCTGCAGCTTCTCGCTCTTATGAGACTTTTTTTTACACTGTGGATGGTCCAATCCACTGACTAAACTACTAAACTACTGACTTCTACTGCTGCTGCTGCTGCGGCTCAGTAGATTGACCCTCTCTACCGGAGACACCGTCCCTCCACAGCTCACACAGGGACCGAGCATCAGCTCCTGGCGCCGTGCGTAATTACGCACCAAAATGCAAGAAATAATCCACGCGCTTCTGGGAATAATCCGAATAAAATGAGTTTCTGTGATGCTTCATTATTAAAAAACAACTAACTCTAAGCAAACCTAATCTTCCGAGGAATTAGATTAATGATCATAAAACTGCACTGAGCTGAGATAATTCATCTGAAACTGAAAAAAAAGAAAGAAAAAAAAAAGAATCATGCATCACTGACCTAGAGAGGAGACTGTGGGAATTCTTTGGTTTTAAAGAATAAAAAAAAAATGAAAATGAAAAAAAAAGGTTAAATCTCTGTGGTGGAGCCCAGCCTGAGGAGAGGGAGAAGGAGAAAGGAGAGGGAGAGTGAGGTGGTCCGGTGTTGAAGTCAGAGCTGCTCAGCGGGTTTTTGGTTCCCAGACGCGTCGGCGAGCCTAGCTCTTTCCAAGTGGGAAGACTCTCCACACAATCTGCTACTTAACAGGGGGGCTGCTCCCAGCTCTGCCTGCCCCCGCCGCGAGCTCTTACGACATCCAGTCGGGCCAAAAAATGATGTGTAACCTCTCCGAAAGCGCTGCGAGACAAACACACACACACACACACACAGAAAGAGAGAGAGGGAGAGAGAGACGCACACACACACACACACACACACGGAAACTTTTACATAGTTTTCTGCATTCCTTTCCGGTGATGGAGGGCTTCTGTGCGAGGAGGAGAGAGGGTGCGCGCACTAAGATCTGCTTTTTCGGGAAGAGGGGGATCAGAGGAGGGAAACTGACAGAGTTTTTTTTTTTTTTTTTACCCCCCTCTCTTTTTTTTCAGAACGTGAATCAATGGGAAAATATTACGCAGTCTAAGTGAACTAAACCTCAAATCAGTCTTTTCCTTTTTAACGCATCGCTCCAGCTTTTCAGGGACCGAGAACAGAGGCTTCTGGGTCGAACCAGGACTGATATATAGACTTAATTAACACAGAAGCTGGTCATTATTATAATAAGGCTACTCCTTATTTCATTTTTGATGCATTTAAAGCCTAAAATTTGGTTATAGTGTCTCCAAAGTCGAAAGGAAGCCCAGAATTGATTCCTCATCTTCCAAAAGTTTAAAATCTGGAGCAAAAACCTCTAAAGATTTAGTGTGATGTCTAAAATCCAAGTGGTAAAAGGTGACAACATTTCACTGGAACATTTTTGTTTGAGTTAAAGCCTGTAAATCGTCCACTTGTCTTAATGTAGGAGCTCCTCGGGACGTTCAAACACCTGTAGATGTTTCTAGAAGTGTCAGACTCGGAGCTGCCTCCAGTATATCTGCTGATCTGCTGCTCTGCTGCTGCAGCTGCACAGACTCTCACAGTTTGAGCGTTAAGTCACTGAGTCTGCACTGGTGAAATCGGCCAACACAGTTGTGCTGATTGTTACAACACCAGCAGCAGCAGCAGCAGCAGCAGTGTATGAGTGTGTGTGTTAGTGTGTTATCTGACACAGCAGATTCCTCAGCGCTGATCGGAGCAGGAGCGGCTGCAGCTCCTCTGGTGACTTCCAAGTGTTAAATGGTGTGTTGTGTTGTGTTAGAAAAGTGACTGCACTGCACCCTGTAACTTGGGGGGAAAACAAGGGGTGGCACTCACAGAATTTACTGTACTTACACCTGGTGTCTTCTACTGTTAGTCCAGAAAATCTTGTGAATGTTCCCCCCTTTGCAATCCTGAGTTAAAGGGTGCAGTCATTCTTCGGCTTACCAAGAAGACACTGTGCCCTCTGACTCAGGATTGTTACAATCACTGATGTGTTTAGGTATAATAAGTCTGGTGAGTCTTGGCTTTTTTTGGTAAGCCCTTGTGGGAAAGTGAAAGCACCCTGTAACCCGTTTAATCCGGCAACAACTGTCAGGATTGTAGAGGATACCACTTGCAATTACAATTAATTCAGTGGATGTTGTCAGGGGCTTACCAAAGAGAGACTAGACCCTCTAACTCAGGATTGTTAATGATCACTGATGTGTGTAGGTATATAACTGTAGGCCTACTTGTTCTCATTTAAAGCAGAAGTAAGCGGAAGGTTTGTGTTAATATAAGTCTTAAATAGTTCTATCTTCCGACAGCAATCACTTACATAGAGTGTTTGGTCTGAAACACGGGTCTGTCAGTCACTGCTCTGCTGTAAGCCGAGGAGAAAACTTTCCTTGTATCCTACAACCTTTATCCAATGAGGAGAGAGAACGGCATAAAGGGGCGGTCCTCTCTGTGTGTGCACGCCAAGGGATGCGTGAATGTGGTGACGTAGGGACGAGGACGGGGACTGCTAACTCCATCGGCTGACAGGAAGTTAGCCAAAACGACCAGATCGCTTACTTCTGCTTTAATATGACATGAAACCTATCCGCATTTATTCCCTCATCCTCATAAAATCATTGAAACGGAAGCGAACTAGAACAATATCGATGCGTTTTTCGTCAAGTCTCGTCTCTTTTTGGTAAAGCCCCTGTCAACAAGTGACTGCACCCTCTAACTCAGGATTTTCTGCATTTTCTGCAGTAGAGGACATCCGTTAATTCAGTGGATGTCACCCCTTGCACCTCCTTTAACTCAGGACTGTTATGATCACTGACGTGTGTAGGTAGGCTATATAACTGAAGGCCTACTTGTTCTAATTGAATATGACATGAAATCTTTCTGCATTTATTCCCTTATCCTCATGAAATCATTGAAACGGAAGCGAACCAAAACAATATCTATGCATTTTTCGACAAGCCCCTGCTGAAAGGTGACCTTTAACTCAGGATTGTAAGGGATTTTCTGGAGTAATAGTAGAAGACCTTTCCCTACCTATGCAGTGTTGTGGACAGATGCTGACATAAGGAGCAGAATCAACAAGGCAAGAGTGGTGTTCAGGAAGCTCAGGAAGATCTGGAGCTCCAAAAACATCTCAACAAAACACCAAAATACGCAACTTCAACTCCAATGTGCAACAGGTGATACTGTATGGATCTGAGACTTGGAGGACAACTAAACACACAACACACAGGCTGCAAACATTCATCAACAACACCTGCCTCAGGAGAATACTGCACATCTGGTGGAGAGACAAAAAAGTGAGCAATGCAGACCTGTGGAAAAGAACAAGCCAGGATCCCACTGACTTACAAATTCGAAGGAGAAAGCGGAGAAAGCTTGGAGATTGGCCACACCCTAAGAAAACCTGCCACGAACATAACCCGACAAGCCCTGCAATGGAACCCCCCAAGGGAAAGGGAAACAAGGTCGCCCCGGGAACAGCTGGAGAAGAAGTGTAGAAAGGGCAGAGAGTAGGCTCAACTGGGGTGACCTCGAAGGAACTGCAGAGAACCGTGTGAAGTGGAGGACATTCATCAACGGACTATGCCCCCAAGAGGAGCAATGGACTTAACTAACTAATAGTAGAAGACAGTAGATGAAAGTACAGTTAATTCAGTGGATGTCACCCTCTGCAATCCTGAGTTACAGGGTGCAGAGACTTTTCGGCAGGGGCTTACCAAAAAAGAGACCATTAGTTATTTTTTTCTTGTGTTCAGACAATGAATCATTCTTGACTTCATTGTCTGAACACGAGAAAAAATTACTAATATATACGAGAAGACAAAATGAACATAATGAATCTAAAAAAGAGACAAGTCTTGCCGAAAAACGGCAAAGACTGCACCCAACAGTTCGCATTGGTTTGCTTCCATTTCAATGATTCTATGAGGATAAGGGAGTCAATCCAGAAAGGTTTGATGTCTTATTAAATAATAATAGCAAAAACAAGTATGCCTACAGTTATATACCTATCCACATCAGTGATTAGTCTCTTTTTGGTAAGCCCCATGCTGACAAGTGACTGCACCTTCTAATTTAGGATTGCAAAGTGGAGACATTCACAGGATTTTCTGCAGTAACAGTGGAGGACACCAGATGCCAAAACAGTAAATTCAGTGACTGTCACCACCTTAATTCCTGAGTTTTTAGGGTGCAGTCTCTTTCTGGCACAACACAACACCTAGAGCGAGTGATAACACTCTCAAGATTCCTCAGAGATCCCTGAGGGAGGGTGTTATCAGAAGCAGCAGCAGAGTTTAATAACCGGATTAATTATTATTCACATCAGGACACGTTTCTAATTATTAAAGCTTCAAACACTGATGATCCTTGGAGGAATCAGTTGGGTCTCGGCCGATTCCTTTGTAAACGTCGCCCCCTAGTGACGGAGCCGGGAGGAACATGCTGAACGGACTGAAGTGTGAACAAACTGCAGGTTCAACAAGTTCATCTGAAAACATGTTTCTGCCAAATGAATAATCACTATCACATTTTCTGCCGCTGCTGCAAAACTACAACTGCTAATAAAGATGAATTCATCAGTGGACTCAAATATTGAACAAAAGGTGAGTTTTTCATAACATCTGAGGTTTAGGGCGACTGAAACGAGGTTAGAGAAATGATTGAAAATGACATAAAGGACAGAAATCAATGTTTTTTAACCTGCAAATGAAGATTTTAAGGGTAAAAAGTTTTTAGGATTGTATGAAGTCTTTTTGTACCACATGTCTTGCTTAAAGTTGCATTGCAAGTACAATTCTGTATTAATATTAGTCACATACAGGCTGTGTCATGAAATTCTGGTTGTTTTCTTATATCAAACTGAGTTGAAATCATTCCTAAACCACTGGGAGTCTGTATAATTCAACTGCATTACATAGATTGTGTTTTTTTGTCTGGTTTTCATTGGTTCCACCTCCTGCTGAGGAAATGGTCCCAGTGAAAAGGTTAGTTCAGGATTATTAAAGTATTAAACACACACTCTCTCAAAAGGTTTGAGTCATGAGATTTTTTATTTGATCCTCAGGTCATCATAGAGTAACAATAAAATAAATATTGATCCCATGAACATGAAACAAAACATCCCACCACGACAGAAAACACAGGGGCCGACACAGCTGAGCTGAGAGGCGGCTGGCCGGTTTTTTAAAAAGCAGGTAAACGGCGGCTGAAGCAGCGGAGGTTTTAGTGCTTCTTCTGAGGGAACGCAGCCTTCCACAGCTCGTACAGGAGGTATCCAGTTCCTGCAAAGACACGATCAGAGTCAGCGACACGTCACAGTGACGACACATAATGATGCTTATTGGTTCTTCCTATTGTATTCTGCGTTTAAATTCTTTTAGGGCAGAAAGTAGTCTTATTTTTTGTTTTGTTTTGTATTTCCCAACTGTTTTCTCAGATATTCATTTGTACACATCACAAAATGTCTTCAGACGACTAAATTGACTTGTGTAGCATTGTGTAATTCAATAAGCACTTTAAAACACCATGAAATCAGCATATCCGACTGACTTCTGGAAGTTTGACTTATGATCAGCAATTTAAAAAAGAAAATAAATGAATAAATCTCAAAACATTTCGATTTTACAACCACATAAAGGCAGTGGGGGGAAAGAAAAAAAACTGCAACAAGAAATGTGTTCATGTTTTTGCAAATACAAAATATTAATTGATTCCAATAGATCTAAAATATTAATTGATTCCAATAGATCTAATTTTCTGTCAAATAACAGATCAACTCCTGAATTTTCTCATCTTTTTCCAAATCATCACTTTGAGTTCTGGTTTAATGTGTTTCCCCGTTTCCTCTTGACATTTTATAGATGAGAAAACAAAGTAATCATGAATCTATAATAATCATCAATGAATGACTGCAGCTGCAAACTTCCAGCTCAGGCTGCAAAAATATTATTGGCAAAAAAAAAAATCTAAACATCTGTATGAACCACAATTTGATCTGAGGGACACACTGATACCGACTCAAACTGTCAATAATCAGTGATTAATAATTATTGGTTGATGTTTCCTGCTGGTCAATTAGCATTAAAATATTCATCAAGCTTCATCTTCAACCTGCATTTTAACTAGAGAAATCAAAAATTAAAAAGATAATTTTATACAAATTGAATCTTAACTCAGTTTTAATTTATGAGCTTGGATTTAACAGATTATATTTTTACAAAGCTCTGCAGAAACCTGAGTATTAACTCTTTATGAACTGGTCGACCTCCACAACTTCACCGATTCTGTGAAACACATTTTTAAAAAGCAACACCACGTTGTGTTTAAGAGTCAAACTCTTGACTCTAGTTGAGAACAGAGCGACACAGTGAGAGCGTGAAGGAGACGACGACACACAGGACACACTGGCAGCAGGAAGGGGATTAGTTCAGTTTGAAAACATGCACATTATGTTATTTTGATTCCTCCTGAGCTCCTCCATCATCATCATCATCATCAGCTGGTGGCGGTGGCTGCAGCAGCGGCGCGGTGACACTACAAACTACTCCAGCGTTTCAGCCGCCTGAAAACGACGACGACAGCGACGCAGAAGCTGAAATCTCTACCAGGAAAATAAAAAATTAAATCTAGGGCGTTTTTTATAGCCAATACCTGATTAGCTCATTAAAGGTCAGCGTGTAGCACATTAGTCATTACATTAGACACATCAGCTTCTTGCCTGTCGTCTTTGTCACGAGGTGACCTTGGTCCTGGTGTCAGTATAAGAAGAAGCTAGACCGAGTTCCTGAACCTGATCCTCCGACAGCTCAGTCAGCAGGAACCAGGCGGGAACAAGAGGTCGTTACAGGAGGAGAAGACACAGCTCTAAACACTGATCCTGAGTCAGTCTGGAGCTGCTTCTACATCTTTACACGAAGAGCTCACCTTCATCACTGCTACTTTATTTAAATATGTAATGTAAATTAAATAAAAGAGAGAAAAGAGATGGAGTTGAAGATCAGACAGAAAGACGAGTTTCTCCTTCTCTCTCACCGAAGATGGTGAGTGTCATGGTGGCTCTGTAGAGCAGAGCGTCGGCTGGTCCTCCTTTTAGATGGATGGGCAGCCCGTTGTCTGCCTGCAACACACACGAGATGGAGAAAAAAAAACAGTTGGTTAGTTTTTGTTTGATACAAATAAGGGAAAAATTTGATAAAATAAAGACTTGACCCAAATAGTTTTCACTTGACCGGATTTTCTTTCTCGACTTAAACCAAATCGAGACAAATCTGAGTTTTTAGGCTTATAAAAGGAAACGCTTCTCATGACTTCCCTGCAGTGAAAGCTTCATTGTTCACCATTCAAATGGATTTTTAGAGAAGCATAAAGACCAAACTGCACTTTAATTTTTTTTAATATATTTTTTGGCGTTTTTGCTTTTATTTGATAGCACATAGTGAGAGACAGGAAAGGGGGAGGCAGAGAATACAAACTGGGGACGTAGCCTCTACATGGGGCGGCCACCTTAACCACTGCGCCACGCACCGTCCCGACCAAACTGCACTTTCATAATAACACAGCTACAACAGTTATCTGTGTTTGTCTTATTGTGATCACACAGGAAATGAAAAGTGTCTCACTTGTGACCACAGCACTCGCATGCACACGGCTCTATGACAAACCGATCTAATGCAAACTCATCTTACACACATGTAAAGATGCTTTTATAATAAAAACAAATATCTAATGTGACTGAAACCAAGCCTTAAATTCAATAATCCAACTGAACTTTATCACTCTGTGCAGACATCAATAAAAAACACAAGAAGATGCTGGGACAGATAATTATTACTGAACGTTTGTGTCTAAAGTGACTGGATCACAGCGATAGGACCGGATCAACACAGCTGGAATCATTCACATCTGCTCGTCCTGGGGAATGGACCACAGTGAAACAAGAAGGTGAAGGAGTTTTGATGACGTGTCGTTCACTATAATCCAGTTAAAAAAGCCCAAAACAACCACAAACTGTATCACAACAAACACGGAGGAGTGTTGTCCTGCAGGAAGTGCAATAAGTCTGGGATTTACCCTGAAAATATCTAACAGGTAGAGAATTTAATCAGCCCCAGAGAGCCACGTCACAACAATGAGATTAGGTTCACAATATAATCTAACTAACTACAATTAAATACATCAGTGTTAATCACTTGGAGGGGGTGAAAGCTGAAGTCTCTTTATCTTATTCCATGACCCGGGGCTTGTTTTAGGAAACCAACACCGTCCTGAGGGGACACACACATAGTTTATATACTGTGTGTGTTAAAGGGGTTGGTGTCAGGTCTCTAAACGTCCTCGCGCTCAGCTGATGTAAAAAGAAACTATAACGACAAACGTGTGTGAAGTCACTCAGCAGAAAATACACACAGCCAATAAACGCACAGCACATATGCTTCTCCTTTCGTATATCATCTACCATCATCAGCTGATCAGTGACCTATATTAGCAACACTACGACCTCCATGTTGGTATGGATACATAACACAAGGTGATGAAACACCAGGGAAACCAAGGACACACTGACCTACTTCACCACACTAGTGTGAAAAGGTAAAGAAGATGGTCAGAAAGTATAAAAACACGGCGTTAACAACCACTACTGAGACTAAACATCTTTGGTTTTAGTTGAAAAATAAAGACTCGACTCCAAACGCTTTCACTTAGACCAGATTTTCTTTCTCTTCGTCATCCCAATCGAGACAAATCTTGAGTTTTTAGGTTTATAAACAAACATTTCTCATGACTTCACCGCAGTGAAAGCTTCATTGTTCATAAAAACCTGGGAATGGGTTGAACAGTTCCGTTTGTCTGACTTTATTTAATGGTTCCTCATTTGTGACCTCAGCACTCTGCACACGGCTCGATGACAAACTGATCTAATGCAAAAACTCATCTTACACACATGTAAGGATTGTTTTTAACATCTAATGTGGCTGAAACCAAGCCTCACATTCAATAATCCAACTGAACCAGTGGACGTGGATGGAAATAAAACCACTAAATGTCCGGTTTAACATCTGTATCAATGACACAGCTGATTTACTGCACAGTCACAGTCACAGAGTGAAGGAAACAAAAGAGCCGGTGGTTTGATCAAACAGTGTAAAAACCACAGAGTCACTGAGCTGCAGGTGAAACTGTCAATACCCGACCTGAGGCGGTTTGTTGTTCAGCTCAGGACGCAGAAGACGACCACTCAGCCATTTTTAAACCAACAATTCATCTAAAAGATTAACTCTGAACTCTCCTCCTCTGTGTCTCTAACCCTCCTCTCCTCCATGTGCATCATTTGTTTTCAACGAAGCCGGTGAGAAATCAATCCATGGAGCGGTGGATAACGTTATTTATCATCTACCATGTTACCATGTGTATATCTGTGTAGTCTTATCTGTCATGAAAAAAAAATATTACAGGTAAGGGGGCGCTGGAAAGCAGAGAGCCTCCATTCTCCCTGGAACTAGTTACAAGTCATTGATTTAACCAGCACTAGGACTCTGGAGCTGGTTAATTCAGGTAAAAATCCAGCATAGTTCCTCTTTAAAGAGGGTTTTCTTGGTAGTTTTTCCTCAGTGGATGTGTCGGTCTGAAGGACAGAGGGTGTTGTCATGATGCTGTGTAAAGTCCTTTGAGGCAAACTGAGGCTATACAAATAAAAACTGCCTTGTCTTTTTCCTTGTTCAGCCATTTTTTAACCAGTAATTCAACTTAAACAACACGTATGTTTCATATACACGTGTGCCTCGACTCTGTGCTTATTATAAATGAAAGTTTAATAGTATAGTTGTGTATATATGGTCTGTTTGTTGAGTTTTTTAAATTTTTTACCTGGAACTGCTTCTGTTTCTCTGGGACTTTGTTGGTCTGCCGGCGGACGGAGCTGCTGATGCTCCGCCGGGCCACCTGCTGTATCGCCTGGAGGAAGATGATAATAATAATAAAACACACAGTTACAACATGGATTAACAACAGTTGAGTTCATTTACATCCACACTGCGGTTAGAAAGACAGGTAATAAGCCGTGTGAAGCGGCCAGAGGGAAGCAGCAGGAGGATGCTAGGCTAACACGTTAGCTCCTCCGACGTCCTACCGGTTTGACTTTGACCTCTAAAACACCGTTTCAGGTTAAAAAAGTGGCCGCTGTGTTTGCTCCCAACGCTGCGTTAGATGACTAATAACTCATTCAACCGATAAGAGACAAAGCAACACGGTGAGATAGAAGCTAAAAGTTAAAATAAGGAACTTACCAATGCGTGTCTGTACATCTCCTCAGTCTGTCACACAACAAGGACACCGGAAAACTTCACTTCCGGTTTTAGCGGCTTCTGCTTCTTCTTCTTCTTCGCGGGTGTAATGACGGCAGCCTGCTCTCTGGCGCCTCCTGAGGCCACCAGCGGCTCAGCGCTCAGCTAAAGGCTCAGTTCACCAAAATTACAGCAAAATACATTCTTTATTATATATTTTTCAGACACTGATGCTTTTGAAATATACTTTATTCTGAAATCTGAAATCAGCAAATTTATTATTATTACTACAAAAACAGCTTCATCAGCCGTCAATTTCTACTTTTCTTACCTCTGAATTTACAGCACTTGCTGATAAATCTCATATTTATACTGTATATTTGATTCACTTTTACTTATATAGACTTTTCTCTTTCAGTATGTTAGTTATTATTTGTTTATTTTACTGCTATAGTGCTGAGACCTGAGTACCGCATCTCGTTCCTCATGTTTCATCTATCTATCTCTATCTATCTATTGATCAATAAAAAAAAAAGTAGACCAAACTTTTCAATTAAGTTATTTAAGTTTATGCGGATGACTTTTCTATGCTAAATAATACATTATAATAAAAATATTGCAAATTTCCTTAATTTGTAAATTAATTCACTTCACTGTTAACTGTGGCGCTAATCAGTGCAGTTTTATTTTGGGACTTTTTTTTTTTTTTTTACACAAGGCTGAGGAATATTTGTTTAATTTGAAACTTATTGTTAATTTTTACAAATAATTGTATTAGTCAGAACACTGAAACTGATAAAAAAAATAAAAATGACATGAACCTGGAGATTTAATTTTTTCTTTATCACAATCAATTTTAACATTTTATTTACACATTTTTTTTCAGTCATCAGATAAAAAATGATGATATTTTGCTTATGCATATCATTATATTGAAGTGTATTTTATAAGGTACACTATAAAACTTCATCAATGTATTCAAATTTTGGTCGAAGGTAGTGTGGATTTTTATAAATTTTCTTGAATTTCCTTATTTCTTGGTCTAATTATTCTTCTATTGTGTTTGTTTCACTCACATTTCACCCATTTCTCTTGCTCCTGCGTTAAATTTAAATTATTCAAACAAGCAAAGTGAAGCCCAAACGTTTTCATTTTAATGGCAAATTTATTCATTTAAAGCAACAATACAACACAGATGAAGTATAAAAAAAAAGGCAAATATCAAGTGCAAAAGTTCAAAGAATCGCAGGTGACGAAACAAACATTCAAACAAAGTTAACAACACAGTTTTCACTCGGCACATTATAACATGCAGCAACTGTTGTAGAAGTGTTTTAATGTAAAATCTTAGTTCATTGGCAGAGTGCGTTAGTGTGTGTGTGTGCATGTGTGTGCGTTAAAGACGGAGTGTTTAGTGCAAATGCAGACCGACAAACATTTAACCACATCACACTGAGTTACTGCTCTACCATGCTGCACTGATAAACTTTTATTGTTCCACGTAAAAAACGACAATGTTCATGATTTGAACTTAAAGCTCCTCAGATCAAGGCAGCAGAAACTTTTACGCCCACGTTACGTTACGTTACGTTACGTTACGTTACGTTCGGCTCAAACCCCCTGAGGTCCGGCGTCGGCGTGCAAACACCCGGCTCCAACAGTGCAAACATTTCTCAAATATCTAAAATAAATACAAAAAAATAAACATGTTATTTGTTACACGTTTTTGTTTTGTGCTCCCTCGGACGTGGAACTTGCTCTGCACGTTTTTTTTGTATTTTCTTTTTCTTTTTTAAAGTGCAACAACTCGGTTTTTAGTGTAAAAAGCAGGACAACGACGACGAAAACGACGAAAACGAGGCACAAAGACGCTGCAGCCGGCGGCAGCTCGGTGACGATCACGACGATCAGCATCTCCGTTACGTTAGCATGCAACTCAGGACTGACGGGACTGAGGCTCAGTTGGAGATAGGGTTGCAAAATTCTGGGAATTCCAAACTTTCCATGGGAATTAACGGGAATATATGGGAATAAATCCGAAATTTACAAAATTGAAGGTAATATTTTACTCAACATTCATGTTTTTGTTGTTCAGTGAAAGAATTGATTGTTCATACAAGAACTGAAACTTGATAAAGTTCTACTCACAAATACATAAATCTGTTGAAATGTCATGTTTTTTAATTGTATTGTTATTTTGCATGGATGTCTGCTTATGACAAAACAAAATGTTTTCATTTATGTTTGGATATGATACAGTTTGTTTAAAATTACCCCCAATTTCCAGTTAATTCCCATAAATTCCCTAATAATTCCCATAAATTCCCCAATTTATCGGAAATTTACTGTTAGTTTTCCGCCCCTTTGCAACCCTAGTTGGAGATGTCGGCACTGTTGTTGCGGTTGCCGTACTTGTGGTGGATGATGAGCAGCACGACGCCCAGGAAGAAGCAGACGGAGCCCACGGTGATGTAGGCGATGCCCAGGAACGGGTTCTTTCCTCCCATCCAGGAGATGGTGCTCAGGATCATCCGCTTCCGGCCCTCGAAGCTGCGGACGGGATAATCTGAGAGTTCAACCAGTTAAAGAAGACAACAAAAAAAAGAAGAAAAAAAAAGGCCCCGATGGCGTTTACACACCACACTGACCTCAGGGAAACACACACACACACACACACATACACATCTGAACAGGATACATCAACTGTCTTGTTTTTTAAAGGCTTAAATAAACTAAATGTGCAAAGCAAGCAGTGAGTCAACTTCACTTCACTCTGATCTTTACACAGCTGTGGTGCAAATACCACAAATAAAAAGAAAGAAGATGTTTGACGTTGTGAAAACACAATCAAGACTTCTTTCTGTTTTCATAACTTTGTGTTTTTCCAAATAAACTTCATCTTCCACCAAGTCAAAATCTGCACAATCTCAGCTAATTATTTCTGTAAAGTATAACAGAGGTTTATACACGGCCCATAAAACAAGAAAATAAACTTGATTTTTTTCCCACTTATTTTTATAGATAAGCTGCAAAACCTCACATAAGAATCAATAATTCAAGTTAGAAAACTGCACGTGTATGTGTTCAGGTTGTTCTTGAAGCTTCTATTTTGATCTGATTGTGAGTTTTTGCTTGTTTTCCTTGAAAAACCAGCTCCACCAAACCTCACTCCTCACTCTGTTGCTCTCAAACAAACAGCAGCACAGTCTCCATCTAGATCAGACAGCTACGGAGGCTCATTATGGGATTTCTTGGTTTCCCTCATCAAACTCATCAAATACACAATCCAACAACTCCACAACATTGTTTTAGACGGAAATTCATGCAAAACCGCTGATGCACGTTGCCTTCAGGGACAGTTTTTCATCAAACAGTCTCTGCATTTCCCTCTAAAACAACTCTGTCTGGTAACGTTGTGTTATTATCTCATAGCGTGGTGAATGTGCAGGTCACAACTTGTCCACCAGAGCGTTGTGGAGTTGTTGGATTGTGTATTTGATGAGTTTGATGAGGGAAACCAAGAAATCCCATGAGCCTCTGTAGCGTAGCTCTGAGCAGCTCACGGCTCTGCTCCACCGTTCTAAAAATAGCTTGCACCGACAATTAAAGGTAACAAACCTACTGCTATGACTATAGGGATTATGGCAATGGGCCAATTTGCCAAAACGTTGAACTATCCCTTTAACCCCATTGAGAATCTTTGAAAAATAAATCCAACTTTGTGACATTGCAGAAGCTTTTTGAAACGATGCCACATTCAAATGCTGAAATCAAAGCTATGTATTTCTTTGAGGAGAAGGATACTGTAAACGATCTCCAGCGTGTAGTTTCCCCGCATCAGCGTCGGCACCATGTTGTTCTTCTTGTGGATGATGCGGTAAAGTTTGCGGAAGGTCGGCAGAGCGGCCGTCCTCATCCACACGATGAAGTCCTCGTTGATGAAGCCGTTGTTCTGCTGGTCCGAGTCCAGGTCGTAGACGGGCCGCCTCCAGTTCACCGGCTTGGTCGTTCCTGAGTTCAAGAGGGAGATTGATCGGTGATTGATAATTGATTATTGAATTATGGCATATTCTTAAAGGGATAGTAGCATTTTTTTAAAGTGTGGTTGTATGTACAAATAGCCCCTAAGTACTTTAATTGCAGTGGAAGACTCTGCACTCCTCCCGTTAGCAATGCCAGCCCATAGCCCTGCCCAGAGATTTACAACATACAGTGTTGTGAACAGACCCAAAGAAACGGCCTATTTTCGCGGCCTAAAAGAGGTTTTACCTGAAAAAAAAATACACAGTTCCATTGTTCACTATAATATAATTTTTTCCAGCCCTTCAAAGTGCAGGAAAAACACAGTTTTATTTGGACCTAACCAACTGCTGATCGGAGGGCGCTAACCCTGGGCGGAGGGATACGTGAGTTGGTTAGGTAGGTAAAATTATATTATAGCGAACAATGGAACTGTGTTTTTTTTCTTTCAGGTAAAACCTCTTTTAGGCCGTGAAAATAGGCCGTTTCTTTGGGTCCATTCACAACACTGTATGTTGTAAATCTCTGGGCAGGGCTATGGGCTGGCGTTGCTAACGGGAGGAGTGCAGAGAGTCTTCTACTGCAATTAAAGTACTTAGGGGCTATTTGTAGATCATACAACCCCACTTTAAAAAAATGCTACTATCCCTTTAATAATGCTTTGATCACGAATAGTTTTTCTGTCCGAAGTTTCTCCTCATTATTCGGGAGCTTTTTTCTAAAGAAAAAGAAACGTTTGGATCTGCAACAACAGCACATAACCAGGTGATTCTGGTTCACACTCCAACACAGTAGGTGGCGCTAATGCAGTTTAACGTTGGTGCGTCCGCCATAGAAGTACAACACGAGTAGAGCGCCAAACACGTTAGGGTTGCTAAGAAACAGCAACTCCCTGCATGCATTGCATTACAGTAGACCGGAAGTGCTCACCGATACTTCCAGGGTCACTGTTCAAAAACTTAGCATTTTTCTCATAGACAATAATGGGAAAAGAAGCTAGCGGCTATAAAACGGTGGATTTTTTTTTTGTGTGTATCACAACCCCCGCGAAATGATTCGTTTCACTACCAGAATTTTATCCATTCAGTCCAATTACGTTTGGAAAGTATAGAAGAGCCGCACAATTCAATTATTTTGTTCCCGTTCTAGTTAGCCGAGAGCTAAAGCGGAAGTTAGCCGGCTAGCTCGGCGTAGCACTAGCTCGACTGAAGTCAGTGCGCCCACTTCAAATACGAATACGAATTTTTTTTAAAAGCCTGAATCTGAATCTGAATAGTTGCTGTACACCCCTAGTGTGAGTGTTTCTCTGAATGCATGAATTCCTCCAATGTTTTGACAACCGAACCAAAGAGGCTCAAGATGTTTCAGGTTTAACATCTTCATGCTTTTCATCGTCTGGGTGGAAAAACTTCTTCTGCAGAAAACAACACATTTTCTCAGTTTTCTGGTCGTCGTGCAAACCGACACATGGTCGTCGTGTGTTTACAGACTTTTCTTCCTGGTGTGATGACGACACGGCCGGAGACTTTACATTGAATCCAGATAAGTTAACATTTTTGTGGGAGGTTTGGTGGCGCTAGCAGGAAGAGCCAGGCGGTCTCCTCTGTTCTTGTTTTTGTCAACAAAATCCCACAAAGAGACAAAACCCAGGAAGGTGTTTGTTTGTCTCATCGGTTCCTACAAACACCTGCTTATCATCGTCGTCTGAAGTTGGGGGGACTATTTTTAGTGGTGGATGGATACACATCTATGGCTTTAATGAATGTGTGTGTGGAGAAACAACTGTGCTTAATAAAATGGAAAGATCAGTCAGTTCAGAGGAAGTAAAGCTGCTGGGACCTTGGAAAACTGCCGTGAGGTTTGTGTTTTCTCCCGGGTTTCTGAACTTGACGTGTTTGTCGGTCCACCAGGCGATGCCCGTGGCCGTCAGCGCGATGGCAACCTTGGTGCCGTTGGGGTCGTTGTAAAACAGCTCCAATGTGTCTGAAAGAAAAAGACGTAAAGACTAGAAAACAGCTCTAAATACAGGGTTCCTACAGCTTAAGCCAAGTTAAATTTAAGACTTTTTTAAAGCCACTTGAAATGAAATTTAAGACCGACTTCACAATAAACACAAATGCAAAAAAAAAAAAACACCACATCAATTACATAGGGTTAGGGACAATTTTACCCACTTTCAAGGTAAAGTGACTGCTACATGAACATTGGATTGTGTCTCTTTCCAGCTGTCCTTTCAAAATAAATGCATAAAAAGTCCGGAAAAAAAAAAAAACACTGACTCGGGAGCTGGAGGCGGTGAGAGATTTAGCGTTGACGGCCGCCACTAACTTCTCTATGTCGAAATGTTACCAATTATTTTGAGATTTGAGACTAATTATAATCATAAAATCCCACTTACCATGTGTTAACATTTTTAAGGCCTTTGAAAAATTGATTTAAGACATTTTAATGCCAATTAAGGCCTTGTTTTTAGATTAATGAATTCAATGTCTTTTAAGACTTTTTAAGGATCCGTAAGAACCCTGTAAATAAGAAGATGAATGTTTGTTTGGTGAAGAGACACACAGAGAGAGAGAGAGGAGACTCACCGTTGAACATGCTGTTAGCGATGGCTCCACACGGCGCAATGGGCTTGTTCTCAGTGAAGGCATATGGCTCACACTCCTTACTGGGTTTCTGTGAATGAAGAAGATAAATGGCTCCACATGCTGGACACATCTAAACGCTGCAGCAACAACAACAAGAACAACAAGAACAACAAGAACAGCCCTTGTTCCTGCACAAGAATGTAGAAACACACATTGTTAAGAGTCTCCAGGTTCACCACAGGAGGAAAGAAAGTGACCACAAAGACCCGAGGCACCGAAAAATTAGGTTTTAAACCCGTTTGGTTGATGTGGACCAGGAGGGTTGATGCCACTGCAGCTCCACACTGAAAACAGCTGATTCTGTAGTAGAGATGAATCTCTCTGACATCGTCTGAATGAACAGTATCACACAGACGGACGGGCTGGGTGGGGTTTATGGCCAGTTTTAAAGGGATAGTTTGGCAAATTGGCCCATTGCCATAATCCCTATAGTCATAGCAGTGGGTTCATTACCTTTAATTGTCAGTGCAAGCTACCGTTCCCAGACAAGAGTTGTTTTAGAGGGAAATACAGAGACTGCTTGATGAAAAACTGTCCCTGAAGGCAACGCACATCAGTGGTTTTGCATGAATTTCCCTCTAAAACAACTCTGTGTGGTAACGTTGTGTTATTATCTCATAGCGTGGTGAATGTGCAGGTCACAACTTGTCCACCAGAGCGTTGTGGAGTTGTTGGATTGTGTATTTGTTGATGAGTTTGATGAGGGAAACCAAGAAATCCCATAATGAGCCTCCGTAGCGTAGCTCTGAGCAGCTCACGGCTCTGCTCCGCCGTTCTAAAAACAGCTTGCACCGACAATTAAAGGTAACGAACCTACTGCTATGACTAAAGGGGTTATGGCAATGGGCCAATTTGCCAAAATGTTGAACTATCCCTTTAACAAACGCACCCTCCTAGGAGGATTTATGGCAGGCTCCTGGTTTCCAGAACAACAAGTCAGTGTTGCTGTGTCTCTGTCCGTCATGTGACACTGAGACATTCCTGTTGTTGTTAGTGATTCATACCTTCAGAGATTCGAGGTCTCCGTTCAGCTGGCTGTCGTCTCTCGACTTCACGTAGCGACGGTGGTTTTGGTAGAAGTTGGACAGGCCGTAATACATGAAGACGTTGTTCTGTTGAAGAGAAGAGACGGGTGTTAAAAAGGGTGAAATAATGGATCAGATAAACTGTGGGTGTGAAATCTGGAGATCTGTGCATCTAAAACCACCTCCATGTCTCACCTCGTACGGTTGGTCCAGGTAGAAGGAAATCGAACAGGTGCACGGCCTCGTGCTGTTCCAGCTGAAGTTCTGGGAGCAGTTGAAGCACGGACTGGACATGTCCACTCCTGTGTAATCAATCTGTAAATATACAACACAGAAATGAAAGTTTAAAGCAGAGTAAGCGATCCGGTCGTTTTGGCTAATGCTGCGTTCCAGGCAGGCTTTTGAAACCGTAAATGACAGCTTCAAGTCACAACTTACGACTTTGTAGCATTCCAGGCAACCCACTCGTGTTTTTCCGACCTGTTTTACCTGTGAAAGTCACTATAACGGCCACTCGTAACTTCCGACCCGTGAACTCGTACCAGATCGAACTGGTACGACTTCACAGGTCGGAAAAACACGAGTTACGAGTTGCCTTGAATGCACCATAACAGTCCTCGTCCCTACGTCACCACATTCACGCGCGTCCCTTGGCTGCACACACAGCCCTTCATGCCGTTCTCTCTCCTCATTGGATAAAACTTGTAGGATACGAGAAAAGTTTTCTCCTCGGCTCAGAGCAGAGCACAGTGACTGACAGACCCGTGTTTCAGTCCAAACACTCTATGTAAGTGATTGCTGTCGGAAGATATTACTATTTAAGACTTATATTAACACAAAAATATCGCTTACTTCTGCTTTAACACAAATATTCCACTTACTTCTGCTTTAACTTACATAACTTGTTGTATGTCACTGTACGTCAAATTAACTGTCATTTTGTGGTATGCCATTGCGTTATGTTGGCCTATTGTCTCTATTCTTCCCTCTTTTGTGTCACTGTTGCTTTTATTGTCTATATTTGAATGTTATATTACCCCCCCTCTCACCTTAGGAGGTATTTTACCTCCTACCAGGCCATTGCCTTAATAAGAATGTATTCTTAGCAATTCTTGCCTGGTAAAATAAAGGTTTAACTTACTACCACTACTACTACCATAATCGATACTGTTATTGCTCTGTCATGTCAACGATAACAACTTACCTCGAACTCCTTGATGTTGTTCGACGTCACGTACAGGCCGATGCCGATGGGGATGAAGATGAGTCCGATGATGAAGAAGGCGGGCAGCACGGTGCCGGCGGTGAGGATGGGCTGCCACGCCGGGAGCCGCTGCTGCTTGAACGCCGTGTTCTCGGGCTTCTTGCTCCGCAGGCCGCCGCCGCCTCCACCGCCGCCTCCCGGTCCCCCAGACACCGTGATGTGTCCGTCCTCGTCTTTGGCGTTGTAGCTGGACGCCATCATGGTGACTGCTACTACTACTGCTGCTGCTGCTCCGTTAGCAACCGTTAGCTCCGTTAGCAACCGTTAGCTCCCCGTCCCCTAGCAACGGTCAGCTCAGGTAGCAACCCAACCAACCTCCGCTATTTTTGTAAGAAATGGCGGCTGTAATAACGTCTCAGTGACGAACGGCGACGAGTTGTGATGGTTTTTGTTAACGTCGCTGACGTAGTGTCATTTGTGTTTGTTAGATGTTTGGACACTTTTTTTTAGTCCATTACGACAATCGCCAGACGGCTAGCTGGCTACGGCGCTAGCAGCTAGCAGCTAGCCTCTCGACCGGTTCCTCCTCCAGCCAGGAAGTTTACAAACAAGTGAACGCACCGCGCAGTGACGTCACCGAAACAGACGAGGGGAGGGGGCTGCCTTCAAAGACTGAAATATGTAATATAGGCTAATGTAAAATAATAATAATAATAAAAACGACTGAAGTTATCATTACAGTCGATTATCCCACAACCTAATCTACATCTTATCATATCAAAAGATTATTGAGGTGGCTCAGAAACAATTAAAGCAGAAGTGAGTGGTCCGGTCGTTTTCGCTAATGCTGCGTTCCAGGCAGGCTTTTGAAATCATAAATTACAGCTTCAAGTCACAACTTACGACTTTGTAGCGTTCCAGGCAACCCACTCGTGTTTTTCCGACCTGTTTTACCGGTGAAAGTCACTATAACGGCCACGCGTAACTTCCGACCGGTGAACTCGTACCAGATCGAACTGGTATGACTTCACGGTCGGAAAAATACGAGTTTCCTTGAACGCACCATAACAGTCCTCGTCCCTACGTCACCACATTCACGGTGTCCCTTGGCTGCACACACAGCCCTGCATGCCGTTCTCTCTCCTCATTGGATAAAAACTGTAGGATACGATAAATGTTTTCTCCTCGGCGCAGAGCAGAGTGACTGACAGACCCGTGTTTCGGTTCAAACACTCTATGTAAGTGATTGCTGTCGGAAGATATAACTATTTAAGACTTATATTAACACAAATATATCACTTACTTCTGCTTTAAATTTAGTGCTGGTTAAGTTTATTTATTATAGATTATAATAAATATAAATTCAGCTGCAGGTGTCTCAGTCTGGTGGGCGGCCTGTTTGACCCACTGCTGCATTTACATTTACATCACAACAACTTGTGTGGTCAGGAACTACGACGGTTGCACAACTCATCTTCCTCATCTCCGTCTTTTTTTCAGACAATGTAAACGTGGTTGTGAAGTTGTGTTTTTATGCAACTTTTTTTGTAGTCTGTGGTCGTCACGGTCTGACTCTGACACTTGTTGCTATGTCAACCCTTCCTCCTCAGTTCTCAGAAAATGAAGGAGGAACCAAAATGTCCAAAGACCTGATCAGTGTCCTGATTACAAGAGAGGAAGAGCTGCAGCAGAGAGATACATCTTCACTGTGCATATAATTTATTCTTATCTATTTATTTTTATATTATTGAAAGTGTTTTTATATTGTATTTTTATAGTATGCTTGTTTGCACTGAAGGGGGGGAGGGCTTAAAATGTCGTTATACAGTGGTATAATGACAATAAAGGCATTCTGATCTGACATGTTTAACTTCCTCTCTTAATTTCATGCCGTCAAACATGTCACATGTCATAAACCGACCGTGAGATCAGACACAGTGTGAACCACAGCTGTTGCCATAGTAACATCTGTGACTCCAACCTCTTTAATTCTGATTGATGATATTACTGATCAGACAATTGTGTATCAATGAGTTGGCGGTGCCTTCAGTGTCAGTAAAGTTTCTGTTGTTGACCCCTTTGGGTGGTTGATGAGTCCACAGATCAGTTCAGTTGCTCCGCCCACATGGTGACAAACACACTTTGAGGAAGTGGCAAATATTTTGCCACAGATGATTTCCAGTGATTTCCTCCGTCAGGCGACAGATCACAAACTGATTAAGAGACGGACACACGAACGCACCATGGCTGAACTCAGGTGGATTCAAACATATTTTTCTCTGATCCTGCTGCTTCAGGCCACAGGTAAGAAAACATGACATCACTACTTCACACAACTGCTGCTGAGTCATTACAGCTTTTTAGTTTGATTTTCATCTCATGAGTTTTATCAACTAGTTGTGAAACAGCTGCTGTCCTTTTTGTCACTTTTATATTTCAGTCAATGGATTATGTTTTCATGGGGGGGGGGGGGGAGCTCTGAGTTCACCTTGTTCTCATTTCAGTAGTTTGTTGATGTTTCTCTCTCGTCTTCTCCTCAGCTGTGCATCAAGAGGTTTCCTCCCTGATCTTCAGACCTGGAGGTGACGTCACTTTGCCCTGTGGAAACATCCGAGATCGTCAGGGTAGATGTGACGGTACCACCTGGTCCTTCAAGTCTGATTCCAGATCAGTGGAGCTGTTTTCACGAGGGGCAGATTGGTGAGTCTGTTTGGTCTCTGCTGTCAAACTCAGCTCCACTGTGTTGTGTTGTTGTACACAGGTGCAGCGTGATGAAGATGAAAATGAAGGTCCAGTCCACTGTGAAAACTCTGACTCCACTGATCCACCACTTCCACACCAACATCAACTCACCAGGAACTAGAGGCTCCTCCTGGTGGTCGTATCCCTCCGCCACTCAGACTAGTTCCTCACTCGTCCAGTGTGTGTGTGTAAATGTTTAGTTTGTCTTTGAATGAGATTCCAGCCTGAACAGAGACTCTGTAGGCTATTAGAAGTGAAAACTGTATAATGTGCTGATCACGCAGTGTCTGTGTAGCGGTTTTGGTACTCATCATTGCGTTGTGTAGTTTTAACATATGAGGCAGACCTTCACCGTTGGCAATCTCGCCGTTTATTTTTCACATGGACTGACCTGGCAGAGGAATCAACATTACAGTCAGTCCAGTTCTTCTTCTCACACATACATACAAATGTAAAAATGTAAAATGAAAAGAAAGTGCAGGTTAGCTAACACGTGTAGCCCTAGCCATTTTGTAAACAAAAACAAGAGAAAAACACGTCAACTTTTCATGAAAAAGGACATGCTCGACCGTTCGGGAGCTATGTGCTTAAGAAAATACAACTTAACATAATCCTTGACATCCTTCTCCATCCCGATCCAGTAAAACTGCTGTCTAGCCAAGTAGAGCGTCCTCTTCTGACCTGCCTCATCGTGGATACCTTTCAGGACCTTATTTTTTAGTTGAATGGGCACGACATACCTGTACGTCTTTCTCTCTGTCACAACATCCTTCGACGTGCGATACAGAACACCTGCTTTGATGGTAAGTTGTTCCCAGTGCCGGAGAAGCCACAAGGCTTCAGCTGGCTCACGGGGGCATTCTCGTCTCGACGGACGTCTCTGACGTTCCACAAAGTGGAGCACCCGACCCAAGCATGGATCAGCACGTTGCAACGATGTCAGTTTGTCTATGGGAAATCAGACAGGTCGGAAGGCAGAAGTGACTGAGTGAGTTGCGGCAAACAGACTGCATGAGGGGGCAAGCAGTCGTTCTCCAGGGAGTGTTCAAGAACAACTGACACAGCTTTTGAGGCGATAGGAGGGTGTTGGGGCACTGCTACTGCACTGTTGGAGGCCACAGTCAAGGGACGATGCTGCAGGCGGCTGAGAGGATCACAGGACAACCGAAAAGCATCCTGCACACAGTCAGGTTCCAAGGCATTTGCTGCCTCCAAACGTGCACCATAGGGGACTGTAGTGAGTCGGTGGAGAACCCTGGGGTGCACAAAAGGCTCACGGCTGAGGGCGTCCGCCACCACATTCTTAGGACCAGGAATGTATGTGACAGTGGTGGTCCTGTCACTATGCCTCCAATTGATCATGCGCCCTGGCTACTTGGCCAAGGGGATGTCCCTTTGGGTGACTGGCAAGCGCGCATGACTCCTACCCGGGAGGTGTGGGGTCAATCCCCGCCCGAGCCCTCTTCACCTTGCCACATTCTGGCGTTGTTGGCAGGATCCATGTAGCACTAGGGGTGGGTCCATGGATTCCTAATGTGTGGCAGCCTGCGTGGAAGCACGAGGACATGCTTGTGAAAAGAGGGGGAGAGATGTGACAGTGGTGGTCCTGTCACTATGCCTCCAATTGATCATGTGCCCTTGGCCAAGGGGATGTCCCTTTGGGTGACTGGCAAGCGTGCATGACTATTACCCGGGAGGTGTGGGGTCAATCCCCGCCCAGGCCCTGTTCACCTTGCCTTACCTTATCTGATGTGAAAGTCATATGGGGCCAGTTTCGACACCCACCTCTGCTCACAGGCGTCCAGCTTTGGTTTACTGAGAATGTAAGTGAGCGGGTTATTGGTCCATACAGTGAATTGGTGACCTCTCAGCCAATGGTTGAACTTGTCACACACAGCCCACTTAAGTGCGAGGAAATCCAGCCTGTGTGCTGGGTAGCGAGACTGGGCATAATTCATCGACTTGCTGGCAAATGCGATGGGCCTTGCTACATCATCACCATCACGACCCTAATCCACAGGGGTGCTGCATTTAATTACCATAGGACAAACAAGTTTTTGTGTTGTGTGGTGAGTTTTTTATGGCAAGCGGAATCACATTATCTCTTAACTGCGTTACATCTGGTCTCAGTGCATTGTGCATGTTTCAGTAGAGCTTCACTGTCTTTGCTGTAGATGTTGATCTTCTTCTTTAAACTCTGTGAAACTGGATCACTCAGGACACAGACGCTGATGCTCTTCTTGTTTTACTCTGCAAACTTATACAGTCTCCATTTGTTTAATTAATTTCCCTTTTCTGTCTTCATTCCTAATTTCTTGCTCAAATTCAATTTTCAAGAAGAAAATATGAAAAATTAAAGGAAGATGAGGCGGAGTCCCACAGGGCTGGATTCTGGGGCCTCTTCTTTTCAAACTCCATCTCAAGGGTTTGAGTAAGGGAGGAGTTTTCATTCAAATGGTGCACTACTGGGCACCTCAGTACATTAAAATTAAGTTGCACACGTCACGTCACATCACCAACTGATCATGAGGTCAGACACCGTGTGTGTGAACTGCAGCTGTTCTTAGCAGTAATTAATGGCAATTCTACTACTACAACTTGTTATTATGTCTATTTTACTAGACAGTTATTTCTTGGCTATATTTCTCAACATTACTACACAATTGACCATTATTTCTAGGCTATTTATACACAATTAAGCATCATTTCCTAGCTATATTTCTTAACATCACTATGAAATTGAATTTCTCGACATTGCTACGTAATTAACGGCCTGTAAATTAAATGATTAACCAAACATGTGCAACTCCTCTTCCTCACCTTCGTCGCTTTAGTATTATGTAAACCTGGTTGGAAAATTGTGCAACTTTAGTCACAACTCCTCCCCAGTTCTCCGGAAACAAAATGTCAAAATTTCTGATCTGTGTCCTGATAAACTGCATGAAGAGAGGAAGAGCTGCAGCAAAAAGGCACATTCTCACACATTTAACTTCCTCTCTTCTTGAGAAGGGGGAGATTGCCTTGCACAGCACAGATAGAAACCTCTCAATGGTGCCGGTGGTGTCAGGAATTAAGTCCAAAAAGGAAAGGAGTTCCACCGCACACAAAGGGGTCGTTTTAACACTGATTTATTTAAAAAGGCAAGCAGCAACACGTTTCACCCGCGTGGGCTTCATCAGGCTTGTGGCTCAGGCACAACCACTGTTTTTTACAGGTTCTTACTGCAATCAGTGGAATAAGCCGCAGCTGGCCATGGGCTGGTCCAGCCTGTCTTCAACTCATCACAAATATATCAAAGGTTCCACATGTGACAGTTGAGGTTCCTGTCACTATAGGCTCGTTCGAGATGAGCCAGGCGTGCGCAGAATCGATCGCCGGTGACCAGCGCACAATGCATGCCGGTTAGATTTGTGTCCGACTTGATCCCGACTTGCTCTGACGTCATGCACGCGCCTGCAACGATAACCTCACGAGATCAAGGCGGCCGCAGTTTTTAGAGCCAGGCGCCGCAGTTGCTCTCCACCGACTGCTACCGACTGCAAGCCTCAGGGCATGATGGGAAACGCGCCGGATCATGATCTGATTGGCTCTTAGTTAGGACTGCAAACACTTGTATAATGCTAGATTATATGAATCTCATGTTGTAGGCCTACTGCTTAAAAAAATATCCACACTAAGTCAAACTTATGTCCTGAGAAATATATTGGTTATTTATTGGACAATTGCAGTACAGCATAAGAAATATATACTTTGGTGACTTCCTGTTTGTATTGACGGCGGCTGGAAACTGTCCGACTTGACTGCAGCTTTCTGTCACCGCCCCCTGCTGCTGCCGCCTGCTCTCGCCGACCGTCCAGACGAGGCGCAGTTCATCTCGAACGAGCCTTATGCCTCCAATTGATCATGTGCCCTGGCTACTTGGCCAACGGGATGTCCCTTTGGGTGACTGGCAAGCGCGCATGACTCTTACCCGGGAGGTGTGGGTTCAATCCCCGCCCGGGCCCTCTTCACCTTGCCACATTCTGGCGTTGTTGGCAGGATCCATGTAGTACTAGTGGTGGGTCCATGGATTCCTAATGTGTGGCAGCCTGCGCGGAAGCACGAGGACGTGCTTGTGAAAAGAGGGGGAGAGATGTGACAGTTGAGGTTCCTGTCACTATGCCTCCAATTGATCATGTGCCCTGGCTACTTGGCCAACGGGATGTCCCTTTGGGTGACTGGCAAGCGCGCATGACTCTTACCCGGGAGGTGTGGGTTCAATCCCCGCCCGGGCCCTCTTCACCTTGCCACACACAGGTTCCATAAGTACAAATGCTACTACAAAAATATATACATAGATCTGAATTCAACACCATAAACAAGAGAACAAAGAGTAAACATAACATACTTCCTATAGACGCCTGTGAGGGCTATTACTCCTCACTTGGTGGCTCATCTGAAAGTATAAGGAACAGATCATGAACTACCGACACAAATGGACCACATGAAGTAGCAAAAAACAAATATAAGGACCTATACAAGTCAATAAACAACTGCATGAATATGCTGAAATAGTATTTTTTTTAAGAAAACATCACAATAACATTCAATATACATAGTAGGAACTAAAATACTCAACTATTCCCAGTTCCCAAAAAGGGAGAAGTGGTCTCTTGAATATATTACCTGTGTGAAAAGGAGGTAGGCAAAAATTCTAGAGTAAGGGACAACAACATCCAGAAAAACATCAAATAAAGTATATTCATAATTATAGATAAGAGCTTAGCCCTGAAGATTCATTCAAACCATGGGGTTCTAGAGCGTTAAGAGTATGAATCCAGTATGCTTCCCTGTGGAGAAGCTTTCGATTTCTGGATTACCTCCCCTAGGATTGGGCAACACCCTTTCTATGGCAATAAATCTAAGGGAAGCAGCCGAGCCATGATTTCTCTCTCTATAGTGCCTCTTCTTCTTCTTCTTTTCATGAAGTCAAACACGTCACGTCATGAGGTCAGACACAGTGCAACTGCAGCTGTTGCCATAGTAACATCTGTGACTCCAGCCTCTTTCATGCTCATTGATTATGATATTGTTGATCAGAGAATTATGGATCAATGAGCAGCCGGTGCCTTCAGTGTCAGTCAGTAAAGTTTCTGTCGTTGACCCCGTTGGGTCGTTGATGAGTCCACAGGTGAAGAGTTCAGTGGCTCCGCCCACATGATGACAAACACACTCTGAGGAAGTGGCTGTTTCCTGACCACAGATGATATTGAGTTATTTTCTCCGTCAGGCGACAGTTCACAAACTGATGAAGAGACGGACACACGAACGCACCATGGCTGAACTCAGGTGGATTCAAACGTCTTTGATTGTGACGCTGCTGCTTCAGGTCCCAGGTGAGGAAACAGTTTCCTGTTCTCTGTTAATGACCTCATCACATGTTTACACATCAGACAGGTGCAGTGATCAATAACTAATGCTGATAATCTGAATTGATGTGATCATGTCTGCATGAACAGAGAGAGAGAGAGAGAAACCAGTCGATCTTTTTTAGTTCCTGTTAAGCTGCATCTTCAGTGATCGATCACAGTGATCAGCTCTGAGTTCACCTGTTCACGCCTGATTTAAAATGTAGTAAACACACACTGTGAAATACTTCTCTTTTAATTCTCTGAACAAACTCTGAGCTGCTAGCCTCGTAAACCAGCCGCTCCCGGAAATGCAATTCATTTAATTTCTGAGGGAGAGTCTGGCCTCATCCCCGCTCTAAGCGTTTGGACTGAAACCCTCAGAAGGCCGAGCCAATCAGCGTCTCCGCTGTGATTGACACAGCACGTTGGTCAATCAGGGACCGACTGGTGCAAAGCCCCGTCACTACACCAACTTGCTGATTGGCTGAGTGGGGTTGTCTGTCAACGCTACTACTCCCGCCCAGCTCCCGCCCACCCCAAACGCTTACAGGGGGAATGAGGCCAGACTCTCCCGAGAAATGAAATGAAATGCATTTCCGCGAGAGGCTGGTTTACGAGGCTACTGAGCTGCAGCCACGAAGACACAATTTTTAAAAAAGCACCACAACACCATGTCAACCATTTATTTTTCTGATGGTCATGTGGTCACTGACTGTTCACACCTCCTCCTCCCTCATTGTAGTTGGTTGTTTGTTTTATTCTGATATTGTTGATCAGAGAACTGGGGATCAATTAGCAGCCATTGACTTCAGTGTAGGTGCAGTAATAATCAATAACTAATGTTCATAATCTGAACCGATGTGATCAGATCTGCATGAACAGAGAGAGAGAACCATAGGTCCTGTTAACCTGCATCTTCACTGATCAATCACAGTGATCAGCTCTGAGTTCACCTGTTCTCATTTCAGTTATTTGTTGATGTTTCTCTCTCGTCTTCTCCTCAGATGTCACTGGACAGGATTACTATCAGATCTTCAGACCTGGAAGTGAAGTCACTTTGCCCTGTGGAAACATCAGAGATCATCAGGGTAAATGTGACGATACCACCTGGTCCTTCAAGTCTGGTTCCAGATCAGTGGAGCTGTTTTCACGGCGGCGGATTGGTCGGATAGTTCAGGATCAATCAGACAGACTGAGTCTCACAGAGAACTGTTCTCTGGTTCTGAAGAAGGTCTTACGTTTGGATGTTGGTCAGTACGGCTGCAAACCAGTCAGACAAGGATCAGAGTTTATGGTTTATCTCTCTTTAATTGACAGTGAGTGAAATAGTTTGTTATAAAACACTGAATCATCTCAGTCATTCTGATTATTACAGTGATGAAGCTCATTTCTCCAACTCCACAGTGACTGAAGAGAAGAACGGTGACGTGGTTGAACTCTACTGCTCAGTGTTTACATATGCACCGGGTTGGTTCTCAGTGAAGTGGCTGTATGAGGGACCTAAGGCTGGTTACACCATCACGGGGTCTACTGTTGTCACTTCATCTACTGTGACATTTAACTCGTCTGATCATCATCTCAAGTCAAAGTATAAAGAGTTCTTCAAGTGTCAAGTGACATATAAAGACAGTGGTGAAGTCATAGACGTGTTCCCCTTCAGCCCTGAGGCCTCAGGAGAGACAGACACAGGTTTGTTCATTAGATGGAAGTGAAGTTTAAAGACGACGTCATCTTTACACAACTTTAACACCTTTTCTCATCTTCTGTTGTTTCTGTTTTATCTTCATTCACATTCAGTGGATCCAAAGGGAGAAGGAGCAACAGATGAACCAGGTAGAAACTTCACATTGATCCAGTGTTTGTAGATTCACATCATTGTTGTGTTTTTCTGCTCTTTACAAACACATCAGATCACAACACTGGACTCTTCCTGTGAGGTTGTAGGTGCAGATGTAGACGTTTCTCTGACTTTTCATTTCTGAAGGAAACGTACAGATGATGACCGACCTGAGTTTGATGTTTGATTGGTTGAGTTTGTTGTTGTTGATGTGAAGAACTGGTCTCTGCTCTCGTCTCCTCCACAGCTGCTTCAGGTGGTTCTGCTCTGACCTTCATCATGTTGCTGATGCGTGTGGCTGAACTCCTCCTCCTCACTGTGATCACTGTTCTCCTCATCAGAGCTGCAGGTGAGAACATCCACTCCCACACCAGTTCAGCCTCACTCACTCAAACTGGGAGTTTACTGCTGACCTGAGACTCTGTGCTCCATTTTCCAGTGAAGCAGAGAGCAGCTGAGAGAAGCCCAGCAGGGAGGCGTTCAGGTGCAGCAGCCACTCAGGTAAAGAGCAGATCAGACAGGAAGCCGTGGTGCCTTCAGGTTCAGCTGGGAGGGAATCTGGGTGGTCTCTGCTGTCAAACTCAGCTCCACTGTGTTGTGTTGTTGTTCACAGGTGCAGCGTGTTGAAGAGGAAGATGAAGATGAAGGTCCAGTCGACTATGAAAACTCTGTCAGACTCCACTGAATGTTGAGTTTGTCTTTGAATGAGCTTCCAGCCTGAACAGAGACTCTGTATTAGAAGTGAAAACTGTATAATGTGCTGATCACACAGTGTCTGGTCTCAGTGCACTGTGCATGTTTCAGTGGAGCTTCACTGTCTTTGCTGTAGATGTTGATCTTCTTCTTTAAACTCTGTGAAACTGGATCAGTCAGGACACAGACGCTGATGCTCTTCTTGTTTTACTGCACAAACTTATAAACTCTCATTCTTCACTCTCAGCTGTACTATGTGCACAATGACAATAAAGTATTTTTTTAATTCAATATACCTTTCTGTCTCCAGTTCAATTTTCTTGCTCAAATTCACTTTGTAAGAAGAAAATATTTTTTAAAAATGAGGTGGAGTCCCTCAAGGCTGCATCCTGGGGCCTCTTCTTTTTAAACTCACCTCCAAACCCAAACAGCACACAGTCATGTTGAAATACTTCCCCTTTAATTCTTCGAACAAACTCTGAGCTGCAACCACGAAGCCACGAATGAAAAGAAAAAGAAAAAGAAAAGAAGCACCAACACATCATCACACATCCGTCTTTTTAGGGTCATGTAGGCCTAAAGGTTGTGAGGTTTTTGTGCAACTTTACTTGTAGCCTGTGGTCTAAGTGGTTTGACTGACACTCGTTACCATGTCAACAGTTTCTTTTTCTGACTGTCATGTGGTCACTGTTCACACCTCCTCCTCCCTCATATCAGTTCTCAGAAAGTAAAAAAGAAGATTAAGTTGGTTGTCTGATTGAATCTGATATTGTTGATCAGCAGATTTGGGGATCAATTAGCAGCTACTGACTTCAGTGTCCGTCAGTAAAGATTCTGTCGTAAACACCAGGTGAAGAGTTCAGTGGCTCCGCCCACATGACGACAAACAGACTTTGAGGAAGTGGCTGTTTCTTCACCACAGATGATATTACTGAGTGTTTTCCTCCGTCAGGCGACAGATCACAAACTGATGAAGAGACGGACACACGAACGCACCATGGCTGAACTCAGGTGGATTCAAACGTCTTTGATTGTGACGCTGCTGCTTCAGGTCCCAGGTGAGGAAACAGTTTCCTGTTCTCTGTTAACGACCTCATCACATGTTTACACATCAGACAGCTGCAGCGATCAATAACTAATGTTTATTATCTGAACTGATGTGATCATGTCTGCATGAACAGAGAGAGAGAGAGAGAAACCAGTCGATCTTTTTAGTTCCTGTTAAGCTGCATCTTCAGTGATCGATCACAGTGATCAGCTCTGAGTTCACCTGTTCACGCCTGATTTAAAATGTAGTAAACACACACTGTGAAATACTTCTCTTTTAATTCTCTGAACAAACTCTGAGCTGCTAGCCTCGTAAACCAGCCTCTCCCGGAAATGCAATTCATTTCATTTCCGAGGGAGAGTCTGGCCTCGTCCCCGCTGTAAGCGTTTGGTCTGAAACCCTCAGAAGGCCGAGCCAATCAGCGTCGCCAGCTGTGATTGACGCAGCACGTTGGCCAATCAGGGACCGACTGGTGCAAAGCCCCGTCACTACACCAACTTGCTGATTGGCTGAATGGGGTTGTCTGTCAACGCTACTACTCCCGCCCAGCTCCCGCCCACCCCAAACGCTTAGAGGGGGGATGAGGCCAGACTCTCCCGAGAAATGAAATGAAATGCATTTCCGCGAGAGGCTGGATTACGAGGCTACTGAGCTGCAGCCACGAAGACACCATTTTATAATATGCACCACAACATCATCATCATCGGTCTTTTCAGGACAATATAAACATGGTTGTGAAGTTTTTGTGCAACTTTATTTTTAGTCTGTGGTCTTCTTGCTCTGACACTGACACTCGTTGCCATGTCAACCATTTATTTTTCTGATGGTCATGTGGTCACTGACTGTTCACACCTCCTCCTCCCTCAATGTAGTTGGTTGTTTGTTTTATTCTGATATTGTTGATCAGAGAATTGGGGATCAATTAGCAGCCATTGACTTCAGTGTAGCTGCAGTGATCAATAACTAATATACATAATCTGAACCGATGTGATCAGATCTGCATGAACCACAAGAGTACCACAAGTCCTGTTAACCTGCATCTTCACTGATCAATCACAGTGATCAGCTCTGAGTTCACCTGTTCTCATTTCAGTTATTTGTTGATGTTTCTCTCTCGTCTTCTCCTCAGATGTCACTGGACAGGATTACTATCAGATCTTCAGACCTGGAAGTGAAGTCACTTTGCCCTGTGGAAACATCAGAGATCATCAGGGTAAATGTAACGATACCACCTGGTCCTTCAAGTCTGGTTCCAGATCAGTGGAGCTGTTTTCACGGGGGCGGATTGGTCGGATAGTTCAGGATCAATCAGACAGACTGAGTCTCACAGAGAACTGTTCTCTGGTTCTGAAGAAGGTCTCACGTGAGGATGTTGGTCAGTACGGCTGCAAACCAGTCAGACAAGGACCAGAGTCTCTGGTTTATCTCTCTTTAATTGACAGTGAGTGAAACAGTTTGTTATAAAACAGTGAACCATCTCAGTCATTCTGATTATTACAGTGATGAAGCTCATTTCTCCGTCTCCACAGTGACTGAAGAGAAGAACGGTGACGTGGTTGAACTCTACTGCTCAGTGTTTACATATGCACCGGGTTGGTTCTCAGTGAAGTGGCTGTATGACGGACCTAAGGCTGGTTACAACATCACGGGGTCTGGTGTTGTCACTTCATCTACTGTGACATTTAACTTGTCTGATCTTCATCACAAGTCAAAGTATAAAGAGTTCTTCAAGTGTGAAGTTACATATAAAGACAGTGGTGAAGTCATAGACGTGTTCCCCTTCAGCCCTGAGGCCTCAGGAGAGACAGACACAGGTTTGTTCATTAGATGGAAGTGAAGTTTAAAGACGACGTCATCTTTACACAACTTTAACACCTTTTCTCATCTTCTGTTGTTTCTGTTTTATCTTCATTCACATGCAGTGGATCCAAAGGGAGACGGAGCAACAGCTGGACCAAGAACAACAGCTGGACCAGGTGGAGACAGAGCAACAGATGAACCAGGTGGAGACAGAACAACAGCTGGACCAGGTGGAGACGGAGCAACAGCTGAACCAGGTGGAAACTTCACATTGATCCAGTATTTGTAGATTCACATCATTGTTGTGTGTTTTTCTGCTCTTTACAAACACATCAGATCACAACACTGGACTCTTCCTGTGAGGTTGTAGGTGCAGATGTAGACGTTTCTCTGACTTTTCATTCCTGAAGGAAACGTACAGATGATGACCGACCTGAGTTTGACGTTTGATTGGTTCAGTTTGTTGTTGTTGATGTGAAGAACTGGTCTCTGCTCTCGTCTCCTCCACAGCTGCTTCAGGTTGTTCTGCTCTGACCTTCATCATGTTGCTGATGCGTGTGGCTGAACTCCTCCTCCTCACTGTGATCACTGTTCTCCTCATCAGAGCTGCAGGTGAGAACATCCACTCCCACACCAGTTCAGCCTCACTCACTCAAACTGGGAGTTTACTGCTGACCTGAGACTCTGTGCTCCATTTTCCAGTGAAGCAGAGAGCAGCTGAGAGAAGCCCAGCAGGGAGGCGTTCAGGTGCAGCAGCCACTCAGGTAAAGAGCAGATCAGACAGGAAGCCGTTGTAACAGTTTGATCCTATACTAAAGTCTGGGGTGCCAGTCAGAGTCAAAGTCTGACAAATAAAGAATAATCAAAAATAATAAGAAGATCAATTACTGCACAAAAACGTTATTGTTTCCCCCCACCCAGGACTCCATACATACTAACCCCACAAAATCAAGGACTCAACAACACTTTTCTTGTCAATTCACCTTCTAGTGTATTTACAAACAAACCAAACAATCCCACAGATCACAGAATAGTTCAATTCAATGTTAACCCCGGGGGGGAGAACCAGTCCAATGTGGGTGTATGTGTGTGAGTGACGTGCGTCAGCCCCGCCCACTTTCCCGCAGGTCCATCCACCGGGTGCGGAGGGATAATCCTCCAGCCCCGTTCGTCACGACCCAACGACTCTGCTCCCGACACAGTCCCCGTATATCGCCCACAGCCTAACAAGGAAGTTAATGCAATGTGTCACAGTATACCCAATCACAGCGATCAGAGACAATACATGATACAGCACCACAGCAACGTAAACAGCGGACTATACCTCCCGTCTGTATCGTCTGCAGTCAGTCAGTAGTCAGTCTCCAGCGTTTCTCACACACACAGCGTCTCCCCGGGTCGAGGTCGGTTGCCGTCCCGGCACAACGACGGAGCAAATACCTCTCACTGCCCGTGCGTAACGGCGTAAGTGGTTGCGGGCAGCAACTCGTAGTATTCACGGAGTGCTCCCGGTAGGAATCAGAGAAAACAATGAATGAATGGGCTTCCGGTAGGCTGTTCTCATACTGCCCGGGTCTGAGTGTGGCGGCGATGATTGGACTGACGAGGCATGGGGGGCGGGGCAAAGTGTGATGTGTGGATTTGTGAATGAGGTGAGACGGGCACTAGGCTGAATCGCTACACTCCCCCCCCCTTGGAAAAAAGCGATCAGCGGGGTCAGTTGGGACCCTCCTGCTTGGGGCTTTGACTCCGTAGCTTAGTACCCCCAAGAGTAGTGTCGGGAAACCCATGGAACTCTTCATCATCACTTTCCTCCTCAAAGATCTCTAGAACCCGCTGTCGCTCAAGTTCATCGACCTCCGTAGCAGAGGGATAGCAGGGCTTCAGCCGAGACACGTGGACGACTTTCCGATCCTCTCCCGTATCCTCCCGCACTATGTCGTAGTTTACTGGTCCCACTTGAGCAATGATCCGGTAGGGTCCAAGCCATTTCGGCGCCAACTTGGCGGTGAAAGAGTCAATAGCCTTAGAATAGGGCTGTGATCGCAACCAAACCCGGTCTGGGGCCTGGAGCTCCATCTCCCGACGTCTTTTGTCATAGTTCCTCTTCTGGCGAAGCCGGCCTTTATGAAGCTGGTCCTGGACAAAATCTTTAAGGTCAGTGAGCTCGGTGACCTTAGTGTAGGCGGGGGTGTCCGGGGAGGGGCTAGGACCAGCAGCCCGGGGCTGGAGCATCACATCCAAGGGTCCTCGAAGAGGGCGGCCCAGGTTAAGCTCAGCCGGCGAAACCCCGGTGGTCTCATGTACGGCGGAGTTCAGAGCAAAGCGAAAGTCCGCCAGATGCCGGTCCCAGTGTTTATGATTATCGCCCACATAGGAAGCGATCATCGTTTTTAAGGTTCGGTTGATCCGCTCGGTGAGGTTAGTTTGGGGATGGTAGGCTGAGGTCAACTTTTGGCGCAAGTTCCAGGTGTCACACGTGGTCTTGAAGACTGCCGACATAAACTGAGTCCCCCGGTCGGACAGGATGTAATCAGGGACCCCCCAACGAGTGAGGATCTCCTGGGTGAGCACCTTGGACACGGTCTCAGCGGTAGCTTTCCGCAAAGGATAAAGTTCAACCCAGCGGGTATAATAATCCACAAACACCACCAAGTACACATTTCCGTTAGAACTGCGGGGGAAGGGCCCCATAAAATCAACACCCAACATTTCCCAGGGTCGGTTAACGACGGTCTGCTGCAGCTTCCCAGCCAACCTCCGGTTCTCGGGTTTGTACAATTGACAGGTGCGACAGTTTTGTACGTAAGTCTTGACTTTGAAGCTCATTCCCGGCCAATATACAAGTGCTTGCAGTCTCTTATATGTTTTGTACTGACCTAGGTGGCCAGAGATGGGGTCTTCATGCAACATCTCAAGAAGGGGCTCCCGTAGACGTTCAGGTATGTAGACTTGGTAGATCTGTTTGTACGGCAGTTGTACAACCCGGTAAACCTTGTCCTCCAAAATAGAGAATTTCGTAGCGTTGTTGACAGTGAGCTCCCCTCCATCCAGTATAGTCTGATATAACTTTTGTGTTTCCAGATCTTCCTGTTGGGCCTTCCAGATCTCCTCATCAGAAATGGGGAGCTCTCGCCCCTCCCCCCTCACGGACATTAGCAAAGCCAGGGCTGGGGACTCCATCGAGGGTGCATCGCTGGGGGCTCTAGATAGGGCATCTGGCACAGTGTTATATTTGCCTTTCCGATACTGTACAGTGAAGGTGAACTCCTGCAGTCTAAGGACCCATCGAGTAAGGCGGGCAGAGGGTCTCTGCGTCTTAAAAACCCAGACCAGAGCAGAGTGGTCGGTGACGACAGTAAAGGGCCTTCCCTCCAAGTAGTACCGCCACTTCTCTACTGACCACACCACGGCGAGACATTCCTTCTCTGTGGCAGAGTAGTTCCTCTCTGCAGTGTTAAGGCTCCGACTGCCATAGGCCAAAACTTCCTCAGTCCCCAACCCAACCTGCTGAACCAGCACGGCACCAAGGCCAACATCACTGGCGTCCGTATAGACCACGAAGGGCAGGTCGAAGTTGGGATGACCCAAGATGGGGGATGAAACCAGATGACCTTTAAGGGTCTCAAAGGCGTGCTGGCATGCTGGCGTCCACTGAAACCGGACTCCCTTGCGCTTGAGTGCATTAAGAGGATCTGCAATCTGGGAGAAATTTGGGACAAAACGGTGGTACCAACCAGCCATACCCAGGAACCTCTGCACAGCTTTAAGGTTTGTTGGTATTGGGAAGCTCTCCACAGCCTTAGTCTTCTCAGGGCTGGCCTGAATTCCTTCAGCAGAGACAATGTGGCCCAGGAATTGCAGCGATGCCTGAAAGAATCTGCTCTTCTTCATATTGACAGTGAGATTGGCCGCCCTCAGCTTGTCCAGAACTGCCTGGATGTCCTGAAAGTGCTGTTCCAAAGAAGAAGAGTAGATAATGATGTCATCGAGGTACACCAAACAGTTCCGGCCTCTAAGATCTCCCAGGGTCAACTCCATCAATCTCTGGAACGTCGCCGGAGCATTCTTAAGACCAAACGGCATGACTTTAAACTGAAAAAGGCCCAAGGGACTCGCAAAAGCAGTCTTATCGACGCTCTCAGGGTCCATCCGGCACTGCCAATAGCCGTTGTTCAAATCAATACTGGAGAAGATAACAGAACCAGCCAGGGAGTCAAGGATCTCCTGAATAGTCGGTAAGGGGTACGCATCGGTGTAGGTTACTGCATTCAGCTTTATATAGTTGACGCAGAACCTTGGTTTCCTATCTTTCCTCGGTATGAGGACAACTGGAGAGGACCAAGCAGAGGAGGAGGGTTCAATAATGTCCATCTCCAGCATCTCATCAATGAGCTCCCTCATCACCTGAAGCTTTGCTGGAGATACTCTGTAGGGTCTTTGCTTAATAGGCAGATCCTGGGTAACGAAGATCTTATGAGTGAGGACAGCTGTGCATCCCAATTGAGAAGTGCAAACATCTCCATTCCCCTGCAGTTGTTGCACCAGGCGACTTCTCCCCCCTGAATCCAGGTGGGCCCCTTCCACTGCCACCTGTAGCAGCTCGGCATCGATACCCGCAGTCTTGGACTGAGTGGGTCCTCTTGGATCGATGGCGGAGAAAAAACAAAGTTTCCCGGTCCACCCCCAGTCCCCAGGTGTGCCTGTATCCTGCATGAAGCTGTACTTGGCCCCAGAATCGTCCTTGAACCAATAGGTGCTGGTTTCCATGTCCAACTTCATGCCCATGATGGCCATAAAATCCAACCCCAGGAAGACGGGACAGGCCAGAGCTTCAGAGGGCATAATCCCCACAGGCAGAATACACTTGTGATCCTGTAGAGTAAGCGTCAGGCTACACCATCCCAACGGCCAACGCCCCTCACCATCAGCCAAGTACAACGGCCGTCCAGTCCACGGACTCAGCTCCGCCCCTTCCGGCTTCACCACTCTCCACAATGCTTCACTCAAAAGCGTGTAGGACGAGCCTGTATCCACCAGGGCCCTCCCTTTCTCCTGACCGATGGACAGCGTCACATACAGTTGACGGGGAAAAGGCCAGGCAGCTGCAAAGGGGAAAACCGACATGTTGTCGGTGCAATGAGACACCGTCTGCAGACTTGGCCCAGCAGAGAGGTCTCCTGGGGCCGACGCGGGGGGCTTCTGCTGTCGGTCGTGGTACGGAGCTGCTTTGTTGGTCTTGGCCTTATACAGGGGACAGCAATACGGTGGGTGCGATTCCTTACATCTCCAACACACGACTGCAGCAGATTTAGTTACCATCTGGCCGGAGGAGGGGATAGCGCCTGCCGGGGGGTTAGTACCAACCGATGGGGTAGGTTTGGGAGTGGCACCGTGTCTGGGCTGCTGCTGCTTTAAATGTTTCTCCCAGTCTTTCTCCAGCTGTTGTCCCAACCTAACCAGCTCTTCCACTGTAGTTACCTTGCTACTCCGCAGCTGGCTGGCCAACCGAGGGTGTATATTCTTGAGGAGGAGTTGGATCACTTTGGCCTCTGCCACATCTGGTCTCCAGCGCCGGCAGAGAGCTCGGTATTTATAGGCAAAATCACGAATGTTCTCTTTGTCCCCTTGCACTGTTGACCTTACTCGCTCCTCTAACTCATCCGTATACTCCTCCGACAGAAAAGCAGCCAAGAATCTACTCTCGAATTCCTTCCAGGTCCTGGTCTCCAACCTCGTTACCTCCCACCAATCTCTAGCTGCTCCATGGAGAACACTTCGCAGTGAGGCAAGACTCTCCTCATCCGTGAGCGGGTGCAGTGACAAGTAATCCCGACACTGTTCCAAATACAACACTGGATCATTACTGTCCTCCATCCTCCCAAACCATGGAAACTGCACTTTAACCGGACATTTACCAGCAAATCTCCCCCGCTGCTCCACTCCAATCGGTGATGGCAAAACCCCTGGTAAGTCTCCAGAAGGATGCATGGTAGATTGGAGACGAAGACGAACCCTGTCCACAGGCGGAAATGTAGGAGAGGTTTCCTCCCGATCCGTCTGAACCGCAGCCGAAGATAAGGAGAGCTGAACGGGATGGAGAGTGTGTGGCTTTAAAGCGGTCACTTCCTCCACAACAGTCCGTAACTGCTCAGTACATCCTGCCACCTCAGTCCTGAGCTGACTAATAGCCTCACTCACGGGGGACACAGTTCCTCTTAAGACATGTAAAATTTCTGAGTTGTTCTGCTGCAGCCGCCATTTTAATGTGTCAGCCACTTGCTCCCTCACATACTCAACATGTCGCTCCAACAGGCTCTGAATACTCTGTGCTCCTTGATCCTGCTTTCCAATAAATACCTGCTCCAGGGAAGACAGCGCCTCTCGTATTTTCTGATTGTTCCTTCTTTGTTCCGTCCTCACTTCTTGCAACAAGCTCCTGACCTCTCCTTGAGTTACCTGCAGACCCGGCACCGCCTCCGGCCGAGGGGGCTCTGCTGTTAGCTCCATGTCCACGACTGACCGCTTTGTTTCGTCCCCCCTCACTTCACTTCCTGCATTGGCATTGACAGACATTTCCTCAAGCAGTCTCTGCCAGGACTGGCCAGCAGGGGGTCCTTCCACGGCGCTAGGAGCAAGAGGTTCCTGTAGTTGAGCCTCCTGGCCAGCAGAGGGCAAGCCCACCCAAGAGAGGTCCAATAGATCCAGTACGTCCCCTGTTTCAGACATGTCCATTCCTCCTTGTTATTGTTGTCAAATTTATTAGTCCTTTATTCGTCCCTATTCCATGAATTGTCCCTTTAATTTTTCATTCTTTAATTCTCCCAGCCAGGGTTGCAGTTCATTGTCCTTTATTTTCCACTTCTTTCTTTCCTTCAGCTTTTATTTAACACTGGGGTGCCATTTTCTGTAACAGTTTGATCCTATACTAAAGTCTGGGGTGCCAGTCAGAGTCAAAGTCTGACAAATAAAGAATAATCAAAAATAATAAGAAGATCAATTACTGCACAAAAACGTTATTGTTTCCCCCCACCCAGGACTCCATACATACTAACCCCACAAAATCAAGGACTCAACAACACTTTTCTTGTCAATTCACCTTCTAGTGTATTTACAAACAAACCAAACAATCCCACAGATCACAGTTCATAGTTCAATTCAATGTTAACCCCGGGGGGGAGAACCAGTCCAATGTGGGTGTATGTGTGTGAGTGACGTGCGTCAGCCCCGCCCACTTTCCCGCAGGTCCATCCACCGGGTGCGGAGGGATAATCCTCCAGCCCCGTTCGTCACGACCCAACGACTCTGCTCCCGACACAGTCCCCGTATATCGCCCACAGCCTAACAAGGAAGTTAATGCAATGTGTCACAGTATACCCAATCACAGCGATCAGAGACAATACATGATACAGCACCACAGCAACGTAAACAGCGGACTATACCTCCCGTCTGTATCGTCTGCAGTCAGTCAGTAGTCAGTCTCCAGCGTTTCTCACACACACAGCGTCTCCCCGGGTCGAGGTCGGTTGCCGTCCCGGCACAACGACGGAGCAAATACCTCTCACTGCCCGTGCGTAACGGCGTAAGTGGTTGCGGGCAGCAACTCGTAGTATTCACGGAGTGCTCCCGGTAGGAATCAGAGAAAACAATGAATGAATGGGCTTCCGGTAGGCTGTTCTCATACTGCCCGGGTCTGAGTGTGGCGGCGATGATTGGACTGACGAGGCATGGGGGGCGGGGCAAAGTGTGATGTGTGGATTTGTGAATGAGGTGAGACGGGCACTAGGCTGAATCGCTACACCGTGGTGCCTTCAGGTTCAGCTGGGAGGGAATCTGGGACTCTGTTTGGTCTCTGCTGTCAAACTCAGCTCCACTGTGTTGTGTTGTTGTTCACAGGTGCAGCGTGTTGAAGAGGAAGATGAAGATGAAGGTCCAGTCGACTATGAAAACTCTGTCAGACTCCACTGAATGTTGAGTTTGTCTTTGAATGAGCTTCCAGCCTGAACAGAGACTCTGTATTAGAAGTGAAAACTGTATAATGTGCTGATCACACAGTGTCTGGTCTCAGTGCACTGTGCATGTTTCAGTGGAGCTTCACTGTCTTTGCTGTAGATGTTGATCTTCTTCTTTAAACTCTGTGAAACTGGATCAGTCAGGACACAGACGCTGATGCTCTTCTTGTTTTACTGCACAAACTCTCATTCTTCGCTCTCAGCTGTACTATGTGCACAATGACAATAAAGTATTTTTTTAATTTAATATACCTTTCTGTCTCCAGTTCAATTTTCTTGCTCAAACTCACTTTGTAAGAAGAAAATATTTTTTTTAAATGAGGTGGAGTCCCTCAAGGCTGCATCCTGGGGCCTCTTCTTTTTAAACTCACCTCCAAACCCAACAGCACACAGTCATGTTGAAATACTTCCCCTTTAATTCTTCGAACAAACTCTGAGCTGCAACCACGAAGCCACGAATGAAAAGAAAAAGAAAAAGAAAAGAAGCACCAACACATCACCACACATCCGTCTTTTTAGGGTCATGTAGGCCTAAAGGTTGTGAGGTTTTTGTGCAACTTTACTTATAGCCTGTGGTCTTCGGGGTTTGACTGACACTCGTTACCATGTCAACAGTTTCTTTTTCTGACTGTCATGTGGTCACTGTTCACACCTCCTCCTCCCTCATCAGTTCTCAGAAAGTAAAAAAGAAGATTAAGTTGGTTGTCTGATCAATTCTGATATTGTTAATCAGCAGATTTGGGGATCAATTAGCAGCTACTGACTTCAGTGTCAGTCAGTAAAGTTTCTGTTGTAAACACCAGGTGAAGAGTTCAGTTGCTCCGCCCACATGACGACAAACACATGTTGAGGAAGTGGCTCGTTCTTGACCACAGATAATACTGAGTGATTTCCTCCGTCAGGCGACAGTTCACAAACTGATGAAGAGACGGACACACGAACGCACCATGGCTGAACTCAGGTGGATTCAAATGTCTTTGATTGTGACGCTGCTTCTTCAGGTCCCAGGTGAGGAAACAGTTTCCTGTTCTCTGTTAACGACCTCATCACATGTTTACATATCAGACAGCTGCAGTGATCAATAACTAATGTTTATTATCTGAATTGATGAACAGAGAGAGAGAGAGAGAGAGACCAGTCGACCTTTTCTAGTTCCTGTTAAGCTGCATCTTCAGTTATCGATCACAGTGATCAGCTCTGACTTCACCTGTTCATGTCTAATTTAAAACGTGGATTACTGGTCATTGATGAGCTAACTTCCTTTAAAAGACGGGCTGTGGTCAGTGTGTGTGTGTGACAGAGGGAGAGAGAGAGAGAAGGAGGGGTTGAGTGAATGAATGTGCTGCACAGCTTACAATGAAATCAAGTCTTATGAATTTCAATCAATTTTTCTTTTATTTTAAAGGAATAGTTCACCAAAAAATGAAATTCAGTCATTATTGACTCACCCTCACCCACCCGGTTCGTAGTCCAATGAAAACTTTATATGAGAGTAATAGGGCCCGACACAAACTGTTCCATAAAACTACATAAAATCATTTAATATTCCTCCACTGCAATCCAAGTGTCCTGAAGGGAGATAGTCCAGAGTTTCCTCAAAACAACGTCATTTAGGACATTTTTACAGCCAAAACAGTCCTGCACTGAATTTGCCTCGGGCAAGCAGTGTGGAGGAATATTAAATGGTTTTGTGTAGTTTTATGGACATTTTTGTGTCGGGCCCTATTACTCTCATATAAAGTTTTCATTGGACTACGAACCGGCCTCCCGGGTCTCCAGATGCACTTTGAGGAATAAAAAACTACTCTGCAGTATTCATCAGCATTAGGGTGAGTCAATAATGACTGGATTTCATTTTTGGTGAACTATTCCTTTAAGTTAATAACAAACCTGTGGTAGAGGAGCTCAGTAGTGTGGACGGTCCTTCAGTAGAGGGCGGTTCTGCTCTGGTTCTGTCCTACAGGTGGTGTCCCAGCACAGAGACAAGTGTCCTATCAGGTGAAGGTGGTGGAGGACGTGATGGAGCTGGATTTTCACATTTCAGTTATTTGTTGTTGTTTCTCTCTCGTCTTCTCCTCAGCTGTCACTGGACAGGAGCTGGAGCTGGTTGTTGTCAGACTTGGAGATGAAGCCACTCTGCCCTGTGGAGACGTCAGAGATCAACAGGTTAAATGTAACGGTACCAACTGGTTCCTCTTAGAGTCAGCATCTTCATCTGTAGACCTGGTTGTACGGGGTCAGACTCAGTCAGACAGACTGAGTCTCACAGAGAACTGTTCTCTGGTTCTGAAGAACGTCTCATATGAGGACACTGGTCTGTACGGCTGCAGACAGGTCGACTCATCAGGACGACAAGAAGGTCCACTCTCTATTGTTCTTCTGGCTGTTAGTGAGTATTTCCAACAGAACTAATCTGAATGAGTGTAAAGGCAAAGTGAGGTGGCTGCTTAGAGGTAGCCCTATTATTATTATAGACCCCTTCACAGATTGTAAACATCCGAGTGGGCGGGGCTTAGCTGGTTAGCATGTTGTGTTTTAACAGACTTTTCAAGAATGCACGAGGAAAAGGCATATTTTAGTGAATAGTTTTGGACACACACCCTCCGAGACCATGAGTGTTATTTTAAAAAGTTGACTCCAGACCGCCATATGTAGGCTACCATAAATTCTCAAATAAAAGCTGAGTCTCAAACAGACGCCGGCCGGGTCTATTTCTATTTTCTGCTAGTTCTTGTAAATGTACCAAACCTCTGAAAGCCCAGGATCGCCTGTTTGAGCAGTTTATAAGTTCTGAAAGACCCGACCTGGTCAGATCTGAGGAATTGAAGCCAGGACCCGATGCGGCCGCACTCACGTCACGAGCATTAACTCTTGACCGGACCGCGGCAAGAAAAAAGAAGCTGGTGGTCCACCGCGACCCAAGCTATTAAATGTTTTCAACCTGAACCCGGTACGTCCGGCCCGTTGAGACCTCGGACTGACACAAGGTCACGTTTATTTACAAGAAGTTTAATCGGTGCTTGTAAATTAATGCTGCTGGGAAAGTGAGTGCACCCGGACCCTTGTTACACCATGTCAACCATTTATTTTTCTGATGGTCATGTGGTCACTGTTCACACCTCCTCCTCCCTCATTGGTTCTCAGAAAACAAATGAGGAACCAACATGTAGTTGGTTGTTTGTTTTAATCTGACATTGTTGATCAGAGAATTGGGGATCAATTAGCAGCATTGACTTCAGTGTAGGTGCAGTGATCAATAACTAATGTTCATAATCTGAACCAAGAGAGGGTTAGAGAGAGAGAGAGAGTATTTGTTTTGTTTCATTGATTCTTGATGCTTTGGCAACATAGTTCTTGTGACATTTATGCCATGTCAGATAAACGTGGGATTCTTGTCAGAAGGATGACAAGAATCGGCAACATATAACACATGCCAATAGAGATAATTTGAATTTGAGAGAGAGCGAGAGAGAGAGAGAGAGAGAGAGAGAGAAGGAGTGGTTGAGTGAATTAAGGTGCTGCACAGCTCTTACAATGAAATCAAGTTTTATAAATTTAAATCAATTTTTTTTAAAGTTAAAGCAACACTAAGGAACTTTTCAACCTTCATATAATATTTTCAGAACTTTTGTGATGGTACATGAACTTACAACAGGTTGAATGACACCTCTGTCATGGCCTGAGGGGGTCTGTATCTCCTTTACTGGCACTAAGCAACTTTGAGGAGCATGGTAGGAACCCGGCTCTCACTTAAGTTTCACTTTCACTTTGGTGAGTCACGACGAGGAGGGAGCAGGCAATGCGGCCTTTCCAAACCTTTCTGTATGTGTGTTTACTGTGAAATGATCCGCTGGTAACAGAAACTTAGTTTGGACGTCTTCTGTTAATTCCCATGCACCGGGAGATCAGGATGTTTACGGCGCTACGTGCTAGTGCTCATGAGAAATGGAGTCTTCCTTCAGGCAAAACACTACCGCTTTGGGCCACTGGCGCCGCCAAACTCAACCAAAACTGAAAGTTCTTTAGTACTTCTTTAATAACAAACCTGTGTGTGGCCGAGGAGCTCAGTAGTGTGGACGGTCCTTCAGTAGAGGGCGGTTCTGCTCTGGTTCTGTCCTACAGGTGGTGTCCCAGCACAGAGACAAGTGTCCTATCAGGTGAAGGTGGTGGAGGACGTGATGGAGCTGCATTTTCTCATTTCAGTTATTTGTTGTTGTTTCTCTCTCGTCTTCTCCTCAGCTGTCAATGGACCTGTTGTCAGAGAAGGAGATGAAGCCACTCTGCCCTGTGGAAACATCAGAGATCAACAGGCTAAATGTAACGGTACAAACTGGACCTTCGTTGAGTTAATATCCTCCACAATAGAGTCATTTGTAGAGCTGGTTGTACTGGGTCAGCCTCAGTCAGACAGACTGAGACTCACTGAGAACTGTTCTCTGGTTCTGAAGAAAGTCTCATATGAGGACGCTGGTCTGTACGGCTGCAAACAGGTTGACTCATCAGGACAACAAGAAGGTCTACCCTCTCTGGTTGATCTGTCTGTTGTCACCAGTGAGTATTTCCATCAAACTGTATCTTAGAACAAAACACTGAATCATCTCAGTCATTCTGATTATTACAGTGATGAAGCTCATTTCTCTCTTGTCTCCATCAGTGACTGAACAGAAGGTCGATGAGAATGTGATATTAACCTGCTCTGTATCTGCATTGGGAGCCTGTAAAGTGAGGTGGCTGTTTGGAGGTAACCCTATTGGTAAAGATCATGAAGACTTGAAGACATCACAGTCTGGCTGCTCAGCCACTGTCAGCTTTCTACAAACTCATTTCATATCAAACTCCTTCAATGACTTCCTGAAATGTGAAGTGACGGGCGGCTCCCCTGAGAAAAAACACCAGTTCCCCTTCAGCCCTCTGTCTTCGGGTGAGAAACAGAGAGAACATGAATATCTGTTCCTGATCTCACCAATTTATGTTGAACTCATGTGCAGTTTCATGTCTTTGATTGTTTCAGTTTGTTGTTGTTGATGTGAAGAACTGGTCTCTGCTCTCGTCTCCTCCACAGCTGCTTCAGGTTGTTCTGCTCTGACCTTCATCATGTTGCTGATGCGTGTGGCTGAACTCCTCCTCCTCACTGTGATCACTGTTCTCCTCATCAGAGCTGCAGGTGAGAACATCCACTCCCACACCAGTTCAGCCTCACTCACTCAAACTGGGAGTTTACTGCTGACCTGAGACTCTGTGCTCCATTTTCCAGTGAAGCAGAGAGCAGCTGAGAGAAGCCCAGCAGGGAGGCGTTCAGGTGCAGCAGCCACTCAGGTAAAGAGCAGATCAGACAGGAAGCCGTGGTGCCTTCAGGTTCAGCTGGGAGGGAATCTGGGAGTCTGTTTGGTCTCTGCTGTCAAACTCAGCTCCACTGTGTTGTGTTGTTGTTCACAGGTGCAGCGTGTTGAAGAGGAAGATGAAGATGAAGGTCCAGTCGACTATGAAAACTCTGCCAGACTCCACTGAATGTTGAGTTTGTCTTTGAATGAGCTTCCAGCCTGAACAGAGACTCTGTATTAGAAGTGAAAACTGTATAATGTGCTGATCACACAGTGTCTGGTCTCAGTGCACTGTGCATGTTTCAGTGGAGCTTCACTGTCTTTGCTGTAGATGTTGATCTTCTTCTTTAAACTCTGTGAAACTGGATCAGTCAGGACACAGACGCTGATGCTCTTCTTGTTTTACTGCACAAACTTATAAACTCTCTGTCATATCCTCTGTTTGTTCTCCTGTTTAGTTTGAGTTTCTATTTTATTTTGAAAGTCACGTTGTCTTCTTCCTGCCCTGTTGTGTCCAGCTTTGTCTTTGTCTCCCACATCTGAGTCTTGTTTGTAATTGATTTCTGTCTTTTTACTCTGTGTCTTCCCTCCTGTCCCTCCCAGTTCACCTCTTGGACCTCCTGTCGTTCACCCTCTGTGTTCGTGTGGGTTCTTGGTTTTAGGCGTTTCTGTTTCTTTGATTTTGAAGTATTCTTATTTTTGTTTGCATTTTTAGTCAAAGACCAATTTTGTTCCTTTCTATAACGTCCTGGTTTCCCGCCCATTGACCTTTTATATGATAATTTTCTGTTGGACTGTCAGTCATTGCTTATTTTCGTAATAAATTATCTGTTGCACATTTCCTGTGGTTTTTGGTGATCTGTAACTGACTGTGAAACTTTCATCATGTACTTTTTCCGCCTCCATCTCAAATTTATTGCTCAAATTCACTTAGTAGGAAGGAATTATTTTTGGGAAAATGAGGCGGAGTCCCTCAGCGCTGGATTCTGGGTCCTCTTCTTTTCAAACTCCACCTCCAAACCTCCAGAACCTCCCAGGAGTCCAGACAGTAAAACACTGAGAGCTTTGCTGCTCCTGTTCACACACACATGTTGAAATACTTCCCCTTTAACTCTCTGAAGAAAATGAGCTGTAACCACAAAGCCACAATTTAGAAAAAAACAAACAAATCATCCTCATCTCTGTAGTTTCCCACGATCACTGTCCTGTAGCTTCAGCTGCAGGTGTAAACTCAACATTTTTCGTTAAAACTTTAATAATATTGTTTATTTATTTGTGTAATCAAGGAAATGATGATGAATTATACAACTTAATTTACAAATTAATGATTTTTTGTGGAAAAACATAATGTCCATCGATGTAGTTCCTCCGCAACACTTTTCACCGTCATGTTAAGGCTACAGTATTTCTTCAATAAAGTTTTATTCTCCCATGATGCATCACAAAGAAGACAAGCTACAAGCATGGCTACAAGATGACTACAAGTAGAGCACTGGAATAAGAGAGTAACGACACCACCATTGACTCCCGTGGTAAGCATTTTGCGCCCCTAGTGGCAGGATGTGGGTATTGCAAAAGTGCCCGGAAAACCCATTCACTCCAATGTGTGTTGCCCACCTGCTTGTAAATTGATGAAAACGGCCGTGTTTTTGTTTTTAGGTGTCTTGGTCATATCAAATTACACTTAGGCTATAATCTGTGTATTATAAAATGTAGATTGAAAAATTCATGTAGAAAACTGTTTTGTTTTTATTTGTTTTTCACTAGCCTATGTGTTAATGTTTATCTGTAAAGGGTCCTCAATAATGCTATTAACGTGGGTGATCTAGAAATGTCCTTAAATTATTGAAAACACCACACTTGCTCATTCACCAACAATGCAGAGATGTCAGTTCTTGGGCGTTTTTGCAATACCCATATTCCTCCATCAGGAGGCGCTTCCATTGGACCAGTGCTCTAGTTCTACGTAGCCCTCTACAGCAATTCTTTTTCTCTCCTTTTTCTCTCTATTTCCCCTTTTCTCCATTTTAACCCACTTTTTAATAGTTGTTGGTGCATATAAATCAATTTCAATGAATTATCAATTTATTTCTAAATAAAATGAATTATTTATGAATCATATTATATTTATTCAAAATGAAATGAATTATCTATTTATTTATTTCAAAATAGAATTAACTGCTTTTAGAATTTTACATTTTCAATTACTTTTTTTTTTCAATGAATTGTTTCTTTCACAAATAAAATGAATTATTTTAAAGGAATAGTTTTAACAAAATGATGTCACTTTCCAGCCTGGGCTACACTCTCCTTTTCAAATTCCACCTCCAAACCTGTTGTTTCTCACCATCACTGTCCTGTAGCTTCAGGGGGACCATAAATCAGTCCGACTGCCCAAACATACAACTACCGATTCAGCACGTTTAGCATAAAACTGCACACTGGGATTTGAGTGCTTGTAGCACTAGTGCCCTCCCCTGGAGCTGTGACACGTCAACCCCAGTCTCCCTGAAACTGCCAGTTTGCATCTGCCATTGGTTCACAGCAATTTGAGGGCAGAAAAACTCAGAAATGCAATTTTGCACTTCCTTTTCACAAGAAAAATGCCACAGGAACATGTGAAAAGCACGAAAAACACGATTTTCATGGGAGGGGGTCTTAAACAGATTAAAGACATGACGTGGAGGCGAAGAACCACCCGTCGCAAAGCGAAACTTTGGAATATAATTGTCGCATCTGTCGTATGTTCGCAGGGCCGGCTGCTGGCATAACACTCTATGCGGTTGTTTAGGGCCACAGCCGTTAGGTGGGGGGCCACATGATCAGAAAGGTACCGGGGTTCATTCAAGTCATTTAAACATCCTGAGGTCTGCACGTGCACGCTATGAGCTTTAGTATATGTAATTTGAAGTCAATATTCAGCTTCTTTTATCTCACATTTGAGACATTTGGTGAAAATAGAACGGCAGAATGACAACATTTGTGCTCAAAAAGTAATCTTACTAAATTTCATTTTAGACTTGTTTTCTACACTTCTCAATTACTGTATTCATATCCTATTTCAAGCACCAAAACAGTTCATTCTCATGACTGAAGGAGTGTTTTCACAAGGGATTTGAAATTTTTCAAAAAGCAGACCTCAAATTTCCAGCATTTGGCCTAAATTATTTCTTTATACAGTGTTCTAGGACAAACTGGCCTCAGTGTGCTTACAGCGGAGGTTCTAATATTTAGACATAAAACACTTGAGTATTGTTACATCTGCAAGTATCTTAAAAAGATAAATTTAAGAAAATATGTAAAAGTCAAGAAAATGGCCTCAAACCTCAGAGGGCATAAACATGTCTGTAGTCAGTTTTAACCAGTGATTTGGTGTTTGCGCTTAGAGTGCAGGGTCACAAACAAAAATCTTGTTTAGGGCCACCAAAATCCTATATAATATATAATAATGTAAAATAATAATAATAAAAACGACTGTCGGAAATATAATAAGTTATCATTACAGTCGATTATCCCACAACCTAACTTATATCTTATCATATCAAAAGATTATTGAGGTGGCTCAGAAACAATAAGTATTAAATTTAATGCTGGTTAAGTTTATTTATTATAGATTATCAGATGAATCCAGAGTCAAACAGTTCAGAGTTTATATGGCTATATTGGTTTATTCAGTCACCATTTCTTACATCATCAAGAAGTGATCACTCATCAATTCATTGTGACTTATGATCAGAAAATAATCAAATGGGCTTCATGAGTAATTTAAACAGAAAACACAGAGACTCTCAAAAACTCTCATAATTGTCTTTATTGGGGAAAACAAACATGGAAAACCTTTACGATTCTCAGTTTGTGACCCAGTTTATGTGTGTGGATAAACACAAAGGCAAATGATTTGTCCTTTAATATACCACCAAACACACATTCATTTTGATTTGACAGCTTATTCATGTTATTACCTTCGCTGCTGCCAGAATCCAGCTTCAAACATTTTTAACTGTCCAGGACTGATTTAAAGAAATTTAAACACAAGCTCAAAAGCAAATTTGAACACGTCTGTTAGTATGGAGTATTATCTCTGTCTTGATGCACTGGTGGAGAAAAACATACTTTTACTGAAGTGAAAGTTTTAGCAGCAAAATGTATTGAAAGCCTCAAAACTTATAGTAGCTACTAGTTCATTGATATTATTCAGTGGTGCAATTTTATGTGTGGAGCATTTAATTGTTTTGTTTGCGTCATATTCTGGGATTTTAAATGGGGCATCATGTTTTATAAAACTTAAAGTGATATGCCAACTTTTTTGTTCGTGTCTTGCCTCACTCCCGAGTCCATGACCAGCAGATAGACACCATCCTTTCGACTGTGCGTGCAGTAACCATGGAGATAGAGCTGTATCGGCCGTTAATTAGCTTAGCTCAAACACTGGAAGTGTATGGGTAGTGTTAGCCTGCCTCCTACCCGAGCCGAAATCTGCAGTCAGAAGCTGATTTTATTTTAGCTCTAAACTCTGTAAATATATCACTTTATTGACATTTCAAACCTTTTTAGGCGAGAAAGTAGCGGTTTAGATCAGCAGTGTGTCGTTAATTTGTCTAAATACCAGCTGTTTACAATTTTGTTTGGACAAATTCGGCGCTACTCAAGCTAGCCGTTGTGACCAACGCAATTCCGGTTACTTTCACAAAATAAAACACCCGTTTCCCTTTACATACAGAAAACCATGACGATAGAATTTGTGCTTTTACTTTGAAACAGGAAGCTAACCTACCCTCGATGTAGCTAGCTTGAACCAAAATAAACCGTCTTTGCTTGAACCCTCCGTTTTGACCGATCTCGTCCCGTTTATCTATTAGTCTATCTGCTGGTCATGGACTAGGGAGTGAGGTAAGACACACTGTTGTGGCTGTCTTTCAATAAACTTCAGCCGCTGAGGAACTTAAAGCTCTTTTGTGACGCGTCCAAAAACTCCATGGGTCCACGATGAATTTAAAGTGTTTATTGTGACAAAAATCAAAAAGAGCCAACAAGCAGTTATATCAAAAGGGAAATTAATGCGTGCCCTTTCAATAAATAATAATAATGATACTGGTGAGATGATAAGGTGAAAATGATGGTAAATTGACGGTCAACAAAAAATATATGAGCTTAGTTCTCTCTCTCTCTTTGTGTTCAAAACTCCCGCCACCACACACACACACTCACTAAGTAAAGAAAATAACCACACCCCCTCAATGTGTGAATGCAAATGACATCATCAACGCAATGACGTCAAGCCTACATCAAATGGCAGGGAAAATATATTTTAGCTTCTACAATACCGGCCCCTAATTATTATAACTCAAACAATAATAATTACCCAATAAATGATAATCACACACACAAGTACATTTCAATAGAGAGTCCATTATGAAGATCTTCTTTCTTCATGAGAATGCTATAGGTGCATACAGTCTTGGAAAGAGTGATCTACTGTCACTCTGGATCAGTCCATAGTCAATAGTGTATGTACTGTAATGTGTAAGGGGCAACGGTCAAAGTCCAAAACAAAAAACAAAGTCAGTCTGGGCTTTCACAGTTCTTCTGACTCCAATAGAAGGCAGATTTTGTTGATTGGTCTGTTCAGAAATCCAGTCTTGGTCTTGATCCGGACATGACGAACAAGTCCTCTCTTATCCAGAATAGTCTCGGCGATTTTTCCAGTCAGCCAGGTGTTTCGAGGTGCTGAATTATCCATGATGATCACGACGTCTCCTGGTGTGAAGTTGCGTCTGATTTTAGACCATTTCTGTCTCTCCTGAAGTTGTGGAAGATATTCTTTAACCCACCTTTTCCAGAACAGATCTGACATATACTGGATTTGTCTCCACCTGCGTCGAGCATATATGTCGTCCTGTGTAAACTGTCCTGGTGGCAATAAAGGCATGGTTTTAAGGAGAAGAAGGTGGTTTGGGGTGAGTGCTTCAAGGTCATTTGGGTCTGTAGAAGCCTTGGTGATTGGGCGGCTGTTGAGGATCGCCTCAGCCTCACATAAAACTGTGTGAAGACCCTCTTCATCAAGATTTTGTACATTTAAGGTTGAGTTCAGAATCTTCCGCACTGATTTAATCAATCTTTCCCATACACCGCCGTGGTGTGAGCCAGCAGGGGGATTGAAGATCCAGTTGATTCCCTTGTTAAGCAGAGTGTTGTGAATCTGATTTTGATTCCAGCTTTCAATTGCTTCTTTCAACTCCCGCTGAGCTCCAACAAAATTGGTGCCATTATCAGATCGAAGTTCTTTTATCTGACCACGTCTGGCTACAAAGCGCCGAAGGGCATTGATGAAAGAGTCTGTGTCAAGTGACGATGCCACTTCAATGTGAACTGCTCTTACAGCCAAACATGTGAAAATAACACCATAGCGCTTCACAACTTTCCTTCCATGCTTCACTCCAAAGGGTCCAAAATAGTCCACTCCAACATATGTGAATGGAGGTTCACCTGGAGTGACTCTGTCCAATGGCAAGTCTGCCATCTGCTGTTGACCTGGGGTAGCGTTTACACGCCGACAAATAACACATCTTGACAGTATCTTTCTGATCAACACAGTGGCGCCAGGAATCCAGTATTTTTGACGTAGGACAGATAACATATGGTTGCGACCACCATGACCCACCTTTGCATGAATATGTCGCAGAACCAGATCAGAAATGTGGAAATCTTTAGCCAATATTACTGGATGTTTCACCTCTTCTGGCATCGCTGCTCTGCTTAATCTGCCTCCAACCCGCAACACATCTTTATCCAAAATGGGATTGAGTTTATGAATGTGGCTGGTTCGCTTGACATCCATTCCTTTCCTTAGACTTGCAATTTCATCTGCAAACCTCCTCTTCTGACAAAAGCAGATTATCTCCATTTCAGCAGCAGCCAGCTCCTCCACGGTGAGATGAGGGTTTTCCAGAGTCTGAAGATTTCCTGTATGGTTTTGTGGTAAGTTTTTGTGAACATCGACATGAGTTGCTTGTTTTCCTTTTCTGCTAAGACACAAAAGCAGTTTTTTAAATCTGAGTATCCATGCTACAGCTCTTTTCAGATGAGTCCAGGTAGAGAAATGATGGATGAAGTGTGTTACTGGATCCATGGTTTCAGTCGTTACCTGAGTAGCATTTACAGTGATGCTCTTGACTTCAGAGTCTTTTGGTGAGATTTTTTCCAAACCATCCGGATTTCGAGGCCACTCTTCCTGAGACTGAAGAAGAAATCCAGGCCCAGACAGCCATATTTCTTTCCGAAGAAAAGTTTCAACTCTCAAACCCCGTGAAGCCAGGTCTGCTGGGTTGTTAGTTGTGTTGACATATCTCCACTGTTGTGCATGTGAGACCTTGTGAATTTCAGTTACTCTGTTGGCCACAAAAGTGCGGAATCTGGTGGTCTTGTTGTTGATGTATTTAAGCACAGAGGTGCTGTCAGTCCAGAATATGGAATCTGCTAAATCCATCTGCAGCTCTTTTCTCCATACAGTGTCCATCCTGCTTGCCATTGTAGCTGCAGTTAACTCCATTCGAGGGATAGTGGCTGGCTTTAATGGAGCCACTCTTGCTTTTCCCATCACAAATCCACAGTGTGCTCGGCCATGAGTGTTATGCAGTAGCAGATAGCTGACAGTTCCATAACCATCTTCACATGCATCTGAAAAGTGATGTAGCTGAGCAGATGCAACTGTTCCAAAGTCTGTGGGTTTGAAGCATCTATCAACCTTGAAGTCTTCTAACTCATGAAGCTCTTGAATCCAACGCATCCATTCCTGCACAGTGGAATCAGTTAAAGCATCATCCCAACCAACCTTTTTTCTGCACAAATCTTGCAGGATTTTCTTGGCAGTCAAGACGACAGGCGACAATATTCCAAGGGGATCATATATTGAGCTCACTGTGGAAAGAATTCCCCTTCTGGTGAGTGGTCTGTCTTTGAGGGTGATTTTAAACTTGAAGACGTCAGACTGTACACACCATTGTACACCAAGTACTCTCTCCACAGGTAGGTTGTCACAATCCATGTCCAAATTCTTCATCTCTTTTGCTTTCTCTGTTTCAGGTATGGATACCAACACACAACGGCTGTTACTTATCCACTTGTTAAGCACAAAACCTCCTTTGAAACAAATAGCTCGCAGCTCATGATAGAGAGCTATTGCATCCTCTTCTGAAGCTACTGACGCAAGGCAATCGTCCACATAAAAATTGTTCATGACAGTGCTTACAGCTTGAGGGCTGAACTCTTTCACATTGTCCTCAGCACATCTCCTAAGTGCAAAGTTTGCACAACTGGGGGACGAAGTCGCTCCAAAAAGATGCACCGTCATTCTGTATTCCTCCATGTTCTGACTGTAGTCTCCATCAGGCCACCAGAGGAATCGCAACAAGTCCCGGTCTTCACTTGGCACCTTGACTTGATGAAACATTGCTTCAACATCTGCAGCGATGACAACAGGTTCTTTGCGGAATCTAGTCAAGACTCCTATTAGTGTACTGGTCAGGTCTGGCCCCTGTAAGAGCTGAGAATTCAGTGACACTCCCTGAAACGTTGCTCCACAGTCAAACACCACTCTTAGTTTCTTCTTTTGTGGATGTAAGACTCCATGATGTGGCAGATACCATTTTCTGCCATCGCTGCGTTCCAAGACACAATCCGGTACCTGTTCAGCATAACCTTTGGTTAACATGTCAGACACAAAGCTGGTGTACTCAGAGTGAAAAGATGGCTCTCTTTTAAATCTTTTCTTTAAGTTTAGTGTGCGTTGTTCAGCAACACTTCTGTTGTCAGGCAAACATATTTCCTTTTCTTTTAAAGGTAAATTAATGCAATAATGGCCATCAACTAGTCTGGTAGATTGTGAGACCAAATCCAAAAACATCTTGTCTTCCTTTGATGGTTCTTTATCTTCTCTAGCACACTCAGGGAAGTCATTTCTGAACTGTTGCTCCCACAGCACGTCAAGTTTCACAACTGAGATCCTGTTGGCATTGACTGTTGACTGTTCCTGAGCATCATCATCCTTTTTCCCAAGTGGTCCATTAACTGTCCAGCCAAGCATGGTTTTTACAGCATAAGGTCCATCTCCCACACTCCGTATAACATCAAGTGGCTCCAGAGCCCTTGGCACATCCAAGCCAATGAGCAGTTCAATCTCAGATTCAATTTCGGGCAAATAGACATTATTCAAATGAGACCACTGTTCAATATCTTTCTGATGTGGGATGTTTCCTTGATGCACAGGCATAGTCTTCTGGGTGTATATACCTGGAAGATCACAAAAATGGCTGCTATCCAGACCAGCAACTTCAAGACCTGAAACAATGTTGGTTCCAACGACCTTTCTTTGACCCATGGTTCTCAAAAGAATACTTGACCTTCTTCCTTGGAGCTTAAGCTTGGTCATCAGGCCCACTGTACAAAACGATGCAGTGCTACCTGGGTCAAGAAATGCATATGTCTGTACTATTGCACTTCCCTTCTTGGCTTTCACTTGTACAGGCACGATTGAGAGTTTGCAGTTATCCTCACCGGCCCCAGTAAGACCACTGGTTTGGACTGAGGCTACAGCACTCCTTTTAGCTGTGTCCTTTGTCTCTGTTTGCTGTGTGTCCATCTCCTTTTTTCTTTGGTGAATATGCAACATCCTGGGATGTTTTAAACCACATATGTCACAGGTGAGTCGTTTTCTGCAGTCTCTGCTGAGGTGTCCTTTACCCAAACAGCCAAAACATATTCCATTTTCTCTCATGAAAGCGATTTTCTCATCCTGTGTCTTCTTTTCCAATTTTGAACACATATCCAAACCATGTCCACCTTCACAAAACAAACAGCTTTTCAGACCACACAAACCTTCTCTTTCCTTCGTGCTTTTTCCATTATTTTCTTTAAGTGTCACAGTGGTAGCAAAGATACTTCCTTTTATCCTAGGTTGAGGTTGTGACTTGAACCTTCTTACCTCTTTGCTCACTGCTGGAGTGTCTTTTATATCTCCGAACACTGGGTCTGTCAAAATCCTCACTTGTCTTTCCAGGAAATCCACCACATCCTTGAAGGTAGCTCTTTGATTGTATTTTACCTGGAAATCACAAGCCACAGTTCTCCATTTATCCCTCAGCCGATAGGGCAATTTCTTTATGATGATGAGCATGTTTGAAGGCATGTCCAGCTCCTTCATGTAGTTGACATCTTCCATGGCGTTGCAACATCCTTGAAGAAAAAGGGTGTATGCTTGAAGGGATTTTGTGTCATCAGGTTTTATTGATGGCCATGCAAGAGCCTTATCCATGTAAGCTCTAGCAATTTTGTGCTCGTTGCCAAAATGCTCCTGAAGTAAAGATTTAGCCTTCCTGTATCCTCTGTCTGAATCCATGTGTAGGCAGCTCCTTACTATTTCCCTCGGCTGTCCTCTTGTGTATTGCTCCAAGTAATATAAACAGTCTCTGTAGTTTTCATTTTTGCTTTCAATACTGTGTTCAAAGGATTTAATGAATGTTTGATACTGAAGGGGATCACCATCAAAAACTTGAATTTCCCTCTTTGGCATAGAAGAAAGGCATTGCTGATGAATTAACAGAGCAGTGATTTCATTTTGTTTGTCCATGACTGAGTATATGTTGTTCTGTTCACCACTGTTGGAGGTAGGTAAGATGGCTGGTGTGGTCACATGTGCATGATTACCTGCATTCATGATGGTTGAGTTGAGTGCTCTGGGATTTGTATTGGAAGGTTGGGTGTGAGTTGCAGCTGTGTGCGCAGTCGCAGCTCCTATAATGGGTTGTAGATTAGTGATGTTTTGATCTGGGAGACTTTGTCCATGTAGTTGTATGTTTTGTGTATTTGGTACAAAAGCTTTTGCTTCAACATCAAGTGCTCTCTTTCCTTGATACCTTTCAAAATATGACATCATACCATCAGACATTTTAGTTGGATGACTTTGTACACTGGATCCTCTTGATGCTCCAAGTACATGCACCTTGGCCATAGTAGCAGCAATGTCGGCCTCCAGCTCCAGCTGCTCCTTTTTCTTCCTTATCAACTCCTCCTGTTCCTCCAGAGCGTGTTTATCTTTCAGCATTTTCTGTCGTACAACAAGAGCAGCTACATCAGCCTCGGCTTTAATGCGTGCAGATGAAGTACTTGATGCTTTAGAGCTTGCCTTGGAAGCACTGTGTTTGCTTTTCCTGCTGCTTGCAACATTAGACACACTGTCACTCGGTTGAATTAGTTCCTGCACATCAGATGTTGCTTTTGAGGTTAGGTCAGGGGGAGGATTGTCCTGTGGAGGAATTTCCTCCTTTGATTCAACAGGTGCTTTCTCAGGTAAGATGGAAGAAGTGTCTGAATCTGCAGCAGGTAAATTCACAGTCACATGACCTGTTTGCATAGAGTGTCTTTCATTGTCAAAAAGCCATTGTTTCACATCCTCCACAAAGCCTGTGTGGTATTTGTTTATGCGTGCAAACCAGTCATTCTGAGTTTCTCGATCCTCCTCAGGAAGCAATACAATCACTGATTCATGGGCAGCTTTTGCACTTTCAAACAGTTGAATCAATCTCTCCAAATTCCATTGCACATCCTTTGCATTTGCATCCCTTTTCATGAGCTCCTTAATTTCACGTGTGAGCCCTTTAAGTTTCTTCACCGCCGTATGACGCTCGTGCTGAAGCGTATTAATTTTATAAGCCAGCGCTTTGGTTGTAAGCTTGACCGTCCTCTTCTCCATTCCATCACTCACATCCTTTATTTCACTCATTTTGACATTTCCAGCGTGCACAGCTCATCAATATACACAGCAAAGCATAAACACCACGCAACAGATGAATCATGAATCCATTCACAATCTTTCCAAAGCTCAACTTTGAGTCCGTGCGCTCTTTTGATTCAACAAGCGCGAGCAGCCACGGTGCCACACACAATCCACACGGCTTCCAAACTCCGCCGAACTCGGCGCGTGCGTCCAGCGCACAAACACACAAGCCAAAACAACAGTCCCAGTCCTCACTGGACAAGCAGCATCCAATTCAAGTCCACACTGTGTTCCAAATTTCATCCAATACACAGAAGGAATCTCGACATACCGCTTCTGGTGGCTGTGATGCGCCGCCGCCGTGATTGCTTTTCACTCCTTTGTTGTTTTACGCAGTGCTCCGCTGTGATTTCTTTTTCCCATGTCGGTGAGCTGAATCCAATCCCATGAGAATCCAATCCAACTCCGCGATCCAAAGTCTTTTATTTCAACGTTAATATTTTTTGTTGACTAATGTTGTGGCTGTCTTTCAATAAACTTCAGCCGCTGAGGAACTTAAAGCTCTTTTGTGACGCGTCCAAAAACTCCATGGGTCCACGATGAATTTAAAGTGTTTATTGTGACAAAAATCAAAAAGAGCCAACAAGCAGTTATATCAAAAGGGAAATTAATGCGTGCCCTTTCAATAAATAATAATAATGATACTGGTGAGATGATAAGGTGAAAATGATGGTAAATTGACGGTCAACAAAAAATATATGAGCTTAGTTCTCTCTCTCTCTTTGTGTTCAAAACTCCCGCCACCACACACACACACTCACTAAGTAAAGAAAATAACCACACCCCCTCAATGTGTGAATGCAAATGACATCATCAACGCAATGACGTCAAGCCTACATCAAATGGCAGGGAAAATATATTTTAGCTTCTACACACACAAAACATTTTTTTGGTGTATCCCCTTTATAACAAACTCTTTTAATGAATGTAGTGACATAGGCTATAGTACCATAAATACACTGTGTTATGTACTTAGGCACATAAGTTTCCTCCCACTGCTGCTTGTCTGTACGATCCCAGTGTATTTTTGTAACTTTAATAATCCGATGTGAGTCAGACTTTGTAAAAATATCACAGGAAGTGGGCGACATAGCTAGAGTATATAGTTTAATGTTGATACTGTCTGCGTTCTGCATTTATTAATAACAAAACTGCAGCTTTGTTTGAGACTTGTTTGTGCAGCGTCTCATTGTCATGATGTCGTTCTTCTGATAAAACAGGAGCGGTTCCCTTCAGACACCTGCAGGTCTCAGATCAGCGTCGGCTGCAGGACGAGTCCTTCACTGAACCTGAGGTAAAAAAGAAAAAAACACAACACATCTGTTTCCTCATTTTGGATCAGTTATATCTATTTGTCTACAATGATTCGTAATATGATATATAGTTAATGATTAGCAGCAGCCAAATGGATCTTAGTGGAGTCGGAAGAAAACAGTTCTTCTGAAACAAAAGAATATTAGTTTTTCAATTTATGAACTATTTAAAGCAGTGTGAGAGGATAAATCCTTTTTAATTAACTGGATCAGAGTTAATTACGGACGGATTATGAGAAAACAGGCCTCGGAGCATGTTGTGTCTCTTTGTGCTTGTGTTGTGTCTTTGGATCACTTAAAGGGATAGTTCAACATTTTGGCAAATTGACCCATTGCCATAATCCCAATAATAGTCATAGCAGTAGGTTCGTTATTTGTCGGTGCAAGCTATTTTTAGAACGGCAGAGCAGAGCCGTGAGCTGCTCAGAGCTACACTACGGAGACTTTCTTGGTTTCCCTCATCAAACTCATCAAATACACAATCCAACAACTCCAAAACGCTCTGTTGGACAAATTGTGAAGTTGTTTTAGAGGGAAATGCAGAGACTGCTTGATGAAAAACTGTCCCTGAAGGCAACGTACATCAGCGGTTTTGCATGAATTTACCTCTAAAACAACTCTGTCTGGTAACGTTGTGTTATTATCTCATAGTGTGGTGAATGTGCAGGTCACAACTTGTCCACCAGAGCGTTGTGGAGTTGTTGGATTGTGTATTTGGTGAGTGTGATGAGGGAAACCAAGAAATCCCATGAGCCTCCGTAGCGTAGCTCTGAGCAGCTCACGGCTCTGCTCCGCCGTTCTAAAAATAGCTTGCACCGACAATTAAAGGTAACGAACCTACTGCTATGACTATAGGGATTATGGCAATGGGTCAAGTTGCCAAAATGTTGAACTATCCCTTTAACTGAGCTCTGTGACTCAGTGACTCTGTCCCCAGTCCGCCCAGTAACAGAGTTTATACTGGACTCAGTGTGTCTGATGTGATGCTGGTAAACTCATCACACTCAGGTGATGATGTGTTCATGCTCCTGTACCATAACGACTAACATCCTCATGGTTTTGAATAATTTTAAATGTCAATCTTTGCACCATTTGCTGTTTTTAATGGTTAATTATAAACAGTAGATTATCTAATTATACCTTTCTTTATTGTAAACTTGTTTTATTTAATGTGTTTTATAGTTAATTTATATGGATGAGATGTGCAGCTGCCCTGCCGCTGACTCACATTCATGATTTAATTGGGAAGTTATTATTTATTCCATCTCCCCTTATTGCCTTTTCAATAATGTAGCTCAGCTAGGTCTTGATTTAATTGTCAGGTTTGTTGTTGTTTTTTTCTCCTTTTATACAATTTGAAACTGAACATCTTCAGGTCTTTGACCGTTGATCTAATAAAACCACTGATTTCATTGTGTCTGAGAGGCTGTAACAGACATTTTGTTATATATACAGTATATATTTTATAGACTAAATGATCGATTAAGATAATCATCAGCTGCAGCCCTGGTGTGTTATCACAGTATATTGATGTTCTGTATCTCGACTCGAAGCCGGAGAATCTTTAAAAAAAATCTCCAAATGATTCATGAAACAAAAGCAGAATTTTAAAATGCAGCTTCACTGCAGCCGGAACGCGTCCAGGTCCAGGCTCCTGGACACTTTTCCCAGAGGAGGAGGAGGAGGAGGAGGAGGGACATCATGGTCTGACCAGGCTCAGATGTGATTGTAATAATCCTGCTCAGCCTCTGATGTCGTTCCCAGGAAGAAACATCTGATCCGGCAGCCTGGTGGGAGCGCCGGCCGGCCAACAGGCTGCAGCACAAACACAAACACTGAGCTGCTGCTTGTGAATCCGCGTTTGACACTCCTCATGTTTACCCTGCTGTTTTCCAGATGCGTCCTTGTTGTTTAATTCACCGCTGTCTCCCTGATGCCCCTGTGCACCAGCAGCATTTTACCCCACTGTTTGTTTATTAGGAGCTAATTAAGGCAGCGGAGTTTGTTGACAGCTAATCTTTTATTTCAGCCTCTGTTCCCCTTTTAGGAAACACCACAGCCTGCAGATAAATGTGCTTTATTGATGTGTGTTTAATGAGATGTTGCAGCGCGGCAGCCATTAGGAGGATGTGAGGCCGCTCTGCTTCCACTCTCATTATTTATTAGTTTGGAAACATCGGATTTATAAATGATGTCAGTTTCCTCTGGAAGGTGCTCAGGCTGTGGTTTTGCACTTGTCCATGAGAGGGCGCTACACACTCACTGTGTGATGTTAAAGGTGCTTCAATACGCTTCACAACCACAGAAACATGAGCAGATATTTGAAGGAAAACCGGACGTTTTTAAGAAATGAGATTTTAAATCTAAAGCTGGACCCAGACCTTCATCTGTCTCTTCATGTTCAAACTCCCATTTTTTCTTTAATAATATTTGGCATCAACCTGAACTTGCAACTGTATCCAAAAATTTAACAAAATAATTTATTGGTTTATTTCAAATGAAAAATGTGGAGCCAGTTCAATCAATCTGTGTTTTCCAGAACATAATAAAGGTTCAATTGGTGCAAATCATAAAATTGTGTGATAATCTTTTACTCTTTTAATTTGTTTAAAAGTTTTTGTAATGACTTTAATCTTTCCATGCACATTTTTGGGAGTTTTTTTCTGTCCACTATTGGACATTTCTTGATCGTGCAGGGGATATGTTGATATTTTTTCCTTTAATTTAAAGGTCTGATGTGATCTGTTGTTATGAAGCATAAAGTAATTATTAGCACTTCCTGTTTGCAGTGAATCCATTGATGTGCATTGGGATTACTCTGGTGCTGAGGAAAACTAAGACATTTGATTATTCTCAAACAGTTTCTGAATTAACAGAGCTTCTTTTTTCTATGGTTTCTTCACAGATTTACAGACGTGTATTCTCAAAGGACATCAGAAATCATGACGTCTGCAGGAAGTGTAAGTCACATAAAATCTAAAAAAATATGTCATTTCATGTTTGTGAGTTCACATTTGGCAGAGTTACAACACTGTGAAGGAGCTGGTATCTTGACGTGTACCCCCAAACCTGTTTGAAAACATCTGCTCTGGAGAATCCACAAAAACCTACTGATGACTAGTCGAAAAACACCTTGAAGGTATCTTATTTTGACTTTTTTCCTGTATTTTATGTTATTATTTTAACTGTATTCAAACACTTTTGTTCTAAGACGTGCTGTTGTTTTCACACATGAAGCGTACATGAACACATAAGCTCTGAAATTAGTTTTCATGTCTGTTCAGCTGCATTAGTTAATGTTATGGAGGTTTCCTGGCTGATACTCACCTCTTCATCTGCACAAACACACACACAGTCACAACAAAATGAACAGCTACAAAGCAATGGCCGCACTTGGTTCAGAGATAAATAGTTTTTATTTTGGTGCCTGTCACAGATAATGGCAAATCATACTCCACAAACAATTCACAGTGCTCCGGTGACTGGAAACCTCCATAAACACATGCTATGAAAAAATATGAATGATGAGATTAAAGGTCTAGAACCTACTGCCGAGGATCATTGAGTTAATCAACAACATTCAGCTGTCGCATGCAAAGACAGGTGCGTAAACAGGAAACCTTAAAAACCTGTCGTTTTAAAGGGATAGTTCACCCAAAATTGAAATTTCACTCATTATCTACTCACCCTCATGTGGACTAAGGGCTGGGAGAAGTTTCAGAGTCCTCCATGGCTTCTCTGAGTTACAGGGGGCCCCGAAATGCGAAATTGTCCCGAAAAAAATAAAATAAGTCTATTTTTCAAGCTTGTTTGTAGCGGAAGCTCTCCTGGTTCGTCAAATTTGGATGAACCGGGAGAGCTTCCGCTACAAACAAGCTTGAAAAATAGACTTATTTCATTTTTTTCGGGACAATTTCGCATTTCGGGGCTTCAATACAAGACGGACATTACATACGAGCAGCATGGAGGTATTTGGATGTTTTTTGGTGTGTCTTTTTGTTACGAAGACAGTTGGTATCCATTTGCAACCGTTATATGGACATGCAGTGCTGCACGGAGCCCTGCTGTAACTCAGAGAAGCCACGGATAATTCTCAAACTTCTCCCAGCCCTTAGTCGACCTGAGGGTGAGTAGATAATGAGTGAAATTTCAATTTTGGGTGAACTATCCCTTTAATTACATGAGGGAGAAAAAGACTTCCTGACGATGCGAAGGTTTGAACGACATTGAATAGTGTTTGGAGAGCATCACACACAGAGTCCCAGTGGTGTGTGTGTGTTTGTGTGTGTGTGATGCTGATGTGGCCTGTATCTCACATTTGGCAGCAGATTCAGCAACAAACTCAATCATGATCTGATCACATTGAGGCGTTGCCATGGCAGCAGAGTTTAGCCCCTCAGCTCTTGCCTGCTGCTGCAGAGGCAGAAGCAGAGCCGCCGCCGCACACCGTCGACTTCCTCAGCTCGATTTTCATCGACTGGCTCTCGGCCCGCGACTCTAACCTGGCCACCGCCGACACCCCCACCACGGCCTTGCCGATGGGTTTCATACCTTTTGACACAGGGATCCGAGTGGCCGCGCTCCGAGCTGACTGCACATCCGCACCGGGCTGGAAGGAAAACAAAACAAAAAAACAATGTGAAGAAGATACAGGAAACTCAGAATAAGACACTGTTTTTTTTCGGTATCGCTCTTATTTTGAAGGAGGGGTTTTGTGCTTAAATAAATAAAAGGTGAACTCCCCAGTGAGCACAGTGATGGTGATTTGCAGGTCAAAGATGGTTACGACAAGCCCTGATCACGATCAAGAACGAAGACTTTTTTTTTCGTGTTTTTCTGTCACCTGATCTTTCGCAAATGGATGCAGCGGTTTATAAACTGATCAGCCATCATCAAACTTGAACAACCGCAAAGGTCAAACCTCTAATACGATCCAAAGGAGTGATTCCTAAACAGCGGATTGTCATTGTTACATTAACAAACAGGTGGATGACTGTAGCGCACCATTGTCGCCATCTTTCCTATAACAATGATCAGGAACAAGTTAGGTTCAGGAAAAGATCACGGATTGGACTAAAACAAGACATTCCTCAACATTAGGTCACCCTTGTTGGTAACTGGGAATCGGACGCCAATCTCGGGTGTCATAAACCTGTAATCTGTTGACCAGACCACCACATACCTCCAGCGAACCTAACTGTGTCGCCATAGTTACTACGATAACAGTCGCAGCTTGTTTAGGTAGGTTTAGGACGACTGATCTTTGTTGTTATGGTTACAGTATAAACAGTTGGGAATCGAAACACATATTAGCCATATTCGCAGCGTCGCCATCTTTGCTTACGTCGTCACTCGGGGTGGGAATCGACGGCGTCACATAACGTTACTGTTAACGTTAGCAGTTGCAGCTAATGCCAGCTAACTTAACCCAAATGTCGTTTTACTTTAAAATATGGCCCGATGTCCCTTCGGACGTTAACAGCCCATGCCTTCCTTAAATCAACCACGAAGAGATGAAAGGAAAGCAGTTTATCAGTTTTCCACAACGTTTGTACGACTTGCAGCCAGGGACGCAACAGTGATAGCTACGGTTTGTTTACCCACCCCGAGTGATGACGTAAGGAAAGATGGCGACGCTGTGAATATGGTGAATTCATCCATCCACCACCTGCTTCTGTCGTACTAACTACAACCACTAGGTGTCGCCTAAAAACAAGGACCAAACAGATTCTTTCCAAATGAAAAGTTATGGACCATTAATCAGACAGTTTGGACTCCCTCCAGGAAACGTTGTCGGTTTTGCGATAACACGTTGTTTTTCAACAACTTTAGACCTTCAGGTCACAAAGTCAGTGCTCACTGGGTCCAGTCACACCAGGGTGAGTGTTAACTCTCCTTGATAATAATTTACATCAAGTTTGGTCACATACTGAAAAAGTTTCAACATGTCTCTGTGCTCAAAGTGCAAAAGTCAAACTGTTCACTTTGTGTTGGGTTAAAAGGAGGAAATGTGTCAGTTGGGAAGTTTGTGTATGTCTACATGTGACCTTCGGGAAAGGCCTTGGTACGGTGGTATCTAATGCATGTCAGATCATTCCAGTGTTAGTTCATACTGGTGAGTTGATATATTTGATGCAGTTGGTGTTTTGTACCTGGAGAAAGTGCTATCTATGGAGCACACACCACCTGATTTCATTTTGAAACATTTCAGAAGCAACTGAAACGTAAGAATATTAGACATCATTCAGACATTGTTGCTTGTAAATTAAAAAGGAAATTGTTGTTGTTTTCTATGCTGCTTTTAAAGGGATAGTTCAACATGTTGGCAAATTGGCCCATTGCCATAATCCCTATAGTCATAGCAGTAGGTTTGTTATCTTTATTTGTCGGTGCAAGCTATTTTGAGAACCGCCGGAGTTGTTTTAGAGGTAAATTCATGCAAAACCGCTGATGCGCGTTGTCTTCAGGGACAGGTTTTCAGCAAGCAGTCTCTCTATTTACCTCGAAAACAACTCTGTCTGGTAACGTTCTGTTATTATCTCATAGAGTGGTGAATGTGCAGGTCACAACTTGTCCACCAGAGCGGTGTGGAGTTGTTGGATTGTGTATTTGAGGAGTTTGATGAGGGAAACCAAGAAATCCCATGAGCCTCCGTAGCGTAGCTCTGAGCAGCTCGGCTTGGCGGTTCTAAAAATAGCTTGCACCGACAAATAAAGGTAACAAACCTACTTTTATAGGGATTATAGCAATGGCCCAATTTGCCAAAATGTTGAACTATCCCTAAGAAAGGAAAGACAAGATGGAGGACGGTCGACTTGACGACCGCCAAAGCTCTCACCACTGATTGCGTCGGTCTGGCGGCTGCCGAGGTGACGGGTGTGATTGTTATGCTGCTTGTCATCTTGCTCTGAGTCGTCTTGCCCGTTGCAGCATGGCGTGGGGAGCGGAGCACTGTTCCCGTGGAGACTTCTTTACCGTCTGAGCTCGTACCAAGAGGTTTGAGCTTCAACATGGGACTACTGCTGCATCCGTCAGAAGGCCTTTTGAACTGTGAGCCCAGGTGGATGTGGATCTTATTGTCCTCTGTTGTGATAATGTTGCTGTTTGTGTTGAACTTCCTGACTGGTGCAGTCCCCGGTTGCTTCTCTGGGGTCATCTTGATCACCGTGCGACTTGCGGTGGCTTCGTGAGGGTCGGATGATGCACAAGCTTCGGCCACAGGGGTGGTGCTGACTGTGATGATGGACACCGGAGACTGGAGACCGCCGTTTGTCTTCTCCGGACTCTTGGCCCTGGAGATGGTCGTTATCGTGACCGGAGACTTGGCTCGATCGAGACCGGTCGTGTCGCCGCCGGTCTTGGTCTTGGAGCTCACGGTCGTCGGCTTGGGGACGATTGTGATGCGAGGTTTCTGAAGGCCGAGAGTGGGGATGATTGTGGTGCTGGAGAAGAAGTCCTCGGCTCGAGGGCTCGTGATCTCCAAGGTGGCGGTGCTGTTCTCGTGATCCGGAGTCACCCGGATGTGCAGCGGCTGACCCGGCTTTGGGGACATGGTCATTTCCGGCGGGAGCAAAGACACCCCGTTGGTCTTCCCGGGAGTCGTCTGGGTGAGAGTGATGGCCTCTTTCTTTTTCATCCAGGGCACCCAGGATTTTCTCGCCCCGAGTTCTGCAGATGCCGGAGGGTACCGCTCGAGGACCATCGGCTTCTTTAGACCTCGCAGTCTGAGGTTGCTCATCAAGTGGTGTTCCTCGAGGACGGATTTTCGGATGAAGCCCGCCGTCGTCTCGTCCTCGGCGGTCTCACTGGCCATCACGTCTGTCTGCACCGCCGTGGAGGTGACCGGGATGTCGACCATCCTCCTACCGTTCATGCTCGGCCTGAAGGCGCGACTGTAGCACTTGGTGGCGTCCAGTTCCTTGATGAGGCTGTCCACCTCCTGACTCATGCTCGTCTTCTTCTCTTCCTCCTCCATGAATCTCTGCTGCAGAACTGAATAGTCCACCTGGAGCTGGGAGAGCTGGTCCTCCTTGTTCATCAGCTCGTGGATTTTCTCCTTCAGGACCTGGACGTCCGCCTGCAGCTCTCTGGTTTTAGCCTCCTCCATCTTGCAGCGAATCCTCAGCTCGGCCTCGGGGCTCGTGACCTCGCCTTTCTCTATCGCCTTGTTTCTGGCGATCTGACTTTTCATTTCTTCCAGCAGCTTAGAGAGGGTGTTTGCTTTGTCCTGCTCTGTTCTGAATCTCTTCTCCAGCAGATCATACTCATCCTCTGTTTTCATTAAATCTCCCTCCACCACCTCCAGTTGCTTGAGCCTGCTCTTCAGTCTTTCAATTTCTAACGTGAGCTCTTTCACTTTGTTGTCCTCATCTGGATTCTTGTGTCCGTCCTTGTTGGCCCACTTCCTCTGCATTTCCCTCTCTCTCTCCTCTAGTCCATCGATTCTTATCTTCATACCGCTTATCTTATGCGTAAGCTCCCTACACTTTTCCTCTTCACTTGCAAGTTTGGTTTTTAACTCGTCTTTCTCTTTGGTGAGCGACGTCACTTTAACTTCCATCTCTGATTTGAACTTCAGAAGTTTTTTGCTCTCTTCTATCAGCTTCTCTGTGACCTCTGTGACCTTGCCCTGCTCTGCCTTAAACATCTTACTTAAATCCTCACTTTTCTGTTCTTCCTGTTTGAGCCTCTCCGACATGTTTTTCCTTTCATCCACCAGGATGACGGTGAAGGACTTCAGCTTCATGAGATCGTCTTTGAAGACCATTTCTGCCTTTTCAAACTTTGACTCTGACGCCTCCAGTTCTTTCAGCCGGGTTTTCACCGTCTCCAGTTCGCCGGCCATATCCTTCACCACACGTTTTTCCTTTTCCAGGTTCGTATGAAGCTGAGCACAATCTGTTTTGCTCCTGTTGAAAGCTCCCTCCAGTTTCTCCAACTCAACCATCCTCTTCTGCAGTTTATCCACCTCCAGCCTCATCTCCTTGACGTGGTTCTCCTCCTCCTGCAGCTTCTTCCTCAGCTCCTTGCACTGACTCTCTGTTTTCGTGATCTCCTCGTCCTTGCCCTCCATCTCCAGCACTCTCTTCCTCAGATTCTCCAGCTCGGCCATGAGGGATGAGTTGCCGCACTCTCCTTTGCTGATCTTCTCCCTCAGCTCCTGCAGGTCCTCCTCTGATTTCTGCAGCGCCTTGTTGTTTTCCTCCAGCTCCTCGATCTTGTGCGCAAGCCCAGACAGCTTCAGCCTCAGCTGTCGGCTTTGTGACTCGTGGTCGGCCAGCTTTGCCATCATCTCCTCGTGCTCCTGTGCGAACTTGGCCGCTCTGTGCTCCAGATCGGCCTCCAGCTTGAGGACCTTCTGGCCGTCCTCCTTGGCGGTGTCGGTCGTGGCCGCCAGTCGCTGCTCTTTGTCCTGCAGCTTCTGACTGAGGTCCTGGATCTTCTGGCCCTGCTGGTCGATCTGCTCGATGTGCAGCTGTCGCTCGTCTACCAACATGAGGGCAAAGGATTTGAGCTTCACCAGCTCTGCTCTGACCTTTTCAAGTCGCTTGTTGTGGTCTTTGTCCTTACGAGCCTGGTAGGCCTTTTCCTGCTCCAGCAGCCGCTTGAGTCTAAGAAACAGACAGAATATAGTACAAGATGTGAGAAGCTTGGTTGAATATCAAACATATTTTAACAGAATACTTTTTCAATGCAGATGTGGCCAACCCTGGATCAATTTTACATCAAAATGTTGACAAACATGTTTACAATCATGAATCATTGGACACAGAAGTAGAAAAGTTAGTATCCTCGTGTGAGAAAGTGTTGCTTTTAACATGTGGCGGCCAAATTAAAATGATTAACTATAATTTCCTGTATTCCTGTATCAGACTGGACACATCTCTTCAGCCAGAAGAGACTCTGCATGAAGCAGACAAGCAGAAAAATGTCAGCAGCAGGAAACTGCACGAGGGAACAAAGGGGAATAAAGAAAAGAAAAGCAGCACATTAGGGCCTGAACTTTGGTGATTCTGTCTGACAGAGAGATTACCCTCCGCTGTCCAGGGAAGAGTTACAGCTGCAGGTCAGTGTGGGATTTAGTTACTTCTGCTGTGACTCACTCAGCTGATCTCACTTCAGTCCAGAAGCTCATAAAAAAAACACCAACAAGGTCGACGGTTTTTACAGCTTTGTCAAGAGTCAAACGATGAGGCAAACAAACAACTCTCAGACTTTGCAGTGATAAAAACGTGTCAGGTTTATGTATATTATAGATTTAACATCTTTCTTTCCTTCCTTTCTCCCTTCCTTCTTTACACAGTCCTTTTCCCTTCCTTCCTTCCTCCCTTTACTCTTTTGCTATGCTATTTATTGTGTGTTATTGTATTGTATTTTATGTGGTTTTATGTGTATTGTAAGTGGTGAAGCCAAAGACAAATTTCCACATTGTGGACAATAAAGATATTGAATTGAATTCCTTCCTCTCTTCTTTCCCTCCGTCCATCCTTCTGCTTCCTTCCTTGACCTAATCTGTTCCCTCCCTCCATCTTTCTTTCCCTCCTTTTCCCCTCCGTCTTTCAACAATCCTTTTTTCCTTCCTTCCTCCCTTCCTTCCCTTTTGACCCAATCTGTTTCCTCCCTCCATCTATCTTTCCTTACTAATTTTTTCCCTTCCTTCTTTCCTCCCATCTTTCCCTTTGTCCTTCCTTCCTTCCTTCCTTCCTTCCTTCCTTCCTTCCTTCCTTCCTTCCTTCCTTCCTTCCTTCCTTCCTTCCTTCCTTCCTTCCTTCTTTCCCTTCGTCCTTCCTTCCTTGACCCAGGAGGACAACAGGAGGGTTAAGAAATGTGAAATCAAGAGCACGCATCCACCCAAACAAGAGGAAAGCAAACACACACACACACCGGCCAGTTTTAGATTTTCACAGTCATGCACATGTTTGTTTCTATAAGAAATGTGACAGAAGTGGTAAAGTACAACGACAAAGAGGAGCAAAATTGTTGTTTTCAGTAAGTTGGATGAAGCCCACACTGATTCTGTTCCTTGATTCACCATTTTCCGCTCTGTTTCACCTGAAACTGCCCCCAGTGGTGATGTCACCGGGCGGCGGAGTGCACCTGTACCTCAACAAGGTGAAACATTAAACCACTGGGGCTCGGTGAAAAACAAGATTTCCAGTTAATGTTACAGTGACTCATTTTGATTAATGTGTGTGAACATGACCGCTGCTCTGTTTCTGTAGTTAGTGTGTGTGTGTGTGTGTGCGTGCTAAGCCTCTAACTGATCTTCTCTTCCCCTCTTCCTCTTGTCGTCTCTGTCAGTTTACAAAGTAGATTAACAACATGCAAGAACCTCTGTTTCTGTCAGGCCGTGACCTCCTCTCTCCTCCTCCTCCATTGACTTTACATGTAACTGAGCTGCAGCGTTAACTTAACGGCCGTGTCGTGCAATTATATCCAGATGTTTTTTGTAAATTTATCATCCTCTACATTATTTTATTTCAATTTGAATTACAGTCTCTGGTTTGCACATCTCTGTTTTTTAAATCTTGTTTCCTTTTTAACTGTGCACAAAAACAAAAAAAAACAACAAAACCACCTTTAGAAGACAGACAATAATAGATAATGCACCTCCACCTGTCTCCATGTTTCACTATTGGATGTCTTTCTACCTGAATCTTCACAGCCGTGTTGATTTTTTTTTTTACTTTGACAGATTTAAAGTCGCCAAAACAAAACCAGAGCAGCTGGATGAATCCGTGCAGAGCTGCCAACAAAGTTCAGAGAGACTTCAACCTGCCTGAGTTAATGTCGGTGGATGTTTAACTAATCTCTGCAGGAGGCGGCTGCTGCTGCTGCTGCTGCTGCACCGTCACATCAGACTCCTGCAGTGTCTCAGCGCTGCTAAAATAAATCTAAACTCTACACAAACACCATGACACCGTCTCCTCCTCCTCTGTCAAACTTCAAACTTCTGTCCCGAAACTCAACTCTACTTACTTAACTTACCAACGAGCTGTGATGTGATGCCACCGGGCAGGTTGATGATCCATGTCTGAGAGAGTTTCTGCAGCTGAGCAGCAGCCAGATTGTTTCTGTTGCTGCTGCTCAGAGTCTCACAGGGTCAGGGTCGGGGAAAGGAGGAGGGAGGAGGAGGAGGAGGAGGAGGAGGAGGGATGGAGGAATGGAGGGAGGGGCCGCGGCTCCGTGGGGAATTAGCCATCACATTCCAAACATGTCATCAGCGGACAATGGGAAAGGTGGATGTTGTGCTAAACGGCACCGCTCTGCTGGCTGCTGATGTCACCAACGCCTCCTTATATGGAGCACGGAGGCCCTTAGCAAAAAGTCGTTTATTAAAGTGTACTACAAGTACTTGGAAGTGTACTTTTGTAAACTTAAAGCAGAAGTAAGTGGAATGTTTGTGTTAATATAAGTCTTAAATAGTTCTATCTTCCGACAGCAATCACTTATATAGAGTGTTTGGTCTGAAACACGGGTCTGTCAGTCACTCTGCTCTGCTGTAAGCTGAGGAGAAAACTTCTTGTATACTTCCTTGTATCCTACAAGCTTATCCAATGAGGAGAGAGAACGGCATAAAGGGCTGTGTGTGCAGCCAAGGGATGCGTGTGAATGTGGTGACGTAGGGACGAAGACCAGTAGATCCATGACGAGGGCGGGGGCTGCTAACTCCATCTGCTGACAAGAAGTTAGCCAAAACCACCGGATCGCTCACTTCTGCTTTAAAATTACCTTATAAAGTACACTTTAAAGGGACAACGAGGAGTTTTGGAAAAGCGAAGTGTCTTCACACTACATTTATGAGCCTCCGCACCGTGAAATTCTTTGACCGGCGCAAGACAGACTCATGTTTTCATTCATCAAGAATTAAAGTCAGAGGTTGGAAGACGATCACATACCGTCGTAGTTCCCACCATAAACGGCGATTCGGCGGCGTTATTCTCATGAGCGTCCGCGAAACCGAAAGTAAAGAAACGCTGGTCGGCTCGACCAGCGTTTCCACCACCACTAATAATAACAAAATAACCATAGAGACAAAACCATATATTTATCGAAAATGGACCATTAACAAGTGGTAACGTAGATTCATCCACATTAATATGAGACTTTTTTATAACCAAATAGAAACTCCTCGTTGTCCCTTTAATAAAATGAACTTCAAGTATAATACTCTTTGCTAAGGGAGGAGGGGTTCAATGAGGAGGAGGAGGAGGACGAAGCTCTTCCTCTTCTTTCTAACTGTTTAGTTAGGGTTAACCCTCAGGGAGGAGGAGGAGGAGGAGGAGGAAGGTGTGACATAACACACTTTGAAGTTTCTGCTCCTCACTTTACTCCTTTACTTTTTTTTTTTTAACTGCTTGTCTCCTGTCTGCCCTTGCAGCCCCGGCGTCGTTTCCATAGAAACGTGGCAACAATGGCAAGGCGGCGAGACTTTTTTTTTTTTTTGGGTTTTGTTTTGCGGAGGACAATGCCAGACTCTCACAGCCTTTCTCATTATAATCCCCCCGTATCGTGCAAAAGGCCGAGGACATGGGATATAAATTCCCCCGTAGCGGCTGGATTGTATGTGTGTGAGCTCATGGTTTCAGAGGAGGCCTGTGGTTTTTGCATCGCAGAGGCTCCTAAATGAGCCAAATATGAGCAGTGCAAAGAGCTTACAGATGCAGACGCAGCTTTCCATCGCTGCTCTTCATTACTCCAAAACACAAAGTTATACATAACTCAGGAGGAGCGCTTCGTGGTGCATTAAACGTAATTGTGATGCCTTTAATTCTCATTGAACGTGGGAAAGAAATTTCATCTTCCATCATCTGTGAACGTTAGGCTACAGTTCGTACCGGGTAAAAAGATTGTTTTTTTAGTTTTTTTTAAAAAGCCCCTGAGATGTTTTCCAGCGACAAAGCGAAGGAAAACATGATGATGCCAGTTGTTAGTAGATGTTAAGAAGAATATCGCTCCAGAGAGAAATTAATTCTCTTTCCCACGGAGATTCAATGGTAAAAACAATAGAACAGCAACAAAAGAAAAAAAACTGATTATCTCCTCATCTACTTCTTCTCTAAGTCCAGCGTCAAATCACTAACAAATGGTCAAACTGAGAAAAAAAAAACCCACCAGGACTAAGATGAACTTGTTTCTACGTCTATGCCACTTTTCCCTTTTCTCCCGTCATAATCACGATGACCACTAGAGGTCGCCTAGCAACAAAACGTAACTATGGCACGTCAACGATTTGTGTCTTGTTTGTTTCACATGTAGAGCAGCCAAATTTCATTTTAAATGATAATTAAGAAATAAAACTATATGGATTATACTTGGTGTTTGAACAATGGCTCTGAAAAAACGATGAAAAGAAAGAAAAAAATCGTAGAAATTGGCCATATTGATCAATATAAACCTAAATAAACAACTAGGATTGACTGTAATTCGAGGCGAGGTGATGGTATGTTGTTCAACACTAATTTATGGAAACATCTACATACATAGTGATATTCTTATACACATACAGTATAATATGTCTTGTTTTATGATATGATTTGAACATAGCACATGATGGTAAATATCCTGAATACTTCTTCCGCACAGGATTGACCCCAGGTGACCCCCGCCAATAAGAAGAAGGGACACATCTTCCTCTGTATTACATTTAATATTAAATGTATATAAATGTTGGATGTTACATTATGTAATTTTATGTATATTTTGTTGGATGTAGTGGACCCCAGAAATAGAAGCTGCTGCATTACTGGCAGCTTTTGGAGATCTGAATAAACTAGGAATCAAGTCATTATACAAAATGAATGATGCAAAACATGACAGGATAAAATTAAAGGGATAGTTCACCCAAAATTGAGAAGCTTCCGCTACAAAACAAGCTTGAAATATAGACTTATTTAATTTTTTTCGGGACAATTTCGCATTTTGTGGCTTCAATACAAGAGGGACATTACATACGAGCAGCATGGAGGTATTTGGATGTTTTTTGGTGTGTCTTTTTGTTACGAAGACAGTTGGTATCCATTTGCAACCGTTATATGGACATAACTGTAACTCAGAGAAGCCACGGAAGAGGAAATTTCAATTTTGGGTGAACTATCCCTTTAAATAATGTGTAGGCCTAGTCTCAAATTTACCATTTTCTCCTATTCCTTCGAGTTTAAAGGGTAAAAACTGGGTTGGACCTGAACCTGCAGCTTCTTGTATCTCCTCCCCGGCCTGTTCCTATTAATCTGTCCACTCCTGACTCAACTGTTTCTGTCTGTCGGGTCTTTGCCGCCTTCTGATCCGTCTAATAGTCGTCAAGTCAGCTGCTTCAGTCTGGAGCAAAGTGGCGAACGAAGCATCTGTAGCAGCAGACAACAAAGATGTGATTTATCGGGTCAGAAAGACCTTCAGGAATCCAGATGTTTGATTGGCTGCCATCTTTAAAAAAAAACAAACACTTAAAACAGAACTCTTGACCTGAGGCTGAAGTCTGGCTGCACCGCACCGCAATTTAATAAAATTTAAATGAATACACCCCCATTACAGATTAGAACAAATAACTGGATTCAGATGCAAAACTTTTGATTCCAGTTGCAGCTTTACTAAACTGTAAATGTTTAATAACTCCTCCTCTGATGTATACAACTCAGATTTGTCCTCATCACGCCTCCGAGGATTCTGGGTAACTGTCATTATGAACTCACAGTGAGACGTCGACTCTGCAGAAAGACTCCCCCGGTTCGCATCTATTCATAGACAGAAGCCCGACACAGAGAAAGTGAAGAAAGCCCCAAAACGCTCATAAAAAGTGAGGCGAGCTGAGCCCGCAGCAAACACGTCGGACCGGAATACACTGATCTGGAGCTAATTATAGTCGGAATAATTACCATCCTTATTAACATTCAGAACAGACGAGCTCTGACACTGAGGAGCCGCAGTTTGTCGTCGACTATTTAGGGGGTAAAGACGGGAGGTTGTTTTGTTTTTTTTGTTGTTTTTTTTTAACCATGAGACAGAATCGGCCGCCGCTGTGAAATTACAGAGAATCAAACCTACATTTTTCTGAGGACAGATGTGGTTTAGTGGTTTAAACTTTTTAAACTCCACCAGGCAGATTGGGACCAGGGGCCTCAGGGTCGCCCAGCCCAGCAGTTAGGAGCCAATTGTTTGATAAAACCTCATTAATAGTCCAAAGGGGTTCATTATGTCTTTGTTCTAATAGTTCGACATTGAAAACACTTGTGAAAAAGACAGAAGCACACCATCTAAAAAACATGAGAACTGTGTAAAAAATGAGAGCGTGTAAACTTCATTAAGATTATGTTGATAATGGAATTACAGCAAAAAGTTTCCGCTGTAATCGCTAAAGCAAAAGACGAAGAAGTTTTAAACCTGCAGTGAGTTTTTTGGCCACATGGGGGAAGTGAAATCAAGTTTTTGGTAAATATTGACCATTGTTCGCTCTGTGTTTGTTCTCCACCAGCGAAGTGCAGCTGTTGCAGCCACGACTTTCATTCATGCTGCTCAGATTCCTGTTGACCAAAAACAAAATGATCCGGAAGTAGAGGAGCCAAGTCGTACATCATAATCGTTGCTATTGTTTTTAGTCTTTTGTCCACTGATATGGTGGATTTATTAGAAAATGGCTGGTTAGTGTTGTCGATCATCCAAGCCCAGTGTTCCCTCACTTTTAGCTCCGTGTTTGGTCTCCACCACCTTAAGTATTTGGATCTCTCTTTGCACCCAAGAGACTGAATCAGTTACTGTACAAATCATGTACTTTACATACTTATTTATGGTTTTTGAACAAGGTCTGGTTTCTAAATTGTTTAAATCCAAAAAATCGAATCGAAAAATCGAAACTTCTATATTTCCACTTGGACATTGACTTCCATTTATTTATGTACCACATGAAAACCAACTACAAAAGGCCTGATGGGTCCATGAGTTGTGTAGACTGTGCTATTTTACTGTAACAGCAAATATTACAAACAAAAAACAGTGAAATTAAGATTTCAATGTTGTAAAAATAAATGGAAATCAATGGAAGTCTGGCATGATAGAACTTATCTTTATGAAACACGACGTTCCCTCACTTTTAGCTCTGTGTCTGGTCTCCACCACCTCAAATATTTAGTTCTCTCTTTGTGCCCAAGAGATTTAAAATATCAGTTACTGCAGGAACTACAAATCATGTTTTTTATTTTATGTAGACCTTTGGCCTTTTTCAATTGATCTCTGGTTTCTAATGAATTGTTTCAATCCCAAAACATTATTGAATCTTCCAACTTTCCACTTAGGCATTGACTTCCATTTCTTATTTTATCTTATTTACCACATGAAAACCAACCACAAAATACCTGATTGGTCCATGAGTTGTGCAGACTGTGCTACAACAGCAAAGAAAACAAACAAAAAATACAATGAATTTAAGATTTCAATGTCCTAAAAATGAATGGAAATCAGTGGAAGGCATGATAGAACTTATCTTTATGAAACATGTCACCACTTGAACATGATCTATAGAATTAGACATGATAACTGTATCTTATGACATTAATATGTCACTATAGCCTACATGGATTCTTCTTGTATATTACTTACTGGGTATTAGAGACTCCAGTCAAATATAAGTTAGTCTTCCAACTTTCCACTTAGGCATTGACTTCCATTTCTTATTTTATCTTGTTTACCACATGAAAACCAACCACAGAATGCCTGATTGGTCCATGAGTTGTGTAGATTGTGTTATAACAAAAGAAGACAAACAAAAAATACATTGAAATTAAGATTTCAATGTCGTAAAATCAAAAATGTTGTGGAAATCAATGGAAGTCTGGCATGATTGAACATGATCTGTAAAATTAGACATGTTAACTGTATCTTATGACATTAATACGTCACTATGGCCTCAATGGATTCTTCACTTTAGTTTCGTATATTACTGGGTATTAGACTCCAGTAAAATCTAAATCTGAAATCCTGACGGTAGCCTACACTCTGCAGCAGGTTTCTTCTGCTGAGGAAACAGGAGAAGCCTTTTTTGTGTGGTTGCATCAGGCCATGACAGTCGTTCTGCAAACAGGTCTTCTAATCGTCGGACAGGATCTCTGGTGGCGGTGACATCATCATCACCCTCTGTCTCTTTCTGCTCAGGGTCGACTCATTCATGATATCACCTGCAGCGGATCTACACTGACTGCAGCCGACAGGAATGTGTTATCAAACGGAGCTGAGATGCTGCAGCGCAACTCATCACTGGTGTGACCGAATTCACAAAACCTTCTTAAGAAAAAAAATCTTCTTAAATGTCATTTTTTTTCTTAAATTCAGTCTTAAGAAGAAAAAAGAGAATAAGTCATATTCTCCAAAAAAGTTCTTAAGTATTTTCTCAACTTTCTTCTTAAGAAAAACCTTAAGAGTAAATGGTATTTTTGAAAGTTCTCAAATTTGTTCTTTACTTAAGACAACCTTGACCTGTCTTAAAAATCCTACAGTGGATAGGTAAACCTCTAATATCACATTTTAGACAAGTTTTAGATTATGGCAATGGGCCAATTTGCCAAAATGTTGAACTATCACTTTAGGTAGGAAAAATAAGAAATTTGTAAGAAATGACTGTTCTTAAGACTGTTCTTAAGATTATATTAAGGAATTGCACTTAAGAACTTTCTTATGAACTTCTTAATTTTCTTCTAATGACATTTCTTAAGAACATATTGGTGAATCCAGCCCCATGTCTGCAGAAGTCGACGAAGACCAACGCTGCACTGCTGCTCCTCAAACTCAACCGCTCTCAGAGTGCATGAAGACAATCAGAGGGAAGTCTGAAGGACGTTGCTATGAGCCATGAACACAGATATGAGATCCAGAGGAGGAGGTGAATGAGGTGCACTGAGGCACGACTCCAGTATTTGAAGTTTTATGGAGCATGGCGAGCAGATGTGAAGCGATCCTCTCTCTCTCTGTCTCTCTCTGTGTGGTGACGTGATGTTTTATTGTGCAGCAGCAGATTCTCCCTGGTCACCTCCCTGGGTTTGTTTTGGGGGCTGCTTCGCGTTAACCTGCCGCGATCGCAGCGTGAGAGGAGTCCGCAGACAAGATACCAGCAGGATGTTTACATGAAAACAGGGAAAAGGAGAAAGGAGCATGGAGGATGCAACATCTATTATTGAAAAGAGACAGGAGATAGAAAATAGAAAAGCTTGAACGCTGCTTTTAAAAAGAGGAACGCGCTGATGAACATGTCTGAACTATACGGTCCATAAACAAGCCGCATAAAAACTGAGCAGGCAGATTCTCTGGATGTTTAAGTGACCCACATCACAGCAGGGTGTCGAACTCAACGACCAGAGACTTGAGAGAAGCTCATAACTGGGAAGCACCATGAACAAAACAGTTTCTTTTCTTAGGTCCTGATTCCTTCAACATTTCCACAGCAGAGCGGCTTTAAACGACTCTTAAAGGCCCAAATTTAGGTTTTAAACACAGTCGGAGAACAGGAACGATTAAAATAGACAATAAGTTTTCAATGATCAACATTAACCTGACGACAGCTGATGTTGATTTGTTGTTGGTTTTAAACAGGAACCAACCTCCAGAGCTGAAACATGAAGCATCAACAGAGAAGAAGCAGCAGCTGCAGTTCCTCTCCAGACCACTAGAGTGACTCAGTCCCATGTTGAGATTTAAACATATACGAAAACAGCTTTGGTCACTACAGATCATTTCCTGTTTATTCTGTTTTTAACCACTTAAAGTGTGGAAGGTTGAGGTTTAGCAAAGTTTCAGGCTCCACCTCTTTTCCCTTATTTGGATTAGCTGGGAGTTAGGGGGCGGAATCAAGCTCTGCCAAGATGGCGACGGTGGAGCAGCTCCACTCTGAGCTTCAGAACGTAAATAGCGTTTACCAACATTCAATATCTGTATCTCAGCAGCATCTTGACAAATGTAATACAAACATTTGGTAACCCTTTAATTTAAAGGCCACTAATTACCTGATAATGTCAAGAAATAGCCTAGAAATAACGGTCAATTTCATAGTAATGTCATGTTTTTCATAAAGACAAAAGATTACACATGCTTTTCATGCTTTTAATTTTTTTGGGAAAGGCCAGAATTTTACTCCATCTGCAATTGTCAATTACAATCAATTATTTCTGGGCTATTTCTATGCACTCAATCGTTATTTCTTGGTTATATTTCTCGACATTACTATGAAATTGACCGTTATTTCTAGGCTATTTCTAGACATTATGATGCAATTAATATATCTCGTAGGAATTAGCGGCCTGTAAATTAAAGGGTCACCAAACATTTTTATTGTGAGAAAAACCCAACGTCCGCTAAACGTCACATCAACCAAACAAGATTAAACAGACATATCTCTGATGCACATTGTATTTCTCCATGACAACTCATTGTCATTATTATTGGATAATGAACTGAATGGACGCTTCATAACAATCTAATAAACAGTGTAATGAAATGAAAAACCCTGAGCGGAGACTCCTGAACGTCTCCTGCAGCCTCCGGCCTCCCGTAGCCGTGACAACGCTGCTGCGTGTTTACGGTGGTTGATAAAGCACGATTATTCATCGCCCCGACTATCAGAAGCATCACCCAGAACCCTGCTGTGGGTCTTATCTGATGCCGTCCGGCCGGCAAATAAACAAACTCTGGTGAATCTGAACGTGCACAGACGCGTTCGTGTGAATGATGAGAATCTGAAACCTGCCGAGCTTCAGGGAGGTGAGATGTTGGTGACGGCTTAGAGTTAGAGCATCGTCCTGCTGCGGGAACTTCTCTCACATCTGTACAGTAAGAATCAAGTCTGTAGTATCAATCCTCAGTGCTACATTATCAGTGTGTAATAGGGTTACTAAACTTAAACTTACTTATTTCCTTATCCATTTTAAAAGTATTAAACCTTAAAATCACACAATAATCTGCTAAAACCTAAATATCATAGACAGCAGGAAACCAACACGAGGAGTTTTATGTGCATGATAAATGTGATTGATCTTTGTGAACTTCTGTGTAAAGTCAGATTATCTCACTCATGATAGAAGCCACCGTCCCAATCGTTGGCCATTAAAAAACACTAACAGTTGTTTTTAAGGTATATCCAGAATCATCAACAACATCTAGAAACAAAAATATTCCACCTGCTGCACAATGAAAACATTTTTTAACGCTTTTTCCCGATCAAAACCTTGGAGTCAGACGACTAAAACCTCATCATAACTTGGTGTTTGCACACTCATTATCAGTAAGAGATTATAGTCTTAAAGGAGACATATTATGCCCCTTTTCCACAAATTAAAACAGTTCCCAGGTGTCTTAAAGACATGTCTGTCACATGCTTCGGTCCAAATCCCCCAAGGATCAGGGGTCTCATTTATAAAACTGTGCGTGGGATCGTTACTAAAAGTGTACGTACGCCCAAAAGCCAAGTTTTGCGTGCGCCAGTAAATATTCAGACTTATAAAACCCTGCGTACGCACACTTGTAAGCAAACTTCCCTTTATAAATCACAGAGTTCCTACAATTGTGCGCAGCTGAATCCGCTTCACGTTCCGCCCTGTCCACGCCCTGTTTTAACCCTAGATGGTCAATGCAAACCACCACATGAATGAGATCTGCATGTCAATGAGCCTGACGTGCTGTTGTTCTGTCGGTGTTGTGAATCAGCTGCAGGTGTGAAAGTGGCGACGTGACGTGTTGCTGCAGCTGTTAACGGCGTCAGCGGCTCAGAGCGCACGCGGTGTTGTTTTGATGCGCTGTCCTCTCACATGCTGGACCCGGTTCGGCACATAGTTACAACAATGACAACAGTTCTAATCTGAAACGAGTTATTAACCATTCATCATGGTCTCCCTCTCCCTCCTTTCTCCAGAGGTGCCGTGGTGCAGAATTACGCACGGGGCTCACCGCTGTATTATTTACAGTAATTAGACTGATCGATAAAACTTTGAATAATTAGCAGAATCAGTTACATTCTGAGGAATGATCAAACATGACACTTCTCTTGATAACAAGAAAACAGAATGTAACAATTGTGCGAACGATTACTGGATTTCCCCCCCCCCAGGGTTTGAGATTTAATTGATTCTCGATCATATGTTCACACAGTATCATAGGAACATATAGTTATTTACACCATGTATTTATCCCATGCAGCCGCGGCGTCCTCTCCTCCTCCTGCGCTCTGGGAGTGGACAATATGACGGAGAGACGGTGGTGATTAAATATAGAGAAGGAATTTTGATTTTGAATTTTAAGTTACAGTAGATTCAAAGAAGATGTTTCTGAAACACCAGTCCGATGCAACATAAGGCTGTTGAATTAAATCACCGTGGCAACATGGATCTAACGCATACGGGTTGAAATTAAATGTGTGACGGCCGATAATAAAAACGTAATCGTTCTTCTCAATCATCATTTCCTGAGTCTGACTTCAGTTCACCACCACACCGTCTGTGTCGCCAATTCCCCTTTTCCTCCAAACCATGCGTACGCATGGGTCAGAGTTTGCTTAGAGCTGCGCACATTCTCCCGTCAAGTCTGTTTTTTATAGATCACTACCTTGGCGTAAAAAGTCACGTACGCCACTTTCAGCCCCGTTTTGTGCGTACGCAACGGTTATAAATGAGACCCCAGCTCTTTTCATCCTCTCAAAACAGCCCTGTTCAGAACGACTGGTTTCAGTGCCTGTCCCTTTAAATGCAAATCAGCCACTGCTCACAAGGCCCCGCCCCTTCTACTGGGGTAGGGGTGGGGTTATGCAAATTCAAATCCTAGTTACATCACTGGAAGACATCCGAGGGAACAGCTTGTAAAACCACATGGATTTCATGGATTTTTTCTTGTCAAATCTCACCGAAAGGTTGAGGGCCGAAAGGCAAGACAAACACCTAAATATGTGTTAAAGAGCCTTCAAAATATGATATTTCCATAATATGTCCACTTTAAAGGTAAATTCAGAATCATCAACAACATCTCTAAACAAAAATATTCCACCTGCTGCACAATGAAAACCAATTTTAATACTTTCTCGATCAAAAACGTGGAGTCAGACGACTAAAACCTCATGTGTTTATCTCACTTGGTCAAAATCTCAATCAGACTTTTCTATATTGTCTTTTCACTGCATTGTTGGGAACAGAGAAAATATACAATAAATTCAATAAATTCAAACAATAACTCATTCTTTCACAGTAAGCATTTTGCTTTAAAAAGTATAACAATTTAAATGTGATATTGAAAATTTGCTTTTTTTTCTATTAGAACTAAAACTCACAGACTAGAATGATAAAAAATCAAACAACGTCCAGTTCTGATCCTGAATCTGATCAAAGACTCAAAACTTTGTGTTTCAATGCTGCTGCAGGTCACAACTAACAACCTCATAGAAACACACACAAATACACAACTTGTTGCACGTTTGCACAGATCTCACAGGAAACACTGATGATGTTGCATAAACCTGTCGCCTCAACGACTTTATTAACCCTCCTGTTGTCCTCCTGGGTCAAGGTAGGAAGGAAGGAAGGATGAAGGGATAGATGAAAGAAAGGAAGGAAGGACAAAGGGAAAGAAGGAAGGAAGGGAGGATAATGGGATAGAAGGAAGGAAGGCAGGAAGGACGAAGGGAAAGAAAGAAGGAAGGACAAAGGGAACGATGGGAAGAAAGATAGATGGAGGGAGAGAACAGATTGGGTCAAAAAAGAAGGAAGAAGTAAGGACAAAGGGAGGAAGGGAGGGAGAAAGAAAAGGATTGTGGAAAGAAGAAAGGGAAAAGGAAGGAAAGAAAGATGGAGGGAGGGAACAGACCAGGTCAACAGGATCAAAAGAGGAGTAAGAAGTAATAAGGACAAAGGGAAGGAAGTAAGGAAGGAAAGAAGGAAGGATGGAGGAAGGGAACAGATTGGGTCAATTTGACCCAGAAGGACAACAGGAGGGTTAAATAATGTGGAAATAAATGAATCTTCTAATGTTCAACTGTGACGTTCATGTAAAACCATGTCTCTAACACACACGCACACGCACACGCACACACACACACACACACACACACACACACACACACACACACACACACACACACACACACACACACACACACACACACACACACACACCCTCCCCCTCCCTCACCTCTCTCTCTCCTGCTCCAGCAGGTTGGTGAAGTCGTCGCTCTTGTTCATGAAGTCCACGTGTTTGCGTTTCTCGTTGTCCAGGTCGGTGACGGTGCGGCGGTGACACTTCTCAGCGAGCAGCAGCTGCTCCAGCATCCGTCTGTACGTGTCCTTCTGCTTGTCCTCCAGCCGGTCCAACTGTTGACGGAGACACCACGTCAACATTAACATACATTAACCCCCCCAGACCCCCCCTCCCCTCCCAGACTCAGCATCCAGGCCCTTTATCCACCAACAGCAGCTGAGTGTGTGGAGACTCGCTCTGCACAGCTTCCACCTTTATTCGCACGTTTTCACGCTCGCTGCTCATTTGTTCGGCCTTTTCACCGTATCATCGCTCCCCCGCAGACTTCACTGAGCGTGGACAATCATATTTTCAACCGCCGCCCAAGAACATAAAGGATTTCAGACTCTGCTTTCATGCACCAACTAAAAAAAATGCACCTAACCACCAAAATAAGAGTTTGGACATCACTGGTCCTCCGTACGTCGTCCTCTTACTGATACAGATTCAACCAGTGAACTGACACTGGACTCATCTCAGTCAATGTTACAGTGAAACCAACAGTCAAACGTTTGGACACAACTTCTCATTCAATGTTTTTGCTTTGTTTTTATCACTTTCTACAATAGAAAGTGATAAAAAAACAAAATAGTTCTTCACAGTGAAGATTCAAACTAAAGACCTTAAAACTATGAAGGAACGCATATGGAGTGCTCTGTCGAGTTCTTACTGTACAATATTGTGTCTGATTCTATGTCTGTTTTGTTTACCTGTGTCTTGTCTAATTGTAATGACATTTTTTTATGTAAACTGCCATAGGACAGTGGGTGAAAATTAGCTATTTGCTAACTCCGGTACATTTACGTTGGGCTTTTTCCTTTCTCTTTTCCTTAAAAAGAGAAAAGAGCTGATGTTATTGTCCTTTTTAAATAAATAAATTAAATTAAATTAAATGTAGAAATCAAAAAAGTGTTGAACAAAGAAGAATATGTTTTAGATTTTATAAATTTGAGATTTTTCTGCCTTGATGACAGCTTTTCACACACCAACAGAGAAGCTGAGACCTTGTTGCTGTTTAACCTTCAGCATCTCAGTTGGGTTTAGGTCAGGTGACAGAGAACACTTTGGGTTTAATTAAAGGGACAACGAGGAGTGAAACTAGGAAATGCTGGGCGAGCCGACCACTAAATAATAATAACAAAATAACTATAAAGACAAAATTATATATTTATCTAAATGGACACATTAACAAGTGGGTAACGTAGATTCATCCACATTAATATGAGACTCTTTTATAACCAAATACAAATTCCTCGTTGTCCCTTTAACATTTTTTGTGTTTACTATATAACTCCATATGTGTTCCTTCATCGTTTTGACGTCTTCAGTTTGACTTGAAGTTATAAAAAATAAAGAAAAACCATTGAATGAGAAGGTGTTTCCAAACTTTTGACTGGTGTTGTATGTTTTATATTCAAAGTTACGACTTGCAAACACATCTCAGATATTTTCCATCTGGATAAAATGATTTTTTTCTCCTGGCTTCAATAGAGAGAGAGGGAGAGAAACATCTAAACTTTCATGTTGGGGAAATAAAAAGCTATTGCTTGATTTTATGGGTCTATAAAATTCTTGTAATTTCCTTGAAAGTTTTACTGGAAATAATTATGTAATCTGGAATCAGTTATAGAAGAAGTCAGTTATTAATTTCCTTGATTAAACAACTTCATTTGTAACAGAAAACAGAACGATATTTAATACTTACAATTTTGTTTTTTTGTTTTTTCAATGTCATAAAAACTGAAGATTTTCTGTGTCTTTAAAGGGATAGTTCACCCAAAATTGGGAGAAGTTTCAGAGTCCTCCGTGGTTTCTCTGAGTTACAGGGGGTCTCGGTGTAGCAGTGCATGTCCATATAACGGTTGCAAATGGATACCAACTGTCTTCGTAACAAAAAGACACACCAAAAAACATCCAAATACCTCCATGCTGCTCGTATGTAATGTCCGTCTTGTATTGAAGCCCAGAAATGTCCAATCCGGGAAGAGGAGCCTCCGTTACAAAACAAGCTTGAAATATAGACTTATTAAATTTTTTTTTGGAAGAATTTCGCATTTCGGGGCTTCAATACAAGACGGACATTACATACGAGCAGCATGGAGGTATTTGGATGTTTTTTGGTGTGTCTTTTTGTTACGAAGACAGTTGGTATCCATTTGCAACCGTCATATGGACATGCACTGCTACGCCGAGACCCCCTGTAACTCAGAGAAGCCACGGAGGACTCTGACACTTCTCCCAGCCCTTAGTCCACATGAGGGGGAGGAGATTCTGGCCCAATTCCAATCCGACCCCTCACGGACTCACTGACTTAGAGGCGCGTTCACGGGAAGTCCGTGAGTGTGTGAGGGCTGTTCCGTTGTCAGATCATCAAGTCAGTGAGTCAGTGAATGAGCCCTTACTGCCCCCTTACCCAAAGTCAGCACTGATGCTGACTTTAGTAAGTAAATTAACACATGTAGACAGAGAGAGCTTCGCCGGTCTCTTTATTGTTAATGGACAGGAGCCAAAAGAAAGAAAGAAAGAAAGAAAGAAAGAAAAAGAAGAAGTTTACTGTCAGTATTAACGTGCAGTTTGTGATTATTGATGATGATTTGATCAGATCTGATCCAGGAATATTTTGTTTTGAGTCCGTCCCCCTCACACACTTTGTGCATATTGAAAGTACTGTAAATTATCGGTCCAAGGGCGGAGTTAAAAACATTTTGTTGTCAAGGTAACATGTCGTGAGAGTGTGTAAGTGCTGTTCCATTCATGTTTACAGCATCTGGACCCTCACAGACTCTCACACTCTGTCACTTACAGCTGACGTCACTTTAGTCAGTGAGGGTTCAGGGCCTGAGTCTTCAGGGGGCGGATTGGAACTGGGCCAGTGAGTGAAATTTCAATTTTGGGTGAACTATCCCTTTAACTCTCTCTGATCCAGACCAATGTTCCTCCTCCTCCTTCTCCTCCTCCTCCTCCTCCTCCTCCTCACCTCGGCCATGGGTTTCTGGTAGACGTCCTCTGAGCTGCGGCTGCTGTGGAGCAGCAGTCCGTCCCTCTGCAGCGCCTGCAGCGGCCGCGTCGGGGCCGCCGAGCCGTACTGAGCCTCCAGGGTCTCGGGTCGGGTCTTCTCTGACTTCATGATGCCGATGATGTCCTCTCTGGCCTGAGACGGAGACACCACAGACACAGAGACACTTATTTAATGTCCAATTCAACAACACGGTGAGAACCAGACGAGCTTTAATGTGACATTTGAACTGTTTTATGCTTTTTGTCTGTGCTTTTATTTTGTAGGAATCAGATTTGGTTCCTGTGTCCAGCGGATTCTACATGATGTCATTGTGTTATATTTTTAATGTTTTATTTGTGTGGTAACACTTTAGATTAGGAAACACATATTCACCATTAACTAGGTGCTTATTAATATGCATATAAGTAGCTTACTAGCTCCTTATTAGTAATTATTAAGCACGTATTAACACCTTATTCTACCTCTATTACACCATGAATTAAGATTTTTCCTGATATTAACTCCTAATTATGGCTTATTCATTGAAATGAATGCATTGTTCTTTCTGAATAATGATGTGAATAATGATGTGAATAAGTGCAGTAGCACAAGAACAGTAATTCTTCCTTCATCACTCTGAATTAGTAGCATTAATGCATTAATTTACAATGAATAAGCGATAATTAGGAGTAATAGAGGTAGAATAAGGCTATGTAGAATAAGGTGTTAATACGTGCTTAATAATTACTAATAAAGAGCTAGTAAGCTACTTATATACATATTAATAAGCAACTAGTTAATGGTGAATATGTGTTCCCTAATCTAAAGTGTTACCTTATTGGTTATTGATTTAAAATTGACAGTTAACTCATTTTATTTTGATGCACATGCTGGTTGTTTGCATGTGTGAGGTCACTAGAGGTCACAGCCAGGTAACCACTGTGTTGACATATCAAATCAATATTATAAAACTAATAAAGATATGAGAATAATAATAATAACATTTATTTTAATGCTTTTTGCAGAATTGACACAAATAAAAGAAACAATAAAACCAGATTCATGTTGGATATTATTAATGATTCTCACACCCCTCCCCTCCTGCAGCCTCAGACCAGCAGAGGGCGCCGCTCCCTTCACTCTGACCTCATGTCACTTCAGACTGACACACACACACACACACACACACACACACACACATTCCTTCATGTGTTTGATACCTCGTCCGATTAAAGGTTCGACCATTTAAGGTTTGAGGAAACTGTGATGTCACGAAAGCCTTTTAAAGCTCAAACACCGTCACATGACAGTTTTCCCATCATGCCTCAGTTGTCTGCTCGGGAGGACTTAACACTACATTCACACACACACACACACACACACACACACACACACACACACACACACACACACACACACACACACACACACACACACACACATTTCCTTCACAGCTGCTCACGGTCGGACAAACGGGAGGAAACTGTGTGTTGTGTTGTGTTTGTTTGGGACTATTTTCAGCGGCGGATTAATACGGTATTTAGGGCAGCAGGACGGTGTTGTGTTCATGGTGCTAAAGGAACATGTCACCCAGTGGAACAGGGGCCCCCACATGCAGGTCATTACGAGACACTACAATTTACAGACGTCACCTGAATGCATCACGATCAATAGATAAAAGCTGCATCATCCGAGGTTCCACTTATGGAGCAGGAAGAGCTCAGAGGAATAACACCAGGATTTGATGCTTGTTGGTTGGAGGCAGTGATGATGATTGTGTGCATCATCCTGCAGAAAATTTTCTTTTTTTATTAAAGGGATAGTTCAACATGTTGGCAAATTGGCCCATTGCCATAATCCCTATAGTCATAGCAGTAGGTTCGTTACCTTTAATTGTCGGTGCAAGCTGTTTTTAGAACGGCGGAGCAGAGCGGTGAGCTGCTCAGAGCTACGCTACGGAGGCTCATAGGAGGATTTCTTGGTTTCCCTCATCAAACTCATCAAATACACAATCCAACAACTCCACAACGCTCTGGTGGACAAGTTGTGACCTGCACATTCACCACGCTATGAGATAATAACACAACGTTACCAGACAGAGTTGTTTTAGAGGGAAATTCATGCAAAACCGCTGATGCGTGTTGCCTTCAGGGACAGTTTTTCATCATCAGTCTCTGTATTTCCCTCTAAAACAACTCTGTCTGGTAACGTTGTGTTATCATCTCATAGCTTGTCAACTTGTCCACCAGAGCGTTGTGGAGTTGTTGGATTGTGTATTTGATGAGTTTGATGAGGGAAACCAAGAAATCCCATAATGAGCCTCCGTAGCGTAGCTCTGAGCAGCTCACGGCTCTGCTCCGCCGTTCTAAAAACAGCTTGCACCGACAATTAAAGGTAACGAACCTACTGCTATGACTATAGGGATTATGGCAATGGGGGAATTTGACAAAATGTTGAACTATCCCTTTAATAAAATTGTGTTCCCATTTTTATGTATTTTTCTTCAAACACCAGTCTTGGCCGTTGACAGTTATAATTATATTTTCATGACATTCTCCACCAGAGAGTCTCCGGTGTCTTTTTTTTTTTTTTTTTTTGTCTTTTACATTTCAGTTCATCTGAAAGCCACAGTCGGTGTGAAACAAAGCAGAACAAAAAGCAGCAGCTCTTCCCGTGTTGGGTATTCCTCCGTCCCTCCGCTAATGGAAAACATTCAACACGCCCAAACAGATGAGCAGGATGGAAACAGAGGGCGAGGCGGCAGCAGCAGCAGCAGCAGCATCCTGCCTCTCCAGAGAGGAGTTTATAAATGTGCCTCCATTAGAAAATCATTATCAGACCGGGACCCGGCGGCGGCTGCAGCAGCAAAAAGGTTATTTTGAAAATCTAACCCATCACACGCTGTGAAACGTCAATATGTCTCAGCGGCTGATCACAAACTCCACTGGTGTTATGAGTTCATAACGCGCCTGTCACGCTGCTGAGGGGGGGAAACGAAAACCATGTGATTAACTGGGTGTTTCTAAAAAAAAATCTGCAATTTTCAGTCGTCCATCATGTTTAGTTGCTGAGGTGAGAGAGAGAGAGTCGATTCCCCAGCTCTGTAATAAACCTCTACACACTCATTAAATAGGGTTATTGATTAACTCCAGAAGCTCAACCATTACTCCACCAGATTATGACAGTTTCAGTTTTCAAAAATTAGTCTCAACTTGTTCAACACTGGAAATAAAAGACTTCCTTACCAGAGTTTTTTTTTTTTTTTTTTTTTGCCTCTTTTAGTTTATAGTTTTGGTTTTTAACGTCTCAGATTCAGTGTTAAAGCCTCTGTCTTCTACCTGCTTAACAGCTGTGGAGCATTTAGCAGCTAAAGAGACAGATGTTTCCCTCGGCAGCTGGTGGAGCTAAAATCACTGTTGATATTAGAATAATCAATAGCAGCAGTTTGCTAACAAAACATTTTGTGGAGTTCGTCAGGGTCAACAAAATCTGTAACGGCTGTGAAAGTGGGTTTTAAAACTTAGACTTTCTAAAAAATATCAACAACAAAAAAAGGTAGATATCATAACATAATAATAATAATAATAATAATAATAATAATAATAATAATAATAATAATAATAATAATAATAATAATAATACATTTTATTTGGGGGCGCCTTTCAAGGCACTCAAGGTCACCTTACAAAGCAGAGAAAAAAAACATGTTCAGTAAAGAAGCAGAACAGTTCGCAATGCTACTTTATATGATTTTTTCCCTGTAAAATAGGCCTGTCTTTATTTTTGGTTCAACATTTAGTTTGAATTGAGAGATGATGGTTTATGAAACCAGCTGTGGCTTTCAGGTTCTAGTTACAGGTCATTATTGGTGTCATTGACTTTGTTGAACATTTTTCCAACAACACCCGTCTAAAGTTTGCTAACATTAGCTTACATTAGCTACGAATGGCCATACTGGACCTTTAAGCTGCAGTTTTAAGGGTGTGTAGGGTTTTGAACAATGGTGCATGACTTCTCATTTAAAACTGCAGGAATGTTGTGTTTCCTTCTTCCTAAATGGAATAGCCTGCCATTCCTAATCAGAACAGCTCCAAACTTAGTACATTTTAAATCTCTATTGAAAACCCACCTCTTCTCCCTGGCTTTTAACCCTTGACCGATTGTTTTATCATTACAGTTTTATTGTATGTTATGCTTTTATCCAATGTTTTATCCAATTTTATTTTATTGTGCTTTTATTATTGTGTTTTTATCTGATGTTTAAACTGTAATTGAAATTGTTTTAATTGTAAAGCACTTTGGTTCAAGGTGCTATATAAATAAACCTGACCTTGACCTTGACCTAAATAACAGAACGCTCGGACACTAAAGTCCTTCAGGTCTGTTTTGGTTTTTACTGTGTTGTTTGAAAGCTCTAACTCTTCTACAATCTGTGCATCTCTATCACTGTAACTTCTCTTTATTGTACCTGAACTTCTCCCTCCATGATTCCCAGCAGACGAAGCAGGTCCTGTTTGGACAGATCCTTCGTCGTCGACTTCCTGCTCTCTGCTGGTTTCTGAGGTTTCCTCGTCGCCGTCGTCCCTGTTGTCCCAGTCGTCTTCCCGTCCTTCTCCTCTCTCTGGACCTTCATCTTCCTCTTCGTCAGCTCTGGTGTGTTTTCGTCCTCCTGCTTGATGAAGGCTTTCGTGGGCTGGATCTGTCCGTCGTCTGGACCCTCCATGGTGCACGTCCTCGAGCGCATTTTATTTTTGTTTTTGTACCTGTGAAAAAAGGACAAAATAAGTGATCCAAGGAAACCACATGTTTGTTGTCCAACCTTTGTGACTCCAGCACGTTTCTCAAATCTAGTGGGGCAGATTAAGCTCATATATGGAAGGTATTGTGCATTTTATGACTAAAGCATGAAACTTTCAGCATTTCATCTACATACTGTACCCCAAGGTCTGATTTCAGACGTGGAACCACTTTGGCGGCTGACCTTTGGTGACCTTTAGGGGTCTTTGACCTCAGCAGTGCATTTTTCCACATTATTCTCCATTGGAAACATATGAAAATCTGGGAAGTAAATCATTACCAAGACATTTCTTCACCGTTGTGTTTAGGAAGGTGTGTAATATCATGTCATAAAATGTTGAAATTCAACTCCAGTGGGAAACCCCCTAAAAAACTACTCAAAGTTGGGGTACCCGTAACTAGATTGGATTATCTACCATAGATTTCTCGAAAATTCCAAAATGTTAAATTTGGTATCTTGTGATAGGTCAAACTAGGGGTTTTTCATAATTTGGAGTTGATCGCAAACATTAGTTTTACACCCAAAACACATCACCACCAATAGAATGTATTACAGAGAAGCTATTCCTTAGCATGGCCGAGGTTGTGTCACATATTACTACTAAATACTCAATATAATATAACTTACTGTATATTCTTCCCTTTTTTCTTGTAGGACATTATACAGACTCTGTAAAACTAATGTTTGCGATCAACTCCGAATAATGACCCCTCACAAGACACTTTTATTACGATATGATAATACACACCTTCCTAAACACAATGGTGAAGACATTTCTTGGTAATGATTTACTTCCCAGATTTTCATATGTTTCCAATGGAGAATAATGTGGAAAAATGCAATGCTGAGGTCAAAGACCCCTAAAGGTCACCAAAGGTCAGCCGCCAAAGTGGTTCCACGTCTGAAATCAAACCCTGGGGTACAGTATGTAGATGAAATGCTGAAAGTTTCATGCTTTGGTCATAAAATGCACAATTATTTTGCTTATCTGCCCCACTAATCAACCAAAATCTGACTCGACACAGGTGATCCATCACCACGGACGTTTTCTCGTGTCGTGTTACGTCTCAAACACAGGTCACACACTGGAAGTTTTCACTGTAAAAACAAACAAACCCTTCATCATCCTCCCCACCACAAACATATCCCATCATCATTTCTCGTCCTCACTTGAACTTCCTGTATCACTCATTAGTGTAATGTTCGTTGGAAACCCACTCCAACATTTTAAACCACTGAATGCACCAGAAAACCACATTAGCACATTAATGGTTTCATGACTCTGACAAGAAAATGGAGGCGATGAAACGTTCACCATGATGGATTACCTATCGCACCAATCAAAGCTTCAACTCAGCTGCATCATGATTTTCTTTATGTAGTGAAATGAACTGGCAGCTAGAAGCTCTGAGGTTAATGTCCTCAAGTTCAGTCTGAAAACTCACAGTATGTCGGAAACTAAAACATTTAAAGGTCAAAGTTAGAACAATTTCAGTTTTGCCTGTGCTCGTTTTCACTGGTTTTTTGTGCACCAATCAGAGTTCAGCAATATATGGAAAACTGAAAGGATTTATTTATGTGATTCAAAGACAAATTTAACCAAGTGGGTGATAGAGAGAAAAAGAGCATATTTACAGGTATTAAATTGATGTTATGGTCCAGGTTTGGTTTGGTTTGGTTTGGTTTGGTTTGGTTTGGTTAAAAATAAAAACCAACAGTGAGGGAAACAACGTGTCAAAGTCTGAGTTTGTTGATTCGTCCGTCCTGACCTCCTCCTGTGCAAAGCTCACAGTGATGGGAATAGTTATGATGTCATGTCATGCTTGTATCTGATTTCATCCAAGGCCAAGTCTCAGAAGATAAAAGTCCAGATTGTTTTTTAACTCAAAACTGTTTGATCCTAAACGTGAGAACTGGACTTATTAGCTCATTACCGCAGAGTCAGCAGGTGACTCATTAACAGTCTTTTGATCACAAACAAACAGCAATGAGATCAACGGTGGAGGTAGTGGAGGTGGAGGAGGAGGTGGAGGAGGTGGGGGTCCTGATGAAAGAACAGGTTTACAGGCCATTGGATCCAAACGAGGCCAAAGTTCCCAGAGGCTGCAGGTCGGGATGAAAGCAGGCCGTGACTCAGCCAGAGAAAATCCTGGCAGCAAAGTGGTAGCAACCGCATTACCACTGCCTGTTATTAATAGTTGTTTCAGGGGAGATGCCAAGATCCCCCACGCGTCAAGACCGCAGAACTGTCCCGATTCTTTCTTTCTTTTTTTTGCTGTTTTTTCTTCTGTGTGTGTGTGTGTGTGTGTGTGTGTGTTATTTTTTTTGATGGTCAGCCCGGTGAACTGGAGCCAGGGAGAGAGGGGGAAGGAACGTGAAGCCAAGACAACGCTGAGGCAGCTGCTGGAGGTGGAACATCTGGACACGGTCCACACCTCAGGCCTTAATATTACCTCATTTACTGGTAATACAGAGAATTAGATGTCAGATACAGGTAATAGAAAAGGACACTTCCACACACAGCAACATACATGTAACCACACTGAGGGAAGGAGTCTTAGTTTAAGGACTCTGTCTGGATCAGCAGAGAAAGGTAAAGTAAGGGTAAAGGTAGTGCAAAGGTAGTGCAAAGGTAAGGTAAGGTCAGGTGAAGTAAGGTAAGAAAGGTAGAGTAAAGGTAAGATAAGGGTAAAGGCAAGGTACAGTAGGGTAAAGTAAAGGTAAGGTAAGGGTACAGGAAAGGTAAGGTAAGGGTAAAGGGAAGGCATTGTAAGGTAAGGGTAAAAGTAAGGTAAGGTAAACTTAATGGTAAGGTAAGAGAAGTAGAGTAAAGGTAAGGTAGGGTAAAGGCAAGGCACAGTAAGGTAAGGGTAAGGTAAAGGGAAGGTAAAGTTAAAGGCAAGGTAAGGTAAAGTAAAGCAAGGTAAGGTAAGAAAAGTAGAGTAAATGTAAGGTAAGGGTAAAGGCAAGGTACAGTAAGGTAAAGTAAAGGTAAGGTAAGGGTACAGGAAAGGGAAGGGGAGGGTAAAGGGGAGGTATTGTAAGGTAAGGGTAAAAGTAAGGTAAGGTAAACTTAATGGTAAGGTAAGAGAAGTAGAGTAAAGGTAAGGTAGGGTAAAGGCAAGGCACAGTAAGGTAAGGTAAGAGTAAAGGGAAGGTAATGTAAGGTAAGGGTAAGGTAAAGGGATGGTAAAGTTAAAGGTAAGGTAACGGTAAGGTAAAGTAAAGCAAGGTAAGGTAAGAAAAGTAGAGTAAAGGTAAGGTAAGGGTAAAGGCAAGGTACAGTAAGGTAAAGTAAAGGTAAGGTAAGGGTACAGGAAAGGTAAGGGAAGGGTAAAGGGAAGGTATTGTAAGGTAAGGGTAAAAGTAAGGTAAGGTAAACTTAATGGTAAGGTAAGAGAAGTAGAGTAAAGGTAAGGTAGGGTAAAGGCAAGGCACAGTAAGGTAAGGTAAGAGTAAAGGGAAGGTAATGTAAGGTAAGGGTAAGGTAACGGTAAGGTAAAGTAAAGCAAGGTAAGGTAAGAAAAGTAGAGTAAAGGTAAGGTAAGGGTAAAGGCAAGGTACAGTAAGGTAAAGTAAAGGTAAGGTAAGGGTACAGGCAAGGTAAGGTAAGGGTAAAGGGAAGGCACAGTAAGGTAAGGGTAAATGGAAGGTAATGTAAGGTAAGGTAAGGTAAAGGAAAAGGTAAGGTAAGGGGTAAAGGTAAGTTAAGGTAAGGTAAAGGTACAGGCAAGGTACGGTAAAGGAAAAGGTAAGGTAAGGTAAGGTAAGGTAGGACCTTCTTGTGCCAAGTTGCTCGGAATTACAGCAACACAAGACAAAAGTAACAATTAAACACAATAAAACAATCAAGTCTTTTCTCACTATAATGACTTTGTTACTCTGATCAGATGCAGATGCAGATGCATTGATTGATGCTTCATAATATTTCAATCAATGACAAAAACCACACTGATCGTTTCCAGACCAATCCTTAAGGAGCTTCGTCATCCCATCATTCGGTCCTCTGTCTTTTTCTTACTCTTTCTTTTCCTTTACCAACACATTTATATTGATCTCCTTCTAACATTCACCCTCCTCTCCCTCAGATCTGTGGCATTAGTCATATTTTGAAGAATTTCCCGTCAAACCAAGGTGTTGAGCTAAAACATAAGGACGCCGAATGGCATTGATGTCACCCACTTGAGATATTGATTATTAGAAGCAGTTTAATTGGACGGGATGTTTTAGACTAGGGACGAAACATCTGCGACGGTTTTCTGTTTCTGAGAAATTATGTTCACATACGAGTAATTTGCGACAGAAAAATGCTTTGAAGGCCTTTGAAGGCAGGATTATTATGGTTCCCATTAACATCATGAGGAAACGTTGATACTGAACACATCAGTGACAAGTTCACTGCCCAACACATTTCACTTGTTTTCCAGCAGAATGTCTGAACCTGCAGTGACTCCGGCTTTATTAAACTTCTGTATGATGATGTTTATGACGCTCACAGTGTTTGATTATTGATCCAGGCAGCTGTTAAAGTTGTCGCCACAAAAATTTACAATGTTGAATTTCTAGCACAAAGGATTTTCAGTGGCAACAACAGCTCCTGTTTGTGAATGAAGTGCATCTTAATAAGATTTAACAGGTCCTAAAGCAGTGTTTTTCAACCTTTGGGGTTTTGATTAAAAAAAAAAAAAAAACACTAATAAAAATATTTTTTAAACTAATTCTTATTCTTTTTCAAATTATGACCCTCCTGCTGTCCTCCTGGACAAGGAAGTAAGGAAGGGAGGACAAAGGGAAAGAAGGAAGGAAGGACAAAGGGAAAGAAAGAAGGAAGGCAGGAAGGATAAAGGGAAAGAAGGAAGGAAGGAAGGAAGGAAGGAGTAGGACAAAGGGAAGGAAGGAAGGAAGGAAGGACAGACAAAGGGAAAGAAAGAAGGAAGGCAGGAAGGACAAAGGGAAAGAAGGAAGGAAGGAGTAGGACAAAGGGAAAGAAGGAAGGAAGGAGTAGGACAAAAGGGAAGGAAGGAAGGAAGGAAGGAAGGAAGGAAGGAAGGAAGGAAGGAAGGAAGGAAGGGAAAGAAAGAAGGAAGGCAGGAAGGACAAAGGGAAAGAAGGAAGGAAGGAAGGAGTAGGACAAAGGGAAGGAAGGAAGGAAGGAAGGAAGGAAGGAAGGAAGGAAGGAAGGAAGGAAGGAAGGAAGGAAGGAAGGAAGGAAGGAAGGAAGGACAGACAAAGGGAAAGAAAGAAGGAAGGCAGGAAGGACAAAGGGAAAGAAGGAAGGAAGGAGTAGGACAAAGGGAAGGAAGGAAGGAAGAAAGGAAGGAAGGACAAAGGGAAAGAAGGAAGGAAGGAGTAGGACAAAGGGAAGGAAGGAAGGAAGGAAGGAAGGAAGGAAGGAAGGAAGGAAGGAAGGAAGGAAGGAAGGAAGGAAGGAAGGAAGGAAGGAAGGACAGACAAAGGGAAAGAAAGAAGGAAGGCAGGAAGGACAAAGGGAAAGAAGGAAGGAAGGGAAAAAGGAAGGAAAGATAGATGGAGGGAGGGATTTGGAACAGATTGGGTCAAAAAAAGAAGGAAGAAGTAAGAGGGAAGGAAGGGAGGGAGGGAGGGAGAAAAAAAGGATTGTGGAAAGAAGGAAAAGGGAAAAGGGAAGGAAAGAAAGATGGAGGGAGGGAGGGAACAGACCAGGTCAACTGGATCAAACGAGGAAGGAAGAAGTAGGGATGAAGGGAAGGAAGGAAGGAAAGAAGGAAGGGAAAAAGGATTGTGGGAAGAAGGAAGGGAGAAAGGAAGGAAAGAAGGGAGGATGGAGGAAGTGTGTTAAAAACACCACAGACAATCTTAAACAAATGTATTCTATACTTTTACTTTCTCAAATATAAAAAGAGTTCAAATAAAATGTAAAAATATCTGCGCTGGCACATCTTGATTCACGGAACCACGGTCCTAAATGTTCATCATGATCATGTTTGTTCAGTGCAGACAGTTTGTTTACAGGTTGTTGTGTACTACTTTGACGGCTGTTGCCAAACGTTTTTCAGCGGCCACATGTCATCACGCCGTCGTTGTGTCCAGATCAGGTCCCAGATCAGCAAACTGATCCATGTAAACAGTTTATACCTCTGACTAATAGAGTCGTTTCACACCGTGACCTCATCCTGTTACACCTTGATGAGGTCACTGAGGCTTTGACCATCACTAAAACACTAAGGACCACATGACGTCATGGCAACACTGACACTCGGATGAAAACCACCAGAAAGTTAAACAGGAACTTTTTTTTTTGTAATTTCCCACCTTTGTTTATAAGACGTCCATGTGGACACCTTGTCCTTTTTGTTGAGTTTTCTAGTACGACAGAGATGTTGTGATGAATTTTTCCAAAAGAGACAAGTTGCTTTTGGATAAATATCATTATAATGTTATAACTTTTCAAATTACCATTCCAGTGTCAACAATTAACATTTAAATTCAAAATATCCTGCCTTGTTTCTACCTTCTAACCCCAACTTTACAAGCAGTACATCCTTATATTGCATTAGCCTTAATTGATGAGCTTTTAAAGATACAGTAGATAAATAGATAGATAGATAGATAGATAGATAGACAGACAGATAGATAGATAGATAGATAGATAGATAGATAGATAGATAGATAGATAGATAGATAGATAGATAGATAGATAGATAGATAGATAGATAGATAGATAGATAGATAGATAGATAGATTTACCCAATCATCTGGAGAAGTTTGGAAGCTTTTAATTGGAAATTGGTGAAAAATATTAATTAATGACAACAATTCTGCCTGAAAACCTTTATGCTACTTTAAAGTACTTCACTACAGTCATCTAAATAATTAAAAAGTGCTCAAATATTAAGGCATCAATAAAATGTAATATTGAAAGAATATGTGTGGTGAGTGGCCTTTAAATTTGGCTGATAACATTTCCTTATACTCTGGTTTTAAATGCAGGATATTTAACTGTACACAGTAGTTTTAAGTTGTGGTGTTTCTACTTTTACTTTGGTGAAATAATTGAATATTTTTCCTGCCGCTGGATGTGATGAACGTAAATATACAGAGACTAACTACAACTTAAGCCTTACATGTAGTATTTTGAGGCTTGGATGTGTTTACATTGCGATGTCTGTGACCACCACTGGCGTGTTGAGTCCTTCGTGTTTCGTTTCCATCTACACATCAAATCATATGTAACGACAAAATGTAAATAAACCCAAAATAGGCTACAACCTGCCCGAGTAAACTGCAGATTGCATCTTTCATCCTCCCTCAGCGCGGAGATATTTAGGGAGACGAGAGGAGGCTGAGCTGCTCCGTCTGATTTACTCCTCAGCCTGGATAAAACCTCAGACAGCTGTGGCCTGTGGTCGACACTCGAGACCCGCGGATAGAGGAGGTATGTTGGCAGCGCACACGGCCTCCTAGCGGTTGGAGAGCCGCTCATCCCGTAAAGAAAAAGGTCACAGGTTTGAATCCTTGCAGGGTCGGGGGAGTTTCCATCCAGAGTGAGTTAGTATGTGGCCTGATTAAATGTCTTTGTGGTGTTAAAGTGACTTAAACATTCACACTGAGGCTCAACGTGTCATAATCCTGTGATTTTATTACACAGTTACCTCGTGCGTAATGCTTTCAGGTGATAAATAAAATGATAGGCTTTTTTTTTTTTTTAGCCGCGTGCTAGCTGAAATATCAAGTCAGTTTGCCAGTTGGACGCTTAAAGTTTGGATTTCATCATTCATGGTTGTGGTTCCCAGATGATGAATCTCTAACTCTTCAGGTCCAATACTTTAGCTCAACCTAAAACGACCTTCAATGGCTGCCTAATTTAAAAAGTATCAAGGTGTAGGCCTAGTGTAGTATTAGCTTGGTATCATAATCATGATTACTTCCATGTTAACATGCTACAGAGTGTGGGTATTTGCCTCTCGATGATAAGACAAATGATTTTAGTTCAAATTGTTTCAAAAGTGATGAAAAATACAAAATTGGAGGCTATTTAAATTGGAGGCTATCAGGAATCTTCAACAGTGTTAGCTTATTTCAGACTCAAGTAGGCCTATTACTGTTATTACTGTTTTTACTTAACTTAAAATTTTGTTAATGAAACTCAGTAAATAAATATTTAAATTGCTGAACATGCAGAAAAATATCTAAGCCAGCAAAAAAAAACAATAAATAATTCCAACAGCATGTAGCATGTTAGCTTCATATTATAAAAAATTACCATGGCGGATGAACATGTTAACACACTACACTAACTAAGTTAGTATTTTTTGTTAGACATGCTCACTTATTAATGCTAAGATGTTAATTATAGTGCTAACATCATAACTACCTACAGGAAAAAGGAACATATGGGAGCTTTCATCCTTTCTCCAACATAGCAACTTAGCCTAATTATATAGCTAGTGTAAATTAGCTTCTTTTTTTATAGTGTTACACATTTGTTGTGTGGAGGGAGAAATTTAAAAACTCTTAGAAATCAGTGAGAACATCAGTCAATTTGCTTCTTTGTTAACAGAAATTCAGATTCATATTATTAATTTGTCTTTCTACATGTTATAAACACAGAAAATGAAAAATGTTTCTCAAGAGCAGTGTGATAAAATTCCATAAATAACCCAAGAACCAGAACCAATTGGAGCTAAAATCCTATAAAAATAAATAAAACACGTAAGGCAGCGACATGTTGGGGAAATGTGCAATTATAATGTAACGTGATACAGTGCAACAATGTTTTGCTGAAAGTAGCCTATCATAGGCTAATATTCTATATTCATGTGATATTGAGAGATTATAACAGGACAAACACCGGCCCAGTCGACTCTAAGAGGCAGAGATACTTTGATGTTGTTCATCTGCTGAACAGACGACCACAGTGTGAAGGCTACAGACCTTTGCCTCCATTTGTGTGAGCTGGACCGTGTGCAGCAGTCTCAGCTGTTTGTTTGGTGAAATTTAAAAGGGGGTATTTTTAGGGTCTCCCTGCTCGTGTCCAGAGTCCAACAAGGGGAAACTCCAGGGCTATCACTTTATAAGCCATCAGCAATCCCACGGATGCCTGAACGTCCATTTTACTTCACAGCTGCAGCTCCTCACACTCTGCTAAACAACAACTCCTCTTGTAAATAAACAGTCGCTAACTGTTCCGCGGGCTAGCTTAAACCCCCGGCGTCAAAAGAGGTCACATGCGGTCGATCTCTGAATCTAAACATCCACCGAGGTCGTGTTTCATTGTGTTTGTTTCAGATCGTATTGTAATGATGTGTACGGGGGGTAAATATAGATCTCGCTGGCATTTCTGGCTTCTGTGGCCGGTGATTGTTTTCCCTCTGATTATTTAATGACAACAAACACAAGATGACAGACACAAGCACTGTCTCTCCTTCTTCATCATCTCTTAATTAAAAGCAGCCACATCTCAAGTAGTTTTGGCGGAAAAGACCAATGTTAGCATCTGTGGCTATAGTAGCCTATTGGCCTACGCAAACTACAAGTTAACTAGAGTGGGGTTTTTCCTTCATATTGATTGGTTGTATCACAAATTATGTCATTTGTCGTAAAAAGTTGTTAATAAATTGGAAGCTAATTACAGGCAGATATTGGTTTTCTGCTTGTGTGCTAGCTTGTTCGCTCATCCATCATTACCCAACAACTGCAATAATAAAAATTTAACGACTGTTGTTGTTACTGGACCCCAGGAAGAATAGTCCTTACCAAGGTGAGGACTAATGGGGATCCATAATAAAACTAAACTAAACTAAACTCTACCTCATGTTTTCATAACATTAGTTAATTTTCCACATTAACAACAGAAAGTCAATAAATGAACATCTATTGAAACCACTGTGCAACCACTTTATAGTCTTTGAGCTCATTGTTTTGGTTGAGGCGCATACTTTCTGAGCTGGTGGAGACCCAAAACCGAGCTAAAAAGAGAGGGAATATTGTTAATCATTATGAGCATATTTGGCAAAACATCCGTATGTGGCATTGTCGTGTGTGCAGGTCACAACTTGTCCACCAGAGCGTTTTTGGAGTTGTTGGATTGTGTATTTGTTGATGAGTTTGATGAGGGAAACCAAGAAATCCCATGAGCCTCCGTAGCGTAGCTCTGAGCAGCTTGCGGCTCTGCTCCGCCGTTCTAAAAATAGCTTGCACCGACAATTAAAGGTAACGAACCTACTGCTATGACTATAGGGATTATGGCAATGGGCCAATTTGCCAAAATGTTGAATTATCCCTTTAAAACCGACCTCTTCTCATTATTATTCCATTGGTTTATAACTGCGACTTCAGATATGATGGTTAATATAATGTCCAGTGTAAGATGAGTCTTGTGTGTGACTCCCCTTCTGAGTAATGGCAGCTGTCCACATCGCAGTTCCCTCAAACTTCAAACTGTTTTTAATGTGCAATGTGTTTCAGGCCTGTAGGTTCAAATATGACTATATAAGGGAGCGATCAGTGTTGTGAGGAGGTTTTAAGAGCTCTGGCCTGTCGTTGTAACTCATCACAAGGGGTTGGGAGTTTCGGGGGGGAGTAATGCGGTCAGTCATCTGTGCTGCAGGAGGCCTTCAAATCCTCCGAGTGCAGCAGAGCCAAACAAATATACTCCTGTCATCCACTGTTTAATATTTCAGTCAAATAATATGTGTTTGACTGGGTTTGTTAGATCTCTCTGATTCAATCACAGATCTCATTATTCCCTAAATGCCTCTGACGCTACGGCTCGCTGCTTTTCTAGACTTTGATGCTCTCTGCAGGAGGATTGTCAGACACATCCTCCAGTTCAAAACACACCACTGACTGCACTGCATTACGATGCATGTGTGAAACAGCATCAATAACCCTTTTAAGAAAAACTGTGCTACTAGATTAGTAGAAGACATAGTCGAGCAGGAAAATTGGACTAAGTGTTCTCTGCCTTGTCTAATTTGTCTTATTGCTTTTTTATACAGCATGACACAATATTTTAAGTATTTTCAGTGCTCTTAAATCATTTGAAAATTATATATCGAACAGCTTGTACCACTCAGACACAGTAGGAAAAGAAGGTAGTTGAGATGGGGGAAACCTCCACCAGCCACCAGCCAAAGGTTTGTCTGGTGTAGCTATGAGCTCAGCTGGCAGCGACTCGCCGACTGTTTGGACGTTTATTTCTCTCCAGCTGAGCCTGTAAAACACAGCGAGTGTTGAGAGGAATCGTGTGAAAGTGAAAGCTACTGCATGAACAAAAAAAAAAGGAGTGTTTTCTGACAAAAAGCAGTCGTCCTCCTGATGAAGAGGAGAGGCTTGACGGACTGAGACGAAGCAGTTTGACCTGTGTCTGAACTCCATTATATAGGAATTAGAATTAAATGAATTTTCAGGTTTCAGATGGGAGACGTGTTATTGTCACTCTGAAACTTCATTCTAGCCTGTAGGTATTCAACAAGCTTCTTTTTTCATATCAATATATTACACATAATCAAGTGTAATTAGGAATGATATAATAATGATTTAGCGTTGAGCTAAATCCAGCATATTTACATGACGTGATGTCGCATCACAAATTTTACATTAGTATGCACTGTCCTGTTCAAATAAACAATAAATGAAATGAAAGAACTGTAGCAACAATGATTAACCTTTATTTTAATCATTATTTGATCTCATAATATAAAACAAGGCCTCTCTGTAGCTCCAAATAAGATGATATCATAATTAGTTTTCATTGATTTTTGCGCTTTTTCACTTTAAATCTGCAATTATTAATTTTCCTTTTGGTTACTACTGCAACTTGATACAGTGACATACGATATATCAGATTTTCACCTGAAATTGTCAGCTGTTTTATTTCTACCTGATCCAAGTACTTCCAGTATTCACACTCCTTTTAGCTCCATGTTTGGTCTCCACCACCTCCTCAGAAAGATACTATGGCTCCTTAGTGAGTGTACAGTTGTCACACTGTTTTCAAACTGGTACAGAAATACAAATTATGTCCGCTTTCAAAAATTTAAACCAAAAACCCCAATGACCTGAACCACCAGCTGTGGAACATCCCAGGACCAGGTAACGTTTCCAACCAGGTCAGAGTGAATTATTGAGCCTTAAAGTGATACGCCAACATTTTTTTTTTCGTGTCTTGCCTCACTCCCAAGTCCATGACCAGCAGATAGACACCATCCTTTCGACTGTGCGTGCAGTAACAAGGGAGATAGAGCCGTATCGCCCGTAATTAGCTTAGCTCAAACGCTGGAAGTGTATAAGTAGTGTTAGCCTGCCTCCTACCTGAGCCGAAATCAGCAGTCAGAAGCTGATTTCATTTTAGCTCTAAACTCTGTAAATATATCACTTTATCGACATTTCAAACATGTTTAGGTGAGAAAGTAGCCGTTTAGATCAGCAGTGTGTCGTTAATTTGTCTAAATACCAGCTGTTTACAATTTTGTTCGGACGAATTCGGCGCTACTCAAGCTAGCCGTTGTGACCAACGCACTTCCTGTTACTTTCACAAAATAAAACACTTGTTGTCCTTAACATACATAAAACCATGACGATAGAATTTGTGCTTTTACTTTGAAACAGGAAGCTAACCTACCCTCGATGTAGCTAGCTTGAACCAAAATAAAGCGTCTTTGCTTGAACCGTCCGTTTTTGACCGATCTCGTCCCGTTAGCGGCATCACAATGTACAATAGGAACTTCAGATAATTACTTTCACGCACTTTGGGCTTGCCAACCGGTTCACTCCTTCTGGAACTCTGTCACAAAAAACCTCTCCACTATACTAGACTGCAGAATCCCTTCATCTCCACAGCTATGTTTACTAGGAGACACCTCATTAACCACCATACCAAATAAATACAAGAATAGCTTGCTCACCTCTTTAACTGTTGCTAAGAAAATAATCCTCCTAAATTGGAAATCAAAAAACTCAATAAACATTAACCATTGGATCAACCTTCTTCTGGAACACATTGCTATGGAAAAAATCACCGCTTACAATAATAATAAAATAACAGTCTTCACTGAAAGATGGTCCCCATTCCTCTCCTTGTTGGGCCGGTAATTATACCAATCCCTCACACATTCCTAACACCGTAAAACACATCACAGTTTAATATATACAGGGAAAAGAAAGAAAGAAAGAAAACACACACACACGCACACACACACTTCATCACTTACTCCTATTTTCTTATTAAATGTTTTTTTTTTTTTTTTTTTTTTTTTTTTAATTAAATTTTTGGATTTATTTATTTTTTGATTGACTTATCTTTTCCCTCTCTTTTTCCCTCTCCTTTCCTTATCTCATTGGCCCGTATTCTTCTCAATTAAAATACTATTTCTTTATGAATTTCTTTAAATATTATCTCTATTACTCTTACTTATTTATTTATTTATTTTTAAATAATAAAATTACTTTATCCTTCTCTCATCGCTAATATAATCAGTATTTCTCCATGTTTACATTCATAATTATCATTACTAACCTCGCTTGGTTGACTGTGTAAAAAAAATTTCTTAGACTGATTATTAGGATCTTGTTTCTGATTGTGATTATTGTTGTTTGAAGTATTATTATTATTATTACTATTATGTTGTTTTATTCACTGTCATCATCACAATTATTATCTGTCTATCTTATTTATTTAGCATATCATCATCTTCAACGTTATTGCTTCCTCCTTCACACTGTTGTTATTTCGTGTACGTATGTATATGTATGTGTATGTGTATATGTATATATATACATATATATATTCGTATATATTATTTCGTTCTCTCATCATGAAGTTTATCTAATTTACTTACTTTTAATCAGATTTTTATTTATTTATTTACTTACTTTTTCCCTTTCCGTTCTTCTTCTCTCTCCCACATCACATAGCTTATCTCACTTACTCACTTTCAACCAACCAATTATTACTGTTATCATTATCGTGTTGTTCAAAAAAGGAAGAAAAAAAAAAAAAAATTATTATTATTACTATTATTTTTTTTTATTATTATTATAATTTTTTATTATTACTTTTAATTTTTTTTATCTTATTATTTATTATTATTATTATTATTAATGCTATTATTATTATCATAATTACTATTATTATTATTATTATTATTATTATTTATTTATTTATTGATTTATTTTTTCTTCTCAAGGGGGGGGGTGGAGGGGGGGTTGACACAAACACAAGTAACATGATTATTTATAACAATTGCCATGATAGTAATAGATTAATAAAACATAGTAGAGTGGGGGGTGGGGGGTGAGGCCGGGCTGATCGGTCGGGGGGTGGGCCGGGGCTCCGTACCCGGCCCCCCCTGGGGCTTGGCGGGACCTTGGACGGGGGCGGCTGGGGCAGAGTGGTGGAACCCAACCTTTCCCCCTCCTATCAAAATATAAATAAATTAAGAAATATAATGAAAATTACAAATTAGGGCAAGATTGGAGGGAAGAGAAGGGGAAGGGGAAAAATAATAAAAAATAAATAAGAAATAAAATAAAATAAAGCCTCCCCTTAGTGGGCAAACCCCCTCCCAAGGGCCTGGGAGTTGCCTTGACTGGGATAGGCTCAGTGAGGATATGCAGTGGACCAGCACCCACCTCTGGGTTTGGCTGCGGTCCAGGGCACGATCATCACCAGAATTTAAATCGAAGATGGGGGGAAAAGAGGGGAAGGGGGAGGAGAGATGGGAGATGCTCTCACCCTATGGGTCTCCTACTGGGGTTCCCGGCTGGGCTCCGGGACGGGCCGGGCGGGCCCCTGCTTGCCCTCCTTCCGGCGGCACGACCTGACCTCACCTCTCATTGCAACTTATTACTATCATGAAAATTAATCTACACAAAGGAAAATGATTACATGCATCTTTTTTTTTTTTTTTTTTCTCTTTTTACAAATTATAATATATATATATATTTTCTTTTTCTTTTTCTTTTTCTTTTCTTTTATTTATTTATTTATTTATTTTTGTTGTTGTCCCTTTATTTTCAAAGTCTTATTTCATTATTATATACATGTATTGCTCCTTTCTCTTATTATCTATTCATTATCCCTAATATCACTATTTGTTTATTTTCTTTTCTTTATTATTATTACTGTCACTATTATCGTATTATATACCATATTGTATACAAGTAATAGCACTCCACTAACCTCTCATCCACGCACACACACGCACACACACATACACCTAACACTACATTTATGTATCAACGTGGCATGTCTTTTCCTGTTGTTGTCTGTACTTATGTCAATTGTTCGTATGTTTGTCTATGTGGTTATATGTGCTTATAACGTTGTTTGTCCCTCACGTCACCTTGTCTATCACTTTATCACCAATAAAAAAAAAAAAAAAAAAAAAAGAAGCTGATTTCATTTTAGCTCTAAACTCTGTAAATATATCACTTTATCGACATTTCAAACATGTTTAGGTGAGAAAGTAGCCGTTTAGATCAGCAGTGTGTCGTTAATTTGTCTAAATACCAGCTGTTTACAATTTTGTTCGGACGAATTCGGCGCTACTCAAGCTAGCCGTTGTGACCAACGCACTTCTGGTTACTTTCACAAAATAAAACACTTGTTGTCCTTAACATACATAAAACCATGACGATAGAATTTGTGCTTTTACTTTGAAACAGGAAGCTAACCTACCCTCGATGTAGCTAGCTTGAACCAAAATAAAGCGTCTTTGCTTGAACCGTCCGTTTTTGACCGATCTCGTCCCGTTAGCGGCATTTGACCGCTCAAGATGCCTTACCGGAGAGTTTTGTCAGCTCTGAGACGAAGATCGGCCCGCTGGTTTCCGTTTAGAGTTGCTGAAGAGTTTCTCTGATGACTTTAGGTGGAGGCAGGCTAACACTACCCATACACTTCCAGTGTTTGAGCTAAGCTAATTAGTGACTTTAGGTGGAGGCAGGCTAACACTACCTATACACTTCCAGCGTTTGAGCTAAGCTAATTACGGGCGATACGGCTCTATCTCCCTCGTTACTGCACGCACAGTCGAAAGGATGGTGTCTATCTGCTGGTCATGGACTCGGGAGTGAGGCAAGACACATTAAAAAAAATGTTGGCGTATCCCTTTAAGGCCTGGAGAGCTCAGGCAACACAATGAGGTGACGACTGGTGAAGGCCTCATCTGCATCTGCACATGTGTATAATAGCATATAAGAGCTCTGTAGAGTCGTGCTGCGTTCATGAATCCATGGAAAAAACACTCGACATTGCAGCTGTAATATATTGTACAGTGCTTGACTAATATCAGTCTCTATCAAGCACCGAGCTTGAAATAGTGACACTTACAGTCACGGCTTGGATGTCACTACGGGCTCACATTACCATCTTTAGCGCGTCATAGCCGCAGCAGAAATAGAGGGAACGCTCGGCTGGCACGTGTCATAAAGCCGCCGTTTCTATATTGAGATTTAAGAGCGGACATCTTGAACGTACCTGCTTAACGAGGTTAAAATAGCGCCTTTGTTCCACCATGACATTCCTCCACTGAAGTGCACCGTTGAGGGGGTGAAGAGGACTTTTGTCCTCGGCTGCCCTCAAACCTCCCAGAGACACTTGAGCAATTTGTTTTATCAGTATCAGGCCTTAAAGCTCACAGGTTGGACTACTGTATAAACCCTGACCTCAGTGGTCCTGTACTATAATATATTACTTAACCTTTTATATAATAGTCCTGTCAGCATTAGTCTTAAACCTAAATTATTTTTAACTTTGTCAAAGTATTTTGTTCCTATTTCCTTCTGTTATGAAATATGTTTTGTACCTGACTGTTTGTGATGTGAGTGTGTGTATATATGCACATGTGTATGGATGTTTGTTTTGTTATGTAAGTTGGCAGTTTTTATCTTTTTATATTACTCACCTGCCCAGGGACTACAAGCAGCTAGTAAGATAAATCCGGTACAAAGCATCTATTTTGTACATTGTCCCTGATACAAATAAATGTATTAAACTAAACTACATTTGTCTGTATTTGTTATTAAGACAGACAACTGTAAGACAATGACAAGGAGCATAATAACCAAGCAAAACTGTTAAATTTGAAGATGCAGGACAACATTTGGCCGATCATCCCTCTCAGTGCAAGGTAGATACACACCTATGGAATTCTTTACTTATCAGAAATCAGAAATTAAATCCCAAACAGAACTAAAGAGGTTTAGTGTTAAAGTTAAACATTGGCTCAAGCAGCAGCAGAAGAAATGTGAACATTAACTTCTCTCAAGTCACTGTCAATACAGCACTTTATTAATGTTTAATGTTAAATTTAACTTGTGTAATTGTTTAGTCTGAATTTTGCAGCTGTGTTTATTTATTCATGTTACCTATTCACTGTATTTGTATCATTGCATTATTGCATTCAGTATATTCTAAAGCCTGACCAGGGACAAAGGCCGCAAATTAGCTTCAGCCAGACGTCTTGTATGCATCGCATTTCCCATTTTTTGTGGCAATTTTGTATGCATTGTCCCTGTTAAATAAACATTAAAATAAAAATAAAACATTAATTTGACATGTTATCTTGAGGTTACTGCAGAAAAGGATGCATTGGATAAAACATGTACATTTAGTAATCCATGTTCTTAAACTATCTTAGAGATTCCTGCTCTGGCTACACTGCAAAAACTCAAAATCTTTCCAAGAATATTTGTCTCATTTCTTGTCCAAATGTCTCATTTCTAGTCAAAACTAATCTCTTTTCACTTAAAATAAGACTCATCACCTAAAAATGAACTTGTTTTTAGATCATTTTCACTTGTTTCAAACAAATTTTCACTTGAAATAAGTAGAAAACTCTGCCAGTGAAAGTTTTTTGTGCTTGTAATAAGAAAGAAAAACTTGCTCCAGTATCAGGTTTTTCTACTTATTTCAAGTGAAAATCTGCTTAAAAGCAGTAAAAGTGTCTAAAAACAAGCTACTTTTTGATGTGATGAGTCTTATTTTAAGTATAATGAGATTTGTTTTGACTAGAAATGACATTTTGACTAGAAATAAGACAAATATTCTTGGTAAAATACTTGAGTTTTTGCAGTGCACTGTGTATAACAGGAGACAAAGGATGGTTGTCATTACGAGGTGGTGAACCTGCACCATCATCACTACCTGCCTCCTTACATGGAGGCCTTAAGGCTGCTCAGATGAGTGAGCAGCAGCAGCAGCAGCAGCAGCAGCAGCAGCAGCAGCAGCAGCAGCAGCAGCAGCAGCAGCAGCAGCAGCAGCAGCAGCTCTGACAGAAATAGAAATCACTAATGCGGCCGAGTTTAACGCAAAACTGAGCGTGAAAAGTGGGTCAGAGGTTTGGACCTGCTGCAGACAGACTGAGTCCAGCTCAGTGCAGCATGCAGCAGCTTACATCCAGAGCTGGCCCAAGGCATAAGCGAACTAAGCACCTGCTTGGGGCCCTGTGACCATTGGGGGGGCCCCCAAAGGGCAAGGAATTTTTTTTATTGTAGCTCGTAACTTCTGTCGACCCTTGGAGAAACTTAATTGTTGTTATATTTAAAATTGTTGTTGCACTTTGCTGTTGAAAAAACCAAAAATTTTAAAGAACAAATGATGTGTTTACAGTAAATGCATTGTCTTTTGGTTTATTTTGTAACTTTTAGTCGACCTTTAGGTGACATTCAGTATCCCAGTACTATATCAATTTATAGTAAATACTAAATGTAAATCAACCGCAGGCTGCACTTTTAGCTGAATTTGGTGCCATTTCAGAATAAAAACCATAGATGGGTAAAAACCTGCCAGGATATGATGATTCATAATGACAGATTAGAAAAATGAAATAGTATTATTGGCAGTACACTGCAAAAACTCAAAATCTTTCAGAGAATATTTGTCTTATTTCTTGTCAAAATGTCTCATTTCTAGTCAAAACTAAACTCTTTTCACTCAAAATAAGAATCATCACCTAAAAATGAACTTGTTTTCAGATAATTTTCATTTATTTCAAACAAATTTTCACTTGAAATAAGTAGAAAACTCTGCCAGTGAAAGCAAGTTTTTTGTGCTTGTAATAAGGAAGAAAAACTTGCTCCAATATCAGATTTTTCTACTTATTTCAAGTGAAAATCAGCTTGAAAGAAGTAAAAAGTGTCTAAAAACAAGCTACTTTTTATGTGATGAGTCTTATTTTAAGTATAATGAGATTTGTTTTGACTAGAAATTAGACATTTTGACTAGAAATAAGATAAATATTCTTGGTAAGATTTTGAGTTTTTGCAGTGTAATAGAGGGCACCAAAATAAAGATTTTGCTTAGGGCCCCATGGAGGCTTGGGCGGCCCTGCTTAGCTTACATCTGCTGCTGTAGGTGAGTAAACACTCAGACAGACACACTCCCTACAGTACATACCTTTGTCTTTACTAACACAGTCACAGTCACACAGTCACAATAGAGCTGCTGTCTGACGGGCCGGTGGCTGTAAAACACTGAGCGGATCGATGATGTGAGGAGGAAACGAGCCGCTGAAACCAGAGCTGAGGAACTACAGTATGGAGACTAATTATATCAGTGCAGAGCAGAGGAGAGGAAGTGGAAGTGGAGGGTTGCTGAAATGTTTTGCTGGTTGAAATAAGAGAAGAGAGTTAATTGTTTTGGACGTTGACAAATGTGTTTTCACAAATGACCTTAAATATACCTTGGTTTTTTCTTTTTCGTGAAATTATAGCATAGTTTAGCCTTAAAAGACATGTACCAATTTGTTTATAATAATATAATATGATAATATATTCAGGTTTATGTTGGTTTTAATTATATATAGGCCTATATTTATATTATATTTAGCTTTATAGTTATATACAATCTGCTTTTATCTTGACATATTGTAATTTGGATATATTAATGAAGTCATGTTTTTCATTTCTCTTCCTACAACGTCCACTTGCAGCGACTGAAACCCACCACAAGCCACCAACATGAGAAGTGAAATCCTCCACAACAGAACATTATCCTTCAGTTTATTCAGTTTAGTTCAGTTTATTCAGTTTATTCGATCAGCATTTCCCCCCCCCCCCCCCCCCCCCCCCCCCCTTCTCCACAGGTAAAATTTACTAAATGTACACAAGTGCTTACTGTACATGTGATGAGGGGTGCTGATCGAAAAGGTGTAGGCTGAAGCCTAGGCTTATTATGCCTACCCTTTTTACCAAAACAAAAAAAGAGGTAAAGAGAGAGAAAAAAACAAAAACAAAAAAACAACAATCAATCCAGAAACTATTTCAACAAGGCAACTTTTACATTAGAGTTTAAATCAAACAAGCATTTGGCGCTCATAACAAATCTATATATTCTTTAAGTACCTTGGATTTAAACATTTTCTTGAAAATAGAAATCGAGCTACACATTCTTAATTCCTCATCATAACTGTTCCACAAATTGACACCTCTGACGGAAACACAACGCTGTTTTATATTAGTTCGTATTTTTGGTCTTTTATAGACACCTAATCCTCTCAATTCATAACGACTCTCTCGAGTTTCAAACAGCCTCTGAGTACTGCAACAAAACATATGGTTATGCACTTTAAACATAATTAGAGCCATTTTGAAATTAACTAAGTCGTAAAATTTAAGAGTCTTTGACTGTACAAAATAAGCGTTTGTTGACTCTATAATATTTAAATGATTTATAATTCTTATAGCTTTCTTCTGTAATTTGAAGATAGGTTGAGTGTTAGTTTTGTACGCATTACCCCATATCTCGGCACAATAGGTCATATATGGGAGTAACAACGAACAGTAGAGTGTGTATAATGACTTTTGGTTGAGATATTTTCTTGTTTTATAAAATATTGCAATGATTTTTGACATTTTGGTTATCACATTGTTTATATGTGGCTTCCAACACAGTTTGTCGTCAATTGTAACACCCAGAAATTTGTTTTCATACACTCTTTCTATTTCAATACTATTTACTATAATTTTAACCTGAGTTTTAATTTGTTTGGTACCAAAAATTATAAACTTTGTTTTATTTAGATTCAATGATAACTTATTCAAATCAAACCAGTCTTTAAGTTTGTTCAATTCATTTTCAACTATACTCAGAAGCTGTTCAAAATTTTTACCAGAGCAGTAGAGAGTGGTGTCATCAGCAAATAAAACACATTTCAATAAATCGGAGACATTGCAAATATCATTAACATATAACAAAAATAATTTAGGGCCCAAAACGGACCCTTGGGGAACCCCACAGGTGACCTTCAAGTATTTAGATTTTACATTATTTAATTGCACATACTGATATCTGTCCTCCAAATAACTCTCCATCCACTTATAAACAATCCCCCTGATGCCATATCTCTCTAATTTATTCATTAATATTCGGTGGTCAATAGTATCAAATGCCTTTTTTAAATCAATAAAAACACCTATTGTGTATTCCTTATTGTCTATTGCATTTGATATCCCTTCCACAAGTTCCATTACCGCCATCGAGGTGGACCTTTTTTCTCTAAAGCCATACTGGCTATCACTCAATAGATTATTTATTTCAATGAAATTATCAAGTCTATTTACAAATAACTTTTCTAAAATTTTTGAGAACTGCGGGAGTAATGATATTGGTCTATAGTTGGTAAATAGATTTCTTTCAGCAGTTTTATAAATAGGGATAACTTTTGCTATTTTCATTTTTGAAGGAAAAATACCTGTTTGAAAGGATAAATTACAAATATACGTAAATGGCTGAACTACATATTCAATGATACTTTTAATTAATACCATGTCCATATCAAAACAATCAGAGGATTTTTTATTTTTGAATTTATTAACAATCTCGAGTATCTCTCTATCATTCGTAGCACTAGAAAACATGGAGGAGGAATTTTTACTAATATACTTATCTATCTCATTATTACTTTTTGGCTTCGGAATATCTTTTGATAGGTTGCAACCAACCTGAACAAAGAAGTTATTAAATTCATTTACTATTTCTTCAATTTTATCTGTAATAATGTCATTATCTTTTACAAAGTATACTGGATAATCCTTTTTTTTAAAGCTCTTTTTAATTATACAATTTAATACTCTCCACGTTCCTTGTGTGTTACACCTGTTCTGCTCCAATAATGTGTGATAATACTCTTTCTTATTTGTTCTTATGATGTTTACAAGTTTATTTTTATATACCTTATACTTTAATTCAGCCTCTTTAGTTCTCAATTTTAAGAATTTCTTGTACAATCTATTTTTCTTTTTACATGCATCCTCTATCCCCTTTGTGATCCATGGTTTATATTTATCATTATGTTTTCTGTTTACTTTTTTTAGGGGACAATGTTTCTCGTATAGTGAAATTAAAGTAGACATAAATTTATCATATGCACAATTTGGGTCTTCACTGGCATAGACTTCATTCCAGCGTTGTCCCTCTAGGTCCATCTTGAGGGCAGCAATGGCTTTAGGTGTTTTATGTCTTATCATTTCGTGTGTATGAGTCTTTTGTTTAACTTTCTTCCCAAAAAAATTTTGAATAACTGCAAAAATAGGAAGATGATCACTAATGTCATTTATTAGAAGTCCACTTACTATTTCATAGTCCATTTGATTTGTGAATATATTATCTATCAGTGTGGCTGTATCAATGGTTATTCTACTTGGTTTTAGTATTACAGGGAAAAGGTAGTTGCTATACATTGTGTTAATAAAGTCAATTGTTTTTTGGTGTCTGTTTGGGTTTAGCAAATTTATATTGAAATCACCACAGATTACTTGCACTTTGTTATCATTTAAATTGTTAAACATAGCAGCTAGTTGTTCATTGAATATATCAAGACATGAACCTGGCGTCCGATAGATACAACTAACAATTACATTCTTTGCTTTTTCATTATGAATCTCAATGGTTAAACATTCAAGTACATTGTCTATAGTATTTGTCATACAATCAATCTGGCTGCATCGCAAAGTTCTATCCACGTATAAAGCAACCCCACCTCCTTTTTTATTCACCCTGTTCATTGAAAATAGTTCATATCCTTCCAGTTCCATTTCCTTAACTTTCTCTTTATCAAGCCATGTTTCTGATACTGCAATTATATTAAATTTACCATGTTTACTCAAACACTCTTTAATTTTTGAAATATTTCTATAAAGACTTCTACTGTTGAAATGTATGATTGATAGTGCATTGTCCATGTTGATACTTGTGTTTAATTGATCATCTGTATAGTATTCGCAAGTATTGTTGTTGTTGTTATTATAAAAATTGTTGTCTGGGTCAAAGTTGCATTCAGGATCAAACATCTTATGTTCTACATAGTCAAAGGTTTTGAAATTCATTTTTTCCGTGCTTGTGTTGGGTAACTGCCCAAGTTGACAGTCATTTGCACAATTCCCGAAATCTTCCTCCTCAAAGTCATCGAATGGAAAAATATAGTCTCTATCCAGGCTTGTCATTTGTCTGTTTAGTTATTTTCATTGTCCATGGAAATCCTTCAACATATTCAGGAAGTGGAGGGCTGCTGAAATGTTTTGCTGGTTGAAATAAGAGAAGAGATTTAATTGTTTTGGACGTTGACAAATGTGTTTTCAAAAATGACCTTGAAAATAACTTATTTTTATATGTTAAATTATAGCATAGCATGTACTAGATGTTTACATGCAACAATTTCATCTCTGGATTTCCTTATAATAATATAATATATTTAGGTTTATATCGGTAAGTATATTATATTTTATTTAGCTTAGGTATATACAATTCTGTTTTATCTTGTGGTATTGTAATTTCAAGCAAAAAGAATGTTTTCTTGATTAAATCCTGATTAATTAACTTGTCTTGTCTTTTCTTTTCTCATCTTGGTAACACTTTACAATAAGGGTCCCTTAATTAACGTTAGTTAGTATATTATTAAGCATTAACATATAAACTAATGTGTAAATTAATGCTGAATAGTAATGCATACATAATGATAACTAATTAAATTATTCAACTTTTAAATGTATTAACTAACTTTGAGTAGTAAACATTAATAAACTGCTTACTGTACTAATAGGCTACATTAATTAATGTGTTTCCTAATCCAAAATCATACATAATAATGATTGTTAATATATCTGTAAACAGTTAATTAATGCTTAATAATGTACTAACTAACATTAATTAAGGGACCCTTATTGTAAAGTGTTACCCTCATCTTGTCTTATCTTAATATCATTATAAGGCCGTGTTTCTCTTCCTAACATCCACTTGCAGCGACTAAAACCCACGACAGGCCACCAACATGAGAAGTGAAAACCGACACAACAGAACATCAATATCCTTCAACATATTCAGACTCTGTGTTGTGTTTCTCTTTCTCTTCCTCATGGTGAACTTTTATTGTTTCACTGTGAAACTTTATGTTCACATACATTGCAGGACGTCCTACTCCTCTTCCTCCTCCTCTTCTCACTCTGACATTAAAAATCTCTCCCTCGGTGGATTTACTAACAGATCAGAGCCAGTTTTCCCAGAGCGCGTCAGTCAGTCATCATCATCAGGGGGGGATAAATTCCTGCTCTGAGACATGCACACAGGCAGGTTTTGAAACAAACTCCCAGCGGTTTTTTGTGCAACAGCTCTAATCAGCGGTGACCGGTCCAGAGGGCTGACATCACTCCCAACGTGCAGCAGCAGCAGCCGAGCAGCGGCCAAGTCTCACATGCCTTTCAGATGGAATGAGCATGAAGTCACTTCCCTCATAAACTGTGAGAGTAAGAGGAGGGAGAGTAGAGGAGGGAGGGGAGGGGAGGGAGGGGTGGGCAGGATATCATCAGACCGCTGCTCACTCTGGTTTTTTTTACAAGCCATTTAGCTCCCGGACACAGAATGAAGCTCCTCTGGTTGGTCGGTTGTTGGTTTGTCGATGGTCAGGCTTTGCCGCAATTTAGCGTGTCACCGACTTGAGAAATGAGTCATGGGAGAGGAAAAAAAAGAAAAAGAAAAAAAGCTCTGACCATCCCATAAGTGGCCTCAGAGAGGACTCCCATTATTTCCTTGCAGACCTTCAGGAACCAATAAAACGCTGAGATGTTGCTGGTAAGTGGTGGTGGTGGTATCACACAGGAAGCAGCTCGGCCTTCAAATTAAAAAGCTCAGCACAAGAATAAAAAAGTCAAGAGAGAGAGAGAGAGAGAGAGACAGCTCGGACTCTGGGACCGAGATGTGTCGTCGAGTCTAAAACTGGATCATACACACTTTAATTTCATAACGCTGCGGATTTTTGAAGGCTTTTATTACTGAAGCTGAACTTCTGCAATTTCATCAGATTTCTAGACGTCCAGCTTGAACAGGAGGTCCGATATAGACGGAAACTCTCCTACACGTTCACCAAGCACTTTATGAAGAACCAAGAATCATCAGGGTGAAGAAACACACTGAGATCCAGGAGAAACATCTACAAAGTTTAAAAAAAAAAAAAAAACCATCCACTGAGCAGCTCCATCTGTGGAGGAAACATCTTGTTGATGAGCTGATGGTCACTCAGAGCAGAGACGCTTCAGAGTGAAAAACAAAAAGTCCAACATGTTCAGAAACTCAGGCGCTGTCCCATTTCTCCACACGTGGCTCAGTGCGCTTGGTTACGCACACACTTTGGTGACGTTTTGCCGGCGGAACGTATATTTACATATAGTGTGCAAGCATGGATTAAGTGGCCAAGCACGCGGGGAGATTTAAAAGCAATCGGGACAAACTTGACAAGTGCGGCCTGTGTCATTGTGCACACTAGCACAACTACGACACACACACACACACACAGCAACAGTTCAACTCTAAACAGTGCTGCTGGATCACAGTTTCATCTCCAAAAGTGTCTCTATGCGCAAGATTCAAATCATAAATGTTTAAGCACAACTCCGTAAGTAAAAAAAGAAACAAGAAAAAACGAAAAAAATAAAATAAAATAAGATAAAAACATGAACAGAGCATGATGAATATAAAATTTGACATTAAAAAGTCATAATTATGAGATAGAAAGTTAATTTCATTTTATTGAAATATATTCAATCGCATTTCCTAAACATGGCTTGTGTCTCCCAGTGACAGCGGACTTCACCGTGGTGCATTGTGGGATTTATACTTGGCCAAATCAAGAGCGCTGCACTTTTGGTTGTTGGAGAAATGGGACACACTTGCGCACTCACACTAAGCCCAACGCACACTCCAAGTGCCCAAGTGTGTAAGGACAGGTCCTCAGACTCAACAAGACTGGACCGTTGAAGACCTGGTCTGGTGGATCAGGGTTTGTGCTGATGCAGCAGATGTTTGAGCCAGAGTTTCAGTCAGTGATGTCATGAAGTGGAGGATGTTTATGGATTGAATGAGACGAGTAGCTACAGCTCCTGACCATGTGGATTCATCATGACCTCCTAGTTCAGCATCATCTAATGCAATGGTTCTCAAAGTCTAGAGTTTTTAATTTTTTTTGAGAAATGTTTATCACTTTATATAACTATTTTAAACTTTTTTTTTCTAGAAAATGTTTAACTTTTTTTTTTTTTTTTAGAAATCTTACCACTTTTTTCCCAAATTTTGAACGTTTTTGAGAAATGTTTACCACTTTTTCTAGATTTTTTTTTTTTTTTTTACTTTTTTTGAGAAATTTTACCCCTTTTCTTTTAAAAATTTTACCAAAATTTGTAACTTTTTTTTTTTTTTTTTTTTTTTTTAGAAATGTTACCTCTTTTTTCTAGAATTTGTTAGAACCTTTTTTTTTTTTTTTGAGATTTTTTTTCCTGAAATGTTTAAACGTTTTTTGGAGAAATTGTACCAGTTTTTTCCAGATATTTCTCTACAATATTTCCAAAAATTCACAATATTGGAAATTGACTGTACATTGACTAAAAAAAGTAACGTTCTTCAGTCTCAGAACAAATATCTGTGTATTTCTGGTGTTTGCTTCAAAATTTTGTCCAATGGGGGTCCGTGGTCTAATTTGTGTCACTTTAGGGGTCCAGGAGAAACCACGAAGCTACAGACTCTGCAGCTGCAGAAGCAAAACTAAATCTGGACGGACGACGACGCTCGTGACGCTCGGACTTGAACTCGTTGGGTTTCTTCTTTCATTGTTTACGTCTTCACACAGTCTCAAGTCGTCTTAATCCTCCTGAAACGTCCTGAGTCCCGACTTCCAGCATCTCGTCTTTCTAACCCTGTAATCTGTCATGATGTTATCAGCTGCACACACTGCTCCTCCTCCTCCTCCTCTTCCTCTCTGGTCCCTGTTGTGCTGTCATGGGAACGGCGGTAACTGTTATGAAACCAAACCAGAGGGCAGACGCTGCTGAACGTCCGTCGGCCTCCCACACAGATTACTGGGCTGAATTAGCAGAGTGATCTCATGGTTCCTGTCTTATCAGGAGACTCATGGAGAACACAGAGACACTCAAACAGAGAGGAAGGAGAACACTGCTCTTCTTCATTTAACTCCCATTGTTCAGCATCGACCCCGGTCCAGAGGGAGGAGGAGGAGGAGGAGGAGGAGGTGGTGGTGGTTTAAAACAACCAGAAACCTGTGCATGTGCAGGGATTAAAGGGATAGTTCACCCAAAATTGAAATTTCAGAGTAATCCGTGGGAGAAGCTCCTCTTCCCGGTTCATCAAATTTGGACGAACCAGGGTCTGTCCTCTTCCTAGTTCGTCCAAAATTTCTTCGAGAAGCTTCCGCTACAAAACAAGCTTGAAATATAGACTTATTTAATTTTTTTCGGGACAATTTCGCATTTCGGGGCTTCAATACAAGACGGACATTACAGACGAGCAGCATGGAGGTATTTGGATGTTTTTTGGTGTGTCTTTTTGTTACGAAGACAGTTGGTATCCATTTACAACCGTTATATGGACATGCACTGCTACGCCGAGACCCCCTGTAACTCAGAGAAGCCACGGAGGACTCTGAAACTTCTCCCAGCCCTTAGTCCACATGAGGGGGAGGAGATAATGAGTGAAATTTTTTCAATTTTGGGTGAACTATCCCTTTAAAAGGCTGCTCTGGGAACAGATTAACAAAACAAACAGACTGACTGACAGAGGTGGAATGAATGAAAAGAAAAAAAAGAGGGAATAAAGTGAAAGTGTTGAGCAGAGATAATCCGTCCGTCCGCCTCAGGTCCTGGTTTCTGCTGCTGATCCAAAATAACTCGGTGGAATGAAAACAGAGAGAAAAGCTATTAATGGAGAGAACGGTCCCAGGAGATGAGGGCAGAGCAGAGCAAGGCATGCTGGGTAGGATGAGGCAGGAGGTCAGAGGAGCGTCTGTGTTTGTTGGTCAGTCGACCGGTCATTTAGGTTCAGGCTCAGGTTCAGGTTCAGGTTCAGCTTCTCCATGTTGTCAACTCTGCAGATGTTTCTCCATTTATTATAGTGGCATTTTCACTTCTCCCATTGAGCCACATTGTAAAGTATAAAACCATAGATCATAGATAATAAATCATTTTTAAAGGGACAACGAGGAGTTTGTATTTGGTTATAAAAGAGTCTCATATTAATGTGGATGAATCTACGTTACCACTTGTTAATGGCTCCATTTAGATAAATATATTGTTTTGTCTTTATAGTTATTTTGATATTATGATTTAGTGGTCGTTCTGTGGACACAATCCAAAAACTCCAAAACCTGCACATTCACCACGCTATGAGATAATAACACAACGTTACCACACAGAGTTGTTTTAGAGGGAAATTCATGCAAAACCGCTGATGCACGTTGCCTTCAGGGACAGTTTTTCAGCAAGTAGTCTCTTTATTTACCTTGAGTTTTGGGATTGTGTATTTGATGAGTTTGATGAGGGAAACCAAGAAATCCCATGAGCCTCCGTAGCGTAGCTCTGAGCAGCTCACGGCTCTGCTCCGCCGTTCTAAAAATAGCTTGCACCGACAATTAAAGGTAACGAACCTACTGCTATGACTATAGGGATCGGGGCCGGCTCTACGCAGGGGCAAGAGGGGGCAGTGCCCCCTCAAATAAATGTCTTGCCCCCTCAAATCCAAATTTTAGAAGTTGAGAAAGCACATTTTAATATACTCAACAAATGTGTATATTACCAAAGAGAAAGAAGTTAAGTTGGGGGTTCAGACATCCCTCTATCTAGACATGCCGGTAGTCCGACACTTTTTGATACCGCTATTCCGCGCGTCTCTTTTTTTTTTTTTTTTTTTACAGCTGCGATACCCAGGCGCGTCTCTCTCTCTCTTTTCTTTTCAGCATGCCTATCACCGGTTTGATGAGGGAGTGATGTTCTTAATCTCAACAACTAAACTATCAAGCCACAAACAAAACTGACACACATGATAAACAAACAGAACTTTGCTGCAGTTTGTTTGTCAAGTTAACCTGTCACCTTCAGCACCACGGACAGCGCCGCGGATGAGCCGCGGAGAAGCTTCATCTGTGAGCGTCTGGGCTCTGGGCTTATGGCCTGGGGCCTCATTTATCAAAACTGTATAGCAGTGTAAAACTGCTGCTACTAAATGATTTGCTTAGCCCTATGGCGAAAATACACCCAAAATATTTACACCTTTTTCAGATCTATCAAACTGTGCATGCACAACTCTCAGCAATTTCTCTTTGATAAATCAAACTGGATCCAAGAACGGTGCGCAATTGCGCACGTGAACGCACCTCCGTCCCGGAACCCCTAGACACAACCATATATGGTCAGCACGTGCATATTAATTAGCCATGTGCTCTGTGGAGCGACAACAAAGTGACAACGAAGACAATGGGCGGAGGGCGGGGGGAAGAAAGCCAGATAGCTACACGGCATCGGGCAATAAATCAGTCAGAAAAATGATATTGCATTTTAACAAAGCTACAATAAAAACAAAAACCTCCCAAATCTCAACAAAAGGGAGCAGAAAGAAGAATAATCTTACTCTTAATAATCTTAATCCTACAAATTGACAAAATTATCTGCAGTAGCACAAAAATCCGCCGAAAAAAGGGACAGTGTTCTTTTCTAAAATGTTCTGTCTCCCCCCCTCCTCTTCTCAGAGTACACCAGAATGCTTCACTCACATTTTAAAATCACAAAAATTTTCTGGGGGGGATGCCCCCAGACCCCCCTACAGGTATTTAGCTACTCACCTTTTTCACCCCCTCTGGGTTTGCAATGCATCTTCAGGTATATGCACCCCCCCCCCCCCCCATATAATGTGGCTCTTTGCATTACAACAGTAAAAAATTTGGGCTCTAAGACCCTGGTTGGCCCCCCGGCCCCTAGTTGGACAGGTCTGAAGGTAGAGGCCTGACAAAGTGCAATCCACTTCTCCAGGTTGCCGTTGGACACATAGTCAACAACCCAATTCAATGAAGTTACTATAAGCACAGAGAAAGAAAAGTGCTGGAGCTTGATGTGTTCACATGATGCCCCCTTCACATTTCTGACTGCCCCCTCATATATGCCTGCCTAGAACCGGCCCTGATTAGGGATTATGGCAATGGGCCAATTTGCCAAAATGTAGAACTATCCCTTTAAACCAGGACACATTTCACTAAAACGCTGGAAACAGATGAAAAAATTCTGCAAAAAGTCCAAAAGTGTGAAGAGATTCAAAGTCTCACTCTGAGTTTGACCTTGTGACCTTTCAGCCGAACGTCTCAGCAGCTCTTTGATCAAATGATCCTGATATTCGTCTTTTCTGCTGCATCATCTCCTCTCTGTGTCATCCACAGCAGCAGCAGCAGCAGCAGCAGCAGCAGCAGCAGCAGCAGCAGCAGCAGCAGCTCGTTCGTTGCTCAGACAGCCCAGAGCTCACGTTACTCTGGTAACACATCTATTAAATTAATGCTTCCTAATGCACGACTTCCTGAATCGAGGCTTTTACTGGGCCGAGCCACCAGACTCACTGGTTCAGTGAGGGAGCGTCTCACCACCACCACCACCACCACCACCACCTCCTCTTCCTCCTCCACCGCTTCATGAGTCAGTATGCACACACACACACTCATACACACACCGACACACACTCATACACTGACACACACTCATACACTCAGTCTGGTTCATTCCAGTAACACATGCACTGCAAAAACTCAATATCTTACCAAGAATATTTGTCTTATTTCTAGCCAAAAATGTCATTTCTAGTCGAAACAAATCTCATTCTACTTAAAATAAGACTCATCACATTAAAAAGTAGCTTGTTTTTAGACACTTTTTACTTCTTTCAAGCTGATTTTCACTTAAAATAAGTAGAAAAATCTGATAGTGGAGCAAGTTTTTCTTCACTGGCAGATCTTTCTACTTATTTCAAGTGAAAATTAGTTTGAAACAAATGAAAATTATCTAAAAACAAGTTCATTTTTAGGTGATGAATCTTATTTTAGGTGAAAAGAGTTTAGTTTTGACTAGAAATGAGACATTTTGACATGAAATGAGACAAATATTCTTGGAAAGATTTTGAGTTTTTGCAGTGCATCACATTCAGTTCACTTGAAGCTCTTGAACGTATTTCCCTGAATGTTTACTGGTCGTGGTGTTTTATGGGTTTTATCTACTTCATATTCTCCGTGCTGTGATTCTGTCGACTCTGCAACATCTGCTGCAGATGTTTCTCCATTTATACGACTGAGTGTGACTATACAGACTGTAAAGTATAAATAAAATGGATCATATGAGTAAACTGGACATGTGATGATGATATATCCTCCGTGCAGCTGCAGAACAAACTGTAATAAACTTCTTTAATCTTTAACGGACATGAAAACAATGGTTCATATTGTGCTTTATGTAATTTGCGTTTTGCACGGTGTGAGTAATGTGAGTAATGTGATTACTATGGTGCGGTTAATAATAAAAATACACCTCAGGGTGGATCACTAAGCAACTAAACAACAACAACAACACAGAAATAATGTGAGACTGGTTTTGGCCGCTGTGTATTTACAGTATTTTCCAGTTGTACTCGAGTCGGGTTCATGAACTTTACTTTACTACACTTTCCAGTTTTATTTAAAGATTATTCATTTAAGTCACAGAAAAACTGACCTGAGACTTTACAGATTGAGGTTTTTAAAACTTCAAACTAACTAACCAACAATACACCACAGCTTTCATTTCAGTCATTATGAGCCAACAATATAATATACAATAAAATAAAGAATTTAAAGGCTTTATACCTTTGCTAATGATAAGAAGAATAAATTGTAAGAAGAATTGTAAAAACTGCATCTAAAAGTTCAAGAAAAGTCTCATAATTACTAAAAATGTTCATTTATTTTAATTCATTCTATTCCTATATGTTTGATTATTACTAATAATAGTTAAATCCACAGTATGATGTCACCCAAACTTTTTTCAATTTTTTTTTTTTTACAGGTAAATGACCAGTTTAGTGTCTTACCTGTTGTCTCAGATCAGTTCAGTCTCCTCAAACGCCTCACGTCCACTCTGATGCGTTCACTGACCACACACCAGCAGGTCAGTGTTTGTATTTGTATCAGTTTGTGTGAAAAGTCTTCGTCTCTGTTCTTCTTTTTCTTCTTTTTCTTTCTTTAATCCAACCTGCACTCTCTTTTTTCTTTCTCTTATTCTTCTCTGCCAAAGTTGTAGAGAGGGAGAGAGAGTGAGTGTGAAGCTCCGTCCTCTTCAGGTTTTGTTCTGCTCTGTTCAACTCACGGGACGAGAGAGCAACAGTTAACACTGATAACAGACAGAGAGAGAGAGAGGAGTAGTGTCAGAGCAGTGATGAGAATAGAGAATAGACAGACTCTGTCTCTCTTCCACCTTAAATAAACCACTTCTCCTTCTCCTTTTTCTTCTTATTCTTCCTCTTCTTCCTCTCCTCCTCTGCTCAGCTCTGACTCTGCTCTATATTTAACCTGTTCTCTCAGTCGCTCTGAGCAGCTGAACCGCTCACTGAGGCTTTTCCAAACCCCCCGACAGCTGAACTATCAGCGCCCGGCAGCGTCCAGCAGCAGCAGCCTGACCACTCCTCCTCCTCCTCCTCCTCCTCCTCCTCCTCCTCCTCCTCCTGCAGGTTTTTGGTTTTAACAGCTTGTTTTGGTTTCTCCTTCTTCTTCAAAGCCACAAAACCATCACATTAGATTCCCAACGTGTTGAAGATGAAGGATTTAAATCCAGTTGTAGGTTAAATCAGCTGTTCTCTGACACTAATACTAATATAACTATAGGTTAGGCTACTCTAGTTCAGACTGACACCTGTCGGATTTTACTTCTTGCTAGATTAATAAAAAATTTTCCTTGTTTAGAAAAAAAGAAGAAAAAATCCAACCTCTGAGCTTGTTTGTATATAGTTTGTTAAGTGGATGTATGTGTTTTTTATTGGGTGGCAAAGCCAAAGTTTTCCCTTGGGGATCAATAAAGTTTTCTAATCTAATCTAATCTAATTAATTAAAAAGAATTCAGGAAGTTTTATTTTGAAAATTCGGCGAAAAGTGAAACAAGGAAAAGAAAAACAACACCTTTTCTTCTTTTTCTTCTTCTTCTCAGCAGTGAGACTTGTTTTCCTGTTTTGCTTTTTTGTTGTTGGATGCTATTGGTCGGTGCAGGTGTCACTCGTTGTCACCATGGTAACGGTGATCCACCATGAGGCCCACATGGTCCTGGTCTTTTGGTGGACTATAGCGTCAGTGTCAGCAGCTGTTGGACAGACAACCGTCCTGTTGTCTGTCGCAGGCTGTAGCCACAGTCAGCAGGACTTCCTGTTTTTTTATGTTTTCCTGTTTATTGGCCCATGTATCCATGGTAACACAAGATGGTGACACATCAACACATCAACATTAATGCTGCCATTGTTGAGCAGGTTGACAACCGATCATCTAAGGACATGACTGGGTCACAGGGTCAAAGAGACAAGAAAGGACTGGACTGGAAGACAAGATAAGATGAGAAAAGACAGGATAGGACTGGACAGGTCAAGACAATACTGGACAGGACTAGATTGGACAGAATGGGACGGGACTGGACTGGACTGGAAAAGAAGATAGGACAAAACAAGACAGGACAAGACAAGTTTAGGTACTTGGTCATGAATAACTGTGTTTCCATTTGTAACTGTTTCAGATGATTGTGTTTCTTGTTTCTTGTCAAGTGTATATTGGTTGTAATCACTTCAAATGACTGTAACCACTGTCAATATTTTTAACTGCGTTGTAAACTCGACGACATTGAAAATGAGGGCAACCTCAATGTCTCTCGAGAATAAATAAAGGTTATAATAATAATAATAAAAAAGATAAGACAAGACTGGACTGAATGGGACAAGACTGGAGTTGAGTGGAAGAGATAAGATAGGATGAGAAAAGACAAGACTGGAAGGGACTTGACAAGAAAAGAAAAGAAAAGAAAAGAAAAGAAAAGAAAAGAAAAGAAAAGAAAAGACTGGACTGGACTGGACTGGACTGGACAATAAAATAAAAGACTGGACTGGACAAGACAAGAGAAGAGAAGACAGGACAGGGACAGGATGAGTCCATCAGTGCAGAGACCTCCAGTAGAGTTTTACTTCTGTAAATGAGAGGGTGTGGACGGACGCTCTCTAATTTCTCTTTATTCACCATTTTCAGTTTGTTTTTTTTCTCTCTCTCCCTGAACGTCTCGACAGTTTTTCCTGAAGCTCGAGATCCAGACGAGACTTTTCAAAACACGAGGTGATTTATTTCACCGCTGTAAATACGAGAACATTTGTTCTTAATAAAAGCAGAGTGAGTCTGACTCCTGAGTGTTAGAAATGTGGAAACTCAGAGAGTGAAGCCCAGACACAACATTAACGCCTGCGATCAGACACACAGCTTCTTTAGGAATAAACACAGTCAGAGGGGATTTATTGTTTTGTTTTGTTTTGTTTTGTTTTGTCCTTCAACACGTCAGTAAAGTATAAAGATAAAACTTTTTATATATAACACTTTATCTTTGAGTTCTTCGTGTTCTGCAGTTTTCACCTCTTCCTGAATATGTTCAATCTTCTGAAACTAAAGAAGCTGTTTCTGTTTCTGTCGTGACACGGTGATGTAAGACAAGACAGCGTTTGTTTTGGATGGAGACACGTTCAAACTCCCACACGCTGACTCAAGGTCAGAGAGATTACGAGACCCTGTGGACGCTAAACGAGTCCCGTCGTCCATCTTTCGTCATCACCGGGGCAACAAGTCCAACACTTTGGACTCCCTTTGTTTGTTCAGTTCATCTTTTTTTTTTCTTTGTTTCTGGGGAGAAACTAATGAGCCATTGTTATGTGTTGTTGATTTAAAAAAGAGAGAGAGACAAAGTCCATATTCCCTCGCTTTGTTGTGACTGGTCCCTCACTTTATTGTGACTGGTCCCTCGCTTTGTTGTGACTGGTCCCTCGTTTTATTGTGACTGGTCCCTCGCTTTATTGTGACTGGTCCTTTACTTTATTGTGACTGGTCCCTCGCTTTATTGTGACTGGTCCCTCGCTTTATTGTGACTGGTCCCTCGTTATATTGTGACTGGTCCCTCGCTTTATTGTGACTGGTCCCTCGCTTTATTGTGACTGGTCCCTCACTTTATTGTGACTGGTGCTTCACTTTATTGTGACTGGTCCCTCACTTTATTGTGACTGGTCCCTCGCTCTATTGTGACTGGTCCCTCGCTTTATTGTGACTGGTCCCTCGCTCTATTGTGACTGGTCCCTCGCTTTATTGTGACTGGTCCCTTGTTTTAATGTGACTGGTCCTTCGCTTTATTGTGACTAGTCCCTCGTTTTATTGTGACTGGTCCCTTGTTTTAATGTGACCGGTCCTTTGCTTTATTGTGTCTGGTCCCTCGTTTTATTGTGACCGTTCCCTCGCTTTATTGTGACTGGTCCCTTGTTTTAATGTGACTGGTCCTTCGCTTTATTGTGACTAGTCCCTCGCTTTATTGTGACCGTTCCCTCGCTTTATTGTGACTGGTCCCTCGCTTTATTGTGACCGTTCCCTCGCTTTATTGTGACTGGTCCCTCACTTTATTGTGACCGTTCCCTCGCTTTATTGTGACTGGTCCCTCGCTTTATTGTGACTGGTCCCTCGCTTTATTGTGACCGTTCCCTCGCTTTATTGTGGCTGGTCCCTTGATTTATTGTGACTGGTCCCTCACTTTATTGTGACCGGTCCCTCGCTTTATTGTGACTGGTCCCTCGCTTTATTGTGACTGGTCCCTCGCTTTATTGTGACCGTTCCCTCGCTTTATTGTGGCTGGTCCCTCGCTTTATTGTGACCGGTCCCTCGCTTTATTGTGACTGGTCCCTCGCTTTATTGTGACCGTTCCCTCGCTTTATTGTGGCTGGTCCCTCGCTTTATTGTGACTGGTCCCTCGCTTTATTGTGACCGTTCCCTCGCTTTATTGTGGCTGGTCCCTTGATTTATTGTGACTGGTCCCTCGCTTTATTGTGACCGGTCCCTCGCTTTATTGTGATTGGCCCCTCACTTTATTGTGACTGGTCCCTCACTTTATTGTGACTGGTCCCTCGCTTTGTTGTGATTGGCCCCTCACTTTATTGTGACTGGTCCCTCACTTTATTGTGACTGGTCCTTCACTTTATTGTGACTGGTCCCTCGCTTTATTGTGACTGGTGCTTCACTTTGTCGTGATCCCAGACTGGTCTCTCACTTTATTGCGTCCTCAGACCGGTCCCTTTGCTTAATTGTGACTGGTCTCTCATTTAATTGTGTCCCCAGTCTGGTCCCTCACTTTATTGTGACTGGTCCCTCGCTTTATTGTGTCCCCCAGCCTGGTCCCAATCAATTACATTGCAATACAAGTTGTAATAAGATCTTTTTGTGCAATAATTGTGAGACAACAACGACACATTTGGGGAAGTTTTTGAAACTTAAAGCAGAAGTAAGTGGAATATTTGTGTTAAAGCAGAAGTGAGTGATATATTTGTGTTAATATAAGTCTTAAATAGTTATATCTTCCGACAGCAATCACTTACATAGAGTGTTTGGACTGAAACACGGGTCTCTCAGTCCCTCTGCTCTGCTCTGAGCCGAAGAGAAAACATTTATCGTATCCTACAGTTTTTATCCAATGAGGAGAGAGAACGGCATGCAGGGCTGTGTGTGCAGCCAAGGAACGCCGTGAATGTGGTGGCGTAGGGACGAGGACTGTTATGGTGCGTTCAAGGAAACTCGTATTTTTCCGACCGTGAAGTGGTACCAGTTCGATCTGGTACGAGTTCACCGGTCGGAAGTTACGAGTGGCCGTTATAGTGACTTTCACCGGTAAAACAGGTCGGAAAAACACGAGTGGGTTGCCTGGGACAGGGACGCAGGGACAAGGGCGGGGACTGCTAACTCCATCTGCTGACAGGAAGTTAGACAAAACCACCGGATCGCTTACTTCTGCTTTAACATTTGTCTTTTGTTTTCTTTGTTTTTTTTACAAAAAAAGTATAAGAATATGTTTTCTATTAACACAACCCTGTCTCACACTGTTGCAGTTAATCCTCCTGGAGATCCTGAACGCATCTCACACCACTATACTGTTGCTGTTGCTGTTGTTCTTTGCTGTATTTCTACCTCTGAGGTGTGTAATCGTGCCTCAGTCTAATCTGCTGACATCACTGTGCAGCTCTGTTCCCGCGTTGACCTTTCACCACCACGCTCACAGCTGTAACTTAAATGTTTACTGCATGGTGAAGGGAAAATGTTCTTTTTTTGCACCAGTGAAATAATAAATGACGTATGTTGATGAAGACCACACCCGGACCCCCTCCTCTCCTCTCCGGCGTTAACGTATACAGCTGCTTTCCAGTTCCTTGTTGTTTATCTGCAAATTTTCCATTAATTTGAGCCTCTGGAGGCGCCGCAAATGAATGAGAGAGCTGCTGTGTGTGATAGTCATCGCGGGGCATTAACAGAGGGGAAAGCCATGACTCAGTTCACTCTAATGAACTGTGCTCCTGCCAGAGGTGTATAGTAACGAAGTAGATGTACTTCGTTACACTACTTAAGTAGTTTTTTTGAGGATTTGTACTTTACTGGAGTTCTTTTTTTAATCAGGACTATTACTTTTACTTCACTACATTTAAAAGTTAAAAAATATACTTTTACTCCGTTACATTTACGTTTGCCACCTCGTTACTCGTTACAAATTAAAATAGAAATATAATTACCTATAGGCTATATGACCAAATAATCGCCTGCGTGCAAATATGCGCCTGTGCTCTAAAAGCCGTCGGGGGTCCGACCTCATTCAGTAAAAGCCCGTTCAATTAAATGCCCGGGTGATTACTAGGCTAGTATTTGAATCTGTGATAGTGAAGCATTCACACGGTCTCTGTCACTACGACCCGCTGCTGCTGCTGCTGCTGCTGAGAGCTGTGGCCGCAGACGGCTCCAAAGATCCTCTATGCATAACAGGATCGATCACCCTCATGCGCCGATTGATATGTTTCGTTTTTACCGTGCACCACTGCCACTGCGTGCCTGTTGCAAATACCCGCCTGGTTCTTATTATAAACGCCGGGGCTCCAAGTTGATTGAGCATATCAAACGCCCGGGCCACTAATGGTCATACACGGTACACAGACAGACGCCTGCTTTATGTTCTCAGGCAGTCACCAGACACTTGATTCACTCACTCTACATGTTTGCTCAGGTGTTTTTTGGTTTTATCATTCCACATCTATTCACCTGAAAGTGAAATAAAACAACACACAAGTAAAACAAGTGGTTGTTTTGCTTCTTTTTATGCTAAATACTTTGTACTTGTACTTGTACTTTTGATACTTGAGTATATTTTTTCACAAGATACTTTTGATACTTAAGTACATTTAATGTGAGCTACTTTAAGACTTTTACTCAAGTAATTTTCTTATGCGTGACTTTTACTTTTACCAAAGTCGTTTTTTGTTATGGTAATTCTACTTTTACTTAGTTATTTTTTTCAAGTACTTTATACACCTCTGGCTCCTGCAACTCGGCACATTTCACTGTGAATTATCAGCCGGGCTGCCTGGGAGAGACTGTGGGGAGCTACACCGAGGAGGAAATAATGTCCTCATTTTCTTCAGCGCTTTCATCTGAAGGGGCCTGAGAGTCCCCGATGTTAAAGGTCCCATAATTCACCAGAAATGTTAATATCCACATGAAGATAGGAGTTATTATTTCAAGATCTAAAAAAAAAAAGAAGAAAGAAAGAAAGAAAAAACTCATCTCAGTGTAGTTTTCTATCTCCTCTCTCAGCTTCTCTCTGGAGCTCTAGTAACAACAGGTCGGTGTCAGCCAATCAGAAGAGAGAAGGCTATGAGTCTCTTTGCTGATTCGCTGACTGTTTTCTAACGTGATCCAATAAAAATAGAGTAAAATATCAGAATAAAACACTCAGAGAAACTAAAAATCCTGCAAAGTTGTTGGATGGATGGTGGGTACAGGTGGTGAGGAGGGGGCGGGGCTTAGTTGTGACATCACAAAGTGACAGGAAGTCCTGACGGCTGGTTTTATTAAGGCTCAGTTTCTGAATACAGGCTGTGTGCATTTCTCTGTGGACTGAGGCTTTGATACTTTCACAGTATTAATATAGAACCTAGAGCTGCTTTATAATCACACTACACATGGACATCTACCTTTATACTGTATGGAGCTTTAATACAAACATCTACCTTTATACTGTATGGAGCTTTAATATAAACATCTACCTTTATACTGTATGGAGCTTTAACACAAACATCTACCTTTATACTGTATGGAGCTTTAACACAAACATCTACCTTTATACTGTATGGAGCTTTAACACAAACATCTACCTTTATACTGTATGGAGCTTTAACACAAACATCTACCTTTATTTTGAAGGAGCTTTAATCATCACTTAATCCTTTACTGTCTGTCAATATGTAATTTAATCTAAACTAAAACCACTAAACTTTTTAGATGACTCTTTTCATATGTACAACATTGTGTCTAAAACTCTCTCTCCTCTGGTTTGAACCACAGTGAGGATAAACCGGTGAGGTGTGAGCGGTGACATCATTGGTACTGAAGATAATTATTCATCTGGTTTCAGAGAGGAACATCGCCATCTAGCTTCTGTATCTCCGTCTCTTCATGCAGCCTGACATGATGTTAAAGAGACTGAACCTGCACATTTCTGCTTGGTTTTCATTTTTTATTTATTATTTCCTCTGTGTTTTATAATGAATTATTAATCTTTAATTACTACATGATCCTGCTGTGACACATACACGTCAAATAAATGGAAATGTTCCTGCTGGGATTGGAAAGAAACAACAACATATTTACAGATGATTGTGTGGTATTTTCTATAATCTCCTGTAAGATCTCTGTTCCTGTCAGTGTCTTCTGATCCTCAGCTGTGCATTATTATCAGTTTATTTTATTTTCTGTGTCTTTATCTCTTAATTCTCCCTCAGTGTTTATTCTGTTCATCTCTAATATGCCTGAGGGAATTAAACATAAGAGAGAGGAAATCCCTTTAAAACTTTAACATCGTGCTTCTTCGTCACGGTTAAAAAAAAAGAAAAAAAGTTGACACATAGTATAATATAGTATTGTTGAAACTCTGAAGCTTGTGTCTATGTAGTTCAGTAGGCTACCAAGCTGGATAAGGTTAAGACAAGACACATCCGGAAATAACCTTCAAAATAAAAGTAGGAGTCTGCTTACCTCTTTGTCTGCCTCTATTTCTGTTTATCAGACAGAATGTCATTTGTCACTATTTTGGTCAAATGTGAGATTTGACAGATAAATCTCTGCTTGAAAAAGGTCCTGTGGACCGAAACGTTGTTTGTTTTATTAAAGTCTTTTGCAAGTGACTTGACAGTGTGCGGGAGACCCTTTTTTCCTTCGTTCACTCCCTACCTATGCTCCAACGCACCTGTTTTTCAAGATTTTTTAGGTGTGCATCAGCTTCCACACCGAGATTTGAGAGATTCCCAGAAGATATTTATGTTCATTCCTGTTAGATTAGTATTATTCTGTCCAAACCTCTGCACAGAACTATAAAATTAATTGTTGTTAAAACAAGGCAAGGCAGCTTTGTTTGCTTTAATACATGCATTTACAGTAATACGCTACGGCAATTCAAATTTTTATACTTTTTAAAGATGCTGATTTACAAAAAATAAAAGTATAGGTAGTTCTAAATGTTTTACAAATTGCACCTTAATACCTCAAAAGACAATGTTAGTTATAATTGATAAGTACCTATGAATAGAAATTACTAAATCCCAATGCAATAACACTGTAATACTAAAAACATCCTCTCCATTTAGAGTAGGTAATTATAAGCATAGTTACATAAAATTATTCATTTTATGTTGTGAGTTTAATACTCAATTATTGATGTAAACATGAGTTAAATTCCTTGCATACTTTAAGCAGTTGGCAAATAAAACAGAGTCTGATTCTGATTTAAAATGTGCAATAAAATACTTGATGACGGTCATTATACAGAAATAACAGACCGCAGCGATGGACCAATCAGAGAGCAACATTCTATCCATGAGTTTCAAATGTAGTCCTCACCTGCCATGTTGGGGACCCACAGGTGATTCAAACTAATTAATTAGTTCTACGCCAATGAGAAACACAACTCAAATTGAAACACCTGTGTTGGTACCCAACATGGCAGGTGTAGGACTACATTTGAAACTCATGAATAGAACCGTGTAATAATGTTACATAATTATACATGATTATTTCATAGCGGTGAATGTTCAGGTCAAAGTGTTTTGGACTTGTTGGATTGTGTATTTGACTAGTTTGATGAGGGACAGGGAACCTGTGCCGTTCACCTCCACTGTTGCACTAGAAACGTCAGAATTGAAATGATTAGGTGATGAATGGATTTATTTGATAATCCCTCAATGGTTTCTTACTTTTCAAACCACAAAAATGGATTGTTTTGGCCTCTCAAAAGAGAATTTGATGCTTTTCTTTCTCATCCGCCATTGTATCAGCGAAACTTTAGACATTGTTTTTTATTTATGTTTCACATTCTCCACAGATCAATCATTAATTATTGTATCATATATAATCAGTAATTGCATCTCTACTTCACATTGAGTAACATAATCCTTTGGAGAGAGAAAAAAACACCATAAATCTGCAGATACTCTGTGTTTTTCTTCCTGTGTTGTTTAAATCAATATGTTTGCTTCTATTTTTGTTCACTGAGCAGCTCACGTCTCTGCCCCACCGATCTCAAAACAGCATGCACCAATAAATAAAGGTAATGAACCTCCTATGACTAGGGATTATGGCAGTAAATTGACCAATATGTTGAACTATCCCTTTAAAATTTGCTGGTTGCACAAGTGCAAGTAGGTGAAAACTCAAATTTTAGGGGCAGTCTGGAGCCCTGTTATAAATATATCCTACAAACGATGTCACGGTGCTTTTATTTTGAAGCCTAATTCTCCTGACTTCCGGTGCTGAGGCTGATTTCTGCCGTGAGCTTTCCTCCGGGACTCGGAGCAGCAGCAGCAGCAGCAGTCACTCAGTCAGCCAGTCAGTCCGCAGCTACTCGGACCTGCCGCTCCGCTCCCCCCGACGAGCGAGCTCCGCTGTCATCTGAGCAGCAGGATCATGGAATAAACATGGCCCACAACAGAAGCTTTTTCTTCGAAGGTAAGCTGTGACACTCCGCTCCGCTGCAGCAGCCATTTTTACCCTCTCACCACCACCACCACCACCACCACCAGCTCTCCCCCTCCTCCTCTTCTCTTCGGCGGCGGAGGCACATCGCTGCTCCCCGCTGATGCCTGCACATAATCGGTTCCAAAATATGTGTGTCGGTCGGCCGGCTAGGTGGCTAACGTTATTAGCCTCGCTCGCTCACGCAACATCTGCCCCCCCAAAAAAAACAAAAGAAAGAAAAAGGGGGGAAAAAACAAAAAACGGGGGCCACATCATGGGGTGACAGTGCCACATCACCGGGGGGGAGCACACATACACACACGCCGGACTAGTTTCAGCAGCAGCGGCGGAGGTAGCGGTGACGACGCTACGGGTTGTGATCTGTCCCGAACGTTCCATTGGATTAGCTCCGTTAGCTCCGTTAGCTCTGATGCTAACTGGCTAGCTGCCAGCTGGATGGATGTAGCTGTTAGCTGTAGCTGTGACAGAGAGGGCCTTCCTGTCTTTACTGAGGCTGTTGGCCCCCTACACAACGTTTACACAACACAGACAAACAAAACACAGACACTATTTTATTAATAAACCATAAAATAAAATAAAATAACAACATTTTGTCCGGACAGCCACACTGCTCCACACATCCCCCACAAAACAGAAGTAGCCTGCTAAGTGCTAACTTACAACTAGCATCATAGATTTTATAAATAGATGGCAGGCTATTATCTATGTAGCAGTAAAAAAAAAACACAAGTAAACAGGAGTGTTTCCTGCTGAAGATGAACTACAGCTAACATCTACAGTGTAGAAGTTATACTGGTAAAATATCAACAAAAAAAGAAGCATAAACAGCATTAAAATGTGGTCATATCTAACAATATCCTGCAGAGGAAAGTAAAATATGCTAAAAGGAAAAACTCAAACAAAATGCAACTAATATCTCCTTATAAATTAGACTCAAACAAGCTGTGTGTTGCACTAAAACAGGGGTCTGATGGAGCAGGGACCCCAACATTATTTTTTTTTTATAAACTGGGCCTATAACACCATGTAGCTATAGATGTAGCTTGTTATTGTGCATTCAATACTGTTCAAGCTAATCAAATGATACACAGATTATTGATGTTTTTTCTAGTGGAGTAGCCGTCCCTCTGCCATTTATAAACAGAGCTTGTTTGATACCAATGCCAATATCAACAATGTCTGTCAACTGCATGGTAATCATGCAGACAAGCTCTTCAAATTGACATTTTTATTTGAAACATAAATGTTGAGACTAAAAGACATAAAACATTGCCTAATCAACCAAAAATTCCACGTCACCCCCATGCAGCGCCTCTGTGGACTTGGTAGGGGTCACAGACCCGCTGTTGAAAACCTTAGGTGTAGAGGATACTGATGAAATATGAACAAATATAACATAAATAGAATTAAAATATGGTCATATCTAACAATATCATTCAAAAATAGTAAAATATCCAAGTAGAAAACTCACAAACAAAATAAAACTAATAACTCCTTATAGATTAGACTTTAACGTGTGTTAGACATGATGATAAAGCTGGGTGTTGCACTAGAAATGTCAGAATTGAAATGATTAGGTGATGAATTGATTGATTTTGATAATCCATCAATGGTTTCTTTAACTTTTCAAACCACAAAAGTGGGTTGTTTTGGCCTCTCAAAAGAGAATTTGATGCTTTTCTTTCTCATCCGCCGTCGTTGTATCAGCGAAACTTTAGACATTGTTTTTTATTTATGTTTCACATTCTCCACAGATCAATCATTAATTATTATATCATATATAATCAGTAATTGCATCTCCACTTCACATTGAGTAACATAATCCTTTGGAGAGAAAAAAAAACACCATAAACCTGCAGTCAGATATTCCTGTGTTTTTCTTCCTGCGTTGCTTCTATTTTTAAAGAATGTATGGAAGACAAAAGTGGCCGATATTAAGCAGAAGTTTGGTGATTATTAATCTATTTAATCTAATTAACAACAAATCATCTTTTCTAACAAGCACTGTCAGTCTGATTTATAAAAGAAAAACACCGTAAGAAGTCACATTGTTGTTGTTGCACTGGATGTTCCTTCACTTATTATAAAAAACTCATTAGAGCATCATTGGTTTTGCTGAGTTTCAGGTTGTTCCTTAGAAAGTCATTTTGTGTGTCAGGCTGACATGTTGTTCTGTTTTCTCCTGGGATTTTGTCGACAATAAGGGAAAATATAGACTAATACCTTTCTTATTGTTGTGGTTACAAAAGAAGAAAGTTGTTCAAATAAAAGCAGCCAACCAGAATATATCTTAGAGAGATTAGAGATTAGATGACTAGTCAGATCATTGAGTTTGACCTTTAACATCCTGCAGGTTTCAGGAGATACAGAAGCTTTTTTTTTTTTTTTTGCAGATGCACGTTCATGCATTTGTTTCTAGTTTTAGTGTCTAATGTGTTTCAATTAGTCTTAGTCGTAGTAGTAGTTGTTGTAATGTCTCTCCTGTGCAGCAGCAGCATCAGCGGTGGAGAAGGAAAGAGAGAGAGAGATATAGCAGGAAATGAGGGAATGATGCTGCAAAAAGTTTTTTTTTCCTCCCAGCTGGACTTGACTTTAGTTTTATTGGTTAAAAAAACGGGAAAAAAAACATCTTAACGTGGCTCTACGAGAGGCCGACACCCTGAGAAACGCCAGAGGGAATTATCTTTCGCTCCCAAAGGACTTCCAGCTTCCACGGTGCTGCAGATGTTTGTGGGACAGGTTTCCATGTGAGTGTGTGTGTGTGTGTTGGCGGTAGATTAGCTGCATGTTTTGGTAAATAGATGGGTTTACATTTCCTCTGACTGACCGACCGCAGCGATGGACGACACAGGAAATCCTCCATCTGCTGACAAAAAGGAGGGAGCAAACTGAGGCTCAGGAGGAGGAATCTGAATCTAAATGTCGCCTCACCGGTGTTATCAGGAGGAAGAGGAGGAGGAGGAGGATTTGTTGTGATGAGGCTGGAAAACACATGAAGCTGTTACCAGCAGCAGGCCGTGCCGTGTGGCGTTCACTGTCTGTGAACAGCAGGAGATAAGAAGACGAAGACGACGAATAAGAAGAAGAACAGAGCTCATTTAGGACCGAACCAGGCAGATCACAATCTAGCGTCTGATTCTAAACTTTTTGAAGATTATTGTTCTTGTCATTTAAAAAGCCCCTGAAATGGATCATTTATTAACAAAACAGACAGCAGCTTTTTCCTCTCTGTCTCTCTGTGTCTAAACGTCGGCTGATCCACGGCTGCAGCTGCTCAGGGCGGCAGGAGGAGCGTTAAGGAGGAGAACCAGCTGGGACCAGGAGGAGTTGGCTTTTTATTTATTTATTTTATTTTAGGGGAAACGGACCTGAGGGAGGACGATATCATCATCTTCATCGTCATGCATCACCACGGTGATGGAGGAGCTTTTAAAAGCAGCAGAAGATGTGGGTTTTTTTTTTGTTTTTTTTTGTGAATGGAGGGAAATCCATCCTCGTGTGAATCCTGCGTGTCGCTCTGTCGTCGTCTGTCCGTTGAGCCGCAGCAGCAGAAGCAGCAGTGGAGGATTCTGGGAGGAAGTAGGATGTGGTGAAACAGTAACTAACTCTTCTCTGGTGCAGCTCAAACTTAACAAGGTGCATTTAATTTTAGCTGGTTTGGTCTAGAGAGGGCTGCCCCCCAAATAGTCGACCAAAAAGTCATTGGTCGATCGGTCGCAGGGGAAAAAAACTAACATTTGGAGCCGTGTCTTGTCAAAATTAAGTCAAAATCAATATGACTGAACTGTATATGGAAGGCTATAGGGCTTTTAATTTGAAGGGCCAGATACAGGAAGTCTTGACACTTACTCGTTGTCAGTTTTTTTTGTGTGTAATATCGCAGTTTTGAGCAGTTAAAGTTAAGTTAAAGATACTTGAATACTTTAATCCTTTGCAGGAAATGTGCTCTCTTGAAATTAATGGGGCTTTTAATTTGAAGGGCCAGATACAGGAAGTCTTGACACTCACTCGTCAGTTTTTGTGGTTTATTTTTACGTGGCAGGTCCCTGCGATATCGCTGTTTTGAACAGTGTTGCCAACTTGTTGCCAAATTTTTTTGTCCAAAGCGACTTTTGCCGATGTTGTTACAGACGTTTCTGTTTCGATTAGTCGACTAAATCGCCCTAAATGACGACTATTGGTCGACCAAGAGAGTCGGGGGAGTTGGTCTCGGTGTCCGTCATGAACCATCGGGACTGGTTTGGGTTTGACTTTTTGTTTTAGTAACAAAAAAACACCCAAGACTGAAAAATCTGAAGGTTGGAAAAACAAAAGAATGTGTAAAAATATGCATGAAAAATTGAAATCAAAATCACATTTGTATGATTCCTTGTGGGTCTGTGCACGTTGCCAGAAAACTGTGTTTCATCTGACTCAAACTGGAAAGTTGTTGGGAGTTTAGATATTAGACTTTTCCCAGAAACTGTGTGAGGTAAAAAAAATAAAACAAAAAAACTAGTGTTAATAGTCATTCAGACCAAAAGAAACAAATCAAACAGCTTAAAAAAATACTCGAATCCTCAGATTTCTGGTTCTGATCCCATTGTGATGGAGGAGAAACAACAAACCTGCCCCTGATTCCTGGAAAACTGATCAACATAATATTGATTAATGAACCGATGACTAATATTCCCATCATCGGGACAGAGAGCAGATGTTTCCAGGTGTTTGATGACACAGATGACTAAATATAGACTGAGCTCTGACCTCTGGTGACCTCTTCTCTCTGCAAACTGAAGCTTTTTCTACCAGGTTGTTGATTAACTCGTGTCCTGACGCTGAGCAGCAGAGTTAAACCACAACAATCGTCTGTTATTTATTAATTAAAACGGCACAAAGACTGAAAAACACTGAGTTTTCTCTCGTTGAACTCTATTATAGAACAAAACGGTGACATGAATGTTCATTAAAGTAGTTTAGTTGATGAATTCTCCTGGTTATTGAGCCATAAAATCACCTCTTTAGGATTATTTAAAATAGGAAACAGTAAAAACTGGATCTTTAATATGACAGCAGCTGTTTTTTTTTTATTTTATCTTGGTTTGGTCTTATCTGAAGTTATTTGGGTTAATTATTTTGTACATGCTACAATCTCCTGGAAATTATTTGGTTGCATAAAGGCATACCCATTCAGAATAATGAAAACAAATGATAAATTGCATGCTTTTTTTATATTATGCACGTCTATTTACTTAAATATCACAAATTATTTGATTTTTTTTTTACTGAGAAGTCTGGAAAAAGTTTGAATTTGGAAATTTCAAATGTGTAAGAACCCTGAGTTTAGTTTCATTTATTTCACACTTTGAGGGGCCGGGATTTCCTCTCCACCAGGTTTGATGGACGTTGGCTTCGTTGCTGCCGTTTGATTGGCTCGTTGAGACGCCACTTATCCGCACATTGAAACGATTGAGATGATTATTCCTCAGCGCTGAGAGAAGGAAAGAAAAGAAAAAACAATATTGAGATAATTGACTCTTTTATTGCACAGCAACACACGAAGGGAGTCATTATTATTATTAACAGAGCTGCACTTGAACGCACCGTCAGGCTTTAATCAACACTTCAGCTTCAACTTCCACAACGACTCTGGAGAGGAATAAATACAAAAAGGAAAGATACGAGGCACAAACCTTAAAGTCTTTGGTTTGAAACTGTAACCTCATAATAACAGGTTTATATTTCAAATCAAGAGAATATAAACTATAAATGTAGAAATGATGCATGAAAACAATAAAAACAACACAAACTTCAGACACAATAATGATTTTTTTTAAAAGAAAACTTTCATTTCAAACATTTGAGAAGCTTGAAACATGATGTCGTTGTTTTCTCTGCGTCACGCCGAGTCGGTCGGTCCACGTCCTCGTTTTTCTTTTACCACACACACATTTGGGGAAAAAAACAATTTAATCCTATTCACCTTAAATTGACATGAGTTTATTTTAGTTTCTGGAAAAGACAGAGTTGTTTTAGAGGTAAATTCATGCAAAACCGCTGATGCACGTTGCCTTCAGGGACAGTTTTTCATCAAGCAGTCTCTGTATTTCCCTCTAAAACAACTCTGTGTGGTAACGTTGTGTTATTATCTCATAGCGTGGTGAATGTGCAGGTCACAACTTGTCCACCAGAGCGTTATTGTGGAGTTGTTGGATTGTGTATTTGATGAGTTTGATGAGGGAAACCAAGAAATCCCATAATGAGCCTCCGTAGCGTAGCTCTGAGCAGCTCACGGCTCTGCTCCGCCGTTCTAAAAACAGCTTGCACCGACAATTAAAGGTAACAAACCTACTGCTATGACTATAGGGATTATGGCAATGGGCCAATTAAACAAAATGTGGAACTATCCGTTTAAAGCACATTACTGCCCAACACTGTTGATTAATGACTCTAATATGTATAGTTGAAGTGACCGTGTGTGTTTGTGTGTGTTTGTGTGTGTGTGTGTGTGTGTCTGTGTGTGTTGGACCTGCAGCCCTGGACAGAACAGAGACCAGGAGAGATGGAGGGTTCAAGCACAACTGGGGCTTTTCTCTCTCTGGCGACGGCGAAGAGGGACGGAGACATGAGTAAGCAACTTCTCTCCTCCTGCTCTCCTCTCCTCTTTTTTATTTATTTATCTATTTATTTTTATATTTTTATATTTATACACACATATACACACCCAACACCACCAGCGCTGCACTGCATCACTCCTCCTCCTCCTCCTCCTCCTCCTCCTCCTCCTCACCACACAGGAGAAAGACCCCAGTGACACCTCTGCTGATGAGCAGGCTATTCCTGTCTCTGATGATGATGATGTCGTACTAGTGCAGCAGCAGCAGAACTGATCTGAGCTCAGCTACGTTTTAAAACACCGTGTGCATGTAAATCCTCGGCTCTGGTTCTGTTTCTGTCGTACAAACTGGAGCTGGAGCGACGTCATGGAGGACAGGGAGCAGGAAAAACTCTTAAATCTGCACAGAAATATTATTTAGGGCTGCAACTAACGACGATTTTCATTATCGATCAATCAGTCTATTATTTAAACCATTAATCAATTAGTTGTTTGGTCAATTAAATGTTAAAAAATATTGAAAAATGTCAATCAGTGTTTCCCAAACCATAGGACGACGTCCTCAAATGTCTTGTGTTGTCCACAAACCAAAGAGAGACTCAGTTTATTGTCATAAAGGAACAAAGAAACCAGAAATATTCACATTGAAGAAGCTGGAACCAGAGAATTTGGACTTTTTTTTTCTTTAAAAAACTACTCAAACTGATTAATCGATTATCAAAATACTTAATAATATTAATTTAATATTGATTATTGTTCAATTAATTGATTTAATTGTTGCAGCTCTAATACCATTTATAGTTATTTGAGAAAAAAAAACTGAGAAAATAATTTTAAAAATGTGAAACCTAAACAAAGACGCCGATTTACAGGAAGGAAAAATGAACAAATGGTCAATAAGAACAGTTATCGATCGAACGTTTCCACATCTGGCTCCATATCTCGTTATTAATTTGATCCCACTTTGATCACCGGCCAATCAGAGCTCGCTGCGTAATGACGTCATCGTCCTGTACAGATTGTGAATAGCGACGGATAAAAGAGTTTGAAAGTTCGATACAGGAGCAGTAACTTGTAATTTGGCTGTATTTTTTTTTTTCATTGATCGTTCGATGTTTTGCTGCTGATTGGTTCTGCTAAAGAAAAAAAAAGCTACAGTGATCAATAATGAAGTTTGTGAAATATCTACAAACTGTCCAATAACTCCTCCAGCCTGAGTGTCGCTGTAGATGCTGTGAGACAGTTTGACCTACATTTAATCCCATTTAATCCAGTTAATTGATTTAATCCAGATACTGAAGTTTAATTGATAAAATCAGGCTCGTTGACTCCAGATGGATCAATAATAAACCAATAATAATTGTGTAAATGATAAACTTTAACTGTGTGATTGTGTGTTTCTCGTCCTGTCAGTGCGGGTGTGGTGAGCATGGAGGACATGGACCGGCAGCAGCCCACCTCCCCCGAGGAGAAAAAGGTAACAAACCCCTCCTGGTGTGGTGGTGGTGGTGACTCCCAGCATGCATTGCAGCAGACGGTGTGGCGCCTGGTGCTGCACCCAGAGGACCGAGGTGCTGCGGCATCATGGGAGTTGGTTTTTAAAGTCTGCTTTTGTTGTTGTTCAGTCTCCCAGAGGAGAAATCATGATCCTTTTTTTATTTTTATTTCATATTTTAGTATTTTGTTTAGTTTTCTTTTATTTTCCACATTTTCCTTCTTCCTCTGTCTTTTATTTTGAAGGGAAGAATATCTTTTAAAAACCATCTCAGTGTAGTTTCCCATCTCCTCTCTCAGCTTCTCTCTGGAGCTCTAGTAACAACAGGTCGGTGTCAGCCAATCAGAAGAGAGGAGGAGGCTCTGAGCCTCTCTTCTGATTGGCGGACTGTTTTCTGACGGATCTAATAAATAAAAAACTGCAGATTTCAGAATAAAACACTCAGAGAAACCAAATCCTGCAAAGTTGTTGTTGGATGGATGGTGTTGTCCAAGTAGTGAGGGGGCGGGGCTTAGTTGTGACATCACAAAGTGACAGGAAGTCCTGACGGCTGGTTTTAAGGCTCAGTTTCTGAATACAGGCTGTGTGCATTTCTCTGTGGACTGAGGCTTTGATACTTTCACAGTATTAATATAGAACCTAGAGCTGCTTTATAATCAAAGATCAATACGTTAATAACAACATGGGACCTTTAAGAGCTTTAAGTTTTCCTCTTTGAGAGTAAAACCTTTAAAAACTGACTGGATTTAAAGTGTCTGATCGACTGTAAACGTCTAATTTTGAGGAGCAGCAGTGAATTATTTAATTATGGTATTAATGTTTCTTCTTGTGTTATTAACGCCCGTGTGGTCTCTCCAGGCTCCGGCCCTCAGACACTTCGCCTCCTCCGAGCCCCTGAGGACGTACGAGAACCGGCCAAACAATCACATCAGGCCTCTGAACAAGCTGGGACCCAAAAAGCTCAGGTAGGTACAGAGTTCACACAGAGATAAACATCAATGGGACTGGTTGGTTCACACATTCATATTTAATATACTTTTATTTTTATTTTTCTACCTGAGGCCAAAACAGATTTCACCACATAAAAGAACTATAATCAATCTACTCTATTATTATTATCATCAACAGGCTCATGAAGTCAAGTCAGGTTAATGTGTTCACAGTTATTTATTGCATTTATATTCACTATAAGTCTCTAATAGAAGTTTTCCAAAATGAATAATAGTCTGTTATATTAAATACAGAGTAAATATTAAATAAATAATGGAGATCTGATATTTAAGATTGATTTTAACTCGATGTGAGGTGTTATTTAGATGATATTAATTTATGGGAACATGTAACGATGCTCTATTTACATGCATAATATCTTCCTGGGGTCGTTTACAATTTGAATCTTAACTTTAATCGTAATTTAATTTACAACATTACACATAATAACACATTTACAATACACAATCAATCAGACATATAGTATATTTTGTCTAATGGGACCCAGGAAGAGAAGCTGCAGGCTCTAGAATAATGACTATGGGAACATATTTGATTTGTTTTTTCACTATAAAGAGCAGTTTAAGTTTGACTGAAGTTCACTTGATTCTTTTTAATATAAATAACCCACAATAACACAAAACATGTTCATTTTATGTTTTAATAACCTGACGATGTGCAGAGTGTTGCCTCCACATCTACTTTCAGGCTGTGTAAGATTTTAAACCTGAGAGACAAAACTCAGGGCAGGACAAATATTGGGATTTAGAAAAGAGTCAAAGGGATTTTCATCCTGCACTTTGAGTATAAAGTTGACTGGAGTCAGTGGAGGAGGATTTTATTTTTATTTGCATTTCTCGATTTAAATGTCGAGAATAAACTTGACATTTTGAGACGAAAGTCGACCTTTAGAGACGAAACCAACGACCGTCACTCACTCGTTTCTGTCTCATCCTGAGCTTAAACCTCTTATGCACATATATATATATATAAAACATGCATTTATACCATATGCATATATAATGTAGCACAGTTTCTTCTGTTTATTCTAATTTAAGTATTTTATCTCATAACATATCGATGTACATAATTTATATAGATGTACTGTATATAGTGTATATTTTGTCTTACTTTTTTTTTTTAACCCTCCTGTCGTCCTTCTGGGTCAATCTGTTCCCTTCCTCCATCCTTCCTTCTTTCCCCCCTTTCTCTCTTCCTTCTTTCCACAATCCTTTTCCCTTTCTTCCTTCCTTCCTTCCTTCCTTCCTTCCTTCCTTCCTTCCTTCTTTCCCTTCGTCCTTATTTCTTCCTTCCTTTTTGACCCAATCTGTTCCCTCCCTCCATCTTTCTTTCCTTCCTTCCTTTTTCCATTCCCTTTCCCTTCCTTCCTTCCTTCCTTCCTTCCTTCCTTCCTTCCTTCCTTCCCTCCTTCCCTTCGTCCTTACTTCTTCTTTCCTTTTTGACCCAACTGACCTGATCTGTTCCCTCCCTCCATCTTTCTTTCCTTCCTTTTCCCTTCCTTCTTTCCACAATCCTTTTCTCTTCCTTCCTTCCTTCCTTCCTTCCTTCCTTCCTTCCCTTTGTCCTTCCTTCCTTGGCCCAGGACGACAACAGGAGGGTTAAATCTCTGTTTTATTTTGCCCAACCATGATATGATATGATATTATATTATATTATATTATATTATATTATATGTATGTGCACTATTGGATTTCTTCAGTATTAGTGAACGTGTTTATTTCCCATCAGTCCTGAGTTGTTTAACCCTTCGTCCTCCTCCTCCTCCTCCTCCTGCAGCGAGGCCCCCCTCACCGTAGCAGCGTCGCCCGCCCCCCCCAACAGAACCAACTATTTCATCATCAGCCCGGCGCCGTCGCAGGGAATCCTTTTACAAGGGCGCCACTTCCAGCACGCACAGATGCCCTCCGCAATAAGGAAACCAGTCCAAAGGTAAAAAAAACTCCAGTGTGTTTCATATTTTAGCCTTTTCTTTTCTTTTCTTTTATTTTCCATATTTTCCTTCTTCCTCTGTCTTTTATTTTGAAGGGAAGAAGATCTTTAAAAAAAACAACAACTCTGAATGTAGTTTTCCATCTCCTCTCTCAGCTTCTCTCTGGAGCTCTAGTAACAACAGGTCGGTGTCAGCCAATCAGAAGAGAGGAGGAGGCTCTGAGTCTCTCTTCTGATTGGCAAAAACAGAGCAGATTTCAGGATAAAACACTCAAAGAAACTAAAAATCCTGCAACTTGTTGGATGGATGGTGGGTCCATGTGGTGGTGAGGGGGGCGGGGCTTAGTTGTGACATCACAAAGTGACAGGAAGTCCTGACGGCTGGTTTTAAGGCTCAGTTTCTGAATACAGGCTGTGTGCATTTCTCTGTGGACTGAGGCTTTGATACTTTCACAGTATTAATATAGAACCTAGAGCTGCTTTATAATCACACTACACACAAACATCTACCTTTATACTGTATGGAGCTTTAACACAAACATCTACCTTTATACTGTATGGAGCTTTAATACAAACATCTACCTTTATACTGTATGGAGCTTTAACACAAACATCTACCTTTATACTGTATGGAGCTTTAACACAAACATCTACCTTTATACTGTATGGAGCTTTAACACAAACATCTACCTTTATACTGTATGGAGCTATAACACAAACATCTACCTTTATACTGTATGGAGCTTTAACACAAACATCTACCTTTATACTGTATGGAGCTTTAACACAAACATCTACCTTTATACTGTATGGAGCTTTAATACAAACATCTACCTTTATACTGTATGGAGCTTTAATACAAACATCTACCTTAAAGATCAATAGGTTAATAACAATATGGGACCTTTAAGAGCTTTTAGTTGTCTTCTTGAGAGTAAAACCTTTAAAAACTGACTGGAAACTAGTCCAAAGGTAAGAAAACGCCACTACTGTGAAACCACCAGTGTGTCCCGGTCCTGGTTTCTCTCCAGGAAACAAACATATCAACAAAAACTAGACGTTATTTTCAGTTTCCTCGCCGGCGTCTTAATTCTGTTTAGAGGATTATCATGCTCTAATTTTTTTGGACCTACATAACCGAGGGAGGACGGGGTGTAAACAGGAAACGCTCCGTTGCCATGGATTCGGTTAGTGAGTTCACCGTGAGTCAAACAGGCAGAAGAAGAAGCAGAAGCAGCTGTTTACATACAGATGTGCTCAGAAGTTGTGTTTCATTCTTCAGCTGCAGTGAGTTGAGTTGAGCCTTCAGGGCCACCGTAGAAATCAGATGAGTATAACAAGAGAGGGAGAGATTTGTGAGTGAAGAGGAATTAATATCGTTTAACTTTTTTTTTTCGCTCTGTTTCTCTGTGTTTTGTTTGTTTCTGATGCTACAAACGTTTCATAAAGGGATAGTTCAACATTTCAACATGTTGGCAAATTGTCCCATTGCCATAATCCCTATAGTCATAGCAGTAGGTTCGTTACCTTTATTTGTCGGTGCAAGCTATTTTTAGAACGGCGGAGCAGAGCAGTGAGCTGCTCAGAGCTACGCTACGGAGGCTCATTATGGGATTTCTTGGTTTCCCTCATCAAACGTTACCAGACAGAGTTGTTTTAGAGGTAAATTCATACAAAACGCTGATGCACGTTGCCTTCAGGGACAGTTTTTCATCAAGCAGTCTCTGTATTTCCCTCTGAAACAACTCTGTCTGGTAACGTTGTGTTATTATCTCATAGCGTGGTGAATGTGCAGGTCACAACTTGTCCACCAGAGCGTTGTGGAGTTGTTGGATTGTGTATTCGATGAGTTTGATGAGGGAAACCAAGAAATCCCATGAGCCTCCGTAGCGTAGCTCTGAGCAGCTCACGGCTCTGCTCCGCCGTTCTAAAAATAGCTTGCACCGACAATTAAAGGTAACGAACCTACTGCTATGACTATAGGGATTATGGCAATGGGCCAATTTGCCAACATGTTGAACTATCCCTTTAAACTCTTTAAACGTGAAGCTGAAGCTGCTCTGTCGAGTCGTTTGCTTTAAACCAGTAAAAAGTGCTGCTGAGTGTTGATGGTTTGATTTAATGAGACACTTCCCTCTCTGGTTTTCACCTTCAAGCTGCCTCGATATGAAGGAAAGGTAAGACAGAGACTCAGAGGACGGAGACCAGAACTCATCTCACCTTCCTCTTCCTCTTCCTCCTCTTCATCTTTCCATTTAACTTCAGGTTTTATTTGAATCTCTGAGATTCTCCATCAGCGTTTAGTTTCCTTTGTCAGCTGATCAGTGACATCACAGATGAGTGAGTTCAAGGTGTTGAATGAATGAGTCGATGTGGTTCTTTTTAAGCACAAACTGTCATAGAGAATAAGAAGTGACGGTTTTGTTGCTGGAAGAAATCGACGTCTTTACATTATTTCTAAACGAAGAAACGAGTTCAGGCAGCTTCTGGTTTTTTGTCCCGGAGCCTCCAGAACAAACTGGATCATCATCATTCCTCAGTGTAAACGCTGCACAGTGACACAGGAATGTTTAAAAAAAAAAAACTGATTATTAATGTTGATTTATTCCAGATTAAAGATAAATTCACGGTTTCATTTTGAACCAGTCGCTCTGTGGAGTCGAGTTGCTGACGTTGGGACACGTTCAGGCGGCGCTGAGACGTTTGGACTCGTTACCAGTGAACTGAACAGATGTTCCAGAGGTTTTTTCTTGTCGTTTTCACAGGGATCTGTAGCAGGAATATGTTTCATGGTTTTGTACATTTTCATATATTTTTTTTTGTGCCTTAAAGGGACAACGAGGAGTTTTGGAAAAGCGAAGTGTTTTCTCACTACATTTATGAGCCTCCGCGCACACCGTAAAATTCTTTTGACCGGTGCAAGACAGACTCATGTTTTCATTCATCAATAATTAAAGTCAGAGGTTCAAAGAGGTTCAGTTACCGTCGGAGTTCCGACCATAAACGGCGATTCAGCTGCGTTATTCTCATGACTCGTTGCGAAACCGAAAGTAAAAAACGCTGGTCGGCTCGACCAGCATTTCCACCACCACTAATAATAACAAAATAACGATAGAGACAAAACGATATATTTATCGAAAATGGAGCCATTAACAAGTGTGGGTAGCGGAGATTCATCCACATTAACGTGAGACTTTTTTATAACCGAATAGAAACTCCTCGTTGTCCCTTTAACTAAGAATGTATTTGATTATTTAAAGGGATAGTTCAACATTTTGGCAAATTGGCCCATTACCATAATCCCTATAGTCATAGCAGTAGGTTCGTTGCCTTTAATTGTCGGTGCAAGCTATTTTTAGAACGGCGGAGCAGAGCCGTGAGCTGCTCAGAGCTACGCTACGGAGGCTCATTATGGGATTTCTTGGTTTCCCTCATCAAACTCATCAAATACACAATCCAACAACTCCACAACGCTCTGGTGGACAAGTTGTGACCTGCACATTCACCACGCTATGAGATAATAACACAACGTTATGAGACAGAGTTGTTTTAGAGGTTTATTCAGAGACTGCTTGCTGAAAATCGTCCCTGAAGGCAACGCGCATCAGCGGTTTTGCATGAATTTCCCTCTAAAACAACTCTGTCTGGTAACGTTGTGTGTAAAAATAGCTTGCACCGGCAATTAAAGGTAACAAACCCACTATGACTATAGCGATTATGGCAATGGGTCAATTTGCCAAAATGTTGAACTATCAATGATAAAACAGTGATAATAGACCAACCAGTCGCCTCATAAAGACTTAAAAACACCAAACAAACACACATTTTATTAAATTTCCCAGAGGTGAATGAGAATGTGAAGTGTAAATATTCAGTTTCTAATCAGAGAAGCTGCATCGGTGGAGGAGAGAGAAGCTGGAAACGATCAATATTTAAATCTAAATTGTAGATGAAGTCTCCGTTCCAGCTGTTGTCAGGGTGACGACAGGAGAGGGGATCCAGCTGTGACCGAAGCGGCTCAGTTTCCATCTGTTCTACATTATATTAACATCCATTCTCCCAGATTTCCCACAGTCCTTAAACATCCCAGAGTAGTGAACAGGAATGTGAAGCCGCCACCTGACCTGTTTCTCCTTCTTCTCCTTCTCTCCTCCTGTTGCAGAAGCGACTTCTCCACCTCGCAGCCGGCTGTGGAAGTGGACAGCATCGTCCTCACCTGCCCAGGAGTCCCAGGTACAGTGAAGGAGTAGGAGAGAGAGGAGGAGGAGGAGGAGGAGAGGAGGAGCTGGTGGTGGTGGTGGTACACTGTGTTCCTCCTGCTGCAGCGTGTTTGTGTGATGAGCTCTGATCTCTGTGTATTTGTGGAAACTGTGTGTGTGTGTGTGTGTGTGACGACCAGTAGCGGCTGCAGATCTGAGCTGAACCTCCTGCCAGAGGAGGAGGAGGGATGAGGGAGGTGGAAATGGGAGGAGGGGAAGAGGAGAGAGGAGGAAGAGGAGGAGGAGATGGGAGGAGGGGAAGAGAGAGCAAGAAGAGGAGTAGGTGGAGATGGAGAAAGGAGGAAGAGGAGGAGGAAGTGGGGAAAGGAGGAAGAGAAGGCAATGGGAGGAGGGGAAGAGGAGAGAGGAGGAGGTGGGGAAAGGAGGAAAAGGAGGAGATGGGATGAGGTGGGAGAAGGAGGAAGAGGGGGAGATCGGATGAGGAGAGGAGGAAGAGATGGGAGGAGGAAGATGAGATGGGAGGAGGGGAAGAGAGAGGAGGAGGAAGTGGTGGGGAAAGGAGGAAGAGGAGGAGAGGAATAGGAAGAGATGGGAGGAGGGAGGAGGATATGGGGAGGAAGTGGGAGAGGAGGAGGAGGTGTGAGAAGGAGGACTAGGAGGAGATGGGAGGAAGAGGAGGAGGTGGGGAAAGGAGGAAGAGGAGATGGGAGAGGAAGAGGAGGAGGAAGAGGAGATGGGAGAGGAAGAGGAGGAGTAGATGGGAGGAGAAAGAGGAGTGGGGACAGGAGGAAGAGATGGGATGAGGGAGGAGAAGGTGGGGAAAGGAGGAATAGGAAGAGATGGGAGGAGGTGGGAATAATCAGTAACTGAAACTCTGAGAACGACGATCTGACGCTTCACTTCCTGTTTCTGTCTTTTAGTTTTAATTCCAGAGATAAAAATGTTAAAACTTTTGCTCAGACAGAAACTAAAACTAAACAAAAATCAATGTCGGATCAAAAACTGGATCAAAAGCTTCAGCAGCTGCAGGAAAAACAATGCACCTGTTTCATTCAGGCTGTGCTCATCCAGCTGTGCAGGAAGATCCAGATGTTTGACCTTCACTCTGACCGATACAGCTCTGTACTTCTCTGTCCCGCCAAAATAAAACCAGAACTAAAGATTAAACCAGGAAGACGTTTAATTTTCACTGATTTAACCTTTAATCTCGTCATTTTCTGCAGTTTTCTCCTTCAGCCGTGAAGATAGAATAAAGTTGTTTGTTATATTAGATGTAAATGCAGTTAAAGCAGCTGTAGAGATCCTGAGCACTGAACCATGTTACACATCAGACACTGGTTTGGTTTCACTTCTGTCGCAGTCGTGAGATTTGTTTCTTCAAAATTTGTTAAAATTTAAATGAAGTTTTGCAAAAAGAAAGTGACTTAAATAGAAAAACTCTTGAATCAGCTTGTCTGGTTTTTATTTTCCAGAAGACGACGACGCCCTGAACATCAAGCGTCGCGTGCAGCAGAAGAGGAAACCGTTGGACGGCTGCTGTAGTTTTCCTTCACAGGCCAAAGCAGCAGAGGTGAGAAGGACTTCATTACCCAGAGTTCCCTGCAGCAGATACTGTACAATTACACCTTTATTAACCAACTTTATTCACTAACTGAAGACCAAAGATGGCGCCTACTATGAGTTTGTTGCTGCTTTAGCCTCTTTGAGCTCATCGTTTTGGTTTTTAGTTGGCGGTTACTAGGGTTGTAAAGGGGCAGAAAATTAAAGTAAATTTCCGGAAAGTTAAGCTGGGGAATTTGGGAAATATTCCAAATTGGAAACTTTCTGTGGGAATTATGGGAATTTATAGGAATTATTGGGAATATATTGGAATTAACTGGAAATTGGGGGTAATTTAAACAAACTGTATCATATCCAAACATAAATGTAAATTTTGTTTTGACATCCATGCAAAATAATACAATTTAAAAACACGGCATTTCAACAGATTTATTTGTGAGTAGAACTTTATCAAGTTTTAATTCTTGTATGAACAATCAATTCTTTTACTGAACCACAAAAACATGAATGTTGAGTAAAATATTACTAATTACTTATTAAAGGCCAACCTTCAATTTTGTAAATTTCGGATTTATTCCCATATATTCCCGTTAAATTCCTACCATTTCAATGTTACGTTAGTTAAATGGACCAGTATCTGAGCATTTACCTTTATTTTTGCGCACATCTGCCGATAACGTTCCAACATCATCTTTTTGGGAAAGTGACGGTATTTAGGAATCTTTACGATTAATTAATTGTGGCTTTTTAATACCATGATTAATTGTGAAAACAAGTACTGGTGACCTCCCTAACACAGACTGTGTTTCCTCCTGCAGCCTGCGCGGCCGACCTTGTACCAGTCGGTGTGCGTCAAGTGCAACAAGCCGAGCGAGGACGGCGCCAAGTGTCAGAGCTGCGGTGCGGGCGCGGCGCTGCTGCCGTGCCAGCAGGCGGCGCTGTCGTCCCCGACGCCGCGGCCCCCCATCAGACCCCAGCCCCCCTCCTCCGCCCCGGGACCAAACAGCCTGCAGCAGAACTTCTACAAGCCGGTCACGACCATGAGGGCGCCGGCGCGCGGCGACACGCTGCCCGTACGCATCACCGGCGCCAGGGGGACGCTGCTGCCGCTCCACAACGGCCGAGCGCCGCTGCTGGCCGGAACGTCGAGCTGCTGCAGCGCCCGGAGCGCCCCCAAAGGACGGAGGACGGCGGCGCAGCACGAACTCAACGACCCCAGTGAGTAAACAGGAAGTCCTCAGGAGCGTTTCTGTGGGGGGGGGTTGTGGGAGGGGGGCAATAAAGTGAGGGATTCTACGCAAGTGAAGGACCAGTTACTGTCAGCGTCAGGTCCCGACTCTTGTCCGTATAGACATGCTTCATTCAGTGATTGAAGCAGCACCGATCCATGGGCGCTCCGGTGCACGAGCACCCTGACCAGGTTGAGCACCCACTGGGGGGGGGGGGGCATTTCTCCGTGCCGCGCCTCGGCCCCTCAGCTGTGTGTCTGTGGGTAGCTTGTGTGTGCGTAGCCTATGTGAATGTGTGTTTTCCCTTGCGCGCTCTGTTAAGATGAATAAACACAAATCACCGCGCAAGCCTGGCGGGGTACGCGCTCTGGCGCATCTGACACAATCGGTGAACGGGACCGAAAGGAAACTGGCTTCGCTCCGCGCCTATTTCATGTCTGACGTCTATGTTAAGCACATGTTTTTATTGATATTGTAGCGTCAGACCCGACGTAACTACAACAACATAACACAAACTTATCTGACAGTTCTCACTTCTTCCTCTGCTCCTCCTCACTCACTCACCTACACACACACAGGACTCTGTCTTCCTCACACTCACCCCAGCCCCGTTTCTCATCCAACCACCATACCTGCCCACATTCACAGTCAGTCAGAAATCACACAACTTAAACTTAACAACAACATTACTGCGGGGTCGCTACAATATTTTCAGTTGTGCAGTCGGCTATTAGTAATAATGAGCGATGAGCCCGGCCGTCATACAGTGCGCCCGCTGTTTTATTTAGGCCTTTTTTGTTATTGTTTTTTTTGTTTTTTTCCCCAATCAGTTTTTTTCCCACTGTTTATTTAATATTTGAATATTAATTTTCACATTCGAATCTCGGGTTTTTTTTATATTCGAATATATATTCGAATTTAGAATATTCGTTGACAGCCCTAATCATCAGTGACATGACTCCGCCCCCTCAGCTCTGACCTCTGACCTCTGACCCCTGTGTCCTCCTTCCTCCTCCAGTCGTCCTGTCCAGCGATGACGAGGAAGAGGCCGACACCGCCAGCACGGGCAGCGTGAACCGGCTGGACAGCGTCTCCCCGCGGCCCGCTGACTCCGCCCACTCCTCTCCGGCGCCCTCCGGAGGCCGCGTGGAGGCGGCGGTGAAGGGCGCCGGAGACCCCGACCCGGAGCTGAGCACCGAGTTCTTCGAGGACGTCAACATGAAGATCACGATACCGCGGAGAGCCCGGATGAAGGATCAGGTGGGGAATCGAACCCCCGTCAAAATAAAACTAAACAACGTTAAAGGGATAGTTCAACATTTTGGCAAATTGGCCCATTGCCATAATCCCTATAGTCATAGCAGTAGGTTCGTTACCTTTAATTGTCGGTGCAAGCTGTTTTTAGAACGGCGGAGCAGAGCCGTGAGCTGCTCAGAGCTACGCTACGGAGGCTCATGGGATTTCTTAGGTTTCCCTCATCAAACTCATCAAATACACAATCCAACAACTCCACAACACTCTGGTGGACAAGTTGAGAGCTGCACATTCACCACGCTATGAGATAATAACACAACGTTACCACACAGAGTTGTTTTAGAGGGAAATTCATGCTAAACAGCTGATGCGCGTTGCCTTCAGGGACAGTTTTTCATCAACAGTCTCTGTATTCACCTCTAAAACAACTCTGTCTGGTAACGTTGTGTTATTATCTTATAGTGTGGTGAATGTGCAGGTCACATCTTGTCCACCAGAGCGTTGTGGAGTTGTTGGATTGTGTATTTGATGTGTTTGATGAGGGAAACCAAGAAACCCCATTAGCCTCCGTAGCGTAGCTCTGAGCAGCTCACGGCTCTGCTCCACCGTTCTAAAAACAGCTTGCACCGACAATTAAAGGTAACAAACCTACTGCTATGACTATAGGGATTATGGCAATTGGCCAATTTGCCAAAATGTTGAACTATCCCTTTAAATTACCTAAAGCTGAATTTTTTTTACCTCCTCTCTTTGTTTTATTTTGTAGTATGGGAATCAACCCTCCGATCAGTTTTCACCGCGGGCGAAGAAACCCAAGTTCTTGTCCAACAAGTGTGACAGCATCATCCTGGAGTGTCGCAGCGTAAGAGTAGGAACTCTACGCAGGATGGTCACCAAGCCCGTCGTCGTGAGTAACCAGGGACTCTTATTTTGAAAAACCGGCTGCTTGTTACAGTGACACAGTGACCTGCAACTGTTTTAATATTATTCGTTAAATAATGAGGTGTTTAATAAATGATCTTCTTTATAGAATCTAGGGTAAATTAATTGCATTATAAAGAGATTATTGCAAATCTTGAGAGGAAAATATGAATTATACATTAAATTCTTCTACAAATCTTTAAATAATTAACAAAATTATCACATAACGATATGTAAAGGGGACTCTCTCTCAGGAATTGTTTTAAACTGTATGGAGAAGTAAGATCAATATTCATTTGTTTTCATATTTTACTCTACACACGTTATTTATTTCAAATGTTTATTAATGTATAATAATTATAACAAGTTTACTCCTTTTTTGTCAGTAATGTAACTAATTTACTATTAACTAACCTTAGGATAAGATGATATAAAGATTATTTTACGTGTTTGGTGAATAAATAAATTCTAATATTTAAATATTATATATTTTTTTATATTTAAATTATTATCAGTTAATTGCATCATTTCAAGGGTATATATCAGAAGATAAGAGAATATAAGGATTATTTATTATATAAATAAATATGTGGACAAATGACTAAGTAAATGTGAAATTTAACAGTAGAAAAATGAAATATGTAACTGCTAAACAAGAAATAAGAAAAAAAAATACATTCAATTCTCTGTTAAAACTGTTTCCACATCTGATGAATTCAATATAATTCTTTTATTATGATAATTTATGACTAAAATGCAACAGTTAAAACATAAACCACAGTGAACCAGTGTGTTCGCCAGTTCACAGCCTGAGACTTTCTGCTCTGCTGGGTTTTTTTCACAATTAAAGCCCTTCAGGGAAGAGGAGGGGATTATGTTATCTGAGCGGCCAGAGGGCTTTTATTGTGAAACCAATGTTTAAGTTTTTAATAATCTGTGAACAGGAGGAGAAAAAAAAAATGCTGAATTAACCCGACAAACTAGTTTTAGATGTGCTGATGCACCGACACTGAACCGACACATGTGTTTCTAATGATTATTACAAATTTGTGTTGTGAGTTTTTGGTTTTTTTTGTTCTTAGATTAATTAAAACAAAATAACTCGTTTGTCGACTAACCCTCAAATTAGACTCTCCATCCAGAATCAAAACAGATGGAAACATAAATAAGTTGTTTTGTTTTCTTCTGCTCTCTCCTCCTCAGTTTTCCATCGACAGCATCCAGCTGGAAACCGAAGGTACGAACCACCAGTAATGAACTCGGTACATAAAATCCCCCAGCATGCCGAGCGGCCGAGCTGGATCACACATCAGTGGAGTGGCCGCCGAAAAAAAAAAAAAAACTCTTTCCACATCTGATGAATTCAGTATAAGAAATAAGAAAAAAAAATTCAGCATATTTTTTTTATTATGATGCTTTATCACTATCACTATGCAACAGTAAATACAGTAAAAAAAAATGTGTAGCCTTAAAAATTGGGCTTTTATTTTGAAATTACACAGCATTTTGTATTTATTCTGCAGCACGACACAAAAGAAAAAAAAAGAAAATTAAATTTAGTTTATCTCCTTTTTTTTTTTAATTTTAACAATATTTAACATGTGTGTGTGTTGTGTGCGCGTGTGTGTTGTGTGCGTCAGGTGCGGAGCAGGACACCGTGGAGAAGGTTTGTCTCCGGGCGTCGGAGCTCATCAGCTGCGAGTGGTGCAACGTCAGGAAACTTCCCGTCCTGTTCTTCCAGACGACGCAGGAGGAGTGTGGACGACTCCGCACGCAGCTCAACATGACGGAGGAGAAGGGAGGACAGTGGTACGACTGCACCGGGGACCGTGAGTAGTACACCACAACAATACAACAACACACTATTGGCTTTATGTAAGGGATAATTTATAGTTCGGATAAACCCGACAGGTTGTATGGAACCCCGACGCGAAGCAAAGGGCTTTCATACAACATGAAGGGGTTTATTTCTCCATAACAACCGACCAACTATACATTATCCCGCTTAGAACACGGCCTACGAGTAAAAAATTAATTTGAAACATAATGTTGATCAAAATACGACTTTCATCAATTTATAATTGCATCATTTAGCGAATCTACAAGACTGTTTTGCCGAGCCTCCTCCCGGCCGTGCATTTGAAGCCTTTGATAATCAATCAGTGGATCGATGGATTACCATACACGTGTTACAATGTCGATGTGTGTATTGTGTGTAGTCGTATCTGTCATAAACAAGAGATTAACTTTACTGTTTACGGGGTGCGTTTGTGTCGCGGAGTCGCGGTGCCACCGAGACGAGAGGAGAGCTACAAGTCATTTATCTAACATCACTATTAGCCCGAAGCTGTTTAATGACGATAAAAAATGAAACATAAGGTAAAGTTTCTCTTTACTGTAAGCTGGTAATGTTTTGATTCACTGATTGATGAGTGATTGCTCCTCCAGTCGGCCGTTGCTGTGGAGTCCCTAGCAACGGTCCACTCAGCGGTGGTCTATCGAGAAATAAACACAGCAGAATATTGGTGATTGACCAATCAGAATCGAGTATTCAAGAGAGCCGTGTTCTAAACAGTATTAATTAAACAAAGCAACATCAATCAGTGAGTTATTAAACTAATCACAGGATCAATTATAAAAAAGCTTGTTTCACTTAAACTGAACCGTTCTGACTTTTTAATTTTGTTCAGAGAGAGAATATAAAACCAGATTTACTCAAATGTTTGGGGTCATAGCGACAGAATTAAATTCAAAACAGGTAAGAGACTGAAATAACTCAGTTTCAAGATTAAATATTTTGTATTTTTGCCGTTTTTTAAATCAAAGCTCTGACTTGTATAAATATATAAAACTAAATAGAAGGAAGTTGTTGAAGTTTCCAGAGATAAAAACTTGCTTCATTTGTTTAGAGGTGAAATGAACTGAGTCGTCCTCAGGCGTCGTCCCGGTAAACAGGAAGTAAACAGGAAGCACCTGCTCTAACTGTTGATTTAAAATTCACTGATTAATATAAAAAAAAGTTAAAAACTCCCAGAAGAAAATGTTTGAACTTCTCCTGATGATTAAACTAAACCCTGTTTCTCTTCTTCTTCCTCTACTTCCTCCTTTTTCCTCCTCCTCCTCCTCTTCTCCTTCTTCTTCTTTTTCTTCTTCCTCCTCCTCATCTTTTTCTTCCTCTCCTCCTCCTCCTCCTCCTCCTCCTCCAGAGTCGGATGAGAAGTACATTGTGCTGATCTTTGAGAACGGCCTGGCCATGAAGGAGCAGATGATCCTTGAAGACATCCTGGGAGAGATCGGCCGGAACAACGAGCTCATCAACTTCCCGGTGAAACTTCCCTTCGAGGAGGCGAACATCCGTCTGGTCAACTACAACAAGGCCACCAAGCAGAAGCAGGACAAGGTGGGTGGAGGTCCACAACCAGAACCAGAACCAGAACCAGAACCAGAACCAGAACCAGAACCAGAACCAGGACTAGAACTAGAGCTCCTGGAGACGTCTTAAAGCGTTTTTTTTTTACAATCTGGACCTTATTTCTATCATAAAATCCGATCATTTCCTCCCCCAGATAACTTTGGTGTCATTCCAAGTGGTTGTGATGAAATGAGCTCCAGCCGAGAGCCGCGTATATCCGTATAATGGAGTCTACAGGGCAGCAGAATGCAGCCTCTAAATAACACATTATCTGCAGAGAAACTCCTTCATTTCACCAATATTTAGTTCTGATAGGCTAGTGCTATTCCCCTCTGAGTCCGTTGTGGCATGTTATCAACATCCGGGGTCTGTAGGTTGACCTACTGACCTCTGACCTGGATGATGTCATCTCTGAGCGTGGCTTGTTGCTACCGCTAATGCTACGGTTCGTTTCTGCGCGTTTCCGACTTGTCAGAACAAAATGAGCAGCTGGATGAAGTTCAGCTTCCACAGGCTTCCTCTCCTCTCAGGTCAGAGGTCTGTAGGTCAACCTACAGACCCAGGATGTTGATAACAGATAACCCCGGACTCAGAGGGGAATAGCACTAGCCTATCAGAACTAAATATTGGTGAAATGAAGGAGTTTATCAGCAGATAATGTGTTATTTAGAGGCTGCATTCTGCTGCCCCGTGTACTCGCTTTATACAGATATACGCGCCTCTCGGCTGCAGCTAATTTCGTCGGAACGACATGTAATGACACCAAAGTTATCTGGGTGAGGAAATGATCGTATTTTATGCTAGAAATAAGGTCCAGGTTGTAAAAAACGCTAGTTATCCTTTAAATATCTTTAGCTCACTTTTTCTCCTGAGTTGTGTCTGTCAGGTTCCCTCACTTCACCACTTCCTGTCTCTCTGTGCAGCTCTGCAGAAAACTAATTCAACTCAATTCAATTCAGTTCAAAAAGCTTTGTTGTCCATCACGAGTGACAGAAAATCGCCTTCAGTTTGGGCTCAAAACAATAAATAAAATGAATTGAATTGAAATCTTTATTTCGAACATGCATGAAACAAAACTTAAACAAAATCTCCAACCCTAACCCTTAAAAAAAAGAAAAGTTTTATAAAGTATAAAAGAAAAAGTAATATTAAATAAAACATCTACAACACCAAAATGCAAAGAAACAAAAGGACAACATGTTCAAAAAGGAGTAGGAAGAAGTAAAAGAACTTATAAAACTCCTACCCCGTACACATTTTATCTTATGCATAAATCACATTAAACAGCTGTAATAAAACAGGTGCAGCTTGTCCTAATAATAATAATAATAATAATTATTATTATTTATAAATATTAAATAAGAAGTGGATGTTTTTAATCCTAAACTGGGCGGGTGGAGGAGGAGGAAACCAGCGCCTGAGGAGACGAGGTTCAGGGAAAACAAAACCCAGACATCAAAGTTAGAGCAGGAGGTTTATTATGGAGACGGAGGCCGAGTTTTTATTTGAATTAATCATTTTAAATTCTGTCGTTATTGAGGTTCAGATTATTTTAAAAGTTTTCAAGCTAAATATTTGAGGAAATTTCCAGAAAAATCAAAAATGACTGATGGTTATTCTGTTTTTTCTCTCTGTTTCTCTGCAGGTGAAGCCGCCACAAACTCCTCCCAGGACCCCCCTGTCGTCGCCGGTCGGGGGCAAGGTCGCTCAGGTCACGCAGGTTACCCCGGTAACGCCCGTCGCGATGCCCGTGCGCACGCGGATGTCCACGCGCCAACAGACCAGCTCGTACTTCGAGGACGAGGACGAGGACATGACCGACCTGCAGCCGACCTTCTCCGGACCAATCTTCAAGTAGGCGTCGCCCCGTAGTCCGTAGTCGTCATGGTTACGGTTGATAGATGTGTTTGACACTTTGTTTGTTGTGTGTGTGTGTGTGTGTGTGTGTGTGTGTGTGTGTGTGTGTGTGTGTGTGTGTGTGTGTGTGTGTGTTGCAGGCTGATGGTGTATCCTCCTCCTCCAGCCAAAGGTGGCATATCCGTCACTAACGAAGACCTGCACTGCCTTAACGATGGAGAGTTCCTCAACGACGTCATCATAGACTTTTATTTAAAGTCAGTAAACTCACTTTTTATCCTCACAGTTATTAAAAAAAGAAGAAAAAAAAAAAAGGTAACACTTTAGATTAGGGAACAAATATTCACCATTACTTAGGTGCTTATTAATATGCATATAAGTAGCTACTAGCTCCTTATTAGTGATAATTAAGCACGTATTAACACCTTATTCTACCTCTATTACACCATGAATTAAGATTTTTCCTGATATTAACTCCCAATTATCGCTTATTTATTGTAAATTAATGTAAATTGCTATACTAATTCAGTTTATCAGTGATAAAGGAATAATTACTGTTCTTGTGCTTCTGCCCCTGTACAAGGCCCTAATAACCCACTGGTTATTCACATCATTATTCACATCATTATTCAGAAACAACAATGTATTAATTTACAATGAATAAGCCATAATTAGGAGTTAATATCAGGAAAAATCTTAATTCATGGTGTAATAGAGGTAGAATAAGGCTATGTAGAGTAAGGTGTTAATACATGCTTAATAATTACTAATAATGAGCTAGTAAGATACTAATATGCATATTAATAAGCACCTTGTTAATGGTGAATATGTGTTCCCTAATCTCAAGTGTTACCAAAAAAACATCTATGTGTGTGTGAATGAAAACTGACTCTTCTTCTTCTTCCTGTTTTTGTCGTTTTCTCAGATATTTAGTTTTAGAGAAATTGAAAAAAGAAGATTCTCAGAGAATCCACGTCTTCAGCTCGTTCTTCTACAAGAGGCTGAACCAGCGGGAGCGGAGGAACGTCCCCGACACCACCAACCTGCCGTCAGTCCCTCAATGTTGTTTCTTTTTAGTTTAAATTTCACTTTCTCATGGTAGTTTGTAGTTGCTGCTCTGAGTTTGATTTGTCAAACGGAGCTGAACCGATCGGAGTCGGTGGAAGTCGTGGTTAAATCTGTGTGTGGTTTGTTTCTGGTGTTTCACTGTTTAAACTGTTTTTGTGTTTGTGTTTTTCTCTCCAGGATCCAGAAGAGGAAGCACAACCGGGTGAAGACGTGGACCCGACATGTGGACCTGTTCCAGAAGGACTTCATCTTCGTCCCCATCAACGAGTCGTGAGTCAGAACCAGAACCAGAACCAGATCTCTAACTCTGTGTTTACACTTCATGGTTCACTTGGGCATACTTGCCAACACTCCTGATTTACGCGGGAGACTCCCGATTTTTTAACCCCATCCCCCGCGATGCTCCCGGTCATTAATTTCTCCCGCTAATCTCCCGATTTTACTGTGAAGGAAACAAGTGAGATTGTGGGGGATATTTGTTGCAGTATCTGGCAACCCTGGCCTGCCTGCACGTATGAGGCAAGCCGGTGACATGACTCTTTCAGTCACTCACTGGAGGCAGTGATACAAGTAGTGTTGATACTACTTTTTTTTTTTTTTTTTTTTCAATCTGAAGCAAACGTTGTCTGTTCCCTTTATGTTCTTTTCAGAGTACACCAGAATGCTTCATTCATGTGTAAAAATCACAACATTGTTCTGGGGGGGGGAATGTCCCCAGACACAGATATACCCCCTACAGGGTCACCTTTGGTCAGCCTTCTGGTAGCCTACTCATTTCAACAATTAAAACTGCTATTTTCAGAATCATTTATTGAATATCAAAGAAACAACAGTTTCAGAACAAGGTTCCTTCATCAGGTTTAAAATACAAGGCGAGAAATGACGACAATTTATACAGGCACACCTGGCGAATTAAAGCAGAAGTAAGCGATCCGGTGGTTTTGGCTAACTTCCTGTCAGCAGATGGAGTTAGCAGTCCCCGCCCTCGTCCCTACGTCACCACATTCACGCGCATCCCTTGGCTGCACACACAGAGAGGACCGCCCCTTTATGCCGTTCTCTCTCCTCATTGGATAAAAACTGTAGGATACGATAAATGTTTTCTCCTGGGCTCAGAGCAGAGCAGAGGGACTGACAGACCCGTGTTTCAGACCAAACACTCTATGTAAGTGATTGCTGTCGGAAGATACAACTATTGAAGACTTATATTAACACAAATATATCACTTACTTCTGCTTTAACCCTGATACACCGATGAAAAAAATCTCCCTATTTTTCACAACCCAATGTTGGCAAGTATGTTTGGGCCACATCGAGCATCACGGCCTGTAGAGTGAAAGTAGACTCTTATTCATAACTCTCTGACCCGTCCCCGTCCCTGTGTGTCCTCAGAGCTCACTGGTACCTGGCGGTGATCTGCTTCCCGGGTCTGGACGGTCCCGTGTACGAGCACAACCCTCAGTACCAGGCGGCTGCTGCTGCGTTCCCGCCGTCGCCGTCCGCCGCTCTCCACCACACGGCACCGGAGGAGGAGGAGAACATCCCGGACCACTGTCGTCCTCTGTCCCCGGACAAGGACGGACTGGACAGCCCCCCGCCACCGCCGCCGCCGCTGTCCCCCGGCGGCCCCGAGCGGCCCGGGGACGGGGACGTCGCCAGGGACAACGGAGGACAGGAGACGCTCGGTCACCCGGCAACGTCGTCCCGCAACGGCCTGAACGAGTCGGAGCAGCAGTTCACCAGTGAGCCCATCAATTATATCTGTTGATCTGTGGTTGTAGATCTTTATTCACTTTAACACTAATACAAAGAACCAGTTTATGGGATGTAGCGACACCTGGTGGTCACTCACATTTATTTATTGAGATAAAAAGAGGAATATTATTCTCTAGGAACATAAATGATTGATTGATTTTATAAATGTATTGATTATTAAATTAAATTAAATTAATTCATGGTTTGATTTTAATGTCTTTTGTGAGTAAAAAACATTAAATAACCAAAATCAGGAATAAAATGTACAAGATCATTTAAATCAAACAGTAAAACTTTCAGACAAAAAATTACACAAAGAAGATTTTTACCTTCATCAGTTAAAACATAATTAATTTTGGAAGATTTCTTTTAAATCTCTGAATTGTAGTTAATTTAAAAAACTATTCATATATACAGGGTTCCTATGCAAGTACGGAAAAGTATGGAATTTGATTTTATACATTTCCAGGTCTGGAAAAGTATGGAAAATGTAAACTATTGAATGGAAATGTATTTCTTATGTGAAGTTATTTGGGTAAATTATTTTGTATGCACTATTAGCTACAATCTCCTGGAAAATATTTGGTGACATATAGTGACACATAATGTCATACACATTCAGAATAATGAAAACAGACGATTAATTGCATAATTTATTTACATGATACACATCTATTTACTCAAATGTCACAAATTATTTGAATGTTTTTACAGAGAAGTCAATTTCAAATGTGTAGGAACCCTGTGTATAATCCCATATATTATAAATATACACAGTATATACAGCTCTGGAAAAAAAAGAGACCACTTTCACAAATGTTTCTTAAAAGCATCTCTACATGTATGACAGTCGTTCTTTTCTTTTCTTTTTTAAACACCAACACAAACACAACTCATTCTCCTTAATGAGACACTGATGAGGTCATCAATCACCTGAACCACATCTGGTTTTATAGGAAGATTATAAAATAAAACCACTGCTGGGATAAAACATTGACTTTATCCCACAAAAACTGATTTATAAACTCTTCCTGAGTTAAAATATTCTTGCTGCGTTGTTTAGAAATAGATATGAACATGTTTTCTTTGCATTATTATTATTCAGGTCTGAAAAGACTTGATATTTTTTGTTATTTAGACTAGTTTAGTCATTTTCAGCCAATAAAAGCTCTAAATGACAATATTTTTATTTCAATTTTGGGAGAAATGTTGTCGGTAGTTGATAGAATAAAACAAAAAAAATGTAATTAAATTTTTCTCAAATGCCTATAAATAGTACAACCAGAGAAACTGATCATTTTGGGAGTGGTCTCTTTTTTTTCCAGAGTGTATATTATTTTACATACAGTATATTATCAGTTAACTCATCTACGTTTAGCTTTAAATTGGCTCATTAACTCCAGATATAACACAAAATCATCATCCTATTAAAACTACACAACATGTACAACACAGTCATTAACACACAGGTGTGTTTCTCTGTGTGTGTGTTTCCAGGTGAGCTGCACAGAATCAGTGTTTGTTACAGTTCAGGAAAAGGCGACGACGACACGTTCACCTTCTCTGACGACCAGAGCTCCTGTCAGGTCAGAAACACACCGCTCCTCTGTTTATTTATTTATCTGTTTATCTGTGGTGGAAGGTCAAAGGTCACTGACCCTGACCCCCCGTTGTTGTGTCTCTGCAGGACGAGTGCAGCGAGGACGGGACTCTGGCCGAGGACACGCTGGGCTCAGACTCGACGACGACGGCTGCAGCAGCAACGTTGGTCTCCAAAGCAAACCTGTGCAAACAGTGAGTGGAGTCGACCTGCGGGGGGCGCCGGCGCTCCGCCTGAGGAGACACGGAGGAGGAGGAACTCATGTTAATATTTACAGTTTTTCTCAGTTGGTTTGGCTCGTTTCTCTAAACAGAAATTAAATTATCAAAACTCTAAGATCATTTGGTAAAACAGTTTTACAGTTCAACACTATAGATCACTGGCAAAAGTGCATCTCTCTCTCTCTCAAAACAGTTCACTTCATGTCTCAAAACTAAATTTCCTTCTCATACAAACAGTCAGTTTCCCCAAAATGCATCGTCCCTTTAGCAAGTCAAAATGTTTAGATGTTTACATGTTCTACTTTTACTCTTCAGATGTTGTTTCATCTTTTCAAGATTGCTTCAGCAGTTTCTTCACTTAATTCAGCATTGTTTCAACAATTTATTCAACTTCCAGCTTTCAGCATTCACCCGTATTCTCTAGTTCAAATAACCCTAACCCTCTCAGACTGAACCCAGTTTTTTTTGTCTAGCTAACAGAATACAATTGTGTATAAAACTGAAAAAAATTAAATTAATTAATTAAAAATTAAAAAAAACAAACAGGATTTTAGGGTAAAAGTAGCTTACAAGGTTTGACATCACACATTGCACTCCTACTGTCAAGGAAAGCCATTTTTATTCACACGTAAAGTAACTTCCATTGACATGAGAATGACATGTAGCCTACAGTGCTGTAAATAAATATATGGCAGCCTATTCATGGTTTTATGTTCTTGACTCATTTAGACAATTGAACAGACTATTGTGCATGTGATGACTTACAGAATTAAATGATGCTGACATGTTTTGGAGAGAACAACCATTAGACTGAAGTTAGCACAATTTCCAAGTGAATAGATCTTGTTGATCTAAACTGATTGTTGATTCTCAGGCTACCTGTACTTAATCATTTGCAAAGATGTACGAAGACATTTGCAATTTGATGAAATGAGAAATACAATTCTGTTGTGAACAGCTGCCAAGTGGTTTGGAGGGTTGTCCATGTTGTTTTGAGAATGTAATTTCTGTTTTGAAAAATGAGCCAAACCAATGGAGAAAAACTGTAATAATAGAGGAAAAAATAACATTTAAATCAGATTTTAGATGTTTATTATCTGCTGGTGAATCTGCTCCGACACTTTGAATGAACTTTATTCGACGTTCAGACGAACGTGTTGTGACCTGAAGATTCTCAGGAATTTAATTAATGATCTGAAACGTCTCTTCAGCTCTTTAATGCAGAACGAGTTCAGACTGAAACTCATGGTTGATCAGTTTCTGGTTTTAATGACATAAACACACCTCCGTTTTTAAATGATATAAAAAACTAAAACTAAAAAACTGTGATGTTAGTAAATAATAGGAAAGAAAAGTTACATCAAAACAATAAAAATGTCAAAAATGTTTTCAAGCTGTCAGTTTGAAATATATTTTATTTGAGTAGACTTCAGACTTTCAATTTCTTCATACTAATCTTCAACAATTCGAGTACCGCTAATTTCCAACCATTTCATACAGCCTCTTCAGCTTCTTACTGTATATGTTTTAGTTTTACTCTTCATATATTGTTTCAGCTTTTCAAGATTGATTCAGTAATTTCTTCACTTAATTCAGCATCGTTTCAACAATTAATTCAGCTTTCAGCATTCACCCATATTTCCTTCAGGAAATGCATTCTCTAGTTCAAATAGTTGTACTAAAGTCTCTGCTTGTGTTAAACCACGGTAACAACTTGGTGTCACCATGACAACAGTGGGAGGAGACTTCAGCAGGTTCTGTGCTGTGTTCTTCTCTTCAATCCAAACTTTATATTTACATTAAATATGGTTTAGATTTTAGATCAAATCATCTTTTTCTTTTTAGCTGAGGAGGAATCGTGTAAATATCAAGACACAGGATTATTATGAGGACTGGGACTGGATAGTGTCTCAGGTTTTTGACCAGTGGTTCTCAATGTGAGGTTTCGTCCCCAACTTTTTCTTGAAATTTTACCACTTTTTTCTACAATTGTTAAACTTTTTATTTTTATTTTTTTGAGAAATTTTACCACTTTTTTTCTACAATTGTTAAACTTTTTTTTTGAGAATTCTTTTTTTCCTTTTTTGATAAATTTTACCACTTTTTTCTACAATTGTTAAACTTTTTTATTTTTTTTTTTTTGAGAAATTTTACCACTTTTTTCTAGAATTGTTAAACTTTTTTTTTTTTGAGAATTCTGTTTTTTCTTTTTTGAGAAATTTTACCACTTTTTCTAGAAAAATTTTAATTTTTTTTTTTTGTTGAGAATTTTACCACTTCTTCCTAGAAATGTTTGAACGTTTTTGGAGAAATTGTTCCACTTTTTTCCAGAAATGTCTCCATAATATTTCCAAAACTTCACGCCATTGGACCTAATTTGAATGTACAAATTCAAACAAATATTTGTGTATTTCTGGTGTTTGCTTCAAAATGTTGTCCAATGGGGGTCCGTGGTCTAATTTGTGTCAATTTAGGGGTCCTTGATGTAAAAATAGTTTGAGAACCACTGGTCAAGACTACAACACTATTAAATGAACATCAGTTAGATATATGAAAGTGTGTGTGTGTCAAGAAATTAATGTTTTTATATTATAATATTAATACGTCTCTCTCTCTCTCTCTCTCTCTCCAGACCCTGTATTCTCATCATGGACTCTCTGCGCGGTCCGGCTCGGTCGACGGTGGTGAAAACGCTCAGAGAGTGAGTTCAGATCAGATTCTACTAGTGGACACAAAAAAAAAACTACAATCACTTCCTGTTAGGGAAACGAGGGACACACACACACACACACACACGCACGCACACACTGATGTAACTCTCCTCCTGATGTAACAGGTTTCATGAGTGGAGCTTCACAGACACAGTTATGTAACCAGCTGCATCAGCTCATGTTTTATCTGCTTCACTTCCTGTTTGATACGTCACCGTGTGAACACAACACCTGGTCTGAGATCAGCTGTTTGTTTAAGGATAAAATATCTCAACAGGAAGTAGTCAGGGTTTTTATTTATATAGATTTCATCAGTAGTATTATTATTATTATATATCCATGATGGAGGGAAAACTGTTTCTGTAGCTGCAGCTGGAAACATCCCAAGTGTTTTTGAGACATGAAACTGTTCAGTTTAAAGGGATACACCAACATTTTTTTTTCGTGTCTTGTCTCACTCCCGAGTCCATGACCAGCAGATAGACACCATCCTTTCGACTGTGCGTGCAGTAACCATGGAGATAGAGCCGTATCGCCCGTAATTAGCTTAGCTCAAACACTGGAAGTGTATGGGTAGTGTTAGCCTGCCTCCTACCCGAGCCGAAATCAGCAGATTTATCAGAAGCTGATTTCATTTTAGCTCTAAACTAAATATATCACTTTATCCACATTTCAAACATGTTTAGGTGAGAAAGTAGCCGTTTAGATCAGCAGTGTGTCGTTAATTTGTCTAAATACCAGCTGTTTACAATTTTGTTCGGACAAATTCGGCGCTACTCAAGCTAGCCGTTGTGACCGACGCACTTCCGCTTACTTTCACAAAATAAAACACCCGTTGCCCTTTACAGACAGAAAACCATGACGATAGAATCTGTGCTTTTACTTTGAAACAGGAAGCTTACCTACCCTCGATGTAGCTAGCTTGAACCAAAATAAACCGTCTTTGCTTGAACCCTCCGTTTTGACCGATCTGGTCCCGTTAGCGGCATTTGACCGCTCAAGATGCCTTACCGGAGAGTTTTGTCAGCTCTGAGATGAAGATCGGCCCGCCGGTTTCCGTTTGGAGTTGCTGAAGAGTTTCTCTGATGACTTTAGGTAGGAGGCAGGCTAACACTACCCATACACTTCCAGTGTTTGAGCTAAGCTAATTACGGGCGATACGGCTCTATCTCCCTTGTTACTGCACGCACAGTCGAAAGGATGGTGTCTATCTGCTGGTCATGGACTCGGGAGTGAGGCAAGACACGGAAAAAAAAATGTTGGCGTATCCCTTTAAAAGAAGAAGAAAAGAAACATGTCAGAGCTGCAGCCTGAAGCCGTGTGTGTTTCAGGTACCTGGAGGTGGAGTGGGAGGTGCGTAAAGGAGCTCAGCGGAGCTTCGGGAAGGACGTGATGAAGGGCTCGAGCCCCCGAGTGCCTCAGCAGGACAACTTCAGTGACTGTGGAGTTTACATCCTGCAGTACGTGGAGAGCTTCTTCGAGGTGAGAGTCACTTCACATCTTTGTTTCAGCTGAGCCTCATGTGTTTCCCTGTTTCCTTGTTTCCTGTTTCCTTGTTTCCATCAACACCGTGGACTAACGAGCAAAACTCACTTCAGCTCTTCTCCTGTTTGTTTCTCATTAAAAGAATAGTTCACCCAAAATTCAAATTGCACTCATTATCTCCTCCCCCTCATGTGGACTAAGGGCTGGGAGAAGTTTCAGAGTCCTCCGTGGCTTCTCTGAGTTACAGGGGGTCTCGGCGTAGCAGTGCATGTCCATATAACGGTTGCAAATGGATACCAACTGTCTTCGTAACAAAAAGACACACCAAAAAATATCCAAATACCTCCATGCTGCTCGTATGTAATGTCCGTCTTGAACAATTTTGCATTTCGGGGCTTCAATACAAGACGGACATTACATACGAGCAGCATGGAGGTATTTGGATGTTTTTTGGTGTGTCTTTTTGTTACGAAGACAGTTGGTATCCATTTGCAACCGTTATATGGACATGCACTGCTACGCCGAGACCCCCTGTAACTCAGAGAAGCCACGGAGGACTCTGAAACTTCTCCCAGCCCTTAGTCCACATGAGGGGGAGGAGATAATGAGTGAAATTTCAATTTTGAGTGAACTATCCCTTTAATATTTTCACTGTCTTGTTTTGCAACTTGGTTAAACATGGTTTATTTATGTGTCTTCAGTGATTTAAATGTTTTTTTTTATATATGATGTTTCAGGTATTATTTTCCTAAAGCACTTGGACACTGGTTTTTAAGAGAATAGATGAAACACTGTTTGTTGGGGACTATTTTCAGTGGCGGATGAATCCAGTTTAGGTTCTCTAATAAAAACCAGTGGTTTTCCAGGTCTGATGTTTTACTAGTATTGTCCCTCCTGAGCTTCCTCGTCTCTCTCTGTGCAGAACCCGATCCCCAGCTTCCACCTGCCGGTCAACCTGTCGGAGTGGTTCCCTCAGCAGCGGATGAAGACGAAGCGCGAGGAGATCACGGAGCTGATCCGGACGCTCCAGGCTCTACAGGAGATGGAGCGGAGCGGCATCGCCCCTTCGCCACCACCGCCACCGCCACCACCGCCGCCCGGCCAGCAGCAGCTCGACGCCACCGCTCCGAGGCCCGGATCGCCGGAGGGGGAGGAGCCCGAGATCGAAGAGACTTCTGGGTTGCCATTGCCGACACTGACAACGACGACAAACTTTCCCATCAGCCCCTGAACGCACCACCACCACCAACACCCTGACCCTGATTGTACGCTGCTGGTTTCACTTCGATGTGTCTGAAACAACAAACAACAACAACGGTCCTTAACTCTCCCTCCATTAACCACAACACACACATCTACACACCTACACACACACATCATCAAAAACACACAACACACACCTTTAAATTTGTATTGAATAAAACATGACGTGTAAATATGCTGGAGTTTTTCCGCTGCCTTTGTAATTTTACTGTTTTATGACTCATGATTCATTCATTCATTCATCCATTAAGTTATGTTTTCATTCATAGATGTTCTTCCTTCCTGTGGAGAATCTGTGCAGAAGATACTGTTTCTGCTCTTGCATCGTTTTCTTTTCTAAAGCTTCACACACACACAGAAGAGGCGGTGGCGGCGTGGAGGACGATGACGGCTACAGAGACAGTTGCCGACCGCCTGGATAAAGAAAACACAAAGACAAAAGTTCTCAGAGAGTCACATAACGTAGTTCAGTGCTTGTTGTGTCTCTTCCGTGTCGAGTTGGTGGGTGAAATCTTTCAGCATTAAAAGCAAAACGTAGATGCAAGAGCACTTCTGTCGCCTTAGCTTCTTATTCTTCGAGAGTGTGTGTGTAAGTGTGTGTGTGGTTATTTAAAAACCCGAGATTCTTCATTCATTATGAAAGCATTAAAAGTGTTCATGTACAGTTTTACTGAAGAAGAAGGAATTAAAAAGTTCAAAGAATCACAGATATCTGAGACGTAGCATCAAAGTGTTTCACGTAAAAAGAAACGACTAATTAAAAAAAAACTTGTTTACACTGTTCACATGTTTGATTACATGTTTTTTTGTGTGTGTTTCATAAACTAAATACAGTTAAGAGTTATTTACTAAATAAAAATAATTTAAAAAAGCACAATACAAAAACGGATTCAATTCAACATGAGAGCTCAGAAATATGAATAAAATATTATTAAGATGCAACACAAACAAGGTGTGATGTATGAAACTGAAGTAGAGCACAAGGAAAAACTGAAAACAAAACAGATGAAATAGAAAGAAAAAGTATAAAATGTAATTAACGTTTAACATTGATAACATAACATAATTGAAAATAGGACAAAAGAGAAAAAACATTGAAAATCTAGATTTGTCTTCATAGTTGTGTACATAAATCTAAAGTTACGTTAATATAACAATAAAATACAATTAGGATGCAACACAATTATGTATAAAAGTTAAAGCAGAAGTAAGCAATCCGGTAGAAACCTGAGTTTCTTGTCTGTTAAAGTTAAATATAATGAGATGTTGGTTTATTTATCGATTATTTACTTTGATATTAAAGCAGAAGTAAGCGATCCGGTCGTTTTGGCTAATGCTGCGTTCCAGGCAGGCTTTTGAAATCGTAAATTACAGCTTCAAGTCACAACTTACGACTTTGTAGCGTTCCAGGCAACCCACTTGTGTTTTTCCGACCTGTTTTACCTGTGAAAGTCACTATAACGGCCACTCGTAACTTCCGACCCGTGAACTCGTACCAGATCGAACTGGTACGACTTCACAGGTCGGAAAAACACGAGTTACGAGTTGCCTTGAACGCACCATAACGTCTTGTCAGCCGATGGAGTTAGCAGCCCCCGCCCTCGTCATGGATCTATTGGTCCTCGTCCCTACGTCACCACATTCAGGCGCATCCCTTGGCTGCACACACAGAGAGGACCGCCCCTTTATGCCGTTCTCTCTCCTCATTGGATAAAACTTGTAGGATACGAGAAAAGTTTTCTCCTCGGCTCAGAGCAGAGCAGAGGGACTGACAGACCCGTGTTTCAGACCAAACACTCTATGTAAGTGATTGCTGTCGGAAGATAGAACTATTTAAGACTTATATTAACACAAAAATATCGCTTACTTCTGCTTTAATATAACAATAAAAACCTGAGTTTCTTGTCTCCCAGCAATAAAACACACGATCATGTTCCAGGTTTTACTTCTTTAATTTATAATAAACCAGAAACGTCCCCCGTTAAAGTTAAATATAATGAGATGTAGTATGTAACACAAACAAGGTGTTATGTATAAAACTGAAGTAGAGCAAAAGAGGAAAAACTGAAAACAAAACAGATTCAATTCAACATGAGACCTGGGAAATGGAAAGAAAAAGTATAAAATGAAATGAAATATAATAAAAATGTAACAAAATTGAGTTCTTTTCACAAAATTTAAATTTGTCTTCTTAAAGGGATAGTTCAACATTTTGGCAAATTGGCCCATTGCCATAATCCCTATAGTCATAGCAGTAGGTTCGTGACCTTTAATTGTCGGTGCAAGCTATTTTTAGAACGGCAGAGCAGAGCCGTGAGCTGCTCAGAGCTACTCTACGGAGGCTCATGGGATTTCTTGGTTTCCCTCATCAAACTCATCATAAAAAAAGGTTACACCAACAATTAAAGATAACGAGCCTACTGCTTTTCACTATAGCAATTATGGCAATGGGCCAATTTGCCAAGATGTTGAACTATCCCTTTAATTGTAAATCCAAATCTAAAGTTACGTTAATACAACAATAAAAACCTGAGTTTCTTGTCTCTCAGTAATGAAACACATGATCATGTTCCAGGTTTTACTTCTTTAATTTACAATAAACCAGAAACGTCCCTGTTAAAGTTAAATATAATGAGATGTTATCGATTATTTACTTTGATATTAAGGTAAATATTATAGGAAATGAAGGAGAAAAAGAAACAGAAAGTTTCAGAGTCTGGTCATGAATCTGAAGCCACATCAGGACAGAGTTGGATGTTTTTGTCTTATTGACCGACCGCTGGTGGTGCGTTTAAGTGCAGCAGCGTCTCAGGTTGTTGTTTCATGAAGCTGCTCTCGGTTTCCATTGTGGTGTTGAGAGGTTTCAGTCAGCGTCGTGTTACCGACTCTAAAACATTCATGACTCTTGAAAAGCGTTTAGTCGTCTCACTTCGGAGCTCTTCACTGTGAATACTCACATTATTAAAACATGAAATATGAATTAACTGCCTGAGGGGATGATGAGGTGGTGGATGGTGTGATGTGTTCATGGACCTGGATGTGAACTCACAACAATGATTCAACTTGATGGAGACTATATAAACACATGGTTCAGTTTCTAGATGTTAATCAGGGCTGAATTAATGAAATATGATAACTATTCTTCTCTTAACAGTATGTTCTTCAGTATGTTCTTCAAAAGACTAAAGTGGTGCCACATCCTCAAAGCTGAGGATGTTGAATTGTTCAAACCATTATTTTTAAAACGGGGGAATTGGTAGCCTAGGCCTATGTTGTTATGGGGTTGAACAAAACTGGGGGACATGATAAAATATGGCTATTTCATAAATAATTGTTATATTTTTTCAGATTTTTGTTTTGTTTGGGTTAAAGGGATAGTTCAACATTTTGGCAAATTGGCCCATTGCCATAATCCCTATAGTCATAGCAGTAGGTCCGTTACCTTTAATTGTCGGTGCAAGCTATTTTTAGAACGGCGGAGCAGAGCCGTGAGCTGCTCAGAGCTACGCTACGGAGGCTCATGGGATTTCTTGGTTTCCCTCATCAAACTCATCAAATACACAATCCAACAACTCCACAACGCTCTGGTGGACAAGTTGTGACCTGCACATTCACCACGCTATGAGATAATAACACAACGTTACCAGACAGAGTTGTTTTAGAGGGAAATACAGAGACTGCTTGATGAAAAACTGTCCCTGAAGGCAACGTGCATCAGCGGTTTTGCATGAATCTTTGCAAGAAGAGTTAGTCTAGTTTGGGATTCCTAAGGTTGTTTCTTGCTTTGGATCGTATCCATGGTGATAGCGGGATAGCTGCAGCCATGTTAGCGTAACACTTTACGAAGGCCCTACTATGTTTTGCTAATGCTGTAAGAAACATTGCCAGTTTAGCATCAAACTTTATTCTTTTAGACTTTTCTCTTTTCTAGAATAAATCAACCTCATGTTTTGACTCTATTTTTTTTTTATCACTTCTTGTCTTAGAACTAATGAAGTTAGCATGCTAACAGGCTAATCTCTACAATTTATGATACTGAGTCAGCTTTTTCTGATGTTTGCCGGGGTGTAGCATTACCTCAACTTACAAACTGCGAAGGAGTATTAGGGCCAGCCAAAAAAACCGGGCGATAAAAAAAAAAAAAAGAGTCAGGCAAAAAAAATTGGGATTTTTTTTTTTTTTTGCCAGATTTTTAATTTTTATTTTTTTGCCGGATTTTTTTTTTTTTTTCCAGATTTTTTTTTTTTGCCTGGCTTTTTTCTTATTTATTTTTTTTGCCGGTTTTTTATTTTTTCTTCGTTTGACTTTTTATTTTATTTTTATGACTGGCCCTAATACTCCTTCATAAACAAACAGCTGCTGCTAATTGAGGTTTTACCTGCAGTGTGATTGGGTGGTTGATTTAAATATAGACCCAATCAATTAACCAATCAATCAACTGTTGGAGCCATAACATGCTTTAGCCTGGAAATGTGAATGATTTGTGCGACACGTGTATACTACGTTGCTCCACACTGAGCGGCAGCAGCAGACACAGATTAGCACCATTGTTGTCGTCTTTGACATTATCCCAGATAATCCTCCACCTTCCTGAGGTTTATTACTGCTCAGTGTCCAACACACACACTGAGAGCTGACATAAGTGTGTAATGGAAATTAGACTAGATTCCTTTTTTTTATTGACATGACATTGGTTGCAATCCCATTGGTGCAGAAAATAGTACAACAAAGAATAAGTAGTAATAGATTTAAAACTCTAAAAATAAATAAATAGCCATTTTGTAACCATTTCACAGCTCATCATATTGAAAGATGTTGGTATTTTTGTTCTTTTTGGTGCAAACTACTGAGAAAGGATAGATGAAGATTTTTGATTATTTTTGTCATATCTTTATTATCTTTTATTGTCATTATTATTAGCTCTTTATTATTAGCTCTATTAGGGCACCCACTTTTTCCACTTTTTTTCTCGTTATCAATAAATTCACAATATTATCTATGATTTCGACTGTATCTAACTGTGTTTACATAGTAAATGGTTATTTCTAATTATATTATTTAAAATTTATTTAGTTTTTGCTAATATTTTATCTTCCAAAATGTTTAATTTACACCAAAACAATATGTTAAAAACCAACATGACAGCAAACCAGATTATCAGCAAACAAATCAGTGATAAAAAAAAACCCACAGTTTGACACTGTAGCTATTGGATTAAAACTAAATGTTGTACCTGTTGATCTACTTGGTTTTATTTTTCAGTCTGTTTAAGCACTTTGATTTGTACAAATGTGTTATAAAGCTTGATTGAGACTCAGCTCTCTCTTGTTTCAGCTTAACTCTGTTTTTAGTGTTTTGTTTGTTTTTATTCTGTTTTATGCTTCTTCTTTTTTAAATGTTTTTCTTTATGTAAAGCACATTGAGTTGCCTTGGTATGAAATGCGCTATATAAATAAAGATGCCTTGCCTTTATTATTTTCTTAATTCATATTTTTAATATTTATAGGCTATTTGACAGTACATAGAGATAAATAAAAAACAGACAAACACAAATAACAAAACACAAGCAGACCAAACCACACAACATTACACAAAGAGGGGGAATATGATTTTTTTTCTCTATTTATTCATATTGATTTTATTTATTTAGTGTTATTTCCCCTGTATAGTATATCAGACCTGCCCTGCCCCAGCGGGGGCTGATGGGGCTAATGTGTCCCACCTTGGGATGCCCCTGTTGCCCATCAGACCGTGGGTAACAGCCGGTGAGAAAGAACAGCCCCCTCCCTCCCTCCCTCCCCTCGGACAGCGCCCCCTGCCGGGACACCCGCCCCAGTATTTACCCCTCCCGTGACGTCACGGGGGCCAGTTTCCCAGGATTGCTGCGGGAGTCGGAGGCTGCAGGGCGGGGAGAGTGCGGCCCAGACACCGATCATCTGGACTGGAGACTCCCGGCGCGGCGTGCGGACGTGCACCTTTTATTTTTTATTTTTTATTTTTTATAATCTATCAGGGATATTATATATTTTTTTCTAAAGGAAAAGAAGACACCGTTTCCCAGAAAGCACCTTGCGGAGTCTCCGGGAGCTTCCTTCCACTCAAGACGAGGTAGGTACAGTCACACCACCGGCTTCATGCACCGCACCGGGGGGAAAGAGGCGTAGCACGCCGGGGATGGTGGCTCTCAGCCCGGCCGCAGCTCGCAGCAAACACCGGTGGTAGCAGCGGTAGCAGCGTCCCAGCGGGGCCGGGGTTAGCAGCCCGCAGCCCGGGGAGGCTGGCAGCCACACGCCGCGGAGCTCCGGAGCTACACGTCAACACGGATAAATCCCTCACACGGCTGGGATTATTATTCACCCAGTCCACTCCAGACTCCTGCACCACCACCACCATAATTACCCCCTCACTCACCGGTGGAAACCTCGGTGGTTTTATTAACATCACCTCCTCGATCCGCCGGAGCTTTGTCTGCAGCAGGAGCAGAAGGAGGAGGAGGTGGAGGCTTCGTCCAAACCTCCGCCTCAGTTAAAAAGCTGTAAATGAGATTAACCTCCAGAATAATAGGTATTATTGTGAATAAGCAGCTTCCTAGCTCTCTTTAATAATAAGCCACATTTCCTCCCCGAAGCTGCAACTTTTCTCCTCCTCATGCACTGAGCCGGCTGGCTGCACAGGGCCAGGGCAGCAGGAGGAGGAGGAGGAGGATGAGCCGGCAAACTGGGACAAAAAGTTGGATTATGGAGGTATGGTGGTGCTGCTGTGGGGTTTATATAACAAGCCGAATAACAGATGAGTGTCTGCGGGATTAGAAAAAAGTGATGAGTCATGGTTCGGAGTGTGTTTTAGCGTCTGACAAACGATGTGATGTTAGAATCTGCAGCGGAGTGAAGGCGGCTCTCTCTTTGCAGCAGCAGCAGCGGAGGCTACATGAGCATGTAGCCGAGCCTCGGTGCAGCAGAGGCGGATTAAAGACCGAGACAGGGCCGCTGCAGCTGCGTGGAGGGGGCGGACATGATGATGATGATGATGATGGGATATGATGGTGGAGATGTTGTAGTGTGGTTGTTATTGTGCAGCAGATTTCACAATAATATGAGCACGGCTGCGGCCTGGCCTGCACACACACACACACACACATTCATGCATGCACACACACTAACACACACACTCCTGCTGAGCCTGGGAAGAAGAATCAATGGACATGCTTTGCATAAGAAAAAAATAAAAATAGAAGCAGCAGCAGCAGAGAGAGAGAGAGAGAGAGGAGGGTGGAGGGTTTGGTCTTTGTGATGATGTTTCAGCCATGATGGTTGAACATGAAAATGATGATGATGGTGACACACTGTGCACTCTGCTGCTGCTGCTGTGTTGTTGTGTTGTGTTGTTGCAGGATTATATAAGAGCTCTTTCTCTCTCTCATTGTGTGTTTGTGTTCTGAGCTGGAGCTGAAATCTCTGTCGGCTCATGACGCTGCTTTTTAGTTTTAGTTTGTATTCCTTTTTTTTTTTTTTTAATCCCTCTTGTTGTTTCTGGTGAGATCTGTAACACCTGTGGTATTGATGATGATGATGATGATCCATGGCTTGATGCTCTGGGCCTCTTCAACCAGAGCAGAGCAGAGCAGGACTTTGACTTTTGCTTCATCTTTTTATGACACAATTAAAACACACACTCATGCACATTTGGAGTTGTTGGATTGTGTATTTGATGAGTTTGATGCGGGAAACCAAGAAATCCCATGAGCCTCCGTAGCGTAGCTCTGAGCAGCTCGCGGCTCTGCTCCGCCGTTCTAAAAACAGCTTGCACTGACAATTCTCCTCCCATGATGCTCTGGGCCTCTTCAACCAGAGCAGATGAAGGACTTTGACTTTTGCTTCATCTTTTTATGACACAATTAAAACACACACTCATGCACTTAGCCTACACTCGTATGTATGACACAACAGGAAACGTTGCTGTTCTCGGTGCGTTCAGGAACTTCAGGGATCAAAGTCCTCTCCAGGAAATGATCCTCGATCATTATTGGATTAGTATAGTTGGATGTTGAGCTTTTCTTTTTCTTTTTTTTTGTTCCTGGGAAGCTGCTGCTGCTGCTGATGTGGATGTGGATGTCGGTGGTGGTGATTCGTGATGCGTTCAGGCTCCAGCAGCAGCTCAGCCTCTCAGTGTCTCATTGAGGATCAGCTGTTTATGTGCGTCTTGATCCGGTTAAATGATCCCTGTTAACACGAGCAGGCTGAGGAGACGAGTCCAGTTCACAGCAGGAGGCCTCAACACACACACAGAGTCACGTCCTGCCTGTAAACAGCTCCTGTTGTGTTGTGTTTAAAGGGATAGTTCACCCAAAATTCAAATTTCACTCATTATCTACTCACCCTCATGTCGACTAAGAGCTGTGAGAAGTTTCAGAGTCCTCCGTGGCTTCTCTGAGTTACGGGGGGGGGGGTCCGTGCAACAGTATTTGTCCATATAGGCCTACACTGCAAAAACTCAAGTATCTTACCAAGAATATTTGTCTTATTTCTAGTCAAAAATGTCATTTCTAGTCAAAACAAATCTCATTATACTTAAAATAAGACTCATCACATTAAAAAGTAGCTTGTTTTTAGACACGTTTTACTTCTTTCAAGCAGATTTTCTCTTAAAATAAGTAGAAAAATCTGATAGTGGAGCTATTCGAGTTTTTCTTCCTTATTACAAGCACAAAAAACTTGCTTTCACTGGCAGATTTTTAGGTGATGAGTCTTATTTTAAGTGAAAAGAGTTTAGTTTTGACTAGAAATGAGACATTTTGACAAGAAATAAGACAAATATTCTTGGAAAGATTTTGAGTTTTTGCAGTGTAATGGTTGTCAATGGATACCAACTTTCTTCGTCCAAAAAGACACACCAAAAAACATCCAAATACCTCCATACTGCTCGTCTGTAATGTCCCTCTTGTATTGAAGCCCCGACATGAGAAATAGTTCCGAAAAAAATAAAAAAAGTCTATATTTTAAGCTTGTTTGTAGCTGAAGCTCCCAGTGTCTCAGTTCACTGCTCTTCCTGTGTCGGCGGAACAATTTCTCATGTCGGGGCTTCAATACAAGAGGGACATTACAGACGAGCAGCATGGAGGTATTTGGATGTTTTTTGGTGTGTCTTTTTGTTACGAAGACAGTTGGTATCCATTGACAACCATTATATGGACAAATACTGCTGCACGGACCCCCCCGTAACTCAGAGAAGGAACGGAGGACTCTGAAAATTCTCACAGCTCTTAGTCGACATGAGGGTGAGTAGATGATAATGAGTGAAATTTGAATTTTGGGTGAACTATCCCTTTAATGGAGGCTCGGAGGAGGAAGCAGCTGCTGCAGAAGGAAAAAGAGTGAAACTATAAGGAAGTCCAGTCCAAGTCCAGGAATCTCCAGGAAGGAGGTTGTTAGAGGAGGAACAGGAGCTGAAGTGATGTTAGGCTACCTCCTGTTGTTCAGGTTGTTGCAGCTCAGAGAGAAACCTGAACATTTATATGAATAAACTTTATTGACAGGGACAGATGTTCAGGTACAGACAGGATTTCTTTCCTCTGTTTAAACAGAATCGTTTCTATCAGATCTTTGCAGACGGAGGATTGTAGATTTTCCTGATGAGCTGTCGTCGTCGTCACGGACGTTAAAACACAAACAGGGTGGAGATGTGTCGCTGTGTGTGAAGATGAATAGAAAATATGAAGGTTTCACTTCAGTTCAGTTTCAACCTGAGCAGCAGAATCTGATCAGTGTGATACAGAGTTAACGTTGTTGTGATTTCTCCTGGAGAAGTTTGATTTTCACTGGCCTAGAGTGCTGCTGAGAACATAACACATGTTGTGGCACACAGTTGAGTTTTCACCCGACTGTGTTGTGATGACATTCTGGTTGAATGTGCAACTCATCCATCCATCTATCTATCTATCTATCTATCTATCTATCTATCTATCTATCTATCTATCTATCTATCTATCTATCTATCTATCTATCTATCTATCTATCTATCTATCCATCTATCCATCTATCCATCTATCCATCTATCCATCTATCCATCCATCCATCCATCCATCCATCCATCCATCCATCCTGTTAACCTGTTGGTGGGTTGGCAGTGTGTTAAACGTAGGGTTGGAGATACTGGAGAAATATTTCTATCAGGCCACGTTTTGAAAACACACAAGTCAAAAGTCCAAGTCCCTTCCCTCAGGAACACACAACGCTTGTTCAGCGTTGGGTGTTCACATCAAGGTGAAGCCGTGAAGGTGTCGCCCTCGCGGTGTGACGCAGCTTTCCGTGATACTGTGGCGTGTCACTGTGCAGCATCGCTAGCATAGCATCCAGCTCTTTTTAATGGCTTATTCACGTGAAAGAAAACACCTTATAAACCAATAAACCAATCAGCATCCAGCTCAGAGCGACATCACCACCTACCAGACTGGAGTGTGGTACATTGGGTTACTCTTTTCCGCATTGTAACCATAGACTGTAAAAAGAATTGACGTAGCATCCGTGACGTCACCCATTGGTTTTGGGGAGTCGTTTTTGTGACTCCAATATGGCGGCCTGGACAGCGCCATGTTGGATTGGCCGGCCGAGAACCCGCCCACTGGCCTCGAAGCAGCTGTCCACGGAGCTGCTCGGACCTGTCACTCAACGTTTTCGCGCCCTAATTGGCCAGAGTTTTAACCTAATAACATTAAAACGGTAGAGTTTAAAAACATTCCCCCCCCTCAGAGTGTGTGCGGGGGTAGAAACTATCGATTGAGACCAAAAAACGTGCTGACACCAGGCTTTTAACATGTTTATTGAGGATGTAAAGTCGGCGATTTTAACATGGGGGTCTATGGGGAATGCTCCCTTCTGACACCAGCCCCCAGAGGAAGCCGAGGGGATTGCAGTTTGTTGAACGCGGAAGTGACTTCACTTCTCAGACCGACAACTGCCCCCTTGATTGTAACCTGTTGAAGACTCGCGCACACAAGCGGTACGAGCAGAGGAGGGAGAGAGAGACGGCAGCTTGATTGACACATCACCATCCAATTAAAGCAGATATCAGTGGAATGTTTTTGTTAATATAAGTCTTAAATAGTTCTATCTTCCGACAGCAATCACTTACATAGAGTGTTTGGTCTGAAACACGGGTCAGTCAGTCACTCTGCTCTGCTGTAAGCCGAGGAGAAAACTTTCCTTGTATCCTACAACCTTTATCCAATGAGGAGAGAGAACGGCATGAAGGGGCAGTCCTCTCTGTGTGTGCAGCCAAGGGATGCGCGTGAATGTGGTGACGTAGGGACGAGGGCGGGGACTGCTAACTCCATCTGCTGACAGGAAGTTATAAAAACCACCGGATCACTTACTTCTGCTTTAATTAATCGGTTGCCAACAGTTTTGTAAAAAAAATGCTCCAGAATAAGTTTCTCCAACCCTCCTGCTTTAATCTAGAGCCCTGACCGTAACCGTATCATCATCATCATCATCAGCTCTGAGCTCCTGAACCACCGTCGTCATTCACTCTCTCCTCGTTCCTGTTGCTGCTGTTGCTGCTGCTGCATCAGTGGACCCCCCCCCCCCCCCCCCCCCCCCATCCCTCCACTCGTCAGCCTTTGTAATTAGTGGAATGTGAGCGGTGAATTAGTGACGGCTGACTGAGCCCAGACCTCGGCCTCCTGATGGAGAGTGTCCACTTACAGCAGAGAGAGGCTGAGAGGGGTTTCCTGCTCCCTGGGGCAGGGGGGGGGGGGTTAGAGGGGGGAGGGGGGGTAAAACATCCTGAAGGAGTCGACTCTGTTGTGTTTTGGTTCACACACACTAACACACACTAACACACACACTTCACGTCAGATTACAAGACAACGAGGAGCGTAAACAGAAAGCCACGTGGAGCGGAGCCACTGAAAACAAACATCATCATCGTCATCATCGTCTCTGCTCTGAAACATCTGGATATCACATGACCACATCTGTGTCTTTGTACCCAGAATCCTTTGTGTTTCCTGCTCTCAGCTCAGATTTCCTCCTTCTCCTCCTCCGGCCTGCAGACATCGAGTCACTGAGGTTTCACTGATTGTTTCTGTTTGAGTTTTATTTTGAAAGTCACTTCAGGTGAATCGATCGTTTTAAAGGGATAGTTCAACATTTTGGCAAATTGGCCCATTGCCATAATCCCTATAGTCATAGCAGTAGGTTTGTTACCTTTATTTGTCGGTGCAAGATATTTTTAGAACGGCGGAGCAGAGCCGTGAGCTGCTCAGAGCTACGCTACGGAGGCTCATTATGGGATTTCTTGGTTTCCGTCATCAAACTCATCAAATACACAACCCAACAACTCCACAACGCTCTGGTGGACAAGTTGTGACCTGCACATTCACCACGCTATGAGATAATAACACAACGTTACCAGACAGAGTTGTTTTAGAGGTAAATTCATGTTCAGACAGTTTTTCATCAACAGTCTCTGCATTTCCCTCTAAAACAACTCTGTCTGGTAACGTTGTGTTATTATCTCCTAGCGTGGTGAATGTGCAGGTCACAACTTGTCCACCAGAGCATTGTGGAGTTGTTGGATTGTGTATTTGATGAGTTTGATGAGGGAAACCAAGAAATCCCATAATGAGCCTCCGTAGCGTAGCTCTGAGCAGCTCATGGCTCTGCTCCGCCGTTCTAAAAATAGCTTGCACCGACAATTAAAGGTAACGAACCTACTGCTATGACTATAGGGATTATGGCAATGGGCCAATTTGCCAAAATGTTGAACTTTCCCTTTAACAGAGTGAATTTTGGTCTGTAAAATGAAGGATCTGGACACTAGGACCAGAGGAGGGTTAGAGACACAGAGGAGGAAAACAGATTGAAAGCAGAGGAAACAGTGAAGAGTGAAGTGACCACATCTAAGGAGGAGTGTGTTGTGTGTGTGTATGATGTATTATTTTTAGCAGCAGCCGTTGTCGTTGTGTTTTCATGCTTCGGCCTCTCTGCAGCTGTGAGAGTCGAGTCGCCTCACTTCACGTCACGTCAACATGCAAATGAGCCCAACCCCGTCGTTATATCATTATGGTGGCGACAGGCTGGGGTAACCGTAGCAACAAGGGAAGGGAAGGGAAAGGAGCAGCATGCATCAGATAGATCACATGTCATTGACCTTTGTAACACACAAGCTCAAGGCCTCGGGTGGCGGTGCAGCGCCGTCGGAGGAGGAGGAGGAGGAGGAGGAGGAGGAGGAGGAGGAGGAGGAGGAGGTGTCTGATTAGAGACGAGACAATGACAGAGTGAAGTTTCCTCCTTCGCTTCAGGCTTCGTCCTCTCTGCACACTTCACTGCTCCGGTGTACTGTAGGAGTTTCCTCTATTCATTATTAGGTTTTTCTCTGTGTGGTGGTGTGTCGCTCTACACGGACTTTGACCTGCGAGTTAATCCCGCTCCGTGCAGCAGCAGCACTTCAATATTCAACATTTAAATGACACAGGAATTCTTGTTGCACTGGTTTACAGCTTCAGACCTTTGGACTTCACACTGCTGCTGCTGCTGCTGCCTTCTTAGTCTGACCGAGGGTGGAGGCTCAAACTGTGTTGTTCTGGATAAAAGTCTCAGTTAGATGAGCCAAGTTTCTGCTTTAAAAGCCCCGTAGATGTTTATATTAAAGGCAAAGCTCCATACAGTATAAAGGTAGATGTTTGTGTTAAAGCTCCATACAGTATAAAGGTAGATGTTTGTGTTAAAGCTCCATACAGTATAAAGGTAGATGTTTGTGTTAAAGCTCCATACAGTATAAAGGTAGATGTTTGTGTTAAAGCTCCATACAGTATAAAGGTAGATGTTTGTGTTAAAGCTCCATACAGTATAAAGGTAGATGTCCATGTGTAGTGTGATTATAAAGCAGCTCTAGGTTCTATATTAATACTGTGAAAGTATCAAAGCCTCAGTCCACTAAGAAATGCACACAGCCTGTATTCAGAAACTGAGCCTTAAAACCAGCCGTCAGGACTTCCTGTCACTTTGTGATGTCACAACTAAGCCCCGCCCCCTCACTACCTGAAAAACACCATCAAACATTTGTTTTCTCTGAGTGTTTTATTCTGAAATCTTCATATCTATGAGACTTTTTTCTTATTCTAATTAACTAATCAATTAATCGACTTGTCATTTAACATCATAGTTCTGCTTTAATGATCAATCGTCACTATTTAAAACGTTTGTGATCTGGCTCTGAACTCTGTTGTTGTCTCCACTGGACGTTTGGCTGCTGGGAGACCTGTTATGTAACTCATAGCTCATCAGAAACAGGTTTTCAGGTTAATTTTGCTTTGCTTCATGCACAAACACAAACACATTTACACACAGTGTTTGTGTTTATTTCCCAGGATGCCTCTGGATAACAGTGTTGATTCAGCTCTGTCCTCTCTGTGTGTCTGTCCTCTGTCGGACACTTCCTCTCTTTCTTCTCCGAGGCGTCTGCGTATCGTCATCCATCCGTCTGTCTGTCAGGCCTCAGAGATAGAGAGAGATAACCAATCAGCTGAGAGGAGGAGGAGGACGATGGATCATGAGAAAACCAGAGTTGTTTTAAGTGTTGGCAGGAAACAGACGTTTAAACTTTGCAAAGTCTGGTTGAGTTTTTTCCTCGTTATCTCTCAAACCTCGACATGTCGTCATCACTTGAGAAACAATTAGTCGGCATGTCCCTTTATAATCTATGTGACCTTTAAAGAGGCATGTTTGTCTGATGCTCCTCAGTTAGCGTCAGTTAGCTTCAGGCCGAGGTCGTTCACTTCGTTGTTGTCAATAAAGATTGGATGCAGTTTTTTAGCTTCATGTTTGTTTCCTGGTTCACAGATTAATCCTCATCTGTCTCTGTTGAATCTGTTAAACTATGACTGATTAGCTCGCTGGCTAATGAGAGAAGCTTCATCAACAGTATCACAGTGGACAGAGAAGGATCAGAGCTATTGATTAGTTTGATTATCCATCAGTCTGTTGGTCTTTATCAGTCGTTTAGTTGTTTTGCCAATGAAATGGTGTCTTTATACATCTTGTTTTGTCCAATGAAGAGTTCAAAAACCACGCTATGAGATAATAACACAACGTTACCAGACAGAGTTGTTTTAGAGGGAAATGCAGAGACTGTTGATGAAAAACTGCCCCCGACGGGAACGCGTATCAGTGGTTTTGCATGAATTTCCCTCTAAAACAACTCTGTCTGGTAACGTTGTGTTATTATCTCATAGCGTGGTGAATGTGCAGCTCACAACTTGTCCACCAGAGCGTTGTGGAGTTGTTGGATTGTGTATTTGATGAGTTTGAAGTAGCGTAGCTCTGAGCAGCTCACGGCTCTGCTTCCCCGTTCTCAAAATAGCTTGCACCGACAATTAAAGGTAACTCCTAAGGGCGTTTTCACACCTGAAAGTCTGAACCGAGATTTTACATTGTAAAACATTTGGTCCGGTTGGTTTTGGTTTCACACTGCAAATGGAATAACAGATTTTACAAGACAAACCTACTGGACGCGTCATCTCCCTCTGTACTTCCGCGGCTCATTTTGTTTTGGTTACGCTGCGTTGTTAGGCCGGCTGGCTTCTGACGTTACTTCCTGTTTACAGAAAATGAATCGAGCGAGCCACCATTTTCCTGTTGTAATACTTTTCCTCGTCCTCGGCTCATTTTGTCACATGCAACGTCTCTGATATTGTTTTGTTTACGCTGCTAGGCTAGTTTGGTTTTGCTGAGACTTCCTGTAGCGTAAATCAAGAGCAGAAGAAGGGGAAAAAAAGTCCTTTCATTGATACGAAGGTCCGAACTGTACAAAAAGTTGTTTTCACACTGCAAATGGTACAAACCTTGGTACGTTTGGTCCGGACCGAGACCACCTCTTTTGGTCGGACCAAATTTTGGTCCGCGGCACCTTTGACACCTGGAATTTAGGTTCGGATCAAACTGAAAAGTCCGAAAGTTTGGACCAAACGAGATAGGTGTGAAAGCACCCTAAGACTATAGGGATTATGGCAATGGGCCAATTTGCCAAAATGTTGAACTTTCCCTTTAACAGAGTGAATTTTGGTCTGTAAAATGAAGGATCTGGACTCTAGGACCAGTTCTTCTGCAGCTTCTGTCGTTGTTCCCAATGGGAACGTCTCTTTAAGGCCTCGGGACGTTCCCTGTTCCCACCAATGGAAGACGTGTGACCGACTCTTAACTCCTGTTAGTTCAAGGTGAAAGGTGACGAGAGGAGAAGTCTTAATGACCTCCTCATTCCTCTCTGACTGAGTCATGTGATCTGACACTCTCCTCTTGAAGTGTGTGTGTGTGTGTGTGTGTGTGTGTGTGTGTGTGTGTGTGTGTGTGTGTGTGTGTGTGTGTGTGTGTGTGTGTGTGTGTGTGTGTGTGTGTGTGTGTGTGTGTGTGTGTGTGTGTGTGTGTGTGTGTGTTTCAGCAGCTTACGAGCCGTTTTATTGGCGTTAGACTTCGACTGGAGGAGGATGATCCTCGTCAATCTTTAAACTGTGTCACAGGGAGTTTGTAAAAGATCAGCACTAAAAAAAAAAAGCAAATCCTGCTGAAGTCATCGGAAAGCGAAGCTGCACGGGAGACGAGAGTGATCGCAGACGGAGAGGACGAAGTGTGTCCATGCGTCCAGGAAACACACACACATATATACGTATATAAACTGTTAATGCTTAAACACTTGGCCTGAAGTCGGTTTAACAAGAGCTGAGAGGAGTGTGTGTCTCCATCTGTCTGAGAGGTTTAAATGTATAATTTACACACAGTCTCAATCATGACTGACATTAATCAATATTTAAACAGGACTGATTGGACTGATTGAATGATTTACTGGACACGGAACGGGGAAATCCAGTGAGTTACTGGACATAGAAAGGTCCATTTTTACAAACAAGTAAGGGATAATGTATAGTTCGGAGGTTGTTATGGAGAAATAAACCCCGACAGGTTGTATGGAACCCCGACGCGAAGCGGAGGGGTTTCATTCAACATGAAGGGGTTTATTTCTCCATAACAACCGACCAACTGTACATTATCCCGCTTATTACACGGTTTACGAGTGAAATAATTAATTTGAAACATAATGTTGATCAAAATGCGACTTTCATCGATTTAAAATTGCATTTAGCGAATCTGCAAGACCGGTCACTTCCGCTGTTTTGCCGAGCCTCCTCCCGTTCGTGCATTTGAAGCCTTTGATAATCAATCAGTGGATCGATGGATTACCATACACGTGTTAAGATGTGTGTATTGTGTGTAGTCGTATCTGTCATAAACAAGAGATTAACTTTACTGTTTACGGGGTGCGTTTGTGTCGCGGAGCCGCGGTGCCAGCTGCACCGAGAGGAGAGGAGAGCTGTGACACCGGGTCAGAGGCTCTGATCAGCAGATTTGGTTTCCAGCAGCGATGTGAAGGAGCCTCCACTCTCCTTGTAACAAGTTATCAGTCATTTATCTAACATCACTATTAGTCCGACGCTGTTTAATGACGGTAAAAATGAAACACAAGGTAAATATCCTGCATAGTTTCTCTTTTCTGTGCTGCGCTGATCAGAGCGACGTCCCTAGCAACGGTCTGTTATACATGACGACGGTCCGTTATACAGAAATAACAGACCGCAGAACGCAGCGCTGGACCAATCAGAGAGCAGCATTCAATAGAGCCGTGTAATAATATGATATAATGAAGGGCTGCAACCAACGATTATTATAATTATTGATTAATCTGTCAATTATTTAGTTCATTTTACTGACCAATCAGTGTTTCTCAAACCACCAGACGTCGTCCTCAAATGTCTTGTTTTGTCCACAAACCAAAGAGAGACTCAGTTTACTGTCATAAAGGAACAAAGAAACCAGAAATATTCACATTTAAGAAGCTGGAATCAGAGAATTTTGCCTTTTTTTCTTTAAAAAACTACTCAAACTGATTATTAGATTATAAAAAAAGTTGACGATTCATTTAATAATTGATTATTGTACGATTAATCTATAATGTTGTCTATATTACATGTGTTGTCTTCTTTTATTTATAATGGACCTGAGTCCGTAATAAAGACTATCTATCTATCTATCTATCTATCTATCTATCTATCTATCTATCTATCTATCTATCTATCTATCTATCTATCTATCTATCTATCTATCTATTAGGGGTGGGCGATATGACGATATTAGATCGTGAAGGATTAGAGCATGTAGACGATCTGCCAAAGTGCAGAGATCGTAGGATCGTCTCTAGGGCACATTCTATAAATTGCAGTTCTATGCTGATGCACTGACGCACCAGACGTAGCCTATTACATCGTCAACCTGAACGACCAATCATAGCGAATTACGGGCAGTGACGCGCTTTCTAATCCGCCTCCTTGTTTGTGTGTGTAGCGGTAGCCGCATGGTGAGCCATGGCTGAAAGCCAAAGCAGGAGTCGGTTGTTTTTTGTTTTTTTTTAAACAGCGTTTCACTATCTGTCATCTCTGCCAGTCAGCCCCTCCACCTGCCGTCTCTCTCGCGTGCGGGCGCACCGCACGTACTGTACACACACAGACACACACACAGGGACGCATGGATAGGTCGCTCTTGGCCGCTAATAAATGGTAAATGCGCTATATCGCGCTAATTGTACAGTGTTCAAATTACCGCGAACCCCCCCCCCCCACCCCCACCGGATAGTCCGCCTAACGACCCCCCCCCCCCTTTTTATCAGAGTATGTTTACTTGCACATGTTGGCAAAACTGCAGCTATTTAAATGGGCTCTATGTACAGCTCCACTATACTTCCTGAATTTCTGAAAGGCAGCTCCCAAACTGATGAATCCAGGTGTGTCTGGCCATTGTGACTACTCAGACACACCTGGATTAATCAGTTTGTCCAATAATGTAAGACAGGAAATAAAGGAGCAACCTTAAATTCAGGAAGTAGTGGAACTGTGCATAGAGTCCATTAAAATCTGTTCAGAAAGGCTCTTTGACCTAAATTGTCTGTTTTTCAATTTTTGATTTAAGATCGTGATAAAATCGAGATCGTTATTTTATTTTTTTAAAATCGTGATATGATATTTTTGCCATATCGCCCACCCCTACTATCTATCTATCTATCTATCTATCTATCTATCTATCTATCTATCTATCTATCTATCTATCTATCTATCTATCTATCTATCTATTCGATTAATTGTTGCAGCTCAAATATAGGCCTAATAAAATAACTGTACAATCTATCAATATAATATTGATTATGTCTGGAATCAAACCATCGACCCCTTTGATTGGTGGACAACAGTGGACGACAAAGCAGCAAAATGTGATCTTGGTCTTTTGTCTATTGAATTTAACACAAAGACGAGACAAGAAGAGGTTTGACGTTTATTATTTTCTCTTTTGAGAAGCTTAAAGATGAACTTAAATAATTAATCAATAATCAAAGTGGTTATTATTGACGTGTGGACGGTTTCATTGAGGCAGGAGTTAAGTTGAGAGCCGGGGTGAGGCCCTTTAATAGGTGGAGGAGATTAAGCATTATGTCAGTGAAGGAAGTGCTGACTGACGGATAAAGTGTGTGTGTTGGGTGTGTGTGTGTGTGTGTGTGTGTGTGTGTGTGTGTGTTGGGTGTGCCAGGGTAGTTTCTGCCTCAGTGAAAGGACTCACCTGCTCAGGTAACACACACACACACACACACCCTGAGCTGTGGTGGGTGTGGCGCCGCAGAGCAACAAAGAATGCTGGGAAACATTCATGACACAACACAAGAGAGAGGAGTTCAGACGAGTGTGTGTGTGTGTGTGTGTGTGTGTGTGTGTTCGTGTGTGTGTGTGTGTGATAATCAGAAGTGTATCGGGCTGTGATGACATCAATAACTATCAATAGTTGAAGAAAAAGAAAAGAAAACCATCTCTGTGTAGTTTTCCATCTCCTCTCTAACAGCCGGTCGGTGTCAGCCAATCAGAAGAGAGGAGGCCTCACTGAGCCTCTCTTCTGATTGGCTGACTGTTTTTTTTTTTTTTTTTATGAATGATCCGATAAAAACAGAGCAGATTTCAGAATAAAACACTCAGAGAAACCAAATCCTGCAGAGTTGTTGTTGGATGGATGGATGGTGGGTCCAGGTGGTGAGAGGGGGCGGGGCTTAGTTGTGACATCACAAAGTGACAGGAAGTCCTAACGGCTGGTTTTAAGGCTCAGTTTGATTGTCCAAATATGTTTTTATTTCACAGCTGCAACTATTGATTATTCTTCATTATTGATGAAGCTTCTGCTCTTGATTAGAGATTATTTATTAATCTATGAAATGGTAGAAAATTACGACGGAGTATTAGGGCCACATTGAGAAAAAACAACAACACAGACTTCGAGAATAAAGTCATAAATTTACGAGAATAAAGTCGTAAATTTACGACTTTATTCTCGAAGTTTGTGATTTTTTTTATTTGTCAATGTGGCCCTAATACTCCGTTGTAGAAAATAGTGAAACATTGATTCATATCATTTCCTACAGCTCGATGTCAAACCAGCAGGACAAAACCCAAACAGATGGGTTTAGTTTAAAAAGTTTAAAAACATGTTTTATCGAAGAAGAATAGAAATAAAACCAAAGAAAAGACATATTTGATAATCAGATTAGTTGCTGATTAATATTCTATAGAAGGTCTGATTGATTAATTGTTGTAGTTTCATTTGTCCATTCGTCCATATTTGGTAAAATGTTATAAAACTCCAACCTACTCATCTTTGTGAACATACTATAAACTCATGCATTACATTTAATGGACATGTTGTCGTGTTTCCTCCATCAAACTGACGAGTCGACAGGAAGTGAAGCTTTAATGACACGAGGTCATCACTTTATGTTTTAGATGTGAGGAGGAGGAGGAGGAGGAGGAGGAGGAGGAAGCATGAGGCTCGTTAACAGAATATAGAGTCGTTATGACAGCCTGTGTAAAGATAAACCAACATGTCGGCCACTGGCTGTGCAAAGGTCAGAGGAGGAGGAGGAGGAAGATGTTTGTCTCAGATCCGACTCAGGTTCATTTTGACGTAAATGTTAATTTTCATTAGTGACATTTATTATATCTTTTGACGGTAAAGTGCAAATTTTTAACTCGATAAATTCACCAAAAATCTTTTTAAACTGTTTTATTATTATGATATTGATTCTTCACTAGTGGAACTCGTCGTCTGACTCGTTCTCATGGACACAAATATATACACTATCTGCAACGCTTTGACAGAACCTCCTCAAACATTCACCAGGACTCGAGGACAAACTGATTAGATTCTGGGGGGTTAAAGGTCAAAGGTCAGACTAAACTCAACAAACAAACCTCAGATTCGACCTTGTGAACACATGTTAACGTTTCGATAACTCTTTGAGGGAGTCCCTTTATGTATTTGGTCCAAATGTCCACTGTGACAGGACAGAGCAGCTGTCACTTTGGTAGGGCCCTATGATTTCCACGATCACAGAATTGGCGAATTAAAATGGAATCTATTTTTAACGCGAAATCGCAAAATTTGACTGAAATTCTGTTTTCGTGTGGAAGAGGAACGTAGAGGGAAGCAAATCTGGGGGACACCACCCAGTGCAATGAGCAGCTACCATCCAAAAGCCATGCTTATTTTTTAAACCAATATAATTTATTTTACGGGAACCAATTTAAAGGTCCAGTGTGTAATATTTGTCAAGGTTTATTGGCAAAATCCCATTTAATTTATTTATTTGTATAAGTGTATAATCGCTATAGAATAAAATCTGTTTGGTTTTCGTCACTTTATAATTATTCCTTTATATAGCAAGGGTCTTACTTAGAGAGTGTCGCCATCTTGCGCCGCCATGTTTGTACGGAATGGAAAATCCAGCCAACCAGAGAGCACGTTTCAAGAGTTTCACGTTCATTAATAAACAATAGAATTATTTAATAGATAAATAATAGAATCGGATGTCACTGTTTTTCCCCTCATTTTACACACTGGACCTTTAAAGCTCATAAGCGTTCATATTTTGTTGGTACCTGAAGTATTTATAGTGCAGTGTCATGTTGCATCATGCAGGATTTGCTCATAAGGAGGAAAAGTGTTGTTTGTTTGTTACCTCAATACATTTAAAGTAATTTTTAGGTTTAATTTGTGTACATTTTAGTCATTAGCATTAAAAACACACTCTTTTTGGTTGTGAAATAAGAGTAAAAGGTGAAAAACGGAAGAAAAAAAACGGAATTTCCAAAAATTAAAATGGAAAAAACTGAATTTGGGAAAAATAAAACAGATTTTACAGTGGTTAGTGGTTGTTAAGACTGGAAAAGCTGTATGCAGATGAACTGATTAGATTTTTGGTGTCTAAAGGTCAAAGGTCAGAGCAGCTTTTAGCTTTTAGTTGAAACTCGAGACGTTGAGCAGCAATTAGGACGAATTTAACCACAAATGTTTCAAGTTTAATGTGATAATGAACCAACAGGAAGTGACAGAACAGTGTGTGTGAGAGTGAGAGTGTGTGTGTGAGAGTGAGTTCAGCTCTGTGATGTGAGTGTCGCTCTGTTACTGTCGATCTGCCCCCGGGGTTTTTTTTCTTCTTCTTCCAGTCAGTGAACACATCACAGCTCTGTTACCACGTGAGCCGCTGGCCGGACGGACGCTGCAGCGAGCGGAGCAACAATCAGCTGTTTGTCAGCAGACGAGTGGGTCGACAGTGACACACATAACTGAGGCCGACGCACACAGAGCTGCTGCTGCTGCTGCTGCTGCTGCTGCTGCGGTGAAATGTGTCGTCCTCTCAGACTCACAAAGCGACAGATGCTGCGACTCCAAAAGCGTCCAAAAGCAAACACACTGTGTGTTTTCATCATCTGGGCCCTGATCTGGGCCCTGTTGCATCACTTTAAGGCTTTAAGGATTTTGTGTTAAAGAGACCGACAGAAACACTTTAGCTCTTTAGCTCTTGAACGCTGCAGCTCTGAGTCTGTGGATGTTTGCAGTGAAGTGTGATGTGATAAACATGGACGCCGCGTGTTGCATCAGCTTTTTAACATCAGTTACTGTTGTTGTTAAAATGATCTTGATCAGTTTGGTTCAGTTAAACCTCCAATAGAACGAATCTCCTTGTTGTTTACAACTACTTCCGGGTAGAAAACCAGCATGAGAACAATAGTGACGGACGAGAGTTTCACTATATCTCATTTTTCATGTCACTATATCGCCGTTTAGACTAATCTGATGTTTGTCAAGTCTAAAAAACCAATGATTGGACAAACATTACTATTTATGTGTGCACGTTTTTGTAATTAGTCATGGTTATCATAGATTAGCCGGGCTAACGGTTAGCTACCTGTTTAACTTTAATAACTCAGTGACTCAATAAACGCTCCATGAAAAAATATTTTCTCCAGCGGATATCTGAGTTACAACATGACTGAGCTAACTGGAGTAGTTTCATTCTGATGTTAGCTTAGCTGCTGCCGTTAGCTTAGCTACCGCCGTTAGCTGTCCCTGTCAGCTGAGCCACTGATGCTTTCTAGCCTCGTAAACCAGCCTCTCCCGGAAATGCATTTCATTTCATTTCTGAGGGAGAGTCTGGCCTCATCCCCGCTGTAAGCGTTTGGCCTGAAACCCTCAGAAGGCCGAGCCAATCAGCGTCGCCGCTGTGATTGACACAGCACGTTGGCCAATCAGGGACCGACTGGTGCAAAGCCCCGTCACTACACCAACTTGCTGATTGGCTGAATGGGGTTGTCTGTCAACGCTACTACCAAAGATATTAAACCGTCTTTGTTACTACTCCCGCCCAGCTCCCGCCCACCCCAAACGCTTACAACGGGGATGAGGCCAGACTCTCCCGAGAAATGAAATGAATTGCATTTCCGCGAGAGGCTGGTTTACGAGGCTAAGTCCTGCTCCCCATTAGAATATTTATTAAATTCTGTGATTAATCAATCATCTTTAAGATGTCAAAAACAGAAACATTGAGACATTTTCAGATGTTTCCTTTTCCCTTTCATTATCTCAGTGCACATCTCTGTTAGATTCAGATTATTGATTATTGACCTGATCTGCACCAAAGTGTTCAAACTCATAGATCTCATCACCATAGATACGTCTGATTTATCTTATCTCATAAACTGATGAAAGTAAATGATAATGATTATTATGATGTGTGATAAAGTCATAAAGTCAGTGATTTGGATCTGACCCAGAATGCAACAGGTTCTTGGAGGCGATTAACTGATAATGATTGATTGATTGATCGATGTGTGGACTATAGCTGCTCCTTTTCACACTGTGGATGTTTTCAGTCTTTTACACATCGACTCCAGATGTTTCCAGAGGTTTCAGACAGTCGTCTCTCTCACTAATGGACGTCGTGTTGTTGAGCTCTTAATGCAGCAGAGCAGAGGTGAAAAAACATCAAAATAACACAAAGTACAAGTCAACGAGTGTGAACACATGAAGAGCTGCAGCTTGAAAAGTTTCCATGGAGCAGCTGCTGCAGACGTTTTCACAACTTCACCTTCTGCACCAGCGACTCTGCAGCAGCCAGACAGTCAGCAGCTCCTCAGAGTTCAATCAGGGCAATTGATGAGTTTCTGCATCAGTGAGTGGATCAGAAACCTCAACAAACAGCTGCTGCAGCGTGTGAACTTTGTTCTGTGTCACCACAGACTGAGGCTCTTTGTGTTGTGAAGGACAGGTGCGTTCAGGTGCAGTCAGGTGCGTTCAGGTGCGTTCAGAAAAACAGAACAAAAATCCTCTGTGTCATAACAAAGCTGCAGTTTGTTTGCAACACAGTGAAGATGTCGAATTAGTTTAATTCAGTTTAATTGACTCCTTAACGGTGTGAGAAACGTTCATGTCGTCTTTAAGTCTGATTTTTTTTTATGACTTATTGACTTATATTAAGATTTATTTCATCACATTTACAGACAGTCGACAGTACGGAGGAGCAGAGAGGTCATGAAGCTTTTTCTATGATATGTAGGATTAGAAATTGATAAATGAACAATTTATCATCAATTAATACTTCAAATTTAAGAATGGATTTACAAAAATATCATAAATCTGTCATTAAATGTACAATGTAGAAAAAAATAATAATAGTGTGAGAAGGGATTTGTTAAATGGGAATAAACAACCAGACTATTATTGGCCCGTCAGAATAAATGTCGAAACTAAAAAAGTATGAAGCTCATAAAGGAAACAGAGATTAAAGAGGAAATCCTGTTATTTCCTCTTTTTCTGAACAATGTGTTTTGAAATTTTCATTTAAATTTCATGAACATAATAGAAACATGATATTTTAATCCAATACAGAAAATAAAAGTCAGTTACAGAGAAAACACAAACAGCTTCTCTCTTTGGAGTGGCAGTCTGAATAAAAACCCTTTATTTAACAGGGATGGACCAACGCGTATTGTCTTCTTTAGGGTAAGACATAATGAAGCACAGGTGTCTCTATTTAAAGATGTGATCATGTGATCATAGGACACCACCCAACATGACAAACAAACCAAAAAAGAGGAAGAAAAAGAAAAGGACAATAGTGAAATATACACATTTCATAACAAAAAAACCAACTATTATAACAAAAACCTTTGGTGATTTTACGATTAGGGCCACATTGAGAAAAAAAAACACAGACTTCGAGAATAAAGTCCTAAATTTACAAGAATAAAGTCGTAAATAACGAGAATAAAGTCGTAAATTTATGAGAATAAAGTCGTACATTTCCCTACGAGAAAAAAGTCATAACATTACGAGAATAAAGTTGTAAATTTACAACTTCATTCTCGAAGTTTCTGATTTTTTTATTCCCTAATACTCCCTCGTATGTTTTGGAGATGTTTTTAAGGAAATAATTCTAATTTTCTAAATACAAAAAAACAAAACAGTTTATTGAGTACCTTGATGAGCACCTCATGATTTTTTACAACCTACACTTTTTTTTTACATCTCTCCTTGGACCCAGGTTGCAGCTTCTCTCTAAACGCTTCATTACGTTTCCTGTGACGCCCATAAAAGGAAATATACATATAGTGTCATTTACAAGCTGAGTCCAAATCTATAAAATACAAATAAAAGCAGCTGTAATAGTTTGTCTTTATGATTTGATGTCTTTGAGAGAGAGAGCAGTGATCACTCATCATCTGTCTCCAGATGTGGAGAAGCTGTCGACACATCTGTCTCTGCAGCTTCTGTCTGTTCTGACTCAACATCTGGAGGACAGGTGTTTCTGAGGTCACACTCTCTTCTCTTCCTCTTCTTTCTCTCTTTAATCCTCCTCTTCTCTTCTTTCCCTCTCTCTCTCCGCTCATTGGTTTAAACTCGTCTGTTTAACTAGAAGCAAAAAGAACAGATTCAGCCACTTTCACTTTATTTGTCTTCGTCTCCACTCAGGAGGAAAAAAAGAAAATCCTCCAACCAATTTAACACAGAAGCTTTTATTAGCATGAAGACTCTTTCTCTTTCTCTCAGTGTGTGTGTTCAGTGCACCAGTGTGTGTGTGTGTGTGTGTGTGTGTGTGTGTGTGTGTGTGTGTGTGTGTGTGTCTTTAATTTCTCACCTGACTGAGGTCGTTAATGGAGACGATGTTCCAGAGGATTTTAATATTCAGGCCAGAAGCTGGAAATAGATCCGCTCTGTTCCCTCTGAGTTTAAAACGCTGTAATGTGACGACGATGATGATGATGACGATGATGATGATGATGATGACGATGATGAAGATGATGAAGAGCGCTGGTGCATTGTGGGAGATGCTGTGACGAGCAGTTTGTAGTTTGTCAGTGAAACCAGAGACTTTGATCTGAAGTGTCGCGTTTTATTGATAAAAAGTGAAAATTGGAGAAAACGTTCACACTCGTATCATTGATAATTGATTATTGATAATTGAATATTGCTTATTGCTTATTGATTATTAAAGGGAACGTAGCAGCAGCGGGACGTTTCAGTCTGACTCTGCTGATTCTCTCGTCCTTTTATTGTCGTTGCTCAACCTGGTTTTTACAGCCCAGAGCCGGTTGCATCACTTCCTGTCAGCTGCTCTGTGTGTGTGTGTGTGTGTGTGTGTGTGTGTGTTCAGTGCACCAGTGTGTGTGTGTGTGTGTGCAGCAGGTCTGATCTTGTCTCTGCTGCAGCATCAGGATCAGAGCTGGTGCACTGCAAAAACTCAAAATCTTACCAAGAATATTTGTCTTATTTCTAGTCAAAACAAATATCATTATACCTAAAATAAGACTCATCACATAAAAAGTAGCTTGTTTCTAGACACTTTTTACTTCTTTAAAGCAGATTTTCACTTGAAATAAGTAGAAAAATCTGATAGTGGAGCAAGTTTTTCTTCCTTATTACAAGCACAAAATCTTGCTTTCACTGGCAGATTTTTCTACTTATTTCAAGTGAAAATTAGTTTGAAACAAATGAAAATTATCGAAAAACAAGTTCATTGTCAGGTGATGAGTCTTATTCTAAGTGGAAAGAGATTAGTTTTGACTAGAAATGAGACATTTTGACAAGAAATAAGACAAATATTCTTGCAAAGATTTTGAGTTTTTGCAGTGTAATGATCATCACTGAGGAGAAGTGATCGTGTTGATCGGACGGAGATGTTTCCCTGAAATGTTCTCATCATCAACTGAGTGATCAATAACACACACTTAACACACACTTTACATCTGCTGTGTGTGTGTGTGCGTGTGTGTGTCTGTGTGTGTCTGTAGGGAAATGATCGGTGGTTATAAAATGCAAAAACTCGTCCTGTGTAATAATGAACTCATTGAAACCGGACGAGTGAAGCAGGAAGTATAGCCAGAGCCTGTTGCCGTGGTTACCCAAACTTCAGTGTTGAAGAATGTGATGAAAACCTCCTCTTCCTCCTCTTCCTCCTCCTCTTCCTCCTCCTGCTGCTGCTGCTGCTGCTGCTCGGATCAATGAGATGATTGTTTCCCACCGATCGATTGTTTTAACTGACTGATTGATTCTGCTGCAGCTCAGACACAGAAGTGACTGTGGAGGGAGTTTACAGACACACACACACACACACACACACACATACAGTGTGTGTGTGTGTGTGTGTTGGGGGTCTAGTTTTTCCAGTTCTCCCTCATGCTGCTGGTTTGTCGTTGGTTTCTTCTCCATGGTTGTAAACCCCCTCGGGGCCGGAGCAGCTCTTCATTCACTGTTCGTCTCTGTTTTCACTGTAAATAAAGTTATTACAAAGAGTAAAGTCTCAACCAGACTCTGGTCTCCTGAACTGGACCGGGTCCAGGTCTGGCTCCAGGTCTGAGTCTCAGTTAGAAGTCGGGTCTGTTTATTGTGAATGAACAAAACCTCTCAAAGCCCATGATCGCCTGTTTGAGCCCCTTTCTAAGCTGCTTCATTCCTGACACACTTCTCAACGGTCCTTAAAACCTGACCTGAGACCTGAGGCAGCCGGACTCACCGGCATTAATTCTTGGAGCGGAAAGTTGTTAATTAATTGGAAGTCATAAAAGTTTCATCACCTGCTGCAGTTTTTCCTCTGGATTTTGATCATTTTCATCAAAAATCTTCTTTAACCGTCCGTTACCTGTTACACAGAGCTGAACAAGTCACATTCATTGATGAGTTGATCAACAGAACAATTACGTTTTTTGCCTTTTTCTGTCATTTTCAAGCAGAAACTGTTATTCAACTATTTTGATAATCGAATAATCGGTTTGAGTTAAGTTTAATTTTTAGTTTTTTAATGAAAAAAAAGCCCAAATTCTCTGATTTCAGCTTCTTCAATGTGAATATTTCTGGTTTCTTTGTTCCTTTATGACAATAAACTGAGTCTCTCTTTGGTTTGTGGACAAAACAAGACATTAGAGGACGTCGTCTTGTGGTTTAGGAAACACTGATTGATGTTTTTCAATATTTTTTAACATTTTATTGACCAAACAACTAATCGATTAATGGTTTAAATAATCAACAGATTGATCGATAATGAAAATAATCATTATTTGCAGCTCTAGTCGCCATCTTGCTTTTATCCTGCAGCACATTGAGTTTATGCTTGTCATGAAATGTGTTGTATAGATAAAGGTGACATTGGTATTACATTCAGTCCTCAGTGTATTTAAGTGGTTGAACAAAGTGAAAGTGTGTGTGTGTGTGTAGAGGAAACTAACGTGTGTGTGTGTGTGTGTGTGTGTGTGTGTGTGTGTGTGTGTGTGTGTGTGTGTGTGTGTGTGTGTGTGTGTGTGTGTGTGTGTGTGTGTGTGTGTGTGTGTGTGTGTGTGTGTGTGTGTGTGTTGCAGAGCCTGCCGACCGGCGCCATGGAGGACGGGAAGCCGGTGTGGGCGCCGCACCCGGCCGACGGCTTCCAGCTGGGAACCATCGTGGACATCGGAGCCGACAGCCTGACCATCGAACCGCTGAAGCAGAGGGGGAAGGTGAGGAGGGGGAGGGGGCGGGGCTATGAGGTCACAGGGGTCACCAGGTCACACACACAAGCTGTGTTGTAAATCTCCTCCTATCACGGATGTAGTGCACTATATAGTGTGTTTGCCATTTTGTAGTGTTGTTCGAATTCTCCACGATTAATTTCATCCACTATGTAGTGGACGACAAAACACCCACAATGCACTGAAAAATTGAGTGAACAAGCGATGTACACTACTTTCTACTCCTGTATCCCACAATGCAATGCGGCCGTGTTTTTCCAGAGAAGAAGAGCAAGCTAATAAGCATGTTAGCTACGATTTCTTTAGGTTATTTACCAATAAACTCCTCAGACGTATTTGCCTGAGCAGCAGGAGTTGGGCAGCAGCATCCCAACATTAACAGGCAGCATTAATTATCAATCTAATAAAGAAACTGTAGTAGAATATGGAGTAAATACGAGCTAACGAGCTAAGCTAATAGCCACAGCTCACACAACAGTAGTCGACCAAACCAAACTTCCGATATTTCAACAGTTTATTGTCCGAGTAACACAACCACACACAATCACATCCTCAAATGTCCCCGCAAGTGTCCGGGTTTTCTTATTTTATTTTTATGTGTCCAGTTTGTTTACATGATTCTCGGCGCATCTGCTTCCGTCACATCAACACCTGGTGCATCTGCTGACGTAACCACGTTCAGAAAATGACCGTGTAGTGTCCGAATTCTCCTCCCGTCGTTCACTATATCGGGAGTGAGTGAATGAGTGGATGATTTCGAACACAGCCACACACACACTCAGCTCTGTCTCACCTGCAGCGTGTTAATGATTGACCTGGTCAGGCGCTCCGAGCTGCAGCTGATCAAACATCCCATCATCACAGTTCTGCTGCTCGTCTTCCTGCTCGTCAGTAACTCACCTCGAGGCTTTTAGTGTCTCACAGAGAGAGAGAGAGAGAGAGAGACGCCCGTTGCCGTGGTAACCCCCTAAAGCTCTCTGTGTGTCCACCCCGGTAATCTGTCCCCCCCTTCCCCGGAAAACACCTCTCTCAGAAACAAAGTGTTCCCGCCTCGGTAAATCCTGTTTACTGTCGCTCCATAAAACACACGACTGTCAGCGGCTGATGGGAACATGAGAGTGTGTGTGTGTGTAACTGGGATTTTAATTAATTTATTGATCTACTGGTAATTGGAAGTCATAAAAGTTTCATTAACTGCTGCATTTGATTGCTAGATTTTCATCATTTTCATCAAAAAGCAGTTGATCAACAGAATTTTTTTTTTTTTTTTTTTTTTGCCATTTTCTGTCATTTTCAAGCAGAAACTGTAAAATTATTTTGGATATTTGGAGTTTTTATTGGACACGTTGAGGTCAGTGACGTCTTTGCTGAATGATTTAAAGATAAAAATTTAATTAACAGTAACCAGATGTATTGATCGCCTGCAGGTCACAGCTCTGAGATCAGTTCTGGTCAGCAGTATAATGTGAGTTTTACGAGCTCCTCGTCACTGTCGCTCTGATCTTTGCTCCTCATTCAAATGATGCTGTGTAAAGTTAACGAGGCCTCACACACACACACACACACACACACTGATGCATCATGTGCATGTTTTTGAGGCTGATAACAGAAGAATAGTTTTTAATTTAAAGGATTATTCCAACATAAACTCTGATCCCAAAGTTTTAGAGTTGATGAATCAACTTTAGTCGCTGTCTCCACTGTTTTCTATTGCTGTAGTTTATTTATAACAATAAGAATAAACTTTACTTATACAGCACAGTTACAAAGTGCTTTACAAGTAAAATGAAATGAGGTAAGAGAGAAGAACTCAAGTGAGCATCATAAAAGTTTAGTGCGGCATAAAACATTTTACTTATTTCTGACTTGAGACGTTTTTTTAACAGCAGAAAACAATAATGTGGATAAAACATTAAAATAAAACACAAATCAGATGTTTCCAAAGACAAAATAAGTTTGGTTTTATGCCTTTCATGGTTTTATCTTTAAAGTTTTCGACTTAAAGCTTCATATTTATTTTTATTTTATTTATTTTATTAAGTTTATGGACAGTGTGCACAGAGATTAAACAAAATAATATAAAGATGTGTGTAGGTTTTAGAGCTAATTTCCATCTAGAGTTCATAGAGCACAAATTCAGACGTCCCAGACCCCAAATAGGATAAAAATAGAAATACCGTATATAACATCTATACACCATCAACAATACATAGAAACATAGATAGAGGTTCCATGAGAGGAGATTAAAAACCACCTTTAAGTGTTTTTCTCAGTGTTTCATCACAAACAGAAGCTCAGCTGTGAGTCTCTGCAGCTTCAGGTGGAAATCGATTTAAAAGCTTCAAGCTGAAGTCACATGAAATGAAACTCTTCACGGCTTCACAACGTCACGTCTTTTAATCTGTGCAGTGGTTTTACAGTACATGCAAGTCTTTGTGTTCGGCACCGAGACGAGATGTTTGACCCTGAGTTTTGTCTCCAAGGAGCCAGCGACCTTTAACAGCCCGTGTTTCCTGGGAAGGTTCTGTTCAGGGTAATAACTTCCCCTTTATTGGTTTCTCCAGAGGAAAGTCCCATCAGATCTGTGTTGCATTCAAAGGAAGGAGGAAAACACACACACATGTTTTTACAGTGTGTGGCTCTGGACAGAAACATGGTTCTGCTGTCAGAGCTGGTTTCCTGTCGCCGTCGGTAACGGTCCGGGCCGGAACAATGTCCAGTCTGTCCGGCTGCGGCCGGTTAGTGCCAGTGTCTGACGATGCGTTCACTGGCTGGCAGGAATCCTGGGATTGGACAGGGCATGATACCCCCTCCGTCATACTATCACTCACAAAGGCTCAGTCTTTCACCACGTCCACGGTCAGACCTGCAGGAGGAGGGAGAGAGAGAGAGAAAAAGCTGTTTGAATTGAAAATTGAATTGGTTGAATTGAATTGAGACAGAGATGAGAAACTGAAGAGAGAAAAATAAACTAAAGAGAGAAAATTAACATCAAGACAAACTGAAAATGAGCTTCACATCTATAAAGTTACTACTGTAATCCTGTAACCCCGGTTCTCTGAGGAGATGGCACGGGACAGACTGTCAATAAAGATGGACTGTCTTTCTTTCTTTCTTTCTTTTTTTCACACATCACATCATGAATCTGGTCATGATTTCTTTCTTTCTTTCTCTCTTTCTTTCTTTCTTTCTTTCTTTCTTTCTTTCTTTCTTTCTTTCTTTCTTGCTTTCACACACATCACATCATGAATCTGGTCATGATTTCTTTCTTTCTTTCTTTCTTTCTTTCTTTCTTTCTTTCTTTCTTTCTTTCTTTCTTTCTTTCTTTTTTCTCTTTCTTTCTTTCTTGCTTTCACACACATCACATCATGAATCTGGTCATGATTTCTTTCTTTCTTTCTTTCTTTCTTTCTTTTTTTCACACATCACATCATGAATCTGGTCATGATTTCTTTCTTTCTATCTTTCTTTCTTTCTTTCTTTCTTTCTTTCTTTCTTTCTTTTTTCTCTTTCTTTCTTTCTTGCTTTCACACACATCACATCATGAATCTGGTCATGAATTCTTTCTTTCTTTCTTTCTTTCTTTCTTTCTTTCTTTCTTTCTTTCTTTCTTTCTTTCTTTCTTTCTTTCTTTCTTTCACACACATCACATCATGAATCTGGTCATGATTTCTTTCTTTCTTTCACACACATCACATCATGAATCTAGTCATGATTTCTTTCTTTCTTTCTCTCTTTTTTTTACCTTTATTTATTCGGGGAAGGCCAATTAAGAGCAAACTCTCTTTTCCAATGACGCCCTGATTACAATAATTAAACCAAACAATTCGACAATACATTATACATGCAAGGTGTAAACATAAAGAAGTAATACAAAAAACAACACTTTCAAAAGGTACAGACAATTTTTCCTACCTAAGTCCTAACAGTTGGGATATTAGGAGCCCGAGTGGAGTAATTTAATAACCAAGTACAGTTTGGTACAGTTGGCAGTGTTGGCTCATGAACTCATCACCAGTAATAAATCTAACTGTAGTGTGAAAAACTGTATCAGGTGGTTTTAGTGTAGAGGGAGAAGCTCACAGGTTTCTAAGTGTCCATCTTGACAGAATCTGACTCCGCCCCCTAATTCCCCTGTCGATCCAAAAATAGACTCATAGTCAAACACCTTTCACTCAAAGCTGCCACGCCCCCGGCCATTACACACAGCTTTAAGCCTCAAAAAAATGTAAACAAGCGAGTTGTGTAATCAGTCGTCAGGAGGGAGGAGAGACAACAACAGACAAAAACACAAACAAAAACTATTACAGGAACCGATGGCGACTGACTCACCGTTGGAGACGCTCTCTAGTGGCCGTTGGAGGAACTGCTGCTGTTTTGGAGACAAACTAAACTTTTATTGTGATGCTGTGTTGTGTTGCATAATATACTTCTGTAGTGCGTGAATTTGCACAGTTAGTGTCGTCTCAAATCGAGTAATGTCTTTGTGCACTCACTGGGAACTAACAATCACAACAGTTGCCAACATCTTCTTCTTTTCTAGACCGTTATTGTCGCCCGTCAACACATCAACCGGCTTGTTTCGTTGATTATTTAATCACCAATACCAGTACTTTACTTGTACTTTTTTTTTTTTGCTTGTGTGGTCCACCTGTTTAAAGTAGCACTATCGCAAATTACAGTTCTTTTTTCGGCCACTAGATGGGGCCAGATGGCGCTAGCATTTGCTCCACAATAACTACATCGTTGGCTATATTTTGTGTACAGATAGCTATGGCTCCTCCCCCGGACCTATTTATTGCATATTTCAGTTTTTTTTACTGCTATTACTGCTGTATTTGCGATAGTGCTACTTTAATGCGAGGTGGAGCTTACTGGCGGAAAACTTTGGTTTCCCGGCATGTTGATTTACATATACATATTATATTCTTCTACGTAGCCCAGACGGCGATCATTGAGGCTGAGAAGTGTCCATCTTCTAACTTTTTGACCGTTATGAGTGAACCATCCGGATACCTACATAAAGTACACTGCATTTGGACAGACTAGTCAGTGTAAACGCACTTACACACTCATAATAGTTAGTGTGAGTAAGGATTCAAACTAAAACACAGCAAAGGTGTTATTGAAGAAGTTTAGAGCCTCATTTACCACAAAAACAGAGAGTTGAAGGAATGAACGGTGTTTAGCTCCTTTTTTCCCTCAGATTAGTCACCTCCTCCTCCTCCTCCTCCTCCTCCTCTTTCTTCTGTATTTTCTCCTCAACGCGACGCAGTGTTGTGGAAGCCGTCCAGTTTGGGGCTGAGAATGTGGACCATGCCGCCGCTGGAAAGAATGAATCGACTGTACAGTCACGTCACCTTGGCACCGCGGCCCGGCCTTGGCCCACTTCAGGTCCGCAGCAGCAGCAGAAGACGAAGGCTCTTTAACTGGGCAGACTGAATGGGCCGGGCCTTAAGAGAGAGGGAGAGAAAGAGCTGGCAGTGATTGGTCTGCAGATCACAGGAACTTAACACCAACACCGGTCTCCAAAACACTGAGGTCACATGTGTGTCCTCATAAAACCTCCAGCATTAGTTCAACACGGTGGGTTTTGTAGCCTGAGGAATGTGACGTGTTGAGAGTTAATACCTCAAGAGCTCAAGTTGTTGTTGAGGCCGGAGGAAGTGGAACAAACAAACAGACTCCAAGGAAACATCATCAAACGTCTCAAACAAGTCAAAAACCTCCAGATTTAAACTTCTCAGACCAATAACCGCATCACACTGCAAAAATTCAAAATCTTTCCAAGAATATTTGTCTTATTTCTTGTCAAAATGTCCAATTTCTAGTCAAAACTAATCTCTTTCCACCCTCAGGTCCTGTTGGGGCTTTTTTTGGTCCCGAAAAAGTTTATTTTTGTTGTCATTTTGGCTGTGATCATGCTAGAACCTTCGTAGGATGCAGAGGAGTCACTCTTCCGAGGCACCTGATGCTCCTAGAAGATCAGCTGTCTAGGTCTTAAAATGCGCCCTGTACAGCATCGGCACCCCTTCTCCTGTTAGGGACCAAAAATGGTCCCGTATTTAACACCACACCACGTCAAAGTAAAAATAGGTATTACAATAATTTTTTTTTTGTTGCTTAGGGCAAGGTGTCTTCTATTGAATGATGTGTAATTTTATCAATATTTTTTATAATTTAACCCTTTCATGGCCTGTTTTAGTGAGGGACCGCTGATGCCAGTCAAAAAAATGTTGAAAAACTGAAATAAAATAATAAAAAATAAAAATAATTTTATTTTCTTCAATTCTTTTGAGAACAGTCATATAGCTGCCTTTGAACAGAGCCAACGTTGATTTGTTTGCTTAAAGTTTGCTGGAGCTTTTTTTTCGTTTTATATGACCATGTACCGTACAGTTTTTTTGACATGTCGGCTAAAAGGCATGATCACGTGACTTCCTGAAAAAAGCATGACGTCATAATATAAACATGGCGAGAGAAGAGTTGACAGACCACCATACTTCTTACTGGACCTCAATCGATCAAGGGAAAGTGGTATAATCTGATGTTTTAGATCGGAGTTTTGAAAAAAGCGTCAAATCTCACAGCGGTCTCCTTCCTGCCTCTTACCCGGGCGGCGATGCACCATTCCCGGGGAGCGCTCTGGGAGGACCCGCTCTCCTCCTCCGGTACGGAGCCGCAGCCGTTGAAGTCAAGGCTGTTGAAGTCCACCCATCACTCCCGCGGCTGGACCGACCCGCTATGCCTGCTCGTGGGGAAAGGATCCGCCTGCTTTGATTTATTCCTTACCGATGAGATGGTTGCCATGATCCTGCAAAACACAAACCTCCAGGGGTTACGCCAGGCACGGGGCCGATGTGATGTGACCGAGCTCCGGGCATTCTTTGGGCTTCTCCTCCTCGCTGGAATCTACCGGTCCCGACCTGATTTTATTTTTATTTTTTTTATTTTTTTTATTTTACTCGGGTCTTATCTAGCTATTTGAAAGTTTTCATTATATTGTGATATTGTGTATTGATTTGATCAGCTTTCAAAACTTGTCAAAAATTGCAAAGAAATCCTAAATCTTTTATTCCAAAAGTTGCATTGTAATAACGTAATCCATGGACGCGCGTGCCCGCGGTGCGCGTGCATTCATGTGTGGGGGGGTCCGTGTGTGTGTCCTGGTGCAGTGGGACTTGACTGGAGTTAAAAAAATATAAGCATTTGCAAACAGCAGCGGTAAATCCAGAAGCAGTCCCAGGAAGCTCCAGGCGCGGAGAACCAGAGAGCGGGTCCTCCCAGAGCGCTCCCCGGGAATGGTGCATCGCCGCCCGGGTAAGAGGCAGGAAGGAGACCGCTGTGAGATTTGACGCTTTTTTCAAAACTCCGATCTAAAACATCAGATTATACCACTTTCCCTTGATCGATTGAGGTCCAGTAAGAAGTATGGTGGTCTGTCAACTCTTCTCTCGCCATGTTTATATTATGACGTCATGCTTTTTTCAGGAAGTCACGTGATCATGCCTTTTAGCCGACATGTCAAAAAAACTGTACGGTACATGGTCATATAAAACGAAAAAAAAGCTCCAGCAAACTTTAAGCAAACAAATCAACGTTGGCTCTGTTCAAAGGCAGATATATGACTGTTCTCAAAAGAATTGAAGAAAATAAAATTATTTTTATTTTTTATTATTTTATTTCAGTTTTTCAACATTTTTTTGACTGGCATCAGCGGTCCCTCACTAAAACAGGCCATGAAAGGGTTAAATTATAAAAAATATTGATAAAATTACACATCATTCAATAGAAGACACCTTGCCCTAAGCAACAAAAAAAAAATTATTGTAATACCTATTTTTACTTTGACGTGGTGTGGTGTTAAATACGGGACCATTTTTGGGCCTTAACAGGAGAATCAAATTTTTTCTGTAGCAGGACCTGAGGGTTACGACTCATCACCTAAAAATTAACTTGTTTTTAGTAAATTTTAACTTGTTTCTGACTATTGCCCCCCCACCCCCCCCCCCCCCCCCTCGCCACCGCACCGTACCTCCGCACCTGACAACTTCTCCCAGAGCGTCACAGGCTGCTGTTCTCAACCAGACTCTGGTCTGGGCCGGGTCTGGCTCCAAGTTTGAGCAAATCAATGAGCAGAGACCCGACCAGGTCCGACCAGTGTTGACCCTGGACCCGATGCGGTCGGACCGCGCGGCAAAAATTAATAAATAAATAAATAAAAGAAAGCCTGTAGTTGTGTTCATAGAGACGTGACAGGTGTGGCACGACAAGCTGTGATCAGCTGTGGTCATTGAATAGACTACAGGTCATTTCAATTTGCGCATCTGTGTTTTTTCCTTTTTATTTTTTTTTATAACATGTATGCGCATCGAGTGAGTGAGTGAGTGAGTGAGTGAGTGAGCGAGCAAGCGCCAGAAACAGCGGGTGCACCAGATGATTGCCAACCGACAAAAACTGAAATGAGACGGTTAAAGAGAAGAAAAACACAGAATATACCAAGAGACTTTGTCCCGAGGAAGGATCGGATGGTGGCCCAGGTTTAGTGATGAGGAAACTGTCACTGTCCGCTGCACATCTGTCAGCAGCTGCTCCAAACAGACACGTCACTAATTTTATTTTGAAGGGACAGATTTGATGCTGATTTTGTTATAACAGTGACTTTATTGCACCTAAACATTAAGCATATAGAACAGACCCGGCTTGAGACCGGCTTTTATTTGCTCAAACCTGGAGACAGACCCGACCCAGTGCAACCGGCATCTCGAGACTCGCCTTTTTTTCCCTTTTTTTAGAGAATTGACAGTAGCCTGGGCTGCATGACGGTCTGGGAGACGCTGTGTGCTACTGTAGGGGGGTGAGAAGGCTCGCGGTTCAAATGATGTAGACTTGATCTAAAGTAGGGACTATTACTCTGTCTGACCAGAGGGGGGGACAACACGTATCCCCACCAGGGATAATAAATGACCAGAGGGGGGGACATCGAAAACAGAGGGGGGGAAAATCCCCACCATCCCCCCCGGCAAATCGCACCCTGAGCATACTGATGTGTTGAACTTACAGGCTTGTTACTATTAATTATCATGATAAATAAAACTCAACCTGTCACACAGCTCCATGTTGTCTCTGTGTGGTGTTCAGGGACAGTCAGGACAGTCTGAGGACAGAGTTTATATTAATGCACCGTGACACTGTGGCAGGTCTCTGTTCTCTCCACCGCGACGTGCGCCTGGCGGTTTTTTTTTTTTTTTTTTTTTTCCATATATCAAGCTCCGGTAGCACAACAGCTTCTGCTCACCTGACTCTGTGCAGCTTCTTCATTAAATCCAAACAGTCCGACACAGCGACGCACTGCTCCTCTTTGACTCTAAAGTCTCTGTAGCTCATCAGCTGGAACTCGACGTCGTGGACCAGAAGCGACGGCGGCGTCTCGGACTTCCAGAGCAGGTACAGCGCAGCGTTGTGACCTCAACCATGGTTGATGAGAGAAGAAATGTTGTTGTAGTGAAAATGGGCGGGCTCGTGAATTTTTTGACATTTAAAAAAAAAAAAAAAAAAAAAAGGGAATTTTTTGACACGAGTCAAAAGGAGCGTCAAATCGCGACAAACCGCGTATCTCGCGTTTGGTCGCGCGTCAGAACTCGAGCGAAAAAAAAACGTTCCTCGTGTTTGGTGGGAAGCCCCTTGCGGGACCACCAAACACGATGAAATAGACGAAGACGCGAAGGTCCCGTCGCCATAAAAGAATCGCGTGTATTGTGTCGCAAAAAAAAAAAGTCGCGTATACCGCGTCTCGCGCCTAATCGCGTCTTTGCGTCACGGCCTTTTACACCGCGGACGTAACGAATAAACGGTGACGGTGTGAACGAACAACATAGAACAGGACCAGACGTGGCGTTGTTTCCTCTTTTCACCGACAGCTCCACTCTCCCTTACTTACACTAACTACTGTTATTGTTGAGGCAGAGAATTGTGGGATTTGTAGTTTTTGACCAATCGCAGGTTGTGCTCTTTCTTTTTGTGATTTTCCCGGTTCACGGTTTTTTTTAGGGGCAAATGCGAGTGAAATGCTCGCCCATGGTGGGCATAAGAACATTTAAGACCTGAACACAATAATTCAACAAATTTAAGACATTTTAAGACCTAAAATTTAGATTTTCACATTTTAGACTTTTTAAGACCCCGCGGATACCCTGTTATTTCATATAAAAGTTGAAGTGCATACATATTTTATGATGCTGTGTATTATATATTATATATTTAAGACCATCTTAGAATTATCTAATAAATGTAATACTTTTTAAGGCCTTAATTTTAGATACATGAATTTAAGACTTTTTAAGGATCCACGGATACCCTGAGAAGTTGTGCGCTCGCAGCAGGACAGATAATCAGATGGATAATCGGTAAAGTTAATAATTTCACTTAATGTGGCCATGAATAAATTAATTTCGATGTTTCGCCTGTTATTAAACACAAATCTTGAATAGGTCTCCGCTGTTTTCACATTTAAAAAGGTCTTTGTTGTCTTTGTACAGAGACAATATGAGATTTGCTTGTAGCCACAGCACTTAAAAAACCCACTGTAACCTATTTTCATACGCACACCAGCCTCGCTTTCAATAAAACACACACTTGCATTCCATAATTGCGATCAGTGAAATATATGAAAACAATAAAATACAATTTAAAAATGAGAGAAAAAAAATTCCAAATTCTTCGACATATTTAAACTTAAAAAACGCTTTAGGAGTTCCATGGGTGGGGTCCTACAATTACTATGAAACATCCAAATACCTCCATACGAGATGTCCGTTCGTCGTTGTAAACCATTGGCTGCTACAACAAGGATAAAAACAGAGATCACATTCATTTTTTCCAAACAACTTTTCCATGTGGCGGCTTCAGGACACTTGGGTCAGTGCAGACGAGCAGTATGGAGGTATCTGGATGTTTCATAGCGTGTGTTTTGGATGATTCAAAAGTCACACACGCCACAATAAATTAATCGTTAAGATTCCTAAAAACCGTCACTTTCCAAAAAAAGATTATGATGGAAGTGAATGAAGTCTGGCAGAGGAAGACTTGTTCCCTCTAGACAAACAAGATGGTGACAGCGACGGTGCAGCAGCAGCAGCAGCTTCAGAAACCTCCATCTTTGTTTCAGTGACAAAATGAGTTCATGCAACAAGGAGTTTTTTTTTTCTGATGAAGCAACAAGAACAAACTTTTCATATCTACAATCTTCTGTTTTCATGAGTGGACTGGATGGTTAATAATGCACAGACGTGTTGACCGTCCTCCCCTACCCTAACCCTCTGATCCTGTTACCTCCTGTCTCCAAATAATTCATCAGTCTTCATGTCTCCAGCTGCAGCGGTTAAAGGTTTATTCATCCTCTGGACAGTTGGATTTAAAACAAAGCTCAAACTTAAACAATAATGTTGGAACAGAAGGAAATAAACATCTAAAAAAGACTGAAAATCCTACAAAATAAAAGACAGGAAATGACATTTAACTTGACATAAAGGTGTTAAACCATCAGTGATATATTAAAAACACTAGAGATAATAACATTGATGTTTCTCTCCTTCTTTTCTATTCTTTCTCTTCTTTCTTTCAGACATTTTTGGCTCCTATAAACCAGGTCTTCCCAGCAGAGGACGATGTCAACAAACATGTGGAGGACAACTGTGAGTTCATCATTTTCCTTCTGATGTGTCTCTGCTCTTCACTCTGACTCAGGCCTGAAACTTTATACTGTTGATACTAGACATAAAACTCATAAAAATCACATACGAACATGAACTCCTTTTGTAGATTTTACTCTGAATCCAGACGTTACAGTTTTAACTTCTCGAGAGCAGATTTAAAGCTTCTCTGCATCTCATCTGAATAAATAACAAACTGTTGCTGCAGCAGAGACTGGAAGTTTCTTCCTGCAGCTGCAGTTTTTCCTTCAACACAGTTTTTGTGTTTCCTGTGATGTGAGAAACTGGAGCCTGGAGAAGAATCATCGTGCAGAGAAGAAAGATCTGCACACTGTTATTTAAAGGGATAGTTCAACAGTTTGGCAAATTAGCCCATTGCCATAATCCCTATAGTCTTAGCAGTAGGTTCGTTACCTTTAATTGTCGGTGCAAGGTGTTTTTAGAACGGCGGACCAGAGCCGTGAGCTGCTCAGAGCTACACTACGGAAGCAAATACACAATCCAACAACTCGACAACGCTCTGGTGGACAAGTTGTGAGCTGCACATTCACCACGCTATGAGATAATAACACAACGTTACCAGACAGAGTTGTTTTAGAGGGAAATTCATGCAAAACCGCTGATGCGCGTTGCCTTCAGGGACAGTTTTTCATCAAGCAGTCTCTGTATTTCCCTCTAAAACAACTCTGTGTGGTAACGTTGTGTTATTATCTCATAGCGTGGTGAATGTGCAGGTCACAACTTGTCCACCAGAGCGTTTTGGAGTTGTTGGATTGTGTATTTGATGAGTTTGATGAGGGAAACCAATATGGAGCTATTATTGTTGCAATATTATTTGCAAATGCGTATCTCAATCTGTGTGTGCGTATTCAGATCTGTGTGTGTGTAATATGATCTGTGTGTGTGTATTCAGATCTGTGTGTGCGTATTCAGATCTGTGTGTGTGTATTCAGACCTGTGTGTGTGTAAAAAAAATCTGTGTCCGTATTCAGATTTGCAAGTGAAGACAAATCTGCAAGTGCATGCAAAGATCTGTGAATGTGAACACAGATCTGTAAGTGTACATAGATCTGTAAATGTGTAAACCGATCTGTAAATGCGTACTTAGATCTGTAAATGTCTGTCATCACTTACAACTCAGGCAGGAGCTCTCAATTGGCTGTGTTTTTACACGTGACTTTTGCAACACTTCTGCCGCGGCAGATCTGTGATCTGCAAATGTGTAGAAATGAGATTTGTCTGTGACCTCAGTGTTCCTTTGCCCTGAGCTCAGGCTCACAGGCTCATGCTGCCTGGCTGCAGTACCGCGGTCCGTGTACTAAGTATAATTCAATTACGTCGTTCACTTTGTACCATGAGAAATGTCGTTTTTACTGGGGTAAATGGTAATCGTTTAGGCGATTTGTTGTGAATTAAGTATTTAATTCGTTTCGGAGTTTTTCTTCTTCTTTCTTTTAAATTGTCCGTTGCTGTAGCCATCAAAACGCGGAGCTTTTACTTTGAAGGCTGGTTCCGGCTCTCGACTTCCTTTTTCAATTTTCATTGTACAAGTTGGAGAAAGGAACAAGCGGGCACTTCGGTGCGCTGAATTGCGTTGTACGTCTCACGTCAATCAAACAGGAAATACCGGTAAAAACGACATTTCTCATGGTACAAAGTGAACAACGTAATTGAATTATACTTCGTACACGGACCGGGTCGGTACTGCTACTGCAGCCAGGCAGCGTGAGCCTGTGAGCCTGAGCTCAGGGCAAAGGAACACTGAGGTCACAGACAAATCTCATTTCTACACATTTTCAGATCACAGATCTGCCGCGGCAGAAGTGTTGCAAAATTCACGTGTAAAAACACAGCCAATTGAGTACGCATTTACAGATCGGTTTACACATTTACAGATCTATGTACACTTACAGATCTGTGTTCACATTCACAGATCTTTGCATGCACTTGCAGATTTGTCTTCACTTGCAAATCTGAATACAGACACAGATTTTTTTTACACACACACAGGTCTGAATACACACACACAGATCTGAATACGCACACACAGATCTGAATACACACACACAGATCATATTACACACACACAGATCTGAATACGCACACACAGATCTGAATACGCACACACAGATTGAGATACGCATTTGCAAATAATATTGCAACAATAATAGCTCCATAAACCAAGAAATCCCATGAGCCTCCGTAGCGTAGCTCTGAGCAGCTCACGGCTCTGCTCCGCTGTTCTAAAAATAACTTGCACCAATAATTAAAGGTAACGAACCTACTGCTATGACTATAGGGATTATGGCAATGGGCCAATTTGCCAAAATGCTGAACTATCCCTTTACAGTAATCTTTTGGATCGTGCATGTGTTTTATGTCCTTTTTGTCCCTCCCTGTTGCCTTAACCTTGTCTCCATGTCTCCGTCGTGTCCCTCAGGTTCTCTGATGTACCTGAACGAAGCCACTCTGCTCAACAACGTCCGCGTGAGATACAGCAAAGACAAAATCTATGTGAGTCCCGACACGCAGAGAGGAAATAAAAATAACACACTGTTCGTTTTATCCAGCTGATACACACACACACACTGACACACACGCTGCAGCATGTAGAGCCCGTCCTCTGCACAGCTCACACCCACACACTGTGGATAAAACCAGTGATGGTGATGATGTAACCAGGACTGTCTGCTCTCTGAGGAACGAAACGTCGTCATTTTCTTTAAATAAACTTTTTTCACTCTCCAAAGATTTTCATTATTATCCAGAGTCTAAATAAAGTGGAGCAGACCAGATGTCCTCAGCCTGTAAAAATGTCCCCACCCACCGTCTCTACAGAGACTTCATCACTTTACACAAGATGAATCATTCCCAAGAGCACGTTTCCTCCGTTCTCACTCTGAAATGTTTTAATTTCTCAATGAACATTTTTGGAGAAACATTTAAAATGTTCAGAATGATTTAATGTTATTTCAGTCTGTTGGTGGACGCTGACCTCTAGTGGCTGAAACGTCTCACTTCAGGTTGTAGTTATTAAAAACAGACACAGAGAGGATTTTAGTTTGTGCTCATTTAAAGGGATACTTCACCCAAAATCAATAATTCACCAATCATCTTCTCACCATCATGCCAAGGAAGGGTTTGGAGAACTTTCGGAGTCATCAAAACGCTTTAGGAGTTCCAGGGGGGGTCCGGCTGGTGACGGGTTTTCATATAATGGCGGCGGATAGAGTTCACTTTTGAATCGTCCAAAACACACACTATGAAACATCCAAAACTCTATCTGCCGCCATTATATGAAAATCCGTTCCCAGCCGGACCCCCCCTGGAACTCCTAAAGAGTTTTGATGACTCAGAAAGTTCTCCAAACCCTTCCTTGGCATGACGGTGAGTAGATGATTGGTGAATTATCGATTTTGGGTGAAGTATCCCTTCAAGTCTGCATAAATGAACAAAAACATATTCAAATACATAAATGTATGTAAGCAAATAAAAAGTTGCTATGACTAGCTGGCCATATAAATGTGCTGGAGTGATAATCAACAGGCACGTTACCTTGTAAACTTGAGTTGTGACATGATTTTGGGTGAAGTATCCCTTTAATAAAAACGTGTTGGATGGAAATATTAGAAATCTGCAAAATGACCCAGAATTTATTTTAACATGTTTCTGAATTTATTGCGTCACTGGTGAATCAGTTTTAGTGAAACACAGTAGGAAGTGAACTGATGTGTTGCAGCTCTGGAATTCTGGGAATTGTAGGAAATATCCTGATGTAGCTTCAGGGATCAGTGGTTTTATCACCTCGTCGTTCCTAAACTTCTCCTTCTTTTCTCCTCCTCCTCCTCCAGACGTTCGTGGCCAACATCCTGATCGCCGTCAACCCGTACTACGACCTCCCAAAGCTTTACGCCCCGGACACCATCAAGAAGTACCAGGGCCGGTCTCTGGGAACGCTGCCGCCGCACGTCTACGCCATCGGTGAGTGTCGTTGGGGAGGTGGAGCCTCAGTTACCATGGGAACGAACGAGCCTCTGGGCCTTGTTATTTACCTGTCACTCCAGTTATCAATGAAGATTTTCTCTTAGCTGAAGTGTGATGCTTTTATTTTGAAGGAAACAGGTTTCTTTGGATGCTTCCTGTCTCAGTCTTATTTTCCCGTTGTTGTTTTTTTAGTTAAGATAATTTCTCTTTAAACATTTTCAGGACCTGAACATCGTCCTCACTGTTTATGGTAAAGCTCAGATTCACAGTGAGACGACAGCTCCACCTGCTGGACAAACGTGATCATGTAAACTTTAGGAAAACTTTTAAAGTCTTAACTTGTTTTTAATTTGTTTTAAATTGAACTCATCTAAATATATTCTCTATGTTCTTTTCATATTAACTATTATATAACTATAATGAGTCGATGCTGCTGGTTTCCCTCTGTCCAGCACCAGGCAGCACTCAGCGCTCAGAATTCCCACAGTCCCCAAACATCACAGTCTCTATCTTGTATCTTATATGTCTGACTGTGTGTGTGTGTGTGTGTGTGTGTGTGTGTGTGTGTGTGTGTGTGTGTGTGTGTGTGTGTGTGTGTGTGTGTGTGTGTGTGTGTGTGTGTGTGTGTGTGTGTGTGTGTGTGTGTGTGTGTGACAGCTGACAAGGCGTACAGGGACATGAGGGTCCTGAAGATGAGTCAGTCCATCATCGTCTCTGGGGAGTCTGGAGCCGGGAAGACGGAGAACACCAAGTTTGTGCTCAGGTGAGGAAGAGGAAGAGGAGGAGGAGGAAGAGGAAGAGGAGGAGGAGGAAGAGGAGGAGTGAAAGTTTGTTTGAACACAGAAAAAAGAAGAACAAATTAAAAGACAACAGTAAAAAAAACAATGAAACTTAACAATTATTTATGTTTAAAAGGAGTGGGGAGAAGCTGAAGCTTATTTAATCCCACCCCTTGTCCCTGTGTTAAAGGAGCAGTGCCGTGTTTTTACAATTGATTACTCTAGTCTCAACGGTGATATAGTGACGTGAAAAATGAGATATATATATATAGCAAAACTCTCGTCCATTGTTCACATGCTGGTTTTCTACCCATATGTATATGTAAACAACAAGGTGATTCCTTCTATAGCATCAAATCTTGCATATTTTCAACTGCTGAAGAGAAACATGAATGCATCGTTCATCACCCACTGGTGCAACTCATTCTTTGAGATTACAGAGTAAATGTGAACAGATATACAAACCCAGCATCTTTGATCTAAAACCAGTGCTCAGACTGAACACAAGGATCAAACCTAACTTACAGACCTGTAATAAACTATTATAGTATTTGTGTCATTGGATTGGATGGTTTGGTTATTCATTTATTAGCACAAACGGTATTGAAATCTCCAAAACCAAGAAGCAAAGATTAATGAAATGTCCTGCAGCTTTTCCAGAGATGACACAAACCCTGTGGACTCATAAAACTCCAGTTCAGGCCAGTTTATATAAAAGTAATCTTCAGTTCATTCATTTAAGTTGACATTTAAGGACCTAAAATTGTTCCCCATATCACTTCTGAAACTGCCATGAGGAGGAGGAAACACTCCACAAGAGTCACCACTCTAAACTAAACTCTGCTGCTCCGTGTGTTTCAGATACTTGACGACCTCGTACGGGACCGGTCAGGACATCGACGAGAGGATCGTGGAGGGTGAGAGACTCAGGTCCTGTGTGTGTGTGTTTCTGTGTTTCTGTGTGTGTGTGTGTGTGTGTGTGTGTGTTCCTGACGTTAACGTGTGTGTGTGTGTGTGTGTGTGTTGTTGTGCAGCCAACCCTCTGCTCGAAGCGTTCGGAAACGCCAAAACGGTCCGCAACAACAACAGCAGCCGCTTCGGGAAGTTTGTGGAGATTCACTTCAACGAGAAGGTGAAGAAGAAGTTTTTTTATTTAGTTGTGAATTAATTCTGATGTTTAATTTATGACGTTTAATTTCTCAGCCTGAACTGTTTGTCTCATGAATAAAAACTAAGGAACTAAACGAGCAGCAAATGAGCTTCCTAGATATTTACTATAGATCAGCATATTTCCCTATAGAGAGCACACACACACACACACACACACACACACACACACACACACACACACACACACACACACACACACACACACACACACACACACACACTTTATCATCTGTTGTTTCCCCATTAGCCACTTCATTAACTGCAGTTTTCTTCCATTTAAACTGATTTTAAATCTAAACTCTGCAGCTTTATTCAGCCCCTCAGCCTCATTAATCACAAGTTTCTTGATGCAGTTTAACACGTTTACAGAACAAAAACATGAAGCTGGAAACCACAGCACACAACAGAGGATTATGTAATTTACTTAAATATATATAGATATATCATACATATAATAAATGTGATAATATATATGATAAACCTTTATTGATCATGATAATTCACTTGTTTCTGCAGCAGAGGAAATTAGATAAAACAATAAATCATCTGTTAAAGAGAAGTTATGAACATTATAAATATTTTTATTTGTAAAGATAATTACTTATGATGGTTCAATGGGAATAAAAGTTATACTGTAGCATTCACTTTAAAAATAATACAAATTAAAATATATATAATAAAAATGAAATATAAATTATATAATATACAAAATATAATACTTAAATATATTGCAGTGTTGTTTACACATGAGTAATGTTGCGTTCAAGACGACTCGGAATTCTGAATCTCCCAGTTGAAAACTGAGATTTCCGACTTCAAAGCGCTCAGGAAGCGCCACACCAGAATAACCAAAACCATGGCGACTGGGACAAACTTTGCATTCAAAGTGCTTCACATAGCGAAGGCATTAAAACATTACAAAGGACACAAAAACAATTTAATAAAGAAGCATCAAAGAGAAATAACAACATGAATTTATGTTAATGTAACCGTAAGTAAATATTGTACATTTCATAACATTTTAATGTATTTTGGCATTTTTTTTACATTTTTTCATTAACCTTTATTTATAAAGAGACCCATAGACCTGTTTCAGTTAGGCAGCAGCAAAACACCAAGTTACAAACTAACTGAACGTACGAGAGACAAAACGCAAAACACGAACAATGAGATAATTAATGCAAACTACAAAAGTGTGAAAAGAAGCATAAAACTAGTTACTAAATACATGGCATTTTGACTTTTTTCTCCGGCTTTCCCAAATGGGAGCTCCGACATGAGGAGGCAATCGATTGCACTTTTTCAAGTAGGAGTTTGGAAAACCCAGAGTTGTCTCGAACGCAGCACAAGACAGAACAAACCTGTGATCTCATATACTGGAATGACAGAAAGTGAATAAATTCAGTGTGATTATTGATGATGTATTGATGCTGTGGTTGGTCAGAACGCGGTGGTTGGGGGCTTCGTGTCCCACTACCTGCTGGAGAAGTCCAGGATCTGCAGACAGGGTCCGGAGGAGAGGAACTACCACATCTTCTACCGGCTGTGTGCCGGAGCGCCGGAGGAGATCAGACAGAAGTTCCACCTCAGCTCCCCGGACACCTTCAGGGTATGCAAAACAAACGTCCACACACACACACACACAGAGAAAACTGTACACACACACATATATATTTATACTGTGGGTGGTTAAAGGAGATATCAGTGAAATGTTTTTGTTAATATAAGTCCTAATTAGTCATATTTTCCGTCAGCAATCACTTACATAGAGTGTTTCGACCGGAACACGAGTCTCTCCGTCACTCTGCTCTGCTGTAACCCGAGGAGAAAACATTTCTTCTGGGATACAAGTGTTATCCAATGAGGAGAGAGAACGGCATGAAGGGCTGTGTGTGCAGCCAAGGGATGCGCGTGAATGTGGTGACGTAGCACGAGGACCAATTGATGCCTGACAAGGGCGGGGGCTGCTAACTCATGGTGCGTTCAAAGAAACTCGTACTTTGTGTTTTTCCTTCCTGTGAAGTCATACCAGTTCGATCTGGTACGAGTTCACGGGTCGGAAGTTACGAGTGGCCGTTATAGGGAACTTTCACAGACAACAGGATGGTAAAAACACGAGCTACGGGTTACCTGGAACGCTACCAAGTCGTAGTTGTGACTTGAAGCTGTAACTTACGGTTTCAAAAGCCTGCCTTGAACGCAGCATTAGCCGAAACGGCCGTGAAGCTGATATCTGCTTTAAAGGACAATTCCGGGCGAATTCAACTCGGGGCTGTATTTTCCTAACATTTTAGGTCTAAAAGAAGGAATCTGAAGATTTTCTGTTTAATTTGCTCCTGTTTTGCGGTAGTTGTGTCTGTCCCCGCGTCGAAGTTCTGCTGCTTAGGCTGTTTACATCCCTCAAAGCCACAGACAGCGTCAGATGGCGACTCAAACATGCACCCAGAAGTTTATTTACTTGAAGCAAGTCAAGAGTTGATATTCCTGTGTTTATGACACAAACGGGAGCTTTCCGACTGCACGTGAACACACCAAGCGTCAACTTGGGTCTCGCGCGAGACTTTGAATTAGATCTAGTTTTACAAACATGTCGGCTTGCCTGAAGTAAACAAACTTCTTGGTGCATGTTTGAGTCTCCATCTGACGCTGTCTGTGGCTTTGAGGGATGGAAACAGCCTAAGCAGCAGAACTTCAATCCGCTCCCATTCATCGCTACCGTGGCGATGCGGGGACAGACACAACTACCGCAAAACAGGAGACATTAAACTGAAAATCTTCAGATTCCTTCTGTTAGACCTAAAATGTTAGAAAATACAGCCCCGAGTTGAATTTGCCCAGAATTGTCCTTTAAGAGCCGGTTGGAGCAGCAGGTGGCAGCACTGAGCTGAACCAGTCACTCAGGCCGACAGACTGATGGATGATGATCTTCACTGTCTCCTGTTTCTGCTGAGTCATCGTTTACTCGTCTACTCTACTTCGTTTTTTTGCTTCATCATCAGCATCTCCTCCTTTAAAACACACACAGTCATCCCTCCATCCCTCCATCCCTTCATCCCTCCATCCCTCCTGCAGCTTAAGGAAAAAATGTCTTTAGTTTAAAGTGGAGATAAAAACCTGGAGGAGTAAAGGAACAGACACTATTAGAGGTGTGTGTGTATGTGTGTGTATAAGTGTGTGTGTGTGTGTGTGTGTGTGTATAGGTGTGTGTGTGTGTGTGCGTGCGTGTGTGTTCAGGGGCCGTGGGTGTTTTTCTAAGAGCTGAAATTGAACAAGCGTCTGCAGAGATGGAAACAAGGAGAACAAAACGTGTCCCGTCTGGAATCTGCTGAATAAATGAATGAACGCCTCCTCCTCCTCTTCTTCTATCTCTTCTTCCTCCTCCTCTTCCTCCTTCTCCTCCTTCCTCTATAAAGAAACTTTTTCTTTATCTTCACCTGTTTTTTTGCCAACCAAAACAAACCAAACCTGTTGTCGTTGTTTTTTTCATTCTCCTCCCAAACTCAGCTGGGAAATTTGTGTCTTGAGTCGTCGTCTCGGTGCAGCAGGTGAAAACAGGTGCACAATCAGAAACAGAGAAAAAAGAGAAGAAAAGAAAAGAGAGAGGAGGTTCTTTGTGTTAATGTAAATGAATCATGAACAGGTGGAGTCGGTGAACCTCCGGGAAAAAACATTTTATGGTCTGTGGCTTTGAAGGCCTCCGTCCTGCTGCTCATACTCAATGAACGCACTGTCAGTGAACGCACCATCTTTGTTTTAATCTAATGTTTTCCTTCCCACAGGAAAAACATGTCATATAAATAAAGTTTTCATCACAGTATTTTAACACTGTTTGTGTGTCTGTGTGTGTTTGTGTTTCAGTACCTGAACAGAGGATGCACTCGCTTCTTCGCCAACAAAGACACAGACAAGCAGATCATGCAGAACCGGAAAAGCCCGGAGGTAAAGTAGAATCAGACTCCTTTTTTTAAAAAAAACTCTTTTCTTGTGTCGTTTCATCCACTAACACTGAGGTTTGTGGAGACGTTCTTCAACACAGATCAGTGATCAGTTGTTAAAACGTTTTTAAAATGTCAAAAGATTAAAAAAAAAAAATGTCTGTCAAACGTTTCTCAGGTGCCATGTGGTGCGTTTAAATGTCAGACCGAACAGTCAGACGTCACATTTACGACGCTGATGGGAAACGGAGAAAAGCAGCAGTTTGATAAATCAATCAATTAAAAGATTAATTGATTTTCAGTTAATGAATCTCTCATCATCTTTGTGTGTTTCTTCTGTTTTTACACCTGTTGTTAAAATCTGATCTGACTCCACATCATCTGTTGCTATAGCACCTGGAGGGTCTCTGTTCTCCTGAGAAAAACCTAAGACCTGAATGCAACACAAACCAGACATGGTCAAACCAGAACAGTCAGTGTTCTTCCTGAACTGGATTCAGATCAGATGTTAATACCAGGTGTAAACGAGGTGTGAGATTTCAAACTGATCCTCATCCTGTTCAATTACCATGACCATATTTGGACGCATGTTGAGATTATAATGGGTGTGTATTGCACGGAATGTTCGTGCTAGAGCGTGTGACATCATCAGCTAGAGTGGGAGAAGTTGCCTGAAACTGTCTGAATCTTTTCTCTTTCCACGCTGCTCACGGCCACAAATTTCACTCTACGCACATGATTTTTTCCCACATTTGTAGAAAAATTTGTCCTCTCTGTCACAATGTGTTCAACAAAGCAGAGAGACTTACAGAATTTAAACTGTGAGCCTCTGAGTGCGGCCAGGTCCCTCCCTGCTCCTCATTGACCCCGATACAAAGATTTTCTGAGAGAAGCAGAACTGTTTCCTGTTTTTAACTCGCAAGGATTACCAAATTATTTACTCTAGAAACACCAAAATAATATCAAAGCGTTCAGGAAGTCCTCTGGACGCTCACAGTCTGCTTCTTTTTCTGATGGGAGCTACCGTTTTGTCAGAATAAGCCCAAATGTGAGATCAACGCTGAGGCAGAGAATTGCCAAAAATCGCCCTCTTTTCTCTGCATTTCTGTCTGCTTCAGCCTGTGGGGTGCACCTATCGTCATGGCAACCACCGCAAATTGCCTTGGTTAACCACCTGAAGTTACCGTAGCAACCTCTGAGCCTCAGGCCAGGGCCACAGTGTGACGTACTTCTACTTTACGAAGTTACGGTCCGCTTACTTCCAGCTGTCAACTTTATCATTGCGCTTGCTGTATTTAGATTACATATAACACTTTACACCTAACTCTCTCATTCTTCATTCTTCATAGTTCTGTTTGTACATGTTAATATATAGTAGTCGAAGCGTTTTTGACATGGATGTATTATATTATAGATCCATGGTTTTTGATCATTTCATCGTTGATCGCTTCTTGCCGTTAGCCGCTCATTGTGTTTATGAAGAGGGCAACCAGCGCTACGGAGTTTATAAGGACTTTGGTTTCTTCAGCCCTTCTTTGCTCTTCATGTCTTAATTCTCCTCCGTGAGTTTTCACTCATTTTCAGCTGATGCTCTGTAACAATATGTACAAAAATAATGAAAGTGTTGTATGTAATTTAATTAAGGACTTTGGTATCTTCAGCCCCTCTTTGCTCTTCATGTCTTCTTTTCACTCATTTTCAGCTGATGCTCATCTGAGAGCTTAGTGGCAGCTAGGTAACCTAGCTAACGCTACAAACTACTAGTAGATGATTAAAAATGATCAAAAATTTCCGCAACACTATAGGCCTACAAAACTGAACCGACTGTAACAATATGTACAAAAATAATTAAAGTGTTGTATGCAATTTTATCTAGTCTCCAATTTTCATTTAGCCAGTAGGCTAAGTTAGCCGAGCGGCTAATGGCAAGATGCGATCAATGATTAAATGATCAAAAACGCTTCAACTACTACTGTATATACAACATGTACAAACATAACTATGAAGAATAAGAGAGTTAGGTGTTATACTATGTACGCAAGCGCTATGGTAAAGTTGACAGCCGGAAGTAAGCGGCGTAACTTCGTAAAGCGGAAGTACGTCACAGTGCATTGTGCAAGTAGTCCATTCATTAATCAGGGACTCCTCTGATATCTCTGCTGTCAATCTACTTCTGACAACTATCTCCCATACATTTATATGAATTATCTGTGAAACACAACCACACACACCAACACACACACACACACACACTTATTCTTCTTCCTGTGTAATCTCATAATGTCCAGAATAAGTTCAGATGCTTCTTTCCCAACAACAAACATTTTAATTAGCGGCAGAATCTCAGCGAAGTCGTCTAATAAGGAAAACCTCCTCGTGTGAAATGAGCTTCTTCCTTCTTTTGCCTTCGGCCTTTGATTAATTATGCACAAGTTTTCCATCACGGGGGCCGTGCACGCCGGCGCTCCCCGCGGGCCGGCGCAGCGTTATTAATTATGATGGCCATTAAGAGGAACACGGAGCGCTGCTGTCCCTGCTGACGACGCCGCTCCGTTGAGACTCATAAATCCAATTATATAGATTTCTAATTAGATTCATCGGGATCAGTGAAAGCAAGAAAAATCCAATCAGCTCCATCAGACTCACAGCTGTCACAGCTTAAATAATGTATCATCATTAGCTGTGATATTTTTATCCTTCATAATAAAAACGTGTTTAATGAGCTGCTCTAACTGCAGGAGAACAAAACTGTGTGTTTGTCTTTAATTTATTATTTAAAATATTCACTGTATTTGACTTTAAAGCTCATGAGACACTGGAAAAACCTTCAAAATAAAAGTGTCTCTCATTGGTTGATTGGTTTGAATTTGAGAAAAAAAGACTAACGAGAGAAGTTTTTAAACATTTTTTATGTTTTATTGTTTAAAAATGTTCAAAATCATTCAATTATTTTTTTATTTTGTACTATTTGATCTGTTTTGCAAGAGATTTGTCGGCCGTGGGCACAGTTGGTATTTAAGAGTCATTATCAAAGTCAAGAATCAGTATCATCGGCATTGATATTGATTATTTGTGATTGATATCCAGCTCTATCGATCAAGGTTTGATAAAAACCTTCACCAGGTCTCTGAAGGACACGATTTATTTGATTTAACGTCAGATGAACTTGTGTTTTTGTTTCTTTTTACCTTGCAGCTGTGGCCGTGATGCGTTCAATGACACGTTTGCTCCTGAACCTTGTGAATATGTTGATGGATGTTTTTCCAGCTGCAGTTGTTAGAAACGTTTGAGCTGCTGCTGCTGCTGCTTCATTGGACTTTAACTCAGTGAGAACGACTCTGGCTTAGTAAATAAAATTAAATAGAAATGAATTGAAGCAGCTCTGGAGCCAAAAGGCAGAAATAAACTCCTAACAGTGGAGTTTATATCGAGATACTCATCAGTAGCCTATAATCTCTCTCTGTGTGTGTGAAGAGATAAACTGTGATAAACAGCCTGAACTTCATCCTGTTGCGTCTCACTTTGTCTTTTAGAAAAATCATTTCCACTTCAGCTCGAAGTCGAGTTTGATTCTGTCGCCGTTTTATCGTAAAATCGGATCATAGATCATCAAATAAGAGACGTTGAGTTGTTTTGTGTTTAGATTTATGAGCTTGTTAATTGAATGATATCAGGTGATTTATGTCGTCTTCTCCTCTGATATGTTTTTATCTCTCTGACGCCTCAAAATGTAATTACAGATCTCTGCAGACATGTCGATGCCTAAATGATCGTTATCAGGCCGTTGATGATGTTGCAATGTGAAGAAATTAGTACAGACAGACGTACATGTTGTTGTTGTGAGTGGATTCAGACTCAGGGAGAAGATTGTGAAGAGTTTTGCTTTAAAGAGTGAGTCGGCAAAAAACAAACACAAAAACTAATCCTCAACTCTGAGCTTTAAAGGGATAGTAGCATTTTCTTTAAAGTGTGGTTGTATGATCTACAAATAGCCCCTAAGTACTTAAATTGCAGTAGAAGACTCTCTGCACTCCTCCCGTTAGCAACGCCAGCCCATAATAGCCCTGCCCAGAGATTTACAACATACAGTGTTGTGAACAGACCCAAAGAAACGGCCTATTTTCACGGCCTAAAAGAGGTTTTACCTGGAAAAAAAAAAATATATATATATATATATATATATAATTTTTTCCAGCCCTTCAAAGTGCAGGAAAAACACAGTTCTTATTTGGACCTAACCAACTCACGTATCCCTCCGCCCAGGGTTAGCGCCCACCGATCAGCAGTTGGTTAGGTCCAAATAAAAACTGTGTTTTTCCTGCACTTTGAAGGGCTGGAAAAAATTATATTATAGCGAACAATGGAACTGTGTATTTTTTTTTCAGCTAAAACCTCTTTTAGGCCGTGAAAATAGGCCGTTTCTTTGGGTCTGTTCACAACACTGTATGTTGTAAATCTCTGGGCAGGGCTATTATGGGCTGGCGTTGCTAACGGGAGGAGTGCAGAGAGTCTTCTACTGCAATTAAAGTACTTAGGGGCTATTTGTAGATCATACAACCCCACTTTAAAAAAAATGCTACTATCCCTTTAAGTGGACACACAGCAGGAGGAGGAGGAGGAGGAAGAGGAGGAGGAGGAGGAGATAAGATGTGATAAAGTTGAGAAGGAGCCTCGATCAGTCTGAAGCAGCTTCACACTCAGAGATAAGAACTTCTTAAAGTTCAGGAAGACGAATATGTGGAGCTGAAGGTGGAGTCGCAGTTCTCCTCTCCTCCTCAACCTCTCCTCCCCCTCCTCTCCTCTCCCCTCTCCTCCGTCCGACTCCTAACCCTCCTAACCCCGCCCGTCTGGTGCTTCAGGTTAAGTGAAAACAAACGCACCTAATTTAAACCTAACTGTCGACTCATCACTGATACATGATGTGCTGTCTCCTCACTGCTCCGCTCCTGTCACAGGATGACAAGGTGACTCGGTCTTCTCCTCCTCCTCTTCTTCTTCCTCTTCCTCCTCCTCTTCTTCTTCCTCTTCCTCCTCCTCCTCTTCTTCTTCCTCTTCCTCCTCCTCTTCTTCTTCCTCTTCCTCCTCCTCCTCTTCCTCTTCCTCCTCCCCTTCTTCCTCTTCCTCCTCTTCCTCCTCCTCCTCCTCTTCTTCTTCCTCCTCCTTCTCCTCCTCTTCTTCCTCCTCATCTTCCTTTTCTCCTCCTCTCTTCCTCCTTCTCTTCTTGCTCCCATTCCCCCTCCTTTTTCTCTTCCTCTTTCTCCTCCTCCTCTTCTTCCTGCTCCTTCTCTTCTTCCTCCTAATCTTTTTCTCCTCCTCTTCTTCCTCCTCATCTTCCTTTTTCTCCCCCTCCTCTTCTTCCACCTCCTCCTCTTCCTCTTTCTCCTCCACCTCCTCCTCCTCTTCCACTTCTTCCTCTTCCTCCCCCTCCTCCTCTTCTTCCACTTCTTCCTCCTCCTCCTCTTCCTCTTCTTCCACTTCTTCCTCCTCCTCCTCTTTCTCCTCCTCCTCCTTTTTTTCCTCCTCCTCTTCTTCCTCCTCCTCCCCTCCCTCTTCTTCCTCTTAATCTTCCCATTTCTCCTCATCTTCCTTCTCCTCTTCTTCCTCCTCTTTTTCCTCCTCCTCATCTTCCTTTTTCTCCTCCTCTTCTTCCTCTTCCTCCTTCACCTCTTCTTCTTCCTCCTCCTCTTCTTCCTTCTCTACCTCCTCCTTCTCCTCTTCTTCCTTCCTCATCTTCCTTTTTCTCTTCCTCCTCCTCCTCCTCCTCTGACTGGGTCTTGAGGCTGATGTGACTCGTCACCTCCTCTCAGTGTGTTGGTTTGTTGCATGCTGCTCCGCTCCTCCTCCTCCTGCTCCTCCTCCTCCTGCTCTTCCTCCTCCTCCTCCTCCTCCTCCTCCTCTCTGCTGTGTAGACGTCGTAGATCTTAAAGCTGCTGTTGTGTTTCTGAGAATGTCACAGTTGTATGAATGTGTGTGACGGACACACACTCCTACACACATACAAAAATAAAAACGCAGCAGAAAACTAAATCGCTGACTTTAGAAACTCATCTTGTGTTTTCACTGTTTTCACTTTTCGTTGTAGGAAACGTTCCCGTCACTGGAACAAAATGTTGGTTTTACTCCACACAGCAAAAAGAAAATCTCACTTGTTTCAGATCGCATAATAATCTGCAACTGTTTCAGTGATGGATTCATTGTTTCTGAGCAAAAATACTCAAAAAAGGGAAAATATGTGACTCCAGGTATCAAGAGACTTTGTTGGACATCAAACTCTTCCATCAAAAAATAATGAATAGATGAAATAAATAAAATGTTGTATTATAATATTTGATTTTGTATAATTTAGCACTTTGACCTTCCGTGGGAACCTCTGAATTGAATTTTAAAAACAAAGCTCCACAGACATTTTGTGTCTTTTTCTAACAGAAAATCAACAAAATTAGATTAAAAGTAGTTTTTTTTTGAATGAATAAATGTTTAGAAACTTGGATATCTGTCATAATCTGCATCACACCTGCACATTAAAGTGCAGAATTTCATAATCGGCAAACTGAAATGTTAAAAATAAATTCTGCAGTACCTGACCGTTGGCCACCAGGGGGCAGAAAACACTAGAGGAAAAACTCATCAGGAAGAATCTACAGTAAAGATCTTCATCTAGAACTTTTCTCTTCATTTAACTTTAATTAAAATCTTAACTTTAATCAGAGACACAAACACATGAACAAAGTAAACGTCCTCAGACTCAGAAAAGACACAGTAAAGCAATGCAATATAAAAACACTGAACAGACGTGACGATCGGTCCAGAGTCGCTCCATCTGTGTCTAAGTTCATTTTACTTTGAGTTTCTCATTGAATCGAAACAAAAAGAAATCCATCCATCCATCCATCCATCCTTCGCTCTGCTTCTGGTTCTTTAACAAACACCTGTTGAGCTGAGTTTCCTAACTTCCTTAGCTTTATTAGTTTGCCCGTTTCCTCGGTCGGTTCAAGCTGATAGATTGATGTAATTGATTTGATTCGACTTTGTGAAGCTCAACGACGAGGAGAAAGAAACGAAATGAGAAATCCAACGAGGAAGCTGATTAAACAGCGGAAAGAATTGGTTTTCTACTTAATCCTGTCACAGTGGAGGAGGAGAAGGAGGAGGAGGAGGAGGAGGATTGGTGGTTGCTCTCTGGTTTTTAGCCTGCGGAGATCCGACTGTGACATTCTTGAGTGGGTTATTCAGGTGTGTGTGTGTGTGTTTCCTTCTTCACTATCTTTCTCTGCTGCAGATGGAGATTTAGTCATGTGCTGCTGTTTGCTGCTGCTTCTTCACTGCAAAAACTCCAAATCCAAGAATTTTTGTCTTATTTCTTATCAAAATGTCTCATTTCTAGTCAGAACTAATCTCTTTCCACTTAAAATAAGACTCATCACCTAAAAATTAATTTGTTTTTAGATCATTTTCACTTGTTTCAAACACATTTTCACTTGAAATAAGTAGAAAAATCTGCCAGTGAGTTTTGTACTTGTAATAAGGAAGAAAAACTTGCTCCACTATCAGATTTTTCTACTTATTTCAAGTGAAAAATGCTTGAAAGAAGTAAAAAGTGTCTAAAAACAAGCTGCTTTTTAATGTGATGAGTCTTATTTTAAGTAGAATGAGATTTGTTTTGACTAGAAATAAGACAGAAATTCTTAGTAAGATATTTGAGTTTTTGCAGTGTTGTTCCTCCTCTTCTGCTTTTCACATTTCCCTCCGTACGATGCATTCAAGGGGAACCAGATCAGAGTTGGGTCAATGCAGGAAGTTGCAGAAAAATCAAATTAACTGGTTCCTTTCATAGCGCCGCTGATGTTCAGATACAGAGACACAGTTGCTCTGAGTGATTCATTCAGAGAGATCGACAGTGACCCGGCTGACTCAGTAAGAGGAGGCAGACAAAGGAGGAGGAAGTTATAAAAGAAGAAAGAGAGTTTGGAAGAAGATTAAAAAAGAAGAGTAGAGTAGAAAGGTTCGATGGAAGATGAAAATTAAGCTGAGAGAAAGTTTTAAAGACAGAATTAAAAAGAAATGGGTTGAAACAGATGAATAAGCAGGCGTGATTGTTGTAGATGCACTGCAAAAACTCAAATCTGACCAAGAATATTTGTCTTATTTCTAGTCAAAATGTAATTTCTAGTCAAAACAAGTCTCATTATACTTAAAATAAGACTTATCACATAAAAAGTAACTTGTTTTTAGACACTTTGTACTTCTTTCAAGCATTTTTCACTTGAAATAAGTAGAAAAATCTGATAGTGGAGCAAGTTTTTCTTCCTTATTACAAGCACGAAAAATTCTCAAAAACTATCTTTCACTGGCAGATTTTTCTACTTATTTTAAGTAAAAAATTAGTTTGAAACAAGTAAAAATGATCTAAAAACAAGTTAATTTTTAGGTGATGAGTCTTATTTTAAATCGAAAGATGACTAGAAATGAGACATTTTGACAAGAAATAAGACAAATATTCTTGGAAAGATTTTGAGTTTTTGCAGTGTGTGTTTAAAGAGGCGGAGCTTAATTAACCGTGTGTTTGTTTTGTTTTGTGTTTCCCTGTCTCCCCCGGCGACCTCAGCACATGAAGTCGGGGCCGCTGAAGGATCCGCTGCTGGACGACCACGGAGACTTCAACAGGATGAGCGTGGCCATGAAGAAGATCGGCCTGGACGACACGGAGAAGCTGGACCTGTTCAGGGTGGTGGCCGGCGTGCTGCACCTCGGGAACGTCGACTTCGAGGAGGCGGGAAGCACGTCAGGTGAGCCGGAGATAAAAACAAACACACCTTTGATTGACGATTGATTGGTTGATTGGCCTGAAAGATCAGAGAGAAAAACATCTAAAAACCATCTCAGTGTAGTTTTGCATCTCCTCTCTCTGCTTCTCTCTGGAGCTCTAGTAACAACAGGTCGGTGTCAGCCAATCAGAAGAGAGGAGGAGGCTCTGAGCCTCTCTTCTGATTGGCTGACTGTTTTCTAAGGTGATCCAATTAAAAAATAGAGCAGATTTCAGAATAAAACACTCAGAGAAACCAAATCCTGCAAGTTTTTGTTGGATGGATGGTGGGTCCAGGTGGTGAGGGGGCGGAGCTTTGTTGTGACATCACAAAGTGACAGGAAGTCCTGACGGCTGGTTTTAAGGCTCAGTTTCTGAATGCAGGCTGTGTGCATTTCTCTGTGGACTGAGGCTTTGATACTTTCACAGTATTAATATAGAACCTAGAGCTGCTTTATAATCACACTACACATGGACATCTACCTTTATACTGTATGGAGCTTTAATACAAACATCTACCTTTATACTGTATGGAGCTTTAATACAAACATCTACCTTTATACTGTATGGAGCTTTAACACAAACATCTACCTTTATACTGTATGGAGCTTTAATACAAACATCTACCTTTATACTGTATGGAGCTTTAACACAAACATCTACCTTTATATTGTATGGAGCTTTAACACAAACATCTACCTTTATACTGTATGGAGCTTTAATACAAACATCTACCTTTATACTGTATGGAGCTTTAACACAAACATCTACCTTTATATTGTATGGAGCTTTAACACAAACATCTACCTTTATACTGTATGGAGCTTTAATACAAACATCTACCTTTATACTGTATGGAGCTTTAATACAAACATCTACCTTTATACTGTATGGAGCTTTAACACAAACATCTACCTTTATACTGTATGGAGCTTTAATACAAACATCTACCTTTATATTGTATGGAGCTTTAACACAAACATCTACCTTTGTAATGAACAATATAATAGAAGTGTTATTTTTGTAATTTTCACCTGAAAGCCTTGTATCACACAGAGCTGATTTATAAAATGAAATGAACAAGAATGAACAAGCAGAATAAGAAGTTCCTCCTGAGGCGATAAAGCTCTGGATGTTGTGATTTTTAAATTAGAGCAGGTTCGACCAGTTTTCCTGTAAATCATGAGTTAATGTTTCTAAAACAACTCTGTCTGGTAACGTTGTGTTATTATCTCATAGCGTGGTGAATGTGCAGGTCACAACTTGTCCACCAGAGCGTTGTGGAGTTTTTGGATTGTGTATTTGATGAGTTTGATGAGGGAAACCAAGAAATCCCATAATGAGCCTCCGTAGCGTAGCTCTGAGCAGCTCACGGCTCTGCTCCGCCGTTCTAAAAATAGCTTGCACCGACAATTAAAGGTAACGAACCTACTGCTATGACTATAGGGATTATGGCAATGGGCCAATTTCCAAAATGTTGAGACCGTTTTGGTCTCCTCTCTCCAGATTGATGTGGTTGATAGATCTCTGTAATATAGCCTGTCTCCTCCTCATTGAGCTCAGTGATAAATAGTTCTTTCTGTGACACTTTGTCTTCACCTCCAGCAGCTCATGACCTCAGATCTCCTCAATTATTGTTCAGTTTCACTGACAAGGAAAATTTGTAAATGACATATTTCCAAAGAATCCCTGAAGCTTTTTATACAGAAAAGAGAGTTATTTTCTCTCGTTCGGAGTCGGACGCTTCTTCTCCTCCTCGTCTCACTCCTCATTTCTCCTCAGCGCTTTTGAGTCGTTTCGTCTTTGAACTTGATCGGTGAAGTTGTTCAGCGCTCGGTGGAGGAGGAGGAGGAGGAGGAGGAGGAGGAGGAGGAGGAGGAGGAGGAGGAGGAGGAGGAGGAGGAGGAGGGAGAGCTCAGCAGGACGCCTATTAACCAGACTGGTTCTCTCAGTGGGCGGCCATCTTCACATCGTGGTGTTTTACAGCGAGAGGAGGAGGAGGAGGAATGTGTTCAGGCAGATGATCAGATGTATTGATTACACTGCAAAAACTCAAATATCTTACCAAGAATATTTGTCTTATTTCTAGTCAAAATGTCATTTCTAGTCAAAACAAATCTCATTATACTTAAAATAAGACTCATCACCTAAAAATTTACTTGTTTTTAGATCATTTTCACTTGTTTCAAACCAATTTTCACTTGAAATAAGTAGAAAAATCTGATAGTGGAGTAAGTTTTTCTTTCTTATTACAAGCACCAAAAACTTGCTTTCACTGGCTGTCTTATTTTAAGTGGAAAGAGATTAGTTTTGACCAGAAATGAGACATTTTGACAAGAAATAAGACAAATATTCTTGGAAAGATTTTGGGTTTTTGCAGTGTAGGAGACGAGCTTGGACAGGATTTTATAGAATATTTATTTGTCTCTGTGAAAGAAGAGTTTTTCTTAGTTTGTGAAACATCCAGAGGTGAAAATGAGTCGAGTTTCTGTACGACAGATGTTTATAAAGAAACACTCAGTTGTTCCAGATGTAGATCCAGGACAGTTTTCTCGTGTGTGTGTTTGGTTCGATCACCCTGCGCTCCCTAAGCTTACAAACCTATAGTACGTGACCTTTGACCTTTGACCTCTGCCCTCCTCCTGGTCTTGCAGGCGGCTGCACCATCAAGAACCAGTCGAGCCAGACTCTGGAGAACTGTGCGGAGCTGCTGGGTCTGGAGCAGGAGGACCTGAGAGTCAGCCTCACCAGCAGAGTCATGCTCACCACAGCAGGGGGCGCCAAAGGAACGGTCATCAAGTAAGACACACACACACACACACACACACACACACACACACACACACACACACACACACACACACACACACACACACACACACACACCTGCACTGGGAGCCTTCACAGCTGCTGCTGCTGCTGACTCACACAGGTTTAACCCTCCTGTCGTCCTCCTGGGGGAAGGAAGGAAGGACGAAGGGAAAGAAGGAAGGACGAAGGGAAATATGGGAGGAAAGAAGGAAGGGAAAAATGAAGGAAAGATAGATGGAGTGAGGGAACAGATTGGGTCAATTGGGTCAAAAAGGAAGGAAGAAATAAGGACGAAGGGAAGGAAGGAAGGAAGGAAGGAAAGAAGGAAGGAAGGAAGGAAGGAAGGACAAAGGGAAAGGTGGGAGGAAAGAAGGAAGGGAAAAATGAAGGAAAGATAGATGGAGTGAGGGAACAGATTGGGTCAATTGGGTCAAAAAGGAAGGAAGAAATAAGGACGAAAGGAAGGAAGGAAGGAAGGGGAAAAGTATTATGGAAAGAAGGGAAGGAAAAGGAAGGAAAGATGGAGGGAGGGAACAGATCAGGTCAGTCGGGTCAAAAAGGAAAGAAGAAGGAAGGAAGGAAGGAAGGAAAGGGAAAAGGAAGGAAAGAAAGATGGAGGGAGGGAGGGAACAGATTAGGTCAAAGAAGGAAGCAGAAGGATGGATGAAGGGAGGAAGGAAGGACGGAAAGAAGGAAGGGGAAAAGCATTATGGAAAGAAGGAAGAGAGAAAGGAGGGAAGGAAGGAAAGATGGAGGAAGGGAACAGAAGGACGACAGGAGGATTTAACATCGACTCTCTGCTGCTCGTTGCTTCGGCCTCGGCGCCGTCAGGAATGAGAGATTCAGTCGTTTTACTTTTTGCATATTAAAGGTAACAACCACATTTAACTCGGACGGGGAATCACAGTTAGACGGCGGGAAAACTGCCCTTTAATTGGACGACGGTGCGACGCCATCTGGCCTCATGTATCGTTTTACTGTTTTTATAGCAAAACGGAAATATGTAGAGTAGTCGTGTGTGACTCGGTCTCATGATGTCGCATTCATTCAACTAGAAAAATATATAATTTAGTTAAAGCTCCATGTTCATTCTTTTTCTTCTTGTGTGTTTTATTTTGAAGGGCTGAGCCATAAAAAGGATATAAAAACCATCTCAGTGTAGTTTTCCATCTCCTTCTCTCTGGAGCTCTAGTAACAGCAGGTCGGTGTCAGCCAATCAGAAGAGAGAAGGAGACTCTGAGCCTCTCTTCTGATTGGCTGACTGTTTTCTAAAGTGATCCAATAGAAAATAGAGCAGATTTCAGAATAAAACACTCAGAGAAACCAAATCCTGCAAAGTTGTTGGATGGATGGATGGTGGGTCCAGGTGTTGAGGGGGGCGGGGCTTTGTTGTGACATCACAAAGTGACAGGAAGTCCTGACGGCTGGTTTTAAGGCTCAGTTTCTGAATACAGGTCGTGTGCATTTCTCTGTGGACTGAGGCTTAGACACATGGATATGATTGGACACTGCAGGTGAGGAGGTTTAGTTTAGTTTAGTTTATTTATTTGGTTCATTCATTGAAAAAATAAAATAAGAACAGTTTAATACAAATACTAATAATGCAACTCCTGAATGAAAGGAAGCAGAAAGAAGCAAACTTATGTTGTCTACCTCTTTTTTTTTTCAAGAAATCCTTTTACAAATTAGATAATGTATGTATCAAAACAAAGAAACAGAATGAAATAAATTAAAATAATGGCAGGTCTATCATTTGTGAACTTCTATTTTTACCTATATAAACATACGTAAATATAGACACACACAAATACATACACATACACATACTCTTTTAATTTTCTAGCAGCAAAAATAACGAATCAAACGTTTCACCTCAGCTTGTGAGGAAACATCTCGATGTGACGTTTTGTCGTCTTCACTCATCCAGGAAATTAAGACAGAAACACACGACCTTGTCTTTACACCTGGAGAGAAAAGATAATTTAAAAAAAACTAAACACACAGATTAAGAGGAGAAAAACCAGTTTCCTTCAGAGAACGAGGGAGTTCTTGTTTACAGGCTCTTTATTCTGAGGTGACCTTTACAGTGCGGCGCTCGCCGAGGGGCGGCATGAGTTCTGCTGATAGGAAACATCCTCTAATGTTATTAATGGGCTCTATTGGAGAGAGGCGAGGCGATAAAAGCAGCGTTTTAACCAAGAAAAGAAGCTGCAGCCTCGGAGCTTTTTTTTGTTTTATATTATTAACTCCCAATCCTCCAGATGTGGGTTTATTACATTACAGAGCAGCTGTGTGACTGTAAACAGATCTCTGTGTGTGGCCAGGAGCGATTCATTCATTCATTCATTCATTCATTCATTCAGGCCAAGGACACGCACGCGGGCGCTCCGGTGGATGTGTTGAAATTCTCCGCAGATCCTGATTCACATGTTCTGTGTCAGATTAAATGTGACAATCGGCTCGTCGCTGCACATACGGAGCGTCGCCTGGAAAACACTGCATATCCAATTAAAAATGTCTTGTGCAAAATTAGATTTAAAGGGATAGTTCAACATTTTGGCAAATTGGCCCATTGCCATAATCCCTATAGTCATAGCAGTAGCTTCGTTAAACCTTTTAATTGTCGGTGCAAGCTATTTTTAGAACGGCGGAGCAGAGCCGTGAGCTGCTCAGAGCTACGCTACGGAGGCTCATTATGGGATTTCTTGGTTTTTTCGTCATCAAACTCATCAAATACACAATCCAACAACTCCACAACGCTCTGGTGGACAAGATGTGAGCTGCACATTCACCACGTTATGAGACAGAGTTGTAATTTGTGGAAAAGGGGACATACTGTGTCTCCTTTAACCCTCCTGCTGTCCTCCTGGGTCAAGGAAGGAAGGAAGGAGGTTAGGAAGGAAGGAAGGACAAAGGGAAAGAAGGAAGGAAGGAAGGCAGGAATGACGAAGGGAAAGAAGGAAGGACAAAGGGAAAGATGGGAGGAAAGAAGGAAGGGAAAAGGAAGGAAATATAGATGGAGGGAGGGAACAGACCAGGTCAACTGGATCAAAAGAGGAAGGAAGAAGAAGTAAGGACGAAGGGAAGGAAGGAAGGAAAGAAGCAAGGGAAAAAGGATTGTGGAAAGAAGGAAGGGAAGAAGGGAGGATGGAGGAAGTGAACAGATTGGCTCAATTTGACCCAGAAGGACGACAGCGGCCGACTGACTGACTCCGCTGTCACTCTGCAGCAAATGTAAAACACTTAATAAAACCACAGGAAGACAACGGGATGAACTCTTTAACACACATCCGTCCGTTCACATGCGGTGAGTGACAGGTCGGGTCGCGTCAGCCGACAGGAAGCAGCAGCAGCAGCAGCAGCAGCAGCAGCAGCATCTCTGCTCTCAGACGAAACAGGAGGAATCAACATCATCAGCGTGGGAGGAGGAGGAGAGTGATTTAACATTCAGACAGTGAAGGCAACACTGAGCTGCCAGATCAACAATCAGAGGGTTCAGGCTGGAGGCAGATGAGGACGAGGACGAGGACGAGGACGAAGAGTCTTTACGTCTTTATATGTTTAACGATCTGTTGACGCTTCGATCAACAAGACAAACTGTTGAAATCATAATAAAGTAAAAACATTAACGAGCGAAGATGTAAAAGCAACAAAGACAATTATGAAAACTGAGTCTTTTGTCAGTCAAATGTCAAGTCTATAAAAGTACGAAATCCCAGAATCTCTTTACACTGATGCAAGATAATGAGCAAATGTACGGAGGCTGAGAAGACAATTAAAGGTAACAAACCTACTGCTAAAACTATAGGGATTATATGGCAATGGGCCAATTTGCCAAAATGTTGACCTAGCCCTTTGAATGAATTAATGAATGAATGAATGAATTTTATTTTTGAACATGTATAAAAAAAAGTATGTAACTATTTGTACATACAAAAGAAAGATAAAGAAAAAAAAAAATAGAGCCAAGACATAACAAAACACCGCACATTGTTCGAAAAAGGAGAGGGAAGAAGTACAAAACTTTTTTCATTTCCCACCCCTTTTTAACTATTCTTCAGTTTGTAACTACACAGATATCCTTATAACTATATAATACACCTATATAAATATATACCATATATACATTAAAGGTATAATGTGTAGGAATTCCCCCCATCTAGCGGTGCGGTTGCATATCTGAACGTATTCTTGATGTTGCATTCAGGTGAAATGGGGCAGACGTCAGACAGACAACAGACGCTGCATGTAACAGGATAAACAAGCGTCTATGTAAACAAGTGGTCCGCCAGCACGAGGCAAAACAATACAGGCGTGACAACATGTTGTCATGGTGATGTGGTATTGTTTTACCGTCTTTCTCTGGTGGAGTAAAATGACATCCGGTTGGTTTGCCGACGGCCGTCTGCCTGACTGCACCTGAATGCAACACCAGTGCCTCCGTCCTTCCTCACACTACACAGTGGTGACAGTTTTAACAGGCCGAGCCCACAGCTCCGCTCAGTTTCCGTGGTTACCTACGGTCACGATGCAACATGGCCGCCTCGGTTCGGTGCGTCGCCCACTTATGTATTTGTAACGACTTGTAACAACTCATTCTAAGGAACCAGAAAGCTTTCATTTGTATGCGGCTGTGATTCGACTTCAGTGAAATACGGATTTATGAAAGACAGGTTTGATTTTTGATAATAAAAAGCCAGATAAGTTACATACTGCGGCTTTAAAGAGCCATCAAAAAGTGATATTTCCATAATGCGTCCCCTTTAAATCATCAGCTGCAAGCGCTACACCTGAAGAGGGCGCTGTTCTCCCAGAGTGAACACACATTCACACCACACTGTGTGAGGGTTTCTATCGGTGGCAGATGGTGGAGGCGATGGAGAGCTGATGGGAAAAACCACTTCCAACATGTTTATTCTCCCCATTAAAGCCAGAAAAAAAAAGAAAAAGAGAAAAACCTTTTGACTGAGAAAGCAAGAGATCCTCTTTGCAGCACGAGGCAGCAGATCCTCTCTCTGGTGACGGCAGATGGTTGAAGGGATAAAAAAAAAAAAACAGAAAGAAAGAAAGAAAAATGGTTTCCAACATTTTCATCCCCTCCAGGGAGGAGGAGGAGGAGGGGGAGGAGGAAGAGGAGGAGGGGGAGGAGGAAGAGGAGGAGGAGGAGGAAGATGAAGAGGAAGAGGAAGAGGGGGGAAGGCTGACTGACAGGAACAGATGAATGAAGTCCTGAGATTGAGACCATCAGGGTTTCAAGACCCGTCTTCATCTACAGTCTGTATGGTTACTTCAGGGGCCGTGGGAAAAGAGAGTGAGAGTGATGCACGTTTCTATTTCATGACGTCAAAATCTTTCATGGATGGTTCATGAATAATTAACGACTCTTTTCACCTTTAGATCCAAAACCACAGACTGACTGTTCTGTAGGCAGGAGGTTTCAGCTTAAAGCTCTGGTCCTAGCTAAACTCTTAATTTGAAATCCTAGTAAACACATAAACTATATATAGATAGATAGATAGATAGATAGATAGATAGATAGATAGATAGATAGATAGATAGATAGATAGATAGATAGATAGATAGATACCAAAACAATCAGATTTTCCAAGTTAACTCGTGTTGACTCGAGCAGTCACATACATTTCAGTGGTGCTGGTCCATCGGGGCCTTTTTAACAAAATTCTCAGAGTCATTGTACGCCACTTCGCTTTTTTTTAAATTATTTGACCACAGCTGTGCAGTGAACAGCGATGTGCAATAAGATTTATACAGAGTCAACTTCACTTCATCAGAGCAACAGCCACATTTCAGTTCATTTGCTTGCACATAGAACATGTCCTCGTCATCTGTAGTGTCCTGTTTTAATTTTAGTTTTAGTCTTTGTGTCAAACTGTCATTTTAGTTTTTGTTAGTTTTAGTCATGTTCATGCTCTTTTCTGTCAAGTTTCAGTCGACTAAAACTCTGAGCATTTTAGTTTATTTTAGTCAGAATAACCCATGACTAATGTCCTCTAGTTTTAGTCAATGATTTTAATCTATTTCTAGTAACGTAATTCTTTTTAACCCAGTCAATATAGTATAATTACTTGGTCTAATAATAGACCATTAGTATCATTGCGTTTATGCTTATTTATGTAAATGACATGTCCTTTAAAAACTTAAGTGCAGCAACGGTCTAACGGTGTGTGTTTTCCATGGATGTATGGTGTTTTCATAATTCAAAATCATCAAAATTGTGGTTAACGTTGACCCACCGCAGCTGCATATTCTAAATAACGTTATTTCGTCTCGTCTCGTTTTGGTCAACGAAATTGAAGAGACATTTTAGCAGAGTTTTTATTTTATAAACCACATTTAGTCTCGTTTTTAATCGTCAACAATATTGCATTATATATTTCATTATAGTCATCGTCACATGACCACTCTTTACATCATTCTATTTGATGTCATGTTGCTCTGCAGACATGGAGCTGCTGCACATCCGCTGAGCTCTGACTAGGTAACACACGGTCATACACATATTTAACTCTTTTCACAGACTATTCATATAAAAATAAAATAAAATAGGAGATAAACGCTCCCCTGTCTGACTCCATTGCTGACCTGGAAAGGAGCAGATTCACATCTCACCTGCATTGTTTGGTTTGGTTTTGCTCCCTGAGTGAATTCTCTTCCACATAAAACGCTGGATATTTCAGAGGTCGTGTTCGACAGCAGCCACTTTGTCTAACAGGGAAAATGTTTAGATTTCACAGTGGGTTTAAAGAGAGAACAGCAGGTGAATCAGTCTGAAGCAGCTTCACCTGGGAGCTGGTGATTTATCAGTCTGGTTATGTAACGACAGAGCAGAGCAGAGGAGGAGAGTTACAGTCTGAGGTTCGTCCTTTAGTTTCCTGTGTTTGTCTTTTATTATCTGCTTCTTCAGGGTTAAAGGGATACACCAACATTTTGGCAAATTAACCCATTGCCATAATCCCTATAGTCATAGCAGTAGGTTCATTACATTTAATTGTCGGTGCAAGCTGTTTTTAGAACGGCGGAGCAGAGCCGTGAGCTGCTCAGAGCTACGCTACGGAGGCTCATTATGGGATTTCTTGGTTTCCCTCATCAAACTCATCAAATACACAATCCAACAACTCCACAACGCTCTGGTGGACAAGTTGTGACCTGCACATTCACCACGCTGTGAGATAATAACACAATGTTACCAGACAGAGTTGTTTTAGAGGGAAATTCATGCAAAACCGCTGATGCGTGTTGCCTTCAGGGACAGTTTTTCATCAAGCTGTCTCTGCAAACAACTCTGTCTGGTAACGTTGTGTTATTATCTCATAGCGCGGCTCTGCTCTGCCGTTCTAAAAATAGCTTGCACCGACAATTAAAGGTAACGATTCGAACCTACTGCTATGACTATAGGGATTATGGCAATGGGCCAGTTTGCCAAAGTGTTGAACTATCCCTTTAAAGGTTAAAAAACCTGATCTCTGGTCTGTGGATTCTCCTCCTGACTCGGGTGGAAACAACAACTTGTTACGGTCACAAAGTTTTAGAGACGTAGAGACACGTGTGTTCATTTATATTTATTTCTGAGGTTTTTTTTTTCCTCAAATGAAAGGAGAGTGTCTGATTTGCTGCGTGGCTCCGTCTCGTCAGGTCGTCGAGCTCCAGACTAAAATAATATAATTGCACGACGATGACACACTCGAGGATAAATCAAACAAACAGCATAACGCACCTGTAGAAGCTCTCAGACCTGAGACTCCTAATTACCAGTCAACGCCGCCGCCGCCGCCGCCGACAGGAACCTCTGATGCTTTAAAAGGCTGAAGGAGCCGGAGTCACAAGACACTTTAACTCCTGTTAACAAGACAGTTTATTTATTTCTTCTTCTGTGGGAGTCAAACACACACCAGGTCACATGATCTGTTGTGTTCAGGAAGTTATTAAAGCAAGAGGAGGAGGAGGAGGAGGAGGAGGAGGAAATAGTTGAACCTTGCTCTTGTGTTCAGGTCGCCACTGAGCTGTTTTTAGCTTTTTAATGCATAAACATACCACGTTAAAGTGTTTATTGCATCAAGGCTTTTTGACTTTGTCAGGAACGTCAAAATTCTAAAATGCTCTGGTTAAAATGATGACATTTGTGTTGTTAGGGTCGGATTTGACCCAGTTATAACGATAAGAACAATGATGAGAGTTAAAACTGAAATCATACTGTAAGTGCAAAAAGCAACCTTTTCATGGATAAGGAAGCCTAACAACATAACCAAGAGATGAGAAACAAATGAGATGATAAATAATTGTTTTTACTGTGTTTAAAGGGGACATATTATGGCAATATCACCTTCTGAAGGCTCTTTAACATATATCTGGATGTTTGTTTTGCCTTCTGGTCCCCAAAATGTGAGAATTGACAAAAAAAATCTGTAATTTTCAGGCTCTCGAGGTTGAAATCCATGTGGTTTTACGAGCTGTTCCCTCGGTTGTCTTCCAGTGATGTAACTAGGATTTGAATTGCATAACCCCACCCCTCCCCCAGTAGAAGGGGGTGGGGCAAGCAGTGGTTCATTTGCATTTAAAGGGACAGGCACTGAAACCAGCTGTTCTAAACAGGGCTGTTTAGAGAGGGTGAAAAGAGCTGTGATGTTTGATCCTTCGGGGGATTTTGACCAAAGCATGTGACAAACATGTCTTTGAGACACCTGGGAACTGTTATAATTTGTGGAAAAGGGGACATAATATGTCTCCTTTAAGACTCTTAAGGTCAGAACCGACCTTAGAACAAGAGATGGTAGCAGGAAGATACTGTAACACAAGACGAATGCAGTCAGTGACGCTGAGTGTGAGAGACAGCGAGGACAAGACGAGTCAATCGTCCTGATGTCCAGCAGGCGAAGTGTTGAAAGGTCCAACAAGAGGAGAGGACGAGACAAGAGACAAGACGGCTTAACGGACACCGAGGTGGACGGACAGAGACGTGGACGTGCCAGTCAAGCAGCTGGACGGAGATGCAGGTGGACGTGAGGACACGAGGACGGACAGAGAGGTTAAACTGTGACAACGTGTGGAAGAGACGGATGGAGACGTTCTGAATAAGTGATGAGTTTGCACGACCTCATGGTGCTGCTGCTGCTGCTTTGTTTTTATTTTTGGCTTCGTAAACGCAGAGTCAGCACTTTACTGCCACCTTCACCTCCTCTTCGTCCTCCTCTTCTTCCTCCTCCTCTTCGTCCTCTTCGTCCTCCTCTTCTTCCTGCTGCTGCTGCTGCAGACAGAAAACACCTCCCAGGTGTCGACATCTGACACAAATCTACTGAATGAGTCACTGAAATGTATGTAGGACTGAACCTGCTGACAGGAAGTGTTGCAGGTAGAAACAGGTTTCTACTGTTTCTACTGGAGCTTTTAGCAGCTGAAGAGTCAGATCTTTATCTTTATGTGGAGGAGGAGACCAAACATGGAGCTAAAACAGAGCAAACTAAGATGACAGATGCTGGAGATAAAGATGAGGAACCGAACCAACGATCTTCACTGTTGGAAAATCAGTTGTACAGGATTTACTTTGAATGGAACAGCACACATTAATGGACTTCATTCATGCAAAACCACTGATGCGCGTTGCCTTCAGGGACAGTTTTTCATCAACAGTCTCTGTATTTCCCTCTAAAACAACTCTGTCTGGTAACGTTGTGTTATTATCTCATAGCGTGGTGAATGTGCAGGTCACAACTTGTCCACCAGAGCGTTTTGGAGTTGTTGGATTGTGTATTTGATGAGTTTGATGAGGGAAACCAAGAAATCCCATTAGCCTCCATATAGCGTAGCTCTGAGCAGCTCACGGCTCTGCTCCGCCGTTCTAAAAATAGCTTGCACCGACAATTAAAGGTAACGAACCTACTGCTAAGACTATAGGGATTATGGCAATGGGCCAATTTGTCAAAATGATGAACTATCCCTTTAAAATAAGATAAAAAAATATAATAATGACAGGCACAGAAACAACTTTTGCAAACATACATAGATAAAGACAGAAACTGAGCTGTGTGTATATACTGTATATATAGATATATGGTGCAGCAGAGCAGAGTCGGGGGACATATGAACCCAGAGCTCCGGTATCGAGTTTCTCTATACGGCTCAAAACTCCAATTTAAAATCCATGTTTTTGTCCTGGTGTGGTGTGTGGTGTGTTTGAGGACCATGAGGAATCTGCACACAGCTCAGTTTCTACAAATGGCGACATCAGTAATTACACAGAGAGAGGGAGGGAGGGAAACATTCACAGCAGCAAGGCTCATGGGGAATACATATTACACTACTTGTACGATTAGTGCTCTGACATTATGCTGCCCTGGCATTTAGACCTCCTGGTTTGTTTTTTCTTTTCTTTTTTTTTAAAATGAGGCCGCCTCATCGCACCGATATGAAGAAAAAAACAGAAAACAAAAGCTGAGTCTGCGGCGCTGCAGCTGTGAGGAGCATGAATTAAAGATGTCGGCGGTGGAGGTGTTGACAGGACATACGTCAGGTTTAAAGGTGACGTTTACATACGATCTCTGCCACTTCATCACTGTGAACATGAGGACATCAAAATGCTGCTCAATTATTAAGTTTAGAGGCTTTTATCTGCAGGAAACGTTGGGGAGAATAAACCTTTACACGTTGGAGGATCTGTTCATCAGAGTGACATTGTTTCTCTCCCAGTTATCTCTCCTTGTTTTCCCAGAGTGCACTGCTTCACGCTGCATGGTGGGCTGGCAGATTAATGTGCTGCATTTTGCAATCGGGTCAATTCCTCTTTCCAACTCCTGTGATTGAACTAAACTCTCCTCTGGCTCAGTGCTGGTTCCCGTCTCCACCATCTCTTTTCCCTCTGGTGCCAATAAAACAATCACCTGCTTGAAAAGTCAGTTGCTCTGCAGGTGAAATTTACCACTAATGTTTACGCCGATCGATTTAGGAAACAAGCTCTTCTTCTCAAAGCTTCACAGTTTGCCTGTCCTCTGTGTTTTAAGAGTTGATCCATGAGAAGATCTCCTCTCTGGAGCTCTATTAACAACTAGAGTGCTGGAATAAGAGAGTAACGTCACCCATTGGTCAAGCGGAAAGTTTGTCATGCTCCTGGTGGCGGGTTATAGGTATTGTTAAAGTGCCCGAGAACTGGCATTTCTGCATTGTTGGCGAGCGAGTAAGTGCAGTATTTTCAATAATTTAGGAAAATTTCACGTTAATAGCATCATTGTGGACCCTTTTACGGATGAATTCATTCTCAAATTCATTCTCAAGGGGCTATCCTGTAAAATAAAGTCATAAAGTCATAGATTTTAACACATAGTAAAAAAACAACTAAAAAAAATACATTAATGTTTCTACATTTTTTTCTACATTTAATGTATCTACATTTTGAAATAAACAAATTATAAGCATAACTTAATATGACCAACGCAAAAGCAAAAACACGGCCGTTTTCATCAATTTACAAGCAAGTGGGCAACACACATAATTGTTGTGAATGGGTTTTCTGGACTCTTTTGCAATACCCATATCCTGCCACTAGGGGGCATAAGGCTTACCACAGGACTCAATGAAAGTGTTGTTACTTTCTTATTCCAGCACTCTAGTAACAACAGGTTGGTGTCAGCCAATCAGATTAGAGGAGGCTCTGAGCCCCTCGTCGATTGGTTGACTGTTTTCTGAGGGATCAAAAAAAGATGAGCAGATTTCAGAATAAAACACTCAGAGAAACCAAATCCTGCAAGTTGTTGGATGGTGTCGTCCAGGTGGTGAGGGGGCGGGGCTTGCTTGTGACATCACAAAGTGACAGGAAGTCCTCTGACGGCTGGTTTTAAGGCTCAGTCTCTGAATACAGGCTGTGTGGTGCATTCGAGTCACAATCACACAATCAGCCACCTCTGTGCTTCATCTTCATCTTGAAGTGAGGCTTGAACTCCAGCAGGTGCTTCACCTTTCATCGACGCTCTTCAGCTTCTTGAAGTGGGTTCAGTGTAAACCGGTTTCTTCTGTACAACGTTTCACAAGCTGAGGAAGAAAACAACCTTTTCAGACATTTGAACCTGTCGTTTTCACGCAGTCTTTTTACTGACTTTGGTTGAAAAAGTGGAAACACAACAGTAAACACTCTCACGAATCCAAAGCCCAACCAACTAACAAGCTCGTCTTTTATTATAACATCTGGACACTCTATATTACTGTATTTTGACCTTTTATTATTTTTCTCCCTGTGTGTTTTCCCAGAGTGCCACTCAAAGTGGAGCAGGCCAACAACGCCCGCGACGCGCTGGCCAAGGCCGTGTACAGCCGCCTGTTCGACCACGTGGTGACCAGAGTCAACCAGTGCTTCCCCTTCGACCACTCCTCCAACTTCATCGGCGTCCTGGACATCGCCGGCTTCGGTGAGTTAACGCTGAAAACCCCAGCAGACGTCCTCAGGATACAGACTCTTAAAGGGATAGTTAATCATTTTGGCAAATTGGCCCATTGCCATAATCCCTATAGTCATAGTAGTAGGTTCATTTCTTTTAATTGTCGGTGCAAGCTATTTTTAGAACGGCGGAGCAGAGCCGTGAGCTGCTCAGAGCTACGCTACGGAGGCTCATGGGATTTCTTGGTTTCTCCTCATCAAACTCATCAAATACACAATCCAACAACTCCACAACGCTCTGGTGGACAAGTTGTGACCTGCACATTCACCACGCTATGAGATAATAACACAACGTTACCAGACAGAGTTGTTTTAGAGGGAAATACAGAGACTGCTTGATGGAAAACGGGAACGCGCATCAGCGGTTTTGCATGAATTTCCCTCTAAAACAACTCTGTCTGGTAACGTTGTGTTATTATCTCATAGCGTGGTGAATGTGCAGGTCACAACTTGTCCACCAGAGCGTTGTGGAGTTGTTGGATTGTGTATTTGATGAGTTTGATGAGGGAAACCAAGGAATCCCTTGAGCCTCCGTAGCGTAGCTCTGAGCAGCTCACGGCTCTGCTCCGCCGTTCTAAAAACAGCTTGCACCGACAACTAAAGGTAACAAACCTACTGCTATGACTATAGGGATTATGCCAATGGGCCAATTCGACAAAATGTTGAACTATCCCTTTTAAAGGTTCAGAAACGGCTCCATGTACCGAGTTTATTTGCTTCATGTTTGGTTTGTGACAGTTGAGTGTGTGTGTGTGTGTTTGTCTTACGGCGTTGACTCAGTCGGTCCTGTACCTTGTTTGATTCTTGCGAAGCGGCGACAGAAGAAAGAACAGAATAAGTTCCAGTGAAACGAGCCTCGAGTGCTTTGCTGCTTGTACAAAGACATTGTAAAAACCCAGTGTTTTTAAACGTTACGCCGGCATCAAAGCAGCAGCTTCTACACTGCAAGATTCCCCCTAAAACAGTGAAACTTGTCAGATGTCCTTTGACGGTGACACAGCATCTTTAACCGTCTGTTTTTTTTCTTCTTTTTCCCTCTTTCTTCTTTTTCCACAGAGTACTTTGAACACAACAGCTTCGAGCAATTCTGCATCAACTACTGTAACGAGAAGCTGCAGCAGTTTTTCAACGAGCGCATCCTCAAAGAGGTGAGAGAGAGAGAGAGGGAGAGTCTGCAGCTTGTTTTCCATTCGAGGGGTTTTACACAAAGCCTAAAGTCAACCAACCTCAGATCCATCAGCCTGCACTTTACAGACGCCGACTCATCAAAGCAAACAGACGCAGGACTTTGATTTGTGCTTTGATAAAAATAAAAGTGTTTTTCTTTGCTGTGAGCACTTATTTTCTAAGAGTCGCTGTCCGTCTTTAAATTGTGGGCTTCTCATTTTTGAATCAAAGTCTTTAATTCCTCAAAAAAAAAAAACTAAACTAAACTTCAATCGTTTTCAAAGGAGATGGTTTCATTCCAAAATATAATTTTACACTTATGAATGAAAACCATCCTTCATGATAATTACTATGTCAAAAAAAAGGTAAAAAAAATACCTTTTTAACGTGACAGAAAGCTGCAGAAACATGAAGTTTTATGTTATTTCTGGGTCTACTTCACCCAAACAACCATCAGACACTGCTTAAAGTCTAGAATCTCCCAAACACCACATTATTATTTTGGAAAATAATGATATCTGATATATAATTCAGCCGTAGCTGAAGGTTTTCGCATAATGTGAAACTAGACGCCACTCAACTGCTCAAAACCATCTGCAGCCGGTCGTCGACCTTGAGCAGCTGCAGCCTCATAACGTCCTTTATTGTTGCGTCCACGAGGTCTCAACTGTCAGACGGTGTTTTGCATAAAATGTTAAGTTTGATCTGTTTGAACTATTTTGCATTAAAAAAAAAAAAAAAAACACCACCAGAAAAGGCCAACGCAGACGTAGAGGCTTGGATTTCATTTTTCTTTCCCTGTTGCCTTTTTCCCTGAACATTCGTCGTCTCATTTTTCCTTAAAAATCCTCATTTGCAGACTTGTAGTCGTTGGCAACCAGACATCTGTTAGCAGCATCCAACATGAAAGTCATAACCTTTAGAGGCTCATTTAGTACAAAAAGTGTAATAGCAGAGAAAGAAAAAAAAACCCTGCTTGCTGTAAGAGCCATTTGTTACTGAGCGTGAATGCCCTTCAGTAGGAACCGGTGCTTCGTCCTCATTAGCTGAACGCTGCTCAGACGCTGTCGGTGTTGTTGTTGCTACGGTTTCTCATGGTGAACGTCTTTGTTTACGTTACAGGAGCAAGAGCTGTACCAGAGGGAGGGGCTCGGAGTCAACGAGGTCCACTACGTCGACAATCAGGACTGCATAGGTACGAAGACCACACTCAAGACTCAACACATGATATTTGTTCTGTTAAGAATGTTTTTCTGTTGAAGGGGCTGAAGGAACGACTTGATCTGGAGCTTTGAGGTCTTTGAGGTCTTGGACCAGGACCGGACATTGGATTTAGGTCTTAAGTTTAGACTTGAACTTGAAGCTTTGGATTCATTTCGGACTTGTAGGTCTTGAATTTTTGATTTATCGGTCCTGACCAGGAACTTTATCTGGTATTCTGGGTTTTGACTCGTAGGTTTGGATGTGGGTCTTGTCTGAAGACTCTGTTGTGTTGACTTGGAACTTGTGTGTTGTCTTGTTTTGTAACTTCGGCCTTCTGTGTCTCATACTTTGGGGCTTTCTGATCCGGACTTGGGTCTTGACAAAGGACTTGTAGTTCTTGATCTTTGACTCATGTCTTCTTGACGATGGACTTGCTTTGGCACTTGAAGGTCTTGACTTTGGGTTAATTTGGGACTTGCAAGTTTTTACCTTGAGACTTGACTTGTAACTTCCCCGTCTTGTTGTTGGACTTGTAATTTGAAGAGGCTTTTTTGGTCTTGACTTGAGACTTGAAGGTGTTCACTCTTTATGCTGGATTTGAAGATCTTTACTCGAGATTGTGTGTTTTGGACTTGAAGGACTTGAATTAGCGTTACTTTCAGACTTAGCAGCTCTTAACTTGACTTGACTTGTGACTTTCTTGCCTTGTTGTGGAATTTGCTGTGGTTTTTTCCAGTATTGACATTTGAAGACTTCAAGACTTTGGATTAACTTGGGACTTGTAGGTCTTAACCTGAGACTGGTCTTGTGACTTCTCTGTTTCGTTGTTGCTCTTGATGTGGGACTTGAAGGTCTTAACTTGGGACTGTGGGTCTTGACTTTGGATTAATTTCAGACTTAGCTAGTTCTTGACTTGAGACTTGACTTGCGACTTTCTTGCCTCATTGTTGAACTTTCCAGTATTGACTTGGGACTCGACTTTGGACTTGCAGGCCTTGATCTAAGACTTAAAGATCTGAACTCTGCATTACCTTACCTTACCTTACCTTACCTCCTTACCTTACCTTACCTTACCTAACCTAACCTAACCTTACCTTACCTTACCTTACCTTACCTTACCTTACCTTACCTTACCTAACCTTACCTTACCTTACCTTACCTTACTTTACCTTACTTTATCTTACCTTACCTTACCTTACCTTACCTTACTTTACCTTACTTTATCTTACCTTACCTTACCTTACCTTACCTCCTTACCTTACCTTACCTTACCTAACCTAACCTAACCTAACCTTACCTTACCTTACCTTACCTTACCTTACCTTACCTTACCTAACCTTACCTTACCTTACCTTACCTTACTTTACCTTACTTTATCTTACCTTACCTTACCTTACCTTACCTAACCTAACCTTACCTTACCTTACCTTACCTTACCTTACCTCCTTACCTTACTTTACCTTACCTTACCTTACCTTACCTTACCTTACCTTACCTTACCTCCTTACCTTACTTTACCTTACTTTACCTTACCTTACCTTACCTCCTTACCTTACTTTACCTTACTTTACCTTACCTTACCTTACCTCCTTACCTTACTTTATCTTACCTTACCTTACCTTACCTCCTTACCTTGCTTTATCTTACCTAACCTTACCTTACCTTACCTTATCTTACCTTAGCTTACCTTACCTTACCTTAGCTTACCTTACCTTAGCTTACCTTACCTTACCTTACCTAGCTCTTAACTTGAGACTCGACTTCTTTGTCTTCCCTGTCTTGTTGTTGGACGTTCTGGTCTCGACTTGGGCCTTGACTCATATCCACGACTTGCGGTTTGTCTCTGCCTCTGCACGGTGTGTTTTTGTGTCTGAGCCAGAGAGTTACTCAGACGTATGAATCCTCTAATCTCTGCTGCTCTTTCCACTAAACCCTTCTTGAGTCTCTGCCGGAGGTTTTGGAGTGTCGTCCTCGTCGTCGTTGTTGCTGTTGCTGTTGTTGCTGTTGTTGTTGTTGTCTGCTTCCTTCTACTTTGTGGTATTTGTGTTTGTAATTTTCTCACTCAGGGGGTTTTGTGCTGATAATCCTCTTGAGCCGTACAGAAGGAGGCAATATTGAAAGTTGTGTTTATGAGCTGCAGCCAGCGCGTTATTGGCTTTAATGCGCCGCTGGCTCCTCTGTGTTTACGGCGGCCGGCCGCTGTTGCTCGACCTCGGGGCCCCGGGGCCTCGGCGCTGGTTCAAGAGGAAGTGTCGAATCCCTCAGAGTGTGAATCCCTGAGCTGAGTGTGATGTGTCTTCATCCGTCCACAGACCGGCAGCGAGACGGAGGTTAACTCTGCTTTTTGCTGACGTCGATGTTTAGATGTTCACTGACTCAGAAACGCAGAAACGTATTTGTGTTTGTTTGTTGGTTTGGGTTCCTGTCGTTTGTCGTAAAACCGGCGGCGACTCTTCGTCCACACAGAAACAAAAAGAGAGGAGATGAAATGAAATAAAATAAAATAAAATAAAACTCCTCCTGATGGAGCGGAAAATTAAAACTGGTGGGACGGCTCGTAAACATATAAAGTTACCTCACAGTTTTAAGTTTTAACTACTCACTCACTCATTTTGACCTCAGTGTATTGTGCATCAATTTAAATTCATTTATTCATTCATTTATTCATCTACAAATGAATCTGCTCTTCTTTCATAGAGGGTCATTCATTCATTCATTCCCTTTGACCTCAGTGTAATGAGTCAAATTTAATTAATTCATTAATTAAATTAATAACATCTACCAACTCTTCTGCTTTTATTTCATAGGGCATCATTGAGTTGTCCTTTCATTCATTCATTCATTAATTCATTCATTCACTCACTCATTCATACAGTTAGCTATTAGCAGCATTCATCAAATCGAATGCATTCATTCATTCACTCATTCATACAGTTAGCTATTAGCAGCATTCATCAAATTGAATGCACTCACTCACTCACTCACTCACTCACTCACTCACTCACTCACTCACTCACTCACTCACTCACTCACTCACTCATTTATTCATTCATACAGTTAGCTATTAGCAGCATTCATCAAATCGAATGCATTCATTCATTCACTCATTCATACAGTTAGCTATTAGCAGCATTCATCAAATTGAATGCACTCACTCACTCACTCACTCACTCACTCACTCACTCACTCACTCACTCACTCACTCACTCACTCACTCACTCACTCACTCACTCATTTATTCATTCATACAGTTAGCTATTAGCAGCATTCATCAAATCGAATGCATTCATTCATTCACTCATTCATACAGTTAGCTATTAGCAGCATTCATCAAATTGAATGCACTCACTCACTCACTCACTCACTCACTCACTCACTCACTCACTCACTCACTCACTCACTCACTCACTCACTCACTCACTCACTCACTCACTCACTCACTCATTTATTCATTCATACAGTTAGCTATTAGCAGCATTCATCAAATTGAATGCATTCATTCATTCACTCACTCACTCACTCATTCATACAGTTAGCTATTAGCAGCATTCATCAAATTGAATCCATTCATTCATTCATTCATTCATTCATTCATCTCCATATAGTAAACAGAGGTTGATCACAGTTGATTTATTCAGGTTCCTCCCTGTTCAGTTTTATTCCTGTCTGTCTTTGTGTGTGACTGTTGAAGGGATGGATGAAGGGATGAGGGGATGAAGTCATAGTTGGAGAGATGAAGGGATGAACAGGATGTCTGTCCCCAGATCCTCTCTGACCTTTGTCAGTTTGACTGAGAGAGTTTGAGTCTGAATCCGTTTCAATTTGAAATCTGAATCTGTGCATCAGAGCCGTTGTGTCTTCAGCAGCGTCGGGTTCAACGAGTCCACAGAGTTTTTAACACCACGAGATAAAAGACCTGGAAACTTCACGTCCTTTCCTCAGGTGTTGTCTCACAGCGAGGAGACGTGATCCTGCTCCTCAGGTCAAGGAGAACCTGTTCTGATCTCTGCACCTCTTCACATTCAATTAAACTTTAATGTAGATTGTTTTAATAATTTCTAATCATCATTCTCCTCCAGTTAATCATTGGCGTGGCCCCGGGGCCTCAGCTGGGCCACGGTGGCTTCATTAACCACACACACACACATACACACGTGTTTAATCTTCTTGTGTGTGTGTGCTCCAGACCTGGTGGAGGCCAAGCTGGTCGGCATCCTGGACATCCTGGACGAAGAGAACCGACTACCTCAGCCCAGCGACCAGCACTTCGCCGACACCGTTCACAGCAAACACAAGGACCACTTCAGGCTGACGGTGAGGAGACACTACATTTAGATTTTAAATGTTAGGCCCTAAAAAGTCTTGAATTCCCTCAAGTATTGTGTTTAAATAATCAAAGAAATTAAAGAGGAGCATTTTAGATTTAGATTCACACAAGAAAAACTCAGGGATATTAATAAAAGTCTAATAATGAACCAGATTAGTGACGGGTATTTAGCTGCAGCCTCGTCTCTCTCTGTTTATAATTTAAAAAAAAATCAAACTATGCTGAAGAAGTAAAAGTAAAATGTTTGTCATGTGTTTCCTTTCTTCATCTTTATTTATCCAGTGACAGAGGAAACGGCTGCTCTGTTGAACCGTGGTCGTGTTTCTCAGATGTTTTATAGTTGAATTCAGAGTCAAACTCGACTCCAGGAGTTTTGTCGCCTGTCGACAGGAATGTTTTATTTTTGAAGCTGCTTTTTTTTCTCCACCTGAGTCTAAAAGTTCAGCTTCAGTTTTTTCAAGTCAAAATTGATCTTCGAACAGCAAAATTCCTCAAATATGTGTTTATTAAACTGCTCCAAACTTTTGGGACAAATACTCACTTTTTTTTCTCCATGTTCTGAAAATCTGAAATCATACAGTACAACACGTCAGGAAGTTTAAAGTCTTTTTAAAGTCTTTTTTTTTAAGTGTGAGGATCCTGCAGTGTTTTTATTTATATTTTTTAGTTATCTCATTTAGTTAGATTTAACTTCTTATAGTGGTTGATTTACATGAACTGACCCTTTATTACCAACTCTATCCCAGTGGCTGAAGATGAAGATGAAGATACATTTAATTATTAATCAACCTGCAGATAATTTTTTTTACTGATTAATCGTCAATCTGTGAACTTTCCAAAATAAAAGCTGATCATCACTTCACTAAGGTTAAGTTCGGTTTGACTTAGAGTTTAAAACTGAAGAGGTTTTTAGTTTGAGATGTAATTAAAACTAAAACAAGCAGGAAATTATTTCATCTGAGAACCAGGAAGTTGTTTGAAGATCAATTGATTAAATGAGAACTAGCTCATTAAGTTATGAATGAATGATACAAATCACAGCAGCTCAACTAAAAAGTTTGTGATTTTTATAATAAACTTGATTTTCTTCACTTTAAAATGACAATAAACTGGTTAATAATCACAGTATCTCTGCTTCTCTAATTGAACAGAGTTTTTATATAATAAAACGTCGGTGTGAATCCTGATGTTCAGTCTCTTAATCTTCATTTCCAGCCCAGAGTGATTGACAGCAGCTGAACGAGGCTGTCGCTGGGAATGAGAAATAAGGAAACGGTGCCGAGTCCAAGTCTTTTATTGTGTATATGTGTGTGTAATGTGTGTGTAATGTGTGTATATATATGTGTGTGTGTGTGTCTCAGGTGCCCAGGAAGTCCAAGCTGGCCGTCCACAGGAACGTGCGGGACGACGAAGGATTCATTATCAGACACTTTGCAGGAGCCGTTTGCTACGAGACGGTGCGTTCACAGACGTTTGAAATTAATGTCACATGAAATTATTTATTTATTTATTTATTTCCCTTTGATGATCTGCAAAACGTTCAGTCCCGACAGCAGCGATTTAAACACCAGAGCCAGGCAGCCTTTATTTATGTATTTATTAGATTAGATTAGAGGAGATATCAGGAGTTATTGAATCATCAGCTCCGACTGGAAGTTTTGACGTAGCGTCTTTATTCTTGTGTTTGAACGTGTTCGTCGTCTTGTTTTTAAAGGGATAGTATCATTTTTTTTAAAGTGGGGTTGTATGATCTACAAATAGCCCCTAAGTACTTTAATTGCAGTAGAAGACTCTCTGCACTCCTCCCGTTAGCAACGCCAGCCCATAATAGCCCTGCCCAGAGATTTACAACATACAGTGTTGTGAACAGACCCAAAGAAACGGCCTATTTTCACGGCCTAAAAGAGGTTTTACCTGAAAAAAAATACACAGTTCCATTGTTCGCTATAATGTAATTTTTTCCAGCCCTTCAAAGTGCAGGAAAAACACAGTTTTTATTTGGACCTAACCAACTCACGTATCCCTCCGCCCAGGGTTAGCGCCCACCGATCAGCAGTTGGTTATGTCCAAATAAAAACTGTGTTTTTCCTGCACTTTGAGGGGCTGGAAAAAATTATATTATAGTGAACAATGGAACTGTGTATTTTTTTTTCAGGTAAAACCTCTTTTAGGCCAGGGAAATAGGCCGTTTCTTTGGGTCTGTTCACAACACTGTATGTTGTAAATCTCTGAGCAGGGCTATTATGGGCTGGCGTTGCTAACGGGAGGAGTGCAGAGAGTCTTCTACTGCAATTAAAGTACTTAGGGGCTATTTGTAGATCATACAACCACACTTAAAAAAAAAATGCTACTATCCCTTTAATTCGATTTCTGTTTTTTTTTTTTTTCCCCAGACCAAGTTTGTGGAGAAGAACAACGACGCGCTGCACATGTCTCTGCAGTGTCTGATCAGCGAGTCCAAGGACCGCTTCATCCGAGAGCTCTTCGAAAACTCCAACAACAGCAAAGACGTCAAGCAGAAGGCGGGAAAACTCAGCTTCATCAGCGTCGGCAACAAGTTCAAGGTCTGTGGCTCCTTAACTTCAACTTTAACATTGATATATTACAGACTTTAAACAGGTTAAAGATGGTTTATTCTCCTGCAGTGGCTGCTGGGCGGAGGGATTTCAAAAACAAAAGTAGTTCCTAGTATTTGCTTAATGTGTCGTAATGTTACATAATTAATTATACGTGATTATCTCATAGCTTGGTGGTGAATGTGCAGGTCACAACTTGTCCACCAGAGCGTTGTAGAGTTGTTGGATTGTGTATTTGATGAGTTTGATGAGGGAAACCAAGAAATCCCATAATGAGCCTCCGTAGCGTAGCTCTGAGCAGCTCACGGCTCTGCTCCGCCGTTCTAAAAATAGCTTGCACCGACAATTAAAGGTAACAAACCTACTGCTATGACTATAGGGATTATGGCAATGGGACAATTTGTCAAAATATTGAACTATCCCTTTAATGATTTTGCACTAGGACACATGCTTAAAAAAATCCTTATGTGGGCAGAAATCCTAACCCCTCCTCCCAGTGTTTAACACAAAGTTGCACCTTTATATGGAGCTGTAGAATAAACCTAAAACAATCTATTAAATTCAAGAGGAAGGAAGGAAAAATGGAATATAGGAAGGTGGGAAGGAGGGAAGGAAGGATGGAACGAATGAATTCAGAAAGGAAGGAAGGAAGGATGGATGGAATGCAGAAAAGAAGGAAGGAAGGAAAGATGGAAACGTAGAAATACCGCGCAGCTTGCGGCTCTGCTCTGCCGATCTAAAAATAGCTTGCACCGACAATTAAAGGCAACGAACCTACTGATATGACTGTAGGGATTATGGCAATGGGACAATTTGTCAAAAATGTTGAACTATCCCTTTTAACACACTGATATGAAACATTATCACTCAGTCAGTCAGCTGAAGATACAATGATATTATTATATTACTTTACTTCATTTTTAAGCCCCCCCCCCCCCCCCCCCCCCCCCCCCGGCCATAACGTGATGTAACAGAAATAAATCCACGTCGTAATTTTCTTGTTTAGATGGTCATGTACTGTAATCCTTCTTCTTAGCCATTGCTAACGCCAATCCACCGGTCATTTCCTCTTGTTTAATTAACGTTATAGTTTTGGAGTTTCCATGTGCTTTGCGGAGCGTAACGTTACCGCGGTAACAACACGCTACGGCAACTCGATTGTTTAACTATTTTGAACCATTAACCAACTTTTTAACTGCCCCAAGTCCTGACCTAGAGGCTCTAACTTTAGCTTGAACTGTCACCTTTGACGTCATTATCAGAGTCGTGTAGTTGTTTTGATGACGTGACATAAGTCACACAGGCAGCTCGCAGCCTCGCATTGGACGGAAGGGGGAGGGTGGGGGTGATTGACAGCTGTGACAGCCAATCGACGGGTCCTCTCGGGTACTGTAGGACCCGGCCTTTCACAATAAGAGCCCCGAGACCCGAGGCAAACTCTACCGGTTCCGACCCTGCCCGGTTTTCGGGTTGTCGGGTTTTTCCGAAGACCTCTATTTCAGATATCTGGACCTCGTCCTCCTGTTGAACTCGTCTGTCTCAGTCTGTCTCGTATAAAACTCTAAAGTTGCAGTGCGTGGCGTTATCGACCCTCCATACATCACCGTCACATTCACTTTAATAACGTCCTGACTGCGTCTCTGTTATGACTCAGCTGGAGTTCACTCACTCACTGCTTCTTCTCCTGCTGCTGCTGCTCAGTCCGACTCCTCACACTCTTTAAAAACAGACAAATCGAAACCTCATTATTATTATTATTATTATTTTTCATTTTCCACACAGACACATGATGAAGAACCTGGTGTGAACCTGGGGATCGATCATCACATCACAGAGCAGTGAAACTTTTTTTTGCCACTGCATCTTTTTTAGTTTTTACATTTTCTTATCACGACTCTAAACGTCTCTGCAGATCAAACATCTCTTCACATTCACAGTCATGTTCGTAATTTTTCGCTCCGGTGCCTCGTTCTGTCGGACGCACTCAGCTGTGCAGCTTCAAAATAAACAGATGAACCACCTATAACAGTGGTCCCCAAACTACGGCCCGCGGGCCGCATCCGGCCCGCGCTCAAATTCCAACCGGCCCGCGGCCTCTGTCATAAAAAAAATCAATAATATGCGGCCCGCCAGCACGTACAATTTTTTTCCAGCCTCGATATATTGCCATGTGCATGCCTGTTTGTTTTCCCCGTCTCTGGCCTCCAAACAGGCTGAATGACAAGAGGCTTCACTCTGTGACTCGGTCTCAGCACCTGGGCGCGTTTGTTCCATAGCGGAATGACATGAAGGGAGTGAAGCCTCTTGTCAGTCATCCAGGATCTTTGTCTCTGTGGGGGGAGGCGGGGCCGCTACACACACACAGTGCAGCGTGTGAGTCTGAGGAGCAACGCTAGGTAACGTCAGTTGCCAACTTGGTGACTTTCTCCCTAAATCTGGCGACTTTCCAACCCCTCTCATCGAATTTCTTTTTGACAAAAGCCACTGGCGACAAATCTAGCGACTTTTCCGGTGCTGTTTTACAAACGCTTCTGGTTTGGAGACTCGGACGTGAAAGCACGTCATCATCACTGCTGTTTTCACCGAGCAGCGGTGCTGCCGTGAGCCCCCCGCCCCCGTCCCTACAGCACTCAGCGGCGGTGTGACGGAGCTGTCCCCGCTACAGAGACCCGCTCCACGCCGCTGACACCCCCACCACACCCGTCTTTAGAGCGACATACACAGCCTCAGCTCAGTCACTCACCTCATCTACTGATGACACGGTCAATATCTATTCAAGTGCAGTTTTGTTGAGACTTGATTAAGCCATTTTATTTATTGTTTTGGTTGTGTGTGGTTTTATATTTGAGTGCATCTTTTCTTAACAGAGACAGGGTCTATTCTTGTTTTTGATTTGATTTTTATTCAAGCGCAATTTTTGATTTTTTAAAAATATAATATAATATAAAATATAGCCTAATAATGTTTCAAATTAACCTAGATATGTTTAAGCTTCCTTTTTTCCCCAGACATTTAGGCTATGTCATTTTATCTGGTCTTCAAATATGAAAAGCAGAGTGATTTTGATAAAAAAAAAAAAAAAAACTTGTTTAGATTTATGTATCTATGTGAAGAAATGAAAAGAATTCCATTTGCAATGAAAAAAAAGTATTAAATAGTTAATTTGCATTTAATGTTAATGGTTCAAAGGATGTCAGGCTGAAAGGTCGGCCGACCCGGCCCCCACACATTTTTACTTAACCAAATCTGGCCCTCTTTGCAAAAAGTTTGGGGACCCCTGACCTATAATAATAATAATAATAATAATAATAATAATAATAATAATAATCCTAATAATGGGATTTCTTTCAGTGCAGAGGGACATTTAGACCTTCAGGGGCCACAAACTTCCTTTTCCTGTTAATCACTTTGTAACTTTGTTAAGAAAAGTGCAATATGCATAAAGTTTATTATTATATAAATATTATAGGGATGGAAACAGTGAACGATTTTAAATTATCTGTGCAGAAGGGAACGATTTCAAATGTTTCCTTCTTCGTTTTCAAACAAAAAGCTGCTGATAATGCGAGAAAATATCTACTATATCAGAACTGGCCAAAATGTTGAAATATCCCTTTAAAGCTGCAGTTTCTAAATTTAGAGACTCTTTCCAACCAGACTGGGATTAAACCTGGACCGGGTGTCGATGTCGACTGAGGGTCCAGAGCTGGAGAGCTGCAGGGAAGAGGAGGAGAACTTCTGATACACTGAGCAGCAAATAAACAGCTTTATTACTACATGTTGCATATTACTAAAGAAATCTAAATGTAGCATGTAAATGTAACGGATGTGAACTCACTCCACTAACCAACTTGCCAAGCGGTTGTGAACCTCTTGGCGAAGCGGTTAGCATCGTCGCCTGCCGTGCAGGAGACAAGGGTTCGAACCCCACCTAGGGCAGGCCGTGAGAAACACAACGCAGAGGGCCAGATATATATGATCATCGGCTACATAAACAACAGAAATGACACAAAACATTTATAAAAGCTGTTTAGAAATAACACCCACTGAAACTCTGCAGGGCTTTTAATTTGAAGGTATTAGCGGAAACAGTCGTTTAAAGGGACAACGAGGAGTTTCTCCATCGGCAGAACGAAAAATTCCGCGACAATAAAAAAGTCTCATATTAATGTGGATGAATCTACGTTACCACTTGTTAATGGTCCATTTTCGATAAATACATCGTTTTGTCTCTATGGTTATTTTGTTATTATTAGTGGTGGTGGAAATGCTGGGCGAGCCGACCAGAGTTTCTTTACTTTCGATTTTGTGGCGAGTCATGAGAATAACGCCGCCAAATCGGCGTTTATGGTGGGAACTACGACGGTATGTGATCGTCTTCAAACCTCTGACTTTAATTCTTGATGAATGAAAACATGAGTCTGTCTTGCGCCGGTCAAAGAATTTCACGGTGCGGAGGCTCATAAATGTAGTGAAAACACTTCGCTTTTCCAAAACTCCTCGTTGTCCCTTTAAAGTTTTATTTGAAAAGAAACAATGTATAAACTGTATTTTTTAATATAATGGAAAATATCACACGTGTTTGGAAATATTGGGATGTTCAATATCAATGAATCTCAGTCTAAACCTGATTTATTTATCAGTTTATTTGTCGAGGACCAGTCATGTCGACATTATTACATCTAATAACACTGCAACCTATACGATGTGTACGGCTACAGCTCATTTAGACGCACAAGATACAACAGTGTATAATAGATCTAGCACATACTGTATTTAACATACAAAAACATACAGTTTATGTGTTTATTCTTATTCCAGACACTAAAATAATCAAGTGTCTGTCTCAAATATCTATACATTAGTGGCTGTAATCGATCACATGGGAATTTAAAGTCGTTCCATTGTTCTGTTTCCTGCTCAGAACATAAACCCTAACCACAAAATACAAAAAACTGACACTAAATAAAACACACAAACCAACCAACCAGTGCCCTGAGGGTGTGATGTGATGTCAGCGTCTGTGACTTCACAGCAACGACCGAGTCTTTGATCTGCAGATGTTTGATGTTTTCATCCGTACAGACGTCAGCCTGGTCCGTTCATAAAAACACCTCAGTGCTGCTGCTGCTTTTTATTCTCCTGAGGTTGTTTTTTTTTGTTGTTTTTTTGTCTGAAATGTTGAGTAAAGTTTTCTCTAGGTCACATTGAGACGTTTCATCCTCTAGAGTGACGGTAAACACCAGAGAGAGAAGTGAAACTGTCCTGCTGTGTTCACACCGGGAGCCATGTTGGTTCATAGACTCAACAGTCACAACAACAACATCACACACATTCATTCAATCTTTATTTAAATGGATAGTTCAACAGTTTGGCAAGTTGGCCCATTGCCATAATCCCTATAGTTATAGCAGTAGGTTTGTTACCTTTAATTGTCGGTGCAAGCTGTTTTTTTGAACGGCGGAGCAGAGCCGCGAGCTGCTCAGAGCTACGCTACGGAGGCTCATTATGGGATTTCTTGGTTTCCCTCATGAAACTCATCAAATACACAATCCAACAACTCCTAAACGCTCTGGTGGACAAGTTGTGACCTGCACATTCACCACGCTATGAGATAATAACACAACGTTACCAGACAGAGTTGTTTTAGAGGGAAATTCATGCAAAACCGCTGATGCGCGTTGCCTTCAGGGACAGTTTTTCATCAAGCAGTCTCTGTATTTCCCTCTAAAACAACTCTGTGTGGTAACGTTGTGTCATTATCTCATAGCGTGGTGAATGTGCAGGTCACAACTTGTCCACCAGAGCGTTGTGGAGTTGTTGGATTGTGTATTTGATGAGTTTGATGAGGGAAACCAAGAAATCCCATGAGCCTCTGTAGCGTAGCTCTGAGCAGCTCACGGCTCTGCTCCGCCGTTCTAAAAACAGCTTGCACCGACAATTAAAGGTAACGAAGCTACTGCTACTGTATGAATATAGGGATTATGGCAATGGGCCAATTTGCCAAAATGTTGAACTATCCTTTTAATCTGGATCAATCATTGAGGGAGAGAATCTGAACAACAAGAAAATTAATTTTCCTGCTGTGGAAAGTTTCTGGTCCATCTGTGTTTTTTTTAATTCTATTTCTGCTGCTTCCTGGATAAAAACCAAAACGTTGTGAGAAACTTTGAGTTGCTCTGATTCTCCAGAAATCCTGTAGTGTCAGTGATGTGGTGTGTTTAACCAGGTTACAGGATGAAGGTCGCTCGCTGCGTCATCACTGAACTTTTATCATCACCTCCTCCTCCTTCTTCTTTTTTCTTCAGATTATTATTACTCTCATGTGGATGATTGGTGGTGGTGATGTGGCTGCAGATGCAGGAGCAGCAGAATATTAAAAACTGCTGCTGAAACTCGGGCTGTGTTTTTCACCAATACACCGGGGTCATTGAACCCAAATTACATTAATAACTCTCGTTAAAGGGATAGGCAGCCACAGAGGAAGTTTGTTTGATGATTCAACAGAAACGAAACCGATCGATTAAATAAAAAAACTTACTTAGCGGCGAATTATCTTTCTTTATAACTTTATGAAACACGTCAGCAAAAACACTGAACGGGAGAAAAATTAGAAGAAGGAGAGAAGAAAAAAAGTGCTTATTCTGGAAAAAAAAAAGATTATTAGAAAAACCACAGAGGTGGATAAAACAAACCAAACGCTCTGAATTCTAACTATGTGTGGTTTCCATTGCAGACGCAGCTGAACATCCTGCTGGAGAAGCTCCGCAGCACGGTCAGTCGTTGTTCTTCTTTTTCTTCGCCTTTTGTTGTGTTTCATGCTATTTATTTATTTAATTTATTCAACGTCCTCTCCTCCTCCTCCTCCTCCTCTTCTTCTTCTTCTTCTTCAGGGTTCGAGCTTCATTCGCTGCATCAAACCGAACCTGAAGATGATCAGCCACCAGTTTGAAGGAGCTCAGATCCTCTCCCAGCTGCAGTGCTCCGGTCAGTCAACACGAACATCTACCTTTATTATGAAGGAGCTTTAACATAAACATCTACCTTTATTTTGAAGGAGCTTTAACACAAACATCTACCTTTATTTTGAAGGAGCTTTAACACAAACATCTACCTTTATTTTGAAGGAGCTTTAACACAAACATCTACCTTTATTTTGAAGGAGCTTTAATACACAAATCTACTGGCTTTAATGTTATTGGCTGTTTAAACATCAGTGTGTTGAGCTGCAGGAGGATTTTTTCTTTAAAATCCCGTCTCTGCTGTTACCAGATCATTGTCTCTTAATGGACCAGTGTTGATTTCCTTTTTTTTTTCTTTCTTTCTTTCTTTTAAGCACAAACTTCAGTGAACTAGAGTAAATTAATCGTTCATTTAATTGACTTCATCCGTCAATTTTATGCCGTTTATCCTGAGCCGTGTTGCGTAAATGTTAATTAACTACATCATTAGGGACTCATTGTTATTTACCGCTGGGAACGTAATTGTCGACCATATTGTTCCCCATAGTATATATATATAGATGTACATTATGTGTTATTACTTTAGATGATGTAATCAGGGGGAAAAAGGTGTTTAAATGTAAATTATATGTTGTTTTAAACGAAGCGCTGTGACAACCAGGCGACGTCTTTAACTCGTTCTCAAACCAACAACAGCAGTGACACCTCCTCCTCCCTCTTCCCTCCTCCCTCCTTTCTCCCTCCTCTCCATCCTCCCCTCAGGTTTGGAGGAAAAAAGAAATTATGAGCTGAGGTTTAATATCCTCCTCCTCCTCTTCCTCCTCCTCCTCCTCCTGTTTTGCTTTCAGCCACACACACTGCTCTGGTACTGAGCTCTTTATCAGCGTTATTGCACTGGGAATGGAGGCGCTGATAGTTTGGGAGGAGGAGGAGGAGGAGGAGTAGATCTCCTCTGTGGTGCCACCGTGGTGCGTTCAGGTCCAAATGGGATGTTCAGCAACTGAAACAGAACCGATAACAGGAGGTTTTTGTTTTTCTCTCCTCCTGAGAAGCTGATGTAGATTTTTATCTCTGAGCCTGAGACAGAAACAGGTTTCATCATTTCGTCCCTCAGCGACTCGTTGGGATTAAAGTGAAGCAGAGACACAGTGATGTTGTCGTTGTGTTTTACTTTATGTTACACTTGCGCCAGATTTACTCAGGAGTTCCTGGAAAACACACGGAAAATTAAAAGGAAAAAGGAAGATTTCCTGGAAAATACTGTTTCTATTCTCTGTTCTTCTTCTATAAAATCATAAATTCAATGCACAAGACAAGACAGGAAATGGATTTATTGAAGGGAATAATAAAAACAGGCTGTATTACAGCTAAAATATGAAAATAATAGAATTTTAAAAAGTAGCATCGACGCTATGCTAACCTTTATATCTAACTCTTTACCTTAATTCCCCCTGTTTAGCATTAATAAGCAGCATAAAAGCATTTAATAAACAGTTTGTAACACAGTCTATGTGTTTATTAATGTATTGTTAAGTGGAGACAGATTGATTAATTGCTAATGAAGTGCTAATAGATAATAACAAGTGTTTCCTGGTAACACTTTAAGTAGACACTATTAAGCATTAGTTAAGCATGAATTAATAGTGAATTATTCCTTTATAACACATGAATACTCATTAGTATGTAGTTTATAAATACTGTTAGTGCTTATTAATGATGATTAAAACATTTTTAACTAATATATAATAATATGATAATAATATACTAATCCATAAATTAAATTTGTGTATCTTGTTCTTGTATTTTAACTGTGATAATTTACTGCATTGTATTTTAAATTGTGTTTTTATGTAAGCGTCTTTGAGCACTTGGAAAAGCGCGTTACAAATAAAATGTATTATTATTATTTATTATTTAATGAGTATTCATGTATTATAAATGATGAATTCAGTATTTATTAATGCTGAATAGTGTGTAGTTATTATAAAGTGTTACACTGTTTTCTTAATGAGACATTTACGTCGCTGCACTGATGCAGTATAAATGTTGTACATGACTTTAACATGAGTCTGTTGACGCTTCACTGGACGTTTGTCGGTCAAAGAAACAGTTTGATACGAGTTCATCAAAGACGAGTGAGACGACTAACAATCCTTCAAACGTGTTTTTGAATATGTCTAAAGGAAACGAGCTGTGGAGTCATGACAACGTGAACACAACACAGGCTGTGTGAGTTCCAGCTCTTTCAGAATAAAAGCCCCCTCTTATCTCTAACAAGGCTGTGTGTTGTTTCCGTAGGGATGGTGTCGGTGTTGGACCTGATGCAGGGCGGCTTCCCGTCCAGAGCGCCGTTCCACGAGCTCTACAACATGTACCAGAAGTACATGCCTCCTAAACTGACCCGGCTCGACCCGCGACTCTTCTGCAAGGTCAGAGCTCGTCTCTGTTTCTCTCTCACTCACTTATGTTTTATTTCTTTTAAAGGGATAGTTCAACATTTTGGCAAATTGGCCCATTGCCATAATCCCTATAGTCATAGCAGTAGGTTCGTTACCTTTAATTGTCGGTGCAAGCTATTTTTAGAACGGTGGAGCAGAGCCGTGAGCTGCTCAGAGCTACACTATGGAGGCTCATGGGATTTCTTGGTTTTTCCCTCATCAAACTCATCAAATACACAATCCAACAACTCCACAACGCTCTGGTGGACAAGTTGTGAGCTGCACATTCACCACGCTATGAGATAATAACACAACGTTACCAGACAGAGTTGTTTTAGAGGGAAATTCATGCAAAACCGCTGATGCGTGTTGCCTTCAGGGACAGTTTTTCATCAAGCAGACTCTGCATTTCCCTCTACAACAACTCTGTGTGGTAACGTTGTGTTATTATCTCATAGCGTGGTGAATGTGCAGGTCACAACTTGTCCACCAGAGCGTTGTGGAGTTGTTGGATTGTGTATTTGATGAGTTTGATGAGGGAAACCAAGAAATCCCATAATGAGCCTCCGTAGCGTAGCTCTGAGCAGCTCATGGCTCTGCTCCACCGTTCTAAAAATAGCTTGCACCGACAATTATAGGTAACGAACCTACTGCTATGACTATAGGGATCATGGCAATGGGCCATTTTGACAAAATGTTGAACTATCCCTTTAACATGTCCGAAATAAACTAAAACTAACTCACTCAGCTTCATTCATCTCCATATTTATCTGTGTGTGTGTGTCTCCAGGCTCTGTTCAAAGCCCTCGGCCTCAACGAGAACGACTACAAGTTCGGTCTGACCAGAGTGTTTTTCCGTCCCGGGAAGGTGAGGCATATTATTCCCTAATGTTCATAATATTGTCCCTCTGAATAAAGACGATGCTGCGTTTGGCGTTTGAAGCGAAGCAGCATCAGTCAGTGGTTCGTTCTTTCTGGCTGCTGAGGTGAGAGGAGCCGACAGACGGAGGTTTTTATTTCTCTCCTGCAGATGAATAATTCACGGCGTCGGGTCGAGACATGTGGTTTGTGAGAGAGAGAGAACACTGACTGTGCGTGACAAACTGTAGCTGTGACACTGTGGATTCAGCTCGGAGCGAGGAGAAATAAACACCGACCGGGTGTCCTCTTCCTCCTCCTCCTCCTCCTCTGTTGTTGTTGTTATTGGCCGGATGGACTCACCGCAGGTCTCCATTAGTCTTTAACGTCTCCCGTGTGGAAAACGCCGGAAAAAAGGTTTCACACCATGAGGCCGGAGCGACACAAGGCGCTCGTAAATAACAGTTTTAAGCAAAAAAAAGGAGCGTGGACGTTGGACGCTCCGGCAGCAGGAAACGTTTAGCAGCGTCTTTATTTAAATGGATTGTTTTAGGTCCCATCTTTCTGCATTCCTTCCTTCCTTCCTTCCTTCCTTCTTTTCTGCATCCCATTCACCATTCTTTCCTTCCCACCTTCTTTCCTTTCTGCATTCCATCCATCCTTCCTTCCTTCCCACCTTCCTTCCTTCCTTCCTTTCTGAATTCATTCCTTCCTTCCTTCCTTCCCTCCTTCCCTCCTTCCTGCATTCCATTTTTCCTTCCTTCCTCCCTCTTGAATTAAATAGATTGTTTTAGGTTTATTATACAGCTAAAGGCAAAGGTGCAACTTTGTGTTAAGCACTGGGGGGAGGGGTTAGGATTTCTGCCCACATAAGGATTTTCTTTTTTTTAAGCATGTGTTCTAGTGCAAAATCATTAAAGGGATAGTTCAGCATTTTGACAAATTGGCCCATTGCCATAATCCCTATAGTCATAGCAGTAGGTTTGTTACCTTTAATTGTCGGTGCAAGCTATTTTTAGAACGGCGGAGCAGAGCCGTGAGCTGCTCAGAGCTACGCTACGGAGGCTCATTATGGGATTTCTTGGTTTCCATCATCAAACTCATCAAATACACAATCCAACAACTCCGTTACCAGACAGAGTTGTTTTAGAGGGAAATTCATGCAAAACCGCTGATGCACGTTGCCTTCAGGGACAAATTTTCATCAAGCAGACTCTGTATTTCCCTCTAAAACAACTCTGTCTGGTAACGTTGTGTTATTATCTCATAGCGTGGTGAATGTGCAGGTCACAACTTGTCCACCAGAGCGTTGTGGAGTTGTTGGATTGTGTATTTGATGAGTTTGATGAGAGAAACCAAGAAATCCCATGAGCCTCCGTAGCGTAGCTCTGAGCAGCTCACGGCTCTGCTCCACCGTTCTACAAATAGCTTGCACCGACAATTAAAGGTAACGAACCTACTCCTATGACTATAGGGATTATGGTGATAGGCCATACATTTGCCAAAATGTTGAACTATCCCTTTAACTTTGATAAAAGAACAAGGCTCATCTACGTTTTTATTTTGGCACAGCACAACAAACCTCGTCATAAAAACAATCTAAAGTGTGAGATCACTTTTCATATCAGCTAAATCCGACCAGCACATTTATTTTTTTCCAGTAAACTAACAACCAGCTCCACATCGTCAGATTAGAAAAACATTACTTTTGGTTTCTTGCAAAGGAGATTAGATCAATAAAAACATTACATTACGGCCATGGCTACAGGGTCTTTTTAAAGAGACAATAAGGACAAAGTTAAAAAAAAAAAAAAAGTAGATTCAGGAGTTTCCTCCAGAGGGAAAGTGACAGTGGGAGCTGGAAGGACTGAGACTCAGACCCGGGTATGAAATATGCATGGATGAAGAGGGATGAGGAGGGAGAGGAGGAGTGGAGCAGAAGTAAATACAGTACACACCTCCGTGCTGCTCCCGGTCACGCTTTACTGGGATATGAAATGGGTTTTTCACAGAGCGCAGATATTAATCTGTGGAAGGAGCAGAGTCGTCTCAGGTCGTCCGTCCTGCAGAGACACGAGGAGACGGATGTTTACGGCCGAGGAGGAGGAGGAGGAGGAGGAGGAGGAAGAGGAGGAAGAGGAGGAGGAGGAAGAGGAAGAGGAGGAGGAGGAGGAGGAGGAGGAGGAGGAGGAGGAGGAGGAAGAGGAGGAAGAGGAGGAGGAGGAAGAGGAAGAGGAGGAGGAGGAGGAGGAGGAGGAGGAGGAGGAGGAGGAGGAGGAGGAGGAGGAAGAGGAAGAGGAGGAGGAGGAGGAGGAAGAGGAGGAGGAGGAAGAGGAAGAGGAAGAGGAAGAGGAGGAGGAGGAGGAGGAGGAGGAGGAGGAGGAGGAGGAGGAGGAAGAGGAGGAAGAGGAGGAGGAGGAAGAGGAAGAGGAGGAGGAGGAGGAGGAGGAGGAGGAGGAGGAGGAGGAGGAGGAGGAGGAGGAAGAGGAGGAAGAGGAGGAGGAGGAAGAGGAAGAGGAGGAGGAGGAGGAGGAGGAGGAGGAGGAGGGAAAACACACCGATCGTTTCATTTATCACCTGAACCGTCCAAACTAATGTGTATTTATCAGATCATAGAGATGTTTACCACCGGGCTTTGATTCTGATTTGTGTCGTATTTTTACAAATCTACCCCCAAAAAAAGAACATTACATTAATATTAATATTTAAGCAATATCACACGAGAGGGAGTGCTGTTGTACTGTATATCAGCACGGCTGTGATTCGGTCGTAGGCACGAGGCCGTAGGCCGAGTGCCGCAGATAATCACACCGTGCTGATATACAGTACAACAGCACGACCTCGAGTGTGATATTGCTTTTATACAACAGTACAACGAGCGCATTTTAGAACAGTAATAAACTACAAGAGATTATGATTTGTTTGTTTATTTAATCATTTATTTGGCTCCGCCAACAGAAATAGTTCTGCAACTGGAAGGGAGACAAGGCTGTTGCCAGGCAACACATAAAAACATTTCATACTAGCTTGCTACTAGCTACAAGCTTCTCCACCGAGCTGCTTCTAGTGCTGGTTCTGGTTCTGAGCCCGTGTCTGATTAGCACCGCAGCAACAGGACCAGCGTGAAGATACAGAGACGCTATCGATACCGTATTACATTTGTTTATCATCTATGTAATCAATATAAACACAGTTGAAGCTAAGTAGCTGAGCTACGTGGCTAACAACAGCTAATGCTAATATCAAAACACATCACCGTCAAAACGTAGTTGCCCCCGCGGCGATTTTTTTCCCCAGCCGGGTTTAGTAGAGATTTATCGCCAATAAGACGGACCAGGTCAGGTCCAGGTTTTAATGTTCAGGTCCGTTTATAACTGTAGCAGCAGCAGCAGCAGCAGCAGAGAGATGGGGCAGCTGCTGTATGGGGAGCGTAGCTCTGACTTAGCTCCTGTCCAGCTGAACAGCGGAGTGATTATGTCTGTGAAAAGTCCCAGTGCTGTTATACTGTATATCAGCACTATGGAATGTCTCGTTGTCCAATCAAATTGCTCGGTTGGGACCGGTCGGAACTAACTGTTGTATAATAATCAATACGTCCTTATACTTAAGCAATATATCACTCCAGTCCGTGGTATATGCTCATTATACCACGGCTAAGGGGCGTTCTTCTTTGCTTTTATAAAACGGTTACCAATAATGACAATATGAAAGAGGGATACGCAATCAATTTCATGTAGTTTTATTCAACCAGATATACATATTATCCAATAAAATAGCCCCACTGCGAAAAAAACATAGTCCCACCTCTCCAGACGTTAGCTCCAAGTAGCTCTGCATCTCGTCTTTTCCTCCGCTTTTTTTTCAGGTGAAAGTCACTGCTCAGTCCCCTCTACCATTGTTAATCCTCCTTGGAGGTGAAAGTTCACCTTAAACATGTGAATTCAACTACTTTAGTCCATTTTTTAACATTGTAAAAACATGTCTTTTGCTATGGACTGCAACAGTCCGTTGCCATGGATACATGACAACAACTTCCATTCATACCAGTCATACGTGCCTGAGGCGGAGTGATAGCTTACGCTGTGATAAGGCTTTAGAATAGTAGCTGTGGTATATGCTCATTATACCACGGTTAACAGCCAATCAGATCGCCGGATTTCACCTTTCCGTTTTATAATATGATGTACTGATGATACAAGATAAGTGTATGTGAAGAAGCATGAGGGTTGTGAGGTTGTTGACTTCCTGTGTGTGTGTGTGTGTGTGTGTGTGTGTGTGTGTGTGTGTGTGTGTGTGTGTGTGTGTGTGTGTGTGTGTGTGTGTGTGTGTGTGTGTGTGTGTGTGTGTGTGTGTCCAGTTTGCAGAGTTCGACCAGATCATGAAGTCTGACCCCGACCACCTGGCTGAGCTGGTGAAGAAGGTCAACAAGTGGCTGATCCACAGCCGCTGGAAGAAGGTGCAGTGGTGCAGCCTGTCAGTCATCAAACGTAAGACACACACTCCTTCCTTCCTTCCTTCCTTCCTTCCTTCCTTCCTTCCTGCATTCCTTCCTTCCTTCCTGCATTCCTTCCTTCCGTCCTTTCTGCATTCCTTCCTTCCTTCCTGCATTCCTTCCTTCCTTCCTTCCTTCCTGCATTCCTTCCTTCCTTCCTTTCTGCATTCCTTCCTTCCTTCCTTCATTCCTTCCTTCCTTCCTTCCTTCCTGCATTCCTTCCTTCCTTCCTTCCTGCATTCCTTCCTTCCTTCCTTCCTGCATTCCTTCCGTCCTTTCTGCATTCCTTCCTTCCTTCCTGCATTCCTTCCTTCCTTCCTTCCTTCCTGCATTCCTTCCTTCCTTCCTTCCTGCATTCCTTCCTTCCTTCCTTCCTGCATTCCTTCCTTCCTTCCTTCCTGCATTCCTTCCTTCCGTCCTTTCTGCATTCCTTCCTTCCTTCCTGCATTCCTTCCTTCCTTCCTTTCTGCATTCCTTCCTTCCTTCCTGCATTCCTTCCTTCCGTCCTTTCTGCATTCCTTCCTTCCTTCCTGCATTCCTTCCTTCCTTCCTTTCTGCATTCCTTCCTTCCTTCCTGCATTCCTTCCTTCCTTCCTTCCTTTCTGCATTCCATTCATCCTTCTTTCCTCCCCACCTTCCTTCCTTCCTTCCCTCCTTCCCACCTTCCTACATTCCTTCTTTCCTTCCTTTCTGCATTCCTTCTTTCCCTCCATCGTTTGTTTCCCTCCGTTCTTTGTTTTCCTCCGTCCGTCCTTCCTTCCTTCCTTCCCTCCTTGTTTTGTTGTGTTGTGTTGGATTGTACAGTTTGTGGTGTGATTATGTCTTTATTTTATGTGAATAAATGAAACTCAACTCTCTCTCTCTCTCCCTCTCTCTCTCCATCCCTCCATCCCAGTGAAGAACAAGATCCTCTATCGGACCAGCGCTTGTATCAAGATGCAGAAAACCGTCAGGATGTGGCTCTGCAGGAAGAAACACAAGCCCAGGTCAGTGTCTCTACACCTCTCTCTCTCTCTCTGTCCATCCATCCTCCCCTCCCTCTCACCCCCCTCCTCTTCTCTCTTTCTCTTTCTCCTTCACCCATCATCATGTATTCTCCTCTGCTCCTGTCCTCCCTCTCTCTCCCTCTCTCCCTCTGACGAATTTTTCATCCTCACCTCCCTCAGCTCACACTTATCTCCATCCCTCCTCCTCCTCTTCCCCTCTTCTCTGTCATTACCTCCTCTCCTCTCTCTCTCCTCCTCATTACATTCTTCCCTCGTCCTCATCTTTCTCCTCCTCTTCTTCTTCTTCTCCATTATCTTCCACTTTCACAGCTCAGTCTGACACAACTTCCTTCCTTCCTTCCTGCATTCATTCATCCTTCTTTCCTTCCTTCCTTCGTTCCTTCCTTCCTTCCTTCCTTCGTTCCTTCGTTCCTTCCTTCCTTCCTTCCTGCATTCCTTCTTTTCTGCCACTTTCACAGCTCTAACGCACACACACACAGTTAAAGCAGAAGTAAGCGATATTTGTGTTAATATAAGTCTTAAATAGTTTTATCTTCCGACAGCAATCACTTACATAGAGTGTTTGGACTGAAACACAGGTCTCTCAGTCCCTCTGCTCTGCTCTGAGCCGAAGAGAAAACATTTATCGTATCCTACAGTTTTTATCCAATGAGGAGAGAGAACGGCATGCAGGGCTGTGTGTGCAGCCAAGGGACGCCGTGAATGTGGCGACGTAGCGACGAGGACTGTTATGGTGCGTTCAAGGCAACCTGTAACTCATGTTTTTCCGACCTGTGAAGTCATACCAGTTCGATCTGGTGCGAGTTCACAGGTCAGAAGTTACGAGTGGCCGTTATAGTGACTTTCACAGGTAAAACAGGTCGGAAAAACACGAGTGGGTTGCCTGAAACGCCACAAAGTCGTAAGTTGTGACTTGAAGCTGTAATTTACGGTTTCAAAAGCCTGCCTTGAACGCAGCATTAGCCAAAACGACCGGACCACTTACTTCTGCTTTAATGAGTTAAACGGAGTAGAAAAAGATGAAGTTAACTGTGTGTGTGTGTGTGTGTGTGTGTGTGTGTGTGTGTGTGTGTGTGTGTGTGTGTGTAGGATCGACGGGCTGGTGAAGGTGTGTAACCTGAAGAAGAGGATGGGCCGGTTCAACGAGGTCGTTGCCGGGCTGAAGGAGGGGAAGCAGGAGATGAGCAAACAGATCCAGGGTCTGGACGGCGCCATCGACACACTGATGGTCAAGATCAAGGTAGGTGGCCTGGTCGCCATGGAAACGACACACACACACACACACACACACACACACACACACACACACACACACACACACACACACACACACACACACACACACACACACACACACACACACCACTTCACCTCCTCCTGTGTTGTTATGAGGAACATGAACATGAAGAGACGTTGCAGCTGTTCGGTTCAGTCTGACAGACAGGTGGTGGTGGCGGTGCCTTCAGGTGCTGCTGGACGGAGTAGGAAATCACAGACACACCTGACTGAGCGTTTTGTGTCGTTGTGTCGAGTCAGAGACGTTTGATTTAAACGTAACCGCTTTATGAAGAAGTGACAAGTCTTTGAAAATGTCCATCAGGCGGTGGTTTGTCTTTGATATTCACACGCTGCTGCTGCTGTCGGTGGCGGTGGCGGCGCTGTGTGAGAGCGGCGGTTGATGTTTGACGGGTTCTCACGCTCCTGTCACATCTTTCCTTCCTTCCTTCCTTCCCACCTTCCTGCATTCCTTTCTTTCACTTTTTTTCTTCCTTCCTTCCTTCCTTCCTTCCTTCCTTCCTTCCTTCCTTTCTGCAATCGATCCATCAATCCATCCATCTTTCCTTCCTTCCTTCTTTCCTTTCTGCCTTCCATCTTTCCTTCCTTCCTTCCCACCTTCCTGCATTCCATTCATCCTTCTTTCCTTCCCTGCTTCCTTCCTTCCCACCTTTCTGCATTCCTTCTTTCCCTCCTTCCTTCCTTCCCACCTTCCTGCATTCCATTCATCCTTCTTTCCTTCCTTCCTTCCTGCATTCCTTTCTTTCCCTTTTTTTCTTCCATCTTTCTTTCTTTCCTTCCTTCCTTCCTTCCTGCATTCTATTCATCCTTCTTTCCTTCCCTGCTTCCTTCCTTCCCACCTTCCTGCATTCCATTCATCCTTCTTTCCTTCCCTGCCTCCTGCATTCCATTCATCCTTCCTTCCTTTCTGCATTCTATCTTTCCTTCCTTCCTTCCTTTCCACCTTCCTGTATTCCATTTATCCTTCTTTCCTTCCCACCTTCCTTCCTTCCTTTGTGCATTCTTTCCTTCCTACCTTCCTTCCTTTCTGCATTCCATCTTTCCTTCCTTCCTTCCTTGCCATCTTTCTGTATTCCTTTCTTTTCCTTCCTTTCTTTCTGCATTCGATCCATCGATCCACCTGAGCTTTCTGTGTCGTTGTGAGTCAGAGATGTTTGATTTAAACGTCATCGTCAGGATTTTAAACGACCGCTTTACGACAAAATGACGAGTCTTTAAAAACCTCGGTTTGGCGGCGGTTTGTCTTTGACACACACACACGCTGCTGCTGCTGCTGTCGGTGGTGGCGCTGTGTGAGAGCGGCGGTTGATGTTTGACGAGTTCTCACCTCAGAGATCTCAACGCCACGAGTGCGACGCTCCTGTCACATCAAGCCCCGCCCCCCTCCCCCCCCTCGCCCCCCCCCCGCCCCCCCTCCTCTCTCCTGTGGTGGAGTAACAGTAAAGGTGCAGTGACAGCAGATGTGTATGAATATTCATCTGCAGACAGACGTCAACACACTGCGTGTCGGTGTGTGTGTCAGTGTGTGTGTGTGTGTGTGTGTGTCAGTGTCAGCCGCCGCTGTGTTGACACTTGTACAAACAGTGACAGTGAACTGTGAGACTCTGAGGACTGAGTTTTATTTATTTATTTATTTATTACTCTAACTACCTCAGATCTCCAGTTTCTGTCTCACTGAGCTGCAGGACGATGTGTTTTCCCAGTCGACCCTGAAGGCAGCGTCGGTTTAGCTGCTTCGACACAGAGAACAGAGGTTGTGTTTACTGACAGAGAGGCGTTTACGATGTTTACGGCTTCCATTCTGCACAGTAATAAACACAGATGGATCAGTTTAACGTCCAAACTCACTGATTCAGGACCAGAGAAATGGAAAAATATTATAACCTCATCTCTAAATTGTGAATAGAAACAGAATTATATGATTTGCAAAACATTTAAAAATCATATTTAAACAAATAAATAAAACACACAAAGACTAAATATCAAATGTTGAAATGTGATTGTTTGGAAATCCTCTGCACATTTTCTATTTTAATGCAGCGACATGTTTCAGAAAAGAAAAGACACCACAGTGTCGACAAAACACAGCTAATTACATGTAGGTTACCTAGCAACAGGTTAGGTTGGGTCACATGACTCGCCATCGTTTCGTCCTGACTTTTTTTTTGTAAACAGGATTTTAAAACGGTAAAAAACGTGCAGGTTTCTTACAGGAAGCTTAGCGCCGCATTTTGTGATATTTTCTTAAATGCAACGTGTAATACATTTTGCCGCATTTTGTAATAAGTTGTTACATAATGCACCTAATTATTACAAAATGCGAGTGTTGCAATTTTTTTTTTGAAGAAAATATAATAATTTGGGGCATTCCATCCATCCTTCCTTCCCACCTTCCTTCCTTCCTTTCTGCATTCCATTCATCCTTCCTTCCTTCCTTCCTTCCTGCTTTGCTTCCTTCCTTCTTTCCTTCCCACCTTCCTTCCTTTCTGCTTTGCTTCCTTCCTTCTTTCCTTCCCACCTTCCTTCCTTTCTGCATTCCTTCCTTCCCACCTTCCTGTATTCCTTCCTTCCTTCCTTTCTGCATTCCTTCCTCCCCAGCTTCCTGTATTCCTTCTTTCCCTCCATCGTTTATATATAATTAGAATATAATAATTCGGGGCATTATATAACAACTTATTACAAAATACGGCAAAGTTTATTACACACTGCGTTTAAGAATTTCCATCACAAAATGCAGCGTTATGAAATCACAAGATGAACATTTATTACATAATGCGGCGCTACAGGAGGAAGTTTGTAGCTAAATTCTAATGGTTGCTACTGTATGATGCTGTGATGAAGACATTTCAAGGAATCAGATTGAGAAGAAACCCAGTGGAAGGAGTTTCACAGTTGGATCTTGAGACGTTGAGTGAATCAATGAAACATTTTCTGTCTCGCTGCAGAAATCAAAGTGAATTCTTGAATAAAAAGTCGAAAAAATGTTCCTTCATTTCCAGAAACTAAACCGTCGGTCTGAGTTCAAATCGCTGCTTTTACAGTAACATCATCATTTCTACTGTGTGTGTGTGTCAGAGCACCATCATGACCCGGATCGACATCGACCACGAGTACCAGGCGCTGGTGACGCGGTCGGAGCAGCTGCTGACGGCCATGCAGAACAAGAAGAAGGAGGAGGAGGAGCGGGAGCGGCTGAGACGCATCGAGGAGGAGATGGAGAAGGAGAAGATGAGGAGGGAGGAGGAGGAGCAGCGCCGCCGACAGGACGAGGAGGACAGGAAGCTGTGAGTCCCACACCGTTAACACTCTGGAATAACTACGTACACTGTAGTTTAAATGATGGGATGGGACCAAATCTCCTTATTACTGCAACTTTAGCTGCAGAATCACATCTTAACAAAGCGAAAAGACAATTTTGGGTGAACTATCCCTTTAACAAAGTGAAAAGACAAGATATTAGTAACAGTCTGTTTTGACATCATTGGCCAATTTAAACAACCTGTTTAAAAACATGACAATCAATCGGATTTGCATTGTAATTACTGATATTCAGTAAAATACATGGAATCAAACATGGGCATGAGTGACTGACTGGGTTGGTCTCAGTCTGCGCTCATACCGGGTAGAATTAGATATTAATTTCATATTTTATGTCAAAACTGAACACATGAAAGTCCCGAGTTGAGTCTCAAGTCTTTTATTTTTTGTCAAGTCAAGTCACAAATCATCAAAACAGCTTTTTCAGTCCCCGTCTCTGATGTAAACCGTCATCTATAAAGGGTTCTTCCTACTTTAATACCAGCCAGTGTCTAATTGGTTATTGAAAAGTTCAAAAAAAAGAGATGCTACAAATAACAACGTAGAAAATAGTCACAAATAGACAAGGACGTAGACGAATATTTGCTTCAGGTGTCGTAATGTTACATAGTTATACATGATTATCTCACAGCGTGGTGAATGTGCAGGCCACAACTTGTCCACCAGAGCGTTGTGGAGTTGTTGGATTGTGTATATGATGAGTTTGATGAGGGAAACCAAGAAATCCCATAATGAGCCTCCAACGTAGCGTAGCTCTGAGCAGCTCACGGCTCTGCTCCGCCGTTCTAAAAACAGCTTGCACCGACAATTAAAGGTAACGAACCTACTGCTATGACTATAGGGATTATGGCAATGGGCAAATTTGCCAAAATGTTGAACTATCCCTTTAAACATGAAGGTTTTCTCAGCTACGGCTGGAACAAAAAAAAAAGGAAAAGCTGAGATGATGACTGGTGGTTATAACAGAGATCATGTGCGTCCGTCGTCCTGGAGACTGATGGGGCCGTCGTGTTCGTCACAAACCACTACCCGCTAATATAAGACGTTAGAGACGACAGCCCAACTTTTATGGCCCCACTTTCCCTCCTTCCTCCTCCTCTTTCCTCCTCATTGAGGCGATATGTCGGATGTGAACTCCCATGATGCATCTGACTGGAGGTCGCAGACTCGAAGGTCGTGAAGCAGCGGAGCGTCTTTGATAAAACCAGTGACCGGTGACAGAAAAAAGAACGTCTTTACTGTTCCATCACTGATCCAGCTCAAGATTTAAGCCAAACATTTTTCATAGAGAGGAGCTGAGACCTGCAGCGACAGGCCACGCCCCCTTTATGTAACAAGCCCCGCCCCCTCCTCACTGCTCAGTCAGAATAAAGAGAGTTAGAGGTAGGAGGAAACACATTCCCACAGTTTCCTCCATCTTTAAAGGGATAGTTCAACATTTTGGCAAATAATCCCTATAGTCATAGCAGTAGGTTCGTTACCTTTAATTGTCGGTGCAAGCTATTTTTAGAACGGCGGAGCAGAGCCGTGAGCTGCTCAGAGCTACGCTACGGAGGCTGATGGGATTTCTTGTTTGGTTTCCCTCATCAAACTCATCAAATACACAATCCAACAACTCCACAACACTCTGGTGGACAAGTTGTGACCTGCACATTCACCACGCTATGAGATAATAACACAACGTTACCACACAGAGTTGTTTTAGAGGGAAATGCAGAGACTGCTTGATGAAAAACTGTCCCTGAAGGCAACGTGCATCAGCGGTTTTGCATGAATTTACCTCTAAAGCGTAGCTCTGAGCAGCTCACGGCTCTGCTCCACCGTTCTAAAAAATAGCTTGTACCGACAATTAAAGGTAACGAACCTACTGCTATGACTATAGGGATTATGGCAATGGACCAATTTGCCAAAATGTTGAACTATCCCTTTAACTGATGAGTCGTCGTCACATGACGCTGCTGCGGTTTAGTTCGTTTTCACTTCGTTCACTTCATCAGTTCAACATCTGACGTCATCAGTCGTCGTCAGAGCTTGTGTGATTGGTCGATCGTCCGCCGGTTATCCCCACTTGGTGATTTCCCAGCATGCAAAGCAAACCAGAGCAGCGTTGATGATTGAATTTCTTGATTGAAGTGTCACGGAAAAAGTTTAGTTTAGTAAGTTTTTAGATTTCCAGACGGAGACGTGTCGACAAAGCAATAAAATGTCAAAAGTGTCAGAAATGATTGAAAATAAAGTTTTTTATAAAAAGAGCAGTCGACAACATAACGCTGAGTCGTCACTTTTCAGGTGAGACAGACGTCCACCTCCGATTCAGGATGAAGTGGTGTAATAATGAAATAATCTTCCTCTCTCTGTCTCATCATCTTTTTTCCTTGTATTCATTCATCCTTCTTCCTCTTCGTCTCCATCTGCTCCTTCGTCTCGTCCTCTTAATGTCTCCGTGTCTCTTTCTTTCTCTCCGTCTCATCCGTCTCTTTTCCTTCAACTTAACATCTTTACGCTTTCTGCACACGTCTTTCTTCATCTCTCTTTTTTTTTCTCTCTCTCTCTTCAGGAAATTGGAGATGGAGGTGAAGAGGAAGCAGGAAGAGGAGGAGAGGAAGAGGAGGGAGGAGGAGGAGAGGAGGCTTCAGGTGGGTGAACGACAAACTGAGCTTCACCACAGCAGCTCCTCACATCACTACAACTACGGATTAAACTTAAAAATGTCCGACTTCCTGTTGGAGTTAAAGGACAATTCAACCGGTGGCTCTAGTTTCCTCATAGTTTAGCTCGAAAAGACTGAATCTGAGTAGTTCTGTCTGTCCCCGCATTGCCACCGCAGCGTATAACCGGTCTTCGTATCTTATCTTAATACTTATCTGGGTTTGGTCTTATCTGGAGTTATTTGGGTTAATTATTTATTTCTATTGTACCTAGCTACAATCTCCTGGAGATGATTTGGTTACATAATGGCATACCCATTCAGAATAAATGATTAATTACATGCTTTTTTTAATATTATGCACATCTATTTACTCAAATATCACAAATTATTTGAATTTTTTTTACCGAGAAGTCTGGAAATTAGGGTCTGGAAAAGTATGGAATTTGGAAATTTCAAATGTGTAGGAACCCTGCACTTTGCACATGTCGTCTTCCTTGTAGTGAACAAACCCCTCTGTGTTTGTTTGAAACCATCTCATGTTGTCTGCGGAAAGAAAATTGTGGTTTTATGGGATGTAAACAGCCTAAGATCGGTCTGTTTCTGTTAAACGCAGTCGTGGCGATGCAGGGACACAAAGAACTACTGCAGAACAGGAGATATTAAAAAGAAAATCTGCAGATTCATTCTGTTAGAGAAACTACACTGCAAAAATTCCAAATCTTTCCAAGAATATTTGTCTTATTTCTTGTCACAACTAATCTCTTTCCACTTAAAATAAGACTCATCACCTAAAAATGAACTTGTTTTTAGATAATTTTTACTTGAAATAAGTAGAAAAATCTGCCAGTGAAAGCAAGTTTTCTGTGCTTGTAATAAGAAAGAAAAACTTGCTCCACTGTCAGATTTTTCTACTTATTTCAAGTGAAAATCTGCTTGAAATAAGTAAAAATGATCTAAAAAAAAACAAGCAACTTTTTATGCGATGTGTCTTATTTTTAGTATAATTAGATTTGTTGTGACTAGAAATGACATTTTAACTAGAAATAAGACAAATATTCTTGGTAAGATTTTGAGTTTTTGCAGTGTAGAGCCCCAGGTTGAATTTGCCTGGAATCGTCCTTTAACTTGTGGCTGCATCTCGACATGTTTCATGTGCAACCGGATGGGAGGGGCCGTGTGTGTGTGTGTGTGACAGAGATAGTGGGTTTTATGTTTGTCTGGTTTCCCCGGAGCTTCGACTCGATCCAGATCAACAGATCAGAGCTGCTGGACCGAGGCCCAGGGCCGGAGCCCAGAGTCTGGGGGCCCCGGGCCCATCCCCCCCACCACCACCACCCCTCCACCAGCTCAGAGCTGCTGATCTCCTCAACACATTCACACTCAGAGTCGATCAGATTCACAGTTTGGTTTCTGTCTTTGTCCAAACACGAGGAGTGTACAGTAACTCTCAACTCTCTTTTTTCGAGGAAAGTGTCGTAAGAACTAAATAAAATAAAATACATCAACATGAAATTAGCTTCATGTCACACAGAGGAGGTCACAAAGCACAATATAATCAATAATAATAAATAAACGGCCATAATAATTGGCCTTTTTAACTAAACAGAGTTAAGGAGAATATATTCTTCTCTTCTTCATTCATAACGGACTCGATACCGACCGCCGCTCTACCACCTCAAGCATGGTGAAGGTCGGTGCGTCAAAAAAATACAACCTGACACCACAGATACCAGAAAACAGAGAATTTCCACTATGTAAACGATATACAGTTCCTTTTTAAACATCTGTGTGTCCGTATGTATTATTCTTAAATTATTCTTGTTTTCAACTCAAAATGATTAATAATTAATTTAAATAAACTCAAACAGTATGACTAACTCTGATGAGGTGAATAAAGTTAAAGAGTAGAAGAGTTCCTCCGTCAGTTCGACTTCAGACTTGAACTTGAACTAATGAAGTGAAACCGTCACACGGAGCTCCACTCATCAAACGGCAGCAGCATCAATCATCGTCTTTAGCCCCGCCCCCCTCGCCCCCTCGCCCGCCGCCACCCGTCACACACACACACACACACACACACACACACACACACACACACACACACACACACACACACACACACACAGCAGCTCCTGACCTGCTCTGTTTGTAGGAAGGTTGAAGGTCGTCTGTGTTAAAGTCAGAACATCAATCAGGAGCTCGGCAGCTGAATACAAAAGTCTGTGTGTGTGTGTGTGTGTGTGTGTGTGTGTGTGTGTGTGTGTGTGTGTCTCGTTGCCGTGGGGATAGCCAATCACAGCCCAGCCTGACGCCGCCGCAGAGCGATGCGTTTGTTTATATTTGTCTTATTTCTAGTCAAAAATGTAATTTCTAGTCAAAACAAATCTCATTCTACTTAAAATAAGACTCATTACATTAAAAAGTAGCTTGTTTTTAGACACTTTTTACGTCTTTCAAGCAGATTTTCACTTAAAATAAGTAGAAAAATCTGATTCTGGAGCAAGTTTTTCTTTCTCTTATTACAAGCACAAAAAACTTATTTTCACTGGCAGATTTTTCTACTTATTTCAAGTGAAAATTAGTTTGAAACAAATGAAAATGATCTAAAAACAAGTTAATTTTGAGGTGATGATTCTTATTTTAAATGAAAAGAGTTAAGTTTTGACTAGAAATTAGACATTTTGACAAGAAATAAGACAAATATTCTTGGAAAGATTTTGAGTTTTTGCAGTGGCAGGTTGACTTGAAGTTTCCAGGATTTCAAGTTCCTCGCAAAATCAAGTGAAAGTTTCTGATTTCCCACCCTGAGGCCAGTCAGTGAACGTAGCGTAGCCGCAACGATGTGAAACCTGTGTGTGTGTGTGTCAGGTGGAGATGGAGCTGCAGCTGCAGGCGGAGCGGGAGGAGGACGCGTCCCGCCAGGCCGTGCTGGAGCAGGAGCGGAGGGACCGGGAGCTGGCGCTGAGGATCGCTCAGAGCGAATCCGAGCTCATCCCAGAGGAGACGCAGCTGGACGCGGGCCTGCGCAGGTGACCACACACACACACCTGACACACACACACACCTGGGAGACACAGGAAGTCTCTGTGTTTATTTAAGAGAGTACGGTGGCCCTGAAGGGTCAACTCACTGCAGCTTCGGAGAAACACACAAAGACATAAATGAACTACAAAGTCAGAAAACTATCAGTTTGACACAACAGGAAGTGTTTCTGGAGGACACAATGAAGTGAGAGTGTCTAGTCTCTCACTTAATTGACCCTTTGTTGGCCTGTCTTCTGTCTTCTTTTCACGTGCTTATAGCTGAGAACTTAAAACTTTATCAATTTTATTTTATTTTACTTTTATTTGCTCTTGCTTTTAACTCTGTTTTTAGTGTTTTGTTTGTTTTTATTTTGTCTTATGCTTCTTTTTTTTAATGTTTTGTCTTAATGTAAAGCACATTGAGTTGCCTTGGTATGAAATGCGCTATATAAATAAGATGCCTTGCCTTGCCTTCTGATTGGTCTGCTGATCCACCAATCAGAGCGCTTCTCCCCATGTTACGTGTTTCACAGCGTTCTAAGGTTGGACAGGACGAAACCCTATGATGCGAGATGGGTAGACAGCAATTTTTTCGGCAAAACTACTTTTTAATTTTTCAATATGGTTCAAATGTGTTGCTGGGGTTCCTGCAATAGCGACTTATGATATCTGGAACGTATTCCCGGAGTCATTTTTATCCCATTCCCCAAACCCAAGACATCAATAAACATACTTATTAGCCTATATTACTTTAACCTTCAAAGTTATCTAGAAAACGTAACATTACCGTTGCTAATGTCTTTTGAACTTTGTTTTACGAGGAGAAACTGGAGACGCGTTAGCTAACTTAGCGTCGTTAGCTACTAGCTAGTGAGTGACCAAAACAATGATTTTCCCCCATTTTTCGGAAAAGTCGGGTAATGCCCGTTCAGTCTCTCTTTAGCCACGTCTGTCCTCTATCACGGACACCAGTTTTCTGATGTATAAGTTAATTCAAATTTTCCTTACAAGCAATTTAAATCTGCCTAACCTTCAATGGTTTCCAATGGGAGTTTTAACCCTTTCGTGACCATTGTTTGTCCAACCTAGCAACAGTAACCATGGAGGGCGGGACTTGAGACAAAAGGGTCAATTGTGACTAGTCCTCCGCTTTATTGTGACTGGTCCCTCTCTTTATCGTGTCCCCAGAAACACTGCTGTTGTTTTCTGGATTCTCAGCACATTTGTGTCTTTGTGTGTTTTCTGAATGAGTTGACCCCTCAGAGCCACCGTAGCAGAGGCTCAGGAAGCTGCTTCTGGTTTACCCAGAGCGATAGATATAACATAATATAATATATAATATGTTATATCTATCGCTCTGGGTTTATCTATCTATTTTTAACAGGTATATTTTAGACTTTTATTCAGTGAAACTCTGGGACACAGGTCGGACATCTTGTGTCAAGGTTGTCCATGTGTCCACTGCAGATAAGTAAATAAAACACCACAGGTCGATCCTGCTCCGGGAGGTTTGTATGTCCTCACTGTTGTCGTCTTTTCTTCTCCTTGGACCCGTCACACGGTGGAAACCAACCAACCGTCCAGCAGCGTCTTATTCCCAAATGTTTAATCATTTTCTTCTTTTTCTTCTTTTTGTTTTTCTTCCTCCCAGCAACGGCTCCTCAGTTCCATCGTCCCCAGAGCGAGCAGCGTAAGACCCAGAGATTTATCCTCCTATTGGTTCAATCTCCAGCCCCTCCCCCATCCCCCCTATGACCTCTGACCTCTCAAACAGTAACTCCCCCCCCCCCGACCCCACTCCCCTCCTCCACTCTGCATGCTGTAACAATCTGCCAGTCGAAGCACAGACCCTGATTCAAACTAACAGACTCACCTGTTCAATAGAGGGCACTTCAGTTTTTTTTTTTTTTTCAACTTTTATTTTGAAAATCAGGCTTTTATTGTGGAGTCCTGATCAAAATGAGCTGTGGCTCGTCTTCATCAAACCGCTGAGAATCTGAGATCTGAATTAAAATTAAATCTAAATTAATGTTTAAATCAGTGGTTGGTTTGATGAACGCAGCTTCTGACCCGAGGTTAAAGGTCAAAGGTCGAAGGTCGATCACCTGTGGATGGATGAAGCTCCGCCTCCTCTTCGTCCTGATTGGTTCGTTGTTTTGTTCTGTGGCTGCGTCTCATTCTCTGACCCTCTGTTCACAGCTCGGCCCGACCCACAAAACTACAGGGACTCAGCATGTACGTCACTACACAACTACTACACACACTATACAACTACACACTACACAACAACAACAGACACACACTGCACAACACTACACACTACAAAACTACACAACTATACAACAACAACACAACACAAGCTGATGACTGATCAATACCTTGCCCCTTCAGGGAGGAGATGGCGAAGGAAATGACTGAACTTCTGGCTCGGTGCGTAGAAACCGCTCGTCAACGTCTCCGATCAACCAATCAATCAATCGATCAACAAATTATTGATTAAAGAAGAACAAAACGCTCTGATTTGATTTGATTTGATTAATGATGATCAATATAATCTAATAATCTTGATTTAAACTGTTAATTCATTCATTAATAACCAATAACCAATCACATTTCTCCATTTGATACAAAACTCAATGATCATTTAGATTTTTAATGTTCCAGTCGGTGATTTAGTGATGATGACGATCAATTAATCAATTTATCAGATACATTTTTTCAATTTATCAAGCAAAAATCTTCCATAAGCTGTGATGATGACGTTAAACAGCACCGATCGTTCAAACAGAATCAATCAGTTTAACCAGTGGAGCCAATAGAACGAATCGCCTTGTTGTTTACAACTACTTCCAGGTAGAAAACCAGCATGAGAACAATAGTGACGGACCAGAGTTTCGCTATATATTGTATATCTCATTTTTCATATATCGCTGTTTAGACTAATCTGATGTTTGTAAAGTTTATAAAACCAATGATTGGACAAACATTACTATTTATGTGTGCACATTTTTGTAATTAGTCATGGTTATCAGAGATTAGCCGGGCTAACGGTTAGCTACCTGTTTAACTTTAATAACTCAGTGACTCAATAAACGCTCCATGAAAAAATATTTTCTCCAGCGGATATCTGAGTTCCAACATGACTGAGCTAACTGGAGTAGTTTCATGTCGTGTCCCACAACGGGAGGGTTTTAACAGCTGACGTCCTGCTGTTAGCTTAGCTGCTGCCGTTAGCTTTGCTACTGCTGTTAGCTTAGCTACTGCAGTTAGCTTAGCTACCGTTAGCTGTCCCTGTCAGAAAACACTGAATGATGCTTTTTAGACACTGTGACTCCCCAAAACTGAATAAATACCACACATAGCAACACAAAACACACACACAAAAATAGTAATGTTTCTTCAATTATTTCAGATTTGTTATGATAGGGCGTGAAAAATATGATATAGGCCTGGCTAAACTCTCATTCGTTACTATTGTTCTCATTCAAATTACGTGCTGGTTTTGTACCCGGAAGTAACTTAGTTGTAAACAACAGGAGATTCATTCTATAGAAACAGCTCTAACTCTGGTGTTAGTATTGATTATTAGAAACATATTGATTAGATCAGCGGTGATCAGAAGGGGCCGTCCTGAGCTCTGATTGGTGGATGTGTCATAGGTTAAAGCTCAGAGATGAGACGATCCTTCACTGCAGGTTGAACTCACCTGATGATGTCATGTGACCTGCTGCTCGTCTGCCTTCGTCTAATTGGCTCAGCAGCGACGACACAAACGCACCGTGACAGGAAGTAGCTGTCCGGCGGCAGGTGACCGTGGCGCTCAGCTGCCAAAGCTGCCGCCGCCTTTGCTGCCATGTGCTTCTGGGAACCTGCAGAACGCCGGTTCGATGCCAGCTCTCTGTAATGTAATCACATCAGACATCGCAGAGCCAGCCAATAGGATTAGAGCGTGCGGCTAAGCCCCGCCTCCTCCTGCTGCTCCACGCCGTTTCTAAAAGGAGAAAGAAAATCCCGCTCTCGTGTTAATTAATCTGACCTGTCAGTGTCAGCGGCTGTCAGCGCTCGTTCCTGATTGGCTCGGGGCCGCTCGCTGACTTCCTGGCGACTGCAGCATGTGTCCTGATGATGATGATGTCACAGCCCGGCCCTCTGTAGCCCCGCCCCCTCCTCCTCCTCCTCCTCCTCCTCCTCTAACAGTGATGCTGCTGCTGCTGCTGCTGAACGCACCCCGACGACCCAGCGCCGCTCACACCTGTTGTTTTTGTTTAACACCTGCAGCTCTACTTCCTGTTTACCGTAGTGACTCACAGGTGGGCGGAGCTTACTGCGATGATGTCACCAGGTGGTTTCTGAAGCTTCTGTGTTTCTGTTCGTTCAGCTCTCTCAGATTTTGGCACAAACCTTTATTCAGTTGGACTAAAAACCTGTTTTGGCTTTTTAAATGTGACTTCTTGAGATCAAATTTCTTCCTGTTGTCCTCCTGGGTCAAGGAAGAAAGGAAGGAAAGAAGGAAGGACAGAGGGAAAGAAGTAAGGAAGGAGGGACAAAGGGAAAGATGGGAGGAAAGAAGGATGGGAAAAAGGAAATAAAGATAGAAGGAGGGAGGGAACAGATTGGGTCAATTGGGTCAAATAGGAAGGAAGAAGTAAGGATGAAGGGAAGGAAGGAAGTAAAGGAGGGAAAAAGATTGTGGAAAGAAGGAAGGGAAAAAGGAAGGAAAGAACGATAGAGGGAGGGAACAGATTTGTTCAAGGAGGGAAGAAGGGAGGAAAGAAGGAAGGGAAAAGGAAAGGAAAGAACGATGGAGGGAGGGAACAGATTTGTTCAAGGAGGGAAGAAGGGAGGAAAGAAGGAAGGGAAAGGAAAGAAAGATGGAGGGAGGGAGGGAACAGATCAGGTCAATTGGATCAAAAGAGGAAGGAAGAAGAAGTAAGGATGAAGGGAAGGAAGGAAAGAAGGAAGGGAAAAGGGATTGTGGAAAGAAGGAAGGGAGAAAGGAAGGAAGGAAGGAAGGAAGGATGGAAGAAGGAAACAGATTGGGTCAATTTGACCCAGAAGGACAACAGAAATATTAATTTGGACTCAAAGATAAAAACATGAGATTTTGGTGGGAAACGGTCAAAGGTCACTTTTTTTTGGAATCTCAAACTCATTAAAACACAATTTATCTTCGTTTGTAACGATAAAACAAAAAAAGCTTTTTGTATCCAAAAGGTCAACGTCACTGTGACGTCACAATTCTCAGGTCTGTAAACTTTATTAAACTTTATTTATTTGTTTCTCTCAAACTCTTTTATTTGTTTCCACAGGAAAAACAAAGTTATTTCAACTTTTTTTTTGTTCGTCCCACAAACGAAACAACTAAATAACAAAACATTTATTTCAGTAGAAAACTTTTCTGACCTTTGCTCTGTTGGTTCTGACTCGGTGTCGTCACCACGGAGACAGAGTCGTTTATCTTATCGTTAAGAGTCGTGAAACAAACTGGACACAGAACAAACCTCCAGGTTTTAGTCAAATAAAACAAAACAAAACAAACTTATCTGGGAAAAAAAGAAAATTATAAACATCCATCACGTCGACGGCTTCGCTGCTGTCGGACGGATCAGACGGGACTTCCAGAACCGGAGCGTTAACAACAACCTGGTCCGGGTCCAAACGAGCCGATTGGCTGAACTCTGTCCCGTCGTTGGGAGAGTTGTTATCAGAAACAGATTAGAGAGGATTGATCTCTGATTGGCTTCTGTCCTGCTGGTTTGTGCCAAACACTGAGATTTGGGTTCAGTCCTCAGAGTGAGACGGACGTGAACTCTGCAGCTCAGGATTTCATTGTTTTTTGTTTTTTTTAAAGGGATAGTTCAACATTTTGGCTAAGTTGTGACCTGCACATTCACCACGCTATGAGATAATAACACAACGTTACCAGACAGAGTTGTTTTAGAGGGAAATTCATGCAAAACCGCTGATGCGCGTTGCCTTCAGGGACAGTTTTTCATCAAGCAGTCTCTGTATTTCCCTCTAAAACAACTCTGTCTGGTAACGTTGTGTTATTATCTCATAGCGTGGTGAATGTGCAGCTCACAACTTGTCCACCAGAGCGTTGTGGAGTTGTTGGATTGTGTATTTGATGAGTTTGATGAGGGAAACCAAGAAATCCCATGAGCCTCCGTAGCGTAGCTCTGAGCAGCTCACGGCTCTGCTCCGTCGTTCTAAAAATATCTTGCACCGACAATTAAAGGTAACGAACCTACTGCTATGACTATAGGGATTATGGCAATGGGCCAATTTACCAAAATGTTGAACTATCCCTTTAAGAAAATGCACCAAACCTTAAAGGGATAGTTCACCCTAGAATGATATTTCGCTCATTATCTACTCACCCTCATGTTGACTAAGGGCTGCAAGAATTATCAGAGTCCACCGTCCCTTCTCTGAGTTACAGGGGGTCTCGGCGCGTGATTTGCGCCGGCGTCATTGCGGTTACTGCGAATCACGCGATATTTGGACGGACCAGGAATAGGAGAAGAAGAAGAAGACGAGAAGCTTCCGCTACAAACAAGCTTAAAATATAGACTTATTTAATTTTTTTTCGGGACAATTACGCAATTTGGGGCTTCAGCACAAGACGGACATTACATACGAGCATCATGGAGGTATTTGGATGTTTTTTTGTGTGTGTTTTTTTACGAAGAGCTCCGGTGTCCCTTTGCAACCGTTGCATTGAAATGCACTGCTACGCCGAGACCCCCTGTAACTAAGAGAAGGGACGGTGGACTCTGATAATTCTTCCAGCCCTTAGTCAACATGAGGGTGAGTAGATAATGAGCGAAATATCATTCTAGGGTGAACTATCCCTTTAACATCTAGAAAAGCACGACTTTGGCTGAATTTGTGTCATAAGTTTTCCCCACTGTCCCGTCTTCTCTCACTAAGCTCCGCCCACTTTGCCTCTTCTCTACCAATGAATGAATTACTTACCGGTACTTACGAATCCTTTCTTGACCCAAGTCGGGAAAAACCGAGTGCGTGACCCCGCCCAACTTCCCATCAGCCCTTGCTGCTGCTGTTGTGTCTCTTCTCTAGTTGCTGACTTCCTGTCCCGTCCTCTCTGTCTGTCTCAGAGGTCCACAGGTTCAGGCGTCCAAGGCGGCCGCCGGCGCCAAGAAGTACGAGCTGAGCAAGTGGAAGTACGCCGAGCTGCGGGACGCCATCAATACCTCATGTGGTGAGTGTCAACAGGCCGTTGCCATGGTTGAGATTGCTCTTGCTGAATTCAAGTTTTAGTTTCACTTCCTGTTTGTATTACAGCGTATCCGCAGGGTCTTGAAAAGTATTAAAAGGTGATAAATCAATTCTGGGAAAATTAAGACCCTTAAAATGTATTAAAAAGTCTTTTCACGACTTTATAAAGTCTTAAATTTTGAAGGTGTTTTTTCTGAATTCGCTGTCCAAGAGTTTGAGTCCTAAAAATCATTGTAAAAGTGTGTGAATTTATTCATTTTATTAAAAAACAAAGATGAACTGGTACATGAAAAAGAAAAAAAGATTATTATTTTGTTTTTTTTGAGAGTGGAGCAATGTTTTTGGGGTTTTTTTTGGGGATAAACTTTGCCTTTGATTTATTGTCCTAGCCTATTTTGAATTCTGTTGTATTATAGTGGTCTCTAGTCTTTATCACAAACTAAAACTGTTAAGTTAAAAGTGTCACTGATGTAAATGGTTACAGCTTGAAGTGGCGGCGAGGTATTGAAAAAGTCTTAAAAAGGTATTAGAATTAACTTCAAGATTCCTGTATATACCCTGTATTAACTCTTTATTGTTGATCCAAAAGCTGCTGTAAATATCAAATGTCAAAAACATTCATGCTCCCTAGAGGATGAACCCTCTTGTCCTTCAGTACAAAACTGATCACAGTGGTAAAACATCAAGGTCTAATGTGCTATTTGACGTTTATCTTGATTCCTGCTCCCCAGAGGATAGAAAACATTTAGATTTTTCTATACCATCAATACGTTTATGAGGATAAAACATCAACTCTGCACTTTATATCCAATAATGAACAGTGTAAAACACAAACAGAGCTGTAGAGTCGTCCATGTTTTCACTGCTTCACATTAGCTGCTAGCAACTGAGCCGCTAGCGAACTTGTGTGATGTAACAAGCTGAAAGTTCAGATTGGACAGTCAGACACATTTGGGTCAATCATCTTTTCCCTCCTGAGTTTGTTCCTGGAGCTACAACAGTCGTCCAGTTACTGTAACCACAGCAACACTTTAGGTCTTAATATCAGCTCTGAATAAACACCATGTTTCATCATTTCTCTTCTTGAGACAAAACTACAGAAAACTACCCAGTGTTATTTCCAACAACAACGCAGATCAAAACCAATAGAAACTTGATTTAATGAGAAACTATTCCAAGATTTTTACCTTTTTTACATTTAAATTAGTAATTTATTAAACAGTAATTGTGATGGAGATCGAGAATGGAGACTCTCATACCTTCCACCTACAGAGTGACTTTGTTTTAATTACTACTATTACTATTCTCACATCTGCAGCTGAAATCCTCCAAGCTCTCATGTTAAAGGGATAGTAGCATTTTTTTAAAGTGGGGTTGTATGATCTACAAATAGCCCCTAAGTACTTTAAAGCAACATTGCGGAGTTTCAGCGCAGTGCTTCCACCATCTGGTTGAGAAGCGCTATCGTCTGGGAGGAAAACGAAAACGAAACTTATCAGCCAGTGCATCCAGCGTTTATTCCCATTAATAAACGACAGTATTTCCCACATGTTTGCAAGGAGACTGTGTGGCGGGTGGTCGGGGGAGGAGGGGGTGAGGGGGGGCGGCGGCGACAACGGCGACGACGACCGGAGGAGAACCGTAGTTTCGCTTTTACCCACCACGTCTCTCCCTCGATGCAGAGGGGAGGGGGGGAGGAGGGGGGGCAGTGTTTCGTACCCGTGCAGGGAAGTTACATAGTGCAGTTTCAGCCGACGCGACCCCGCTCAGGCTGCTGCGGCAGCACCATTCATCCTATTAACCATTTTTCTACCATTGCAATGAGTCTCGAAACATTATTTTAAGGCCGAAAAACTCCGCAATGTTACTTTAATTGCAGTAGAAGACTCTCTGCACTCCTCCCGTTAGCAACGCCAGCCCATAATAGCCCTGCCCAGAGATTTACAACATACAGTGTTGTGAACAGACCCAAAGAAACGGCCTATTTTCACGGCCTAAAAGAGGTTTTACCTGAAAAAAAATACACAGTTCCATTGTTCGCTATAATATAATTTTTTCCAGCCCCTCAAAGTGCAGGAAAAACACCGTTTTTATTTGGACCGAACCAACTCACGTATCCCTCCGCCCAGGGTTAGCGCCCGCCAATCAGCAGTTGGTTAGGTCCAAATAAAAACTGTGTTTTTCCTGCACTTTAAAGGGCTGGGAAAAATTATATTATAGCGAACAATGGAACTGTGTATTTTTTTTTCAGGTAAAACCTCTTTTAGGCCGCGAAAATAGGCCGTTTCTTTGGGTCCATTCACAACACTGTATGTTGTAAATCTCTGGGCAGGGCTATTATGGGCTGGCGTTGCTAACGGGAGGAGTGCAGAGAGTCTTCTACTGCAATTAAAGTACTTAGGGGCTATTTGGAGATCATACAACCCCACTTTAAAAAAATGCTACTATCCCTTTAAGAACATGTATAATTCACAACAATAACTGAGTTCACCTGCATCAGATCATCCACCACTTCTAAATGTCAGTGTAAAGGTGAAGTAGTTCACAGCCATGACACTTCCTGTAATTGTTATCGCCCCGTTTGTGTGTTTTTTAAAACAATAAACGGACTCATGCAGCTGCATCGTCGTCGTCGTGACGATGAGTCTGGTTCACACACAAGAGTCGGACAATTCACTCCCACACCACAGAAGTGCTCGGTGTTCACAGAAATAAAACAAGCTAAGTGGAGCTGAAAGTCAGCGGAGAGAACAAACACGGCTTCAGATTCAGAATAAGTTTAATAAAAACACACAACCACAGGATGAGTTCTTAGAATTAATAATTAATAATTAACTCATATCATTTATTAACAGGAAAAGAAGATAAATATCAGTTGTAGTCAGACAGGTCGTGAGGCAGCAGTGGTTTCAGCTCAGCTCTGTAAATGGAGCAAAGTGTTTTTGTTGAGTTGACGTTACCTAAAGCTCTCAGCCTCCATTAAGCACCGAGTCAGACTCTGGATGATGCATTCACTGTGCGCTGGGCTTTTTTCTTCCCTTTCTTTTTAAAGTAATTTATCTGAATCATCTGAATGTGTTATCGTCTCTGCGTCTCTCGGTGTGTGTGTGTGTGTGTGTGTGTGAGTGTGCGCTGCATTGATTTGTATTAAGACATGAGCAGTCTGGAGTTTGGAGGACGACTCATGATATTGATACGTCGATTTATCACTTTAAGCTGTAATTGTTGTTAAATATCCTCTGTGTGAGTGGACACAGACTGGACTGATGCTTCTGCTTGTGTAGCGAAGTGGCTCAGTTGTGTTTATACAACAATTTCCTACAAACCTGAATCGATTTTTTACAACTTAAATGCAAACGCAGCAGCTGAAGTGACTTAAAACTAGAGGATAATTGACCCTTCGCTAAGCTCCTCCCTTGGTTACTCCCAGCCATGCTCGAGTCCTGGCATAATAGGCTATATGGAGTTTTCAGCAATATTGGATCAATCAATTTCTAAGGAAATATCAGCACTTTTCTGGATAAACTGTTCAGAGATATAAGAGAGAAGCAGTCACAAAGATCATTCATAGTTTTCAGTGACGTGAGGATAAAACATCAGTTCAACAACACGACTGGACTCTGTACAGAGCAGCAAGGACTGTTCATTTCCCATCTATCAACCCACGAAGGCTTAGGTCATCTCACTGATCATGAAAGATACCTTGTCAAACCCCAAATTTTGGGCAATTAGGAACCATATACAGCTCTTGCTGCTGTTTTTCTTTTTCCCGCTGCTGTGTGTCAGTCAGTGAAAACAGTCTCTGCCTGGAGGATCCCTCGCCTAAAAGCCCAGAGGTAAAAGCTTTAAAAGTAGCTACAGCTGTCATTTGGGAGGTGAACGTACTGTAGGGTTTCACCCATATTTATAACACTTGCTCAAGTCGGAAAAAAACAAACAAAAAAAAAAGCTCTAGAGGAAAAAGAAGAAATATCCAAGGCACATTCTGTGAACAGTTAAAAAGCCTGTTATTACTATGACTGGGTCATGTTAACCTTTAAAAGACTGCTACGCGTTTCGGCTACACACCTTTTGTCAGGGAGTCAAAAACAAAACAAAAACTTCCATATTCCACATTTCTATTATTAACAACAACATCCTTCTACAAGCAAACGTAATGACTCACTGTTAGCTGGTTAGCTTTAGCTGGTAAGCTAGTTAGCTAGTTCCTCTGAGCTGCTGTTGCTGCGCATAAAACGTACAGTTGGTAGTGAATCGGTCTACATTAGCACAATAAACTAATTTAAAATAAAACACCCCCATCCCCACACCACATAAGCCCCACAACAACCTAGGGATAAGTTAATAAAGCAAAGGTTGAATGCTTATTAGCTAACGGAAGCTACCGTTACAGCTAACGTGAGTTAGCCTGGGTTGCTATGGAGACGGTTTGGTCGCTGCATTGATGTCTAATGACACAAATCTTCAGGTCTTGGGCTGAGAGAAGGAGAAAAATTCAACATCAGCCTCTAAACTTTTGGGATATCGCGTGTTATGGGTCGTTCAGACCAAAAGCGTCAAAAGACGCTCTTGACGCTTTTCCGCGACGCTGGTGGTCTGAACACCCTGGCGTTTTGACGCGCGTCAAAGAAGTTGACGTCGGTTGTGGTTGGTCATCCATTTAAAGGGGCCGCGACATCTACACTCTGATTGGTTGCCGCTGCTCCGCATCATCGCTCATTAGCATAAAGTTCAGGAGATTTCAACTTTCTCCTGACGCTCTCGCCGCCAAAACGCGACGCCAACGCCTTTGACGCTCTTCAACGCTCCTCGACGCTGGTTCTCATTGAAAATGAATGACTTCCGGCCACCGCGACGCTCTCGACGCTTCGGTCTGAACGCACAGTTAGACTTGCATGTCCTGTACACACACAGCTTTAGCAGATTGTTTGACTGGCCTCTTGTGCATAGTTACGGTTGCTAACGTAGGATTGGAGTGGACAATAGCTGTTTGTGGGAGGGGCTTGGCGAGCAGGAAGCTAAAAATACAAAGTTAAACTTATAATGACATCATATCACATCTATCCAGCGTTAGTAATGTAACTGTTTTTATTTTTTTATAGTGTATTGGGTATTAGAATCAATACTGCAACACGGCAAACAAAGATGGCGTCAGGTGAAAGGTGTTTGGTTCGTCCTCAGGGGATCATGAGAGGTTTAGAGGTCGTCAGGGTTTCGTGTTAGTGTTTCTATAATAGTGTAACGGAGCGTGTTGTGTTCGTTGTGGTGTTCCTCCTCCAGACATCGAGCTGCTGGCCGCCTGCAGAGAGGAGTTCCACCGCCGGCTGAAGGTCTACCACGCCTGGAAGTCAAAGAACAAGAAGAGGAACACCACGGAGACGGAGCAGAGGGCGCCCAAGTGTGTCACCGAATATGGTACGACAACACTACACAACACTACACAACGTTACACTACACTACACAGATGTTGGTGTGTGTTCTTTACCCCCACAGTGTGTGTTTATGTTGTGTGTGAGTTGTTATTTCACAGGAACAGGTCGAGGATTTGAGTTTTCTTGTGTTTAAACCTGAACATTAGAGGAAGATGCAAAAAAAATCTTGATCTTAACTCAATAAAGTTTTAGTTTTTTTTATTTGCACATTATAGGCTATAACCTGCATAAACAATGAAAATAGTCAAATTAAACTTTGTGCAGGAGAGGTAGAAGCCAAAAAAGGCTTATAAAATAAATACCTCCCCTATGTAAACCATAAGATAGATAGATAGATAGATAGATGGATAGATAGATAGATAGATAGATAGATAGATAGATAGATAGATAGATAGATAGATAGATAGATAGATAGATAGATAGATAGATAGATAGACTTTATTGATCCCAAGCTGGGAAATTACAGTAAAATAAATAAATAAACCAGATGAAAATAAGTTGTAAAAAGTTTTTACAATCCTCCACATATAAACATCCTCAAACTGAACTTCCTGGATCGTGATCAACCTCTGTGTGTTCAGACGGGGAGATGAGATGATGCTTCACTGCATTTATTAAAATAATATTAATATTAATAATATATATAATAATAATAATAATAATAATAATAATGAAATAGATAGAACAATTAAATCACAATATTGTTTTCTTCTCAAAATGACTCAAACTAAATGAAGTTGAGTTCATCAGAGTCACCGCCAGGTCGTCTCCAGTCGCTCTGACTCCAGACTCTGTCGCCTCGAGTTGTCATGACGACAGGAGCCTTTATTATTTATTTATTTATCTATCTATTAATTTATCTTCTTGCTTTTCATCCGTCGTCGTCTTTCATGTGAAATGAACCAGCGCTGTCAGGTGTGTGTGTTCGTGTCTGTGTGTTTCTGTTTTCATTCATTGTCCTCTGTGTCGTGTTCGATCACCTGTGTGACATCACCGGTGTGACATCATCACCGGTGTGACATCACCTGTGTGACATCACCTGTGTGACATCACCTGTGTGACATCACCTGTGTGACATCACTTCCTGCCGTCTCCGCCCTGTAACCTGCATGTTTACTTTCAGATGTTGCACCTCCCGTCAGAAAAGCATGTAAGTCGTCGTCCAGTGTGACTTCTACTAACCGCAGAGCTGCCACGGCAACGCCAACAGCCCCTCCCCCGCCTCACCCCCCCTCCCCTCATACTAACCTGCCCCCCCCCCCCCCCCCCCTCCTCCTGGTAGAGATCTGCTCTTCACTGGGATCTAGGTCTGTTGCTTCGTTGCTGCTCGTTGCTCGATGGAGAAATTCCTCTTTTTTTTTCTTCCTAGCGAGGGGAGGATGGATGGGTTACCATGGCAACCTCTACAGTGAGACGTGTGTGGAAGGGATATTTTATTTTTTATTTTTTACGCTGTCGTTTCGTCTTTTTTATGAATTTTCTGCTCAAGCTAGCTCTCGGTCCAGGTTTTCTTGTAGTGAGCGGCCGTAACGGTTTGATAAAGAGCTGCTGATTCGTCAGTGCTCTTAAGGTGGAAGTTACTGATCCTCCTACAGAGAGGGGGACAGTTTTCCTGGCTCGTGTTTGGCAGCAGATGATATCGTCAACGCCGCCGCTGAAGCTGATCACAATAACAGGAAGGAAACGAGGCGGCGAGCAGACGCTTCGGTCCGTTCACCTCAGACTTAAAGAAGGTCTTAAATACACAACGGCCCTGAACGCAGCAGCTATCGGATCATTGACCCGACGTTAAACTGGTTTTATTTACAGAGCAGAACAGAACAGAACAGAACCGCCTTAAGTCGTCTTGGTGGCATCGGTCCAACATCATAACAACATGACATCACACAGCTGCTGCAGATGTGTCGGCTCTGTGGAGTTTGAGTCCAGTCAGTGAACGCATCACGTCCAGTATTTGCTTCAAAGTTCAACGTGCTGTTGTTCAGAGATCTCGGCTGTAACCAGTGGTTTTTGGAGACGTTGCCTCCCTGTAGCGCCGCATTATGTAATAAAATTCTTGAACGCAATATGTAATAAACTTTTTTTTGTATTAAGTTTTTACATAATGCACCAAATTATTACATTTTTTTCATTAAAAAAAAGTGCAACACCTGCATTTTTTGTGAGAATTCGGTGCATTAAGTAACAACTTATTACCAAATGCGAAAAAGTTTATTACATATTGCGTTCAAGAATTTTATTACAAAATGTGGCGCTGCACTCCCTCCTCTGACCTTTGACCTCTGGCATCCAGAAGGTGTTTTATGTTTTGGTTGGTTGTGTGTTAAAGTCCCAGTAGATCAACAGTTTGAAGCCGTGTTGCGTTCAAGGTCACTCTAGTAATCACCTTTCCTCTCCGATATGATGCTCAGTTTGAACTTCAGCCGGTCGTCTTCTTCATGTATAGATGCAGTGAATTGCTGTCATCTGATTGGTCCGTTGGATATTACAGATGCGTTACCTAACGAGTGTTTTTCGCCTCAAATAAACCACAGAAGAGGAAGGTCTGGAGCTTTAACACTTGTTAACTGAATCGTAGCTGCGTCTTCAACACCTAGAGAAACTGTAGATCCTGATTTTAGTTTATTTTTTACGCTGCTCTGCTCTGTAGAGATTGAAACGCTGTATGTTACACACCTTCACACACACACCTGCCACGCTTCATGACTCGCTGCCTTCCTCCCCGCTGACCCTCCTCCTCCTCCTCCTCCTCCTCCTGCAGCTCTAACAGCAGGACTCGCTGCCTGCGCTCAGAGACCAGAGACCGGGCGGGGAGTGGGGCTCGTTGTTCAGACCTAGATCTGACCTGAGACCAGCGGAGCGCGGCGACCGCTCTGTTTACATGCAGCAGGTTAACGACCACCTGCAAGGAGGACGTGAACCCGCTGAGCTCGCCTTGTTGTTTACAACTACTTCCGGGTAGAAAACCAGCATGAGAACAATAGTGACGGAAGAGAGTTTCACTATATCTCATTTTTCATGTTACTATATCACCGTTTAGACTAATTAGTAAAGTCTATAAAACCAATGATTGAACAAACATTACTATTTACGTGTGCACATTTTTGTAATTAGTCATGGTTATCATAGATTAGCCGGGCTAACGGTTAGCTACCTGTTTAACTTTAATAACTCAGTGACTCAATAAACGCTCCATGAAAAAAAAACAAATTTTCCAGCGGATATCTGAGTTCCAACATGACTGAGCTAACTGGAGTAGTTTCATGTCGTGTCCCACAACGGGAGGGTTTTAACAGCTGACGTCCTGCTGTTAGCTTAGCTACCGCCGCTAGCTTAGCTACCGCCGTTAGCTTAGCCACCGCCGTTAGCTTTGCCACCGCCATTAGCTTAGCTACCGTTAGCTGTCCCTGTCAGCTGCAGCCACTGATGCTTTCTAGACACCGTGATTCCCCCAAACTGAATAAATACAACACATAGCAACACAAAACACACACACAGAAATATTAATGTTTCTTCTATCATTTCAGATTTGTCTAAACTGTGATAGGGCGTGAAAAATATTCTCTCGTTCGTTACTACTGTTCTCATTCAAATTACGTGCTGGTTTTCTACCCAGAAGTAGTTGTAAACAACAAGGAGATTCGTTCTTTAGGGGTTTCTCTGTTTTTTCCACCTGTGCATCAACGACCGTAGAACCCGGCGTCCAGATTTCCTACAGTTTGTAAATGCAGCACAGGCAGTTGCAGGTCTTCTGGTGCTCCAGTGTTTCTGCAGTTTCAGCTGTTTTTGCATGAAATAAAACTGGTTCTGCTTCTGGCTTCTGTCCGTCTGTCCATCTGTCTGCTGCATGTTGTGGAGACAAACCAGGGTGATGCTGCATTCACTGCACGTCGGGAAAAAAGGGATGAAGCAGCATTCATGCAGAGAAAATAAAACACAAGTGCAGAAAACACAGAACTACTGATGATAATGAGCTTACGCTGTTTATTTTTGATGTAAGGTTCAGGTACAACTGGAGATATGAGCTTCTCACAGACGACACTAAATGCTGATGTTAAATACTAAAACTTAAAAGTTACATGATCTCATATATATATCTCATATCGTCAGTCACAGTGTCGACCTGTCACGTTTGTTTTATTTATGCGTCACGTTCCTTTAAGTTGCTGTTTTGCTCATTTGTAATCTGAGCCCTCAGGGCAAGTAGAATGAGGCATGTTTTGCTTATTGCTGGTGTGTTTTTGGGGGTTTGTTGCACGTTGGACAGCTAAACACACACTGACGTCTTTATGGTATTTATCATATGAAGTTATGAAGCCAACAAACTTTATTATCGTACGTTGAATAAAATTAAATACGTTTAAGTAATTAAATAGTGAGTTTTAAATACAGATTTTCCAAATGTTTGACAGAAATTTGCTTTTATTAAGTAGAAAACTGGAAATTTTAATTATATTTCATCACTTGAACGCAGCACAGAACCATTTTTATCTCGTCTACGTTAATGCACAGGTTGATGAACAGGAATCAGGCTGAAACCAGTCTACGCTGCATGTAAACATGGTCGCCGACTCCTGATTGGTTGCTCCCGTCACTTCGTCACCTCACTAACTTGTTTTTTTTATTTCTCCGTCCAATCAACAGCCCAGCAGAACCCGGCCCCGCCCATCCCGGCCCGGCAGTACGAGGTGGCCATGAACCGGCAGCAGCGCTACTTCCGCATCCCGTTCATCCGGCCGGGCGACCAGTACAAAGACCCTCACAACAAGAAGAAGGGCTGGTGGTACGCCCACTTCGACGGGCCGTGGATCGCCCGGCAGATGGAGCTGCACCCGGACAAACAGCCCATCCTGCTGGTCGCAGGTCAGTGTGATCAAATCTTAAAGGGATGCTTCAACGGTTTAAAGGGATTTTGGCAAATTCGCCTATCGCCATAATCCCTATAGTCATAGCAGTAGGTTCGTTACCTTTAATTGTCGGTGCAAGCTGCAAGAGACGTGAGCTCTGCAAGAGACGTGAGCTCTGCACGGCACAAGGTTTTTTCGCCTTTCCCTCATCAAACTCATCAAATACACAATCCAACAACTCCACAACACTCTGATGGACAAGTTGTGAGCTGCACATTCACCACACTATGAGATAATAACACAACGTTACCACACAGAGTTGTTGTAGAGGGAAATACGTAACCGGAACTACTTTCCAGACACGGCTGCTGGGCGGATTGACTTTAAAAGCGAAAGTAGAGTAGTAGAGTATTTGCTTCATGTGTCGTAATGTTACATAATTATACATGATTATCTCATAGTGTGGTGAATGTGCAGGTCACAACGTTTTGGAGTTATTGGATTGTGTATTTAGTTTGATGAGTAGGCGAATTTGCCAAAATGTTGAATTATCCCTTTAATAGAGGTTCAAGAATGTGACTTTGTGATAAAGATAAAGATGAAGATGAATCTGCAGCCCTATCTTCGTCATCCTCTCTGGTCGTTGTGCACAGTCAGGTGGTTTTCACTGCTGTAAGGAACATGAAGTGCTGCTGAATCATCCGAGACACAACCAACCAATCAGGGCTCAGGACAGACAGGAAGTTATGACATCACAAACACATCGTGTACAGTAGGATCAGTTCAGATGAGATTAATAATGAAGCAGGTCGATGCTGCTGAGGAGAGTTCACTAGTTCACACATCGCTGCTCATGTCGACGTCGGGTGGGAATTTAAAACATGATCTTCATTCATCTCTCGTGTTGCCTTCAGGTGCTTCTGTGGATTTAGACCACTGACCGTCATCTCACTCATGAATGAAAATGGTAAAAAATTAAAAATCTGCTGGACTGAAACGCTGCTGTACTGTAGTAATGTTTCCCAAACACACATCCTGTTTTATTATTAGAGTCGCTGTGTGTTTATTATCGCTGCTGATGCAGTACCAATAATAAATGCGGTTGCTCTGGTGTAGTTGGTTAAAGTGGAGTTAATTTATTTAGAGCTGTGATGCAGAGAGAAAGAAAAAGAGGAGAAAATGAGACTCTCATGCTCTGTGGGGGGAAAAATAAATTCCCCTTTAATCGTAGTAAGTGATTCAATATTTTTATCGCCACATTAATTCTGAACAGTTACAGTTAATGTGCCGTTTGGAGGAAACACTTGTTTGTTCCTCCAGCTGTTTGTTCGGTCTGAAACGAACTGCGAGACCTCGGAGTGTTGGAAACAGAAACAGTTGTTTTGTTTTTCACACATCTGTCTGAGCAGATGTGTCGATGATGAGCTGGAAACCTCTGGACTCAGAGTTACAGTCGTCTTGAGGGCCGAGGGCCGGCGGTGTGAGACGGATCACGCCGTAGTGAAGTGTTCTGTGGGTAACGAGCCGCCTCGTGTTGTGTAGCGCTCGGCTAATGCACACCGCGACTCCGTTATTCCCTTTACAGCTGCAGATGTGAATCCAGACGGTTCAGAGTGTGTTCAGGGCAGGATGTTGGGTTTTTTATTCCACAGAAGAGTCCAAACTTCATCTGAAACTATTTGCTACATGTCAAATGTTAGAATTAAAATACAGTTTAGTGGACAATACAGTGACTCGGTATCGGAAAATGACCAAATCTGTGAGGGCTAGCTTGTACAGTTTGCTTTAGCATGTATGATTGTGTGATTATTATGTAAAATAAACTTCCTAGTGTTGCATTTGGAAGATTTTTTTTTCATGTTAATATCAAACTTCTTCCCATTATGTTGAATCAAAGTTTGGACGTAAACATCAGTACTAGTCTCTTATTCAACAAAATAATTTATCGCTCAGTCTTTTCCTTTTTCTAGAGCTACAGAGATTAAAGAAAGTTGGATTATTTTCATATTTATCTTTTATTAAATAGATATAACCAACAAAAAGTTTGTCTTTGTCCATACTAATAGAAGATTCTTCTGCTTCTTGTTCTGGTTTAACACGTTTGGCATCATTTCCATCGAGGGCTGCAGCCACTAACCACTCAGCTGCTAATGCTAACGTTAGCTACATTAGCAAGTAGCAAAACTTGCAAATCACAGTAGGAAATCACTGCAGAGGATCCAGTGATGGTAAGAACAGCTTTTTTCAGCAACAAGTAATCAAAGAAGTTGGGTAAACCTTTAATTTACAGGCCGCTAATTACATGATAATGTCAAAAAAATCGCCAAGAAATCACAATTAATTGCATAGTATATCAAGAAATACCCTAGAAATAACGGTCAATGCCAGAATTTTTCTTCACCAAGTCCTTGATATTGACCGATATTTCAAGACATTATGACGCAATTACTTGTCATTTCTTGACTTTTTCTTCACATTATCACATAATTAGGGGCCTGTAAATACTCTACCGTAACAGTAATATGCGCCATTTCTTGACTCAAAAGTTCAGTCACAAAATGAGACAAAAGAGGCAATAAGCTTCGCAATGCGCTGTATAGCGTTCCAGAAAAACGGGTTGGGGTTAGTTAATTTGGCATATTTGAGCATTTTATTCAAAAAAAAGTAAAGGAATAGTTACTATTCCTGGTAATTATTTACTTTTATAATGTAGCAACTCAGTTTCTTCTGGGGGAAAGTAACGATTAACTATAACTAACTGCTTTTTAAAAGAAACGTGCCCAACACTGGTACATGTAGCTACAGGAACTGATCGACGTGTCGGCCTGAGCCGTGTTGGTCAGTTATTTCCCAGCATCCTTTTCATGTTTTTCCTTGATTGCAATACTACAGTTTAAATTCGGGGCAAATCCTTCAGGGACGGACTCAAAGTACCTCAGCCTACTTTCTATTAAAACTGTAGAACAAAAACTGAGCTCGCAGGTCAAAATGACCAAAAAAAAAAAAAAAAATCCATCTGTGCTCGTTTGTCGTCTGCTCCTAATTCCTCATGATCCAGTTTCTACTTACTTTGGAGCTAAATTAATGCTGCCTTCAGGTGCTATGGTACAGATGGTATTTTCCACTTACCAGTGCGTTGTGTTCATGTGCTTTTGTTGTTGTACAGAGAAAATAAAGATGGTGGACACACAGATTCAGACTTGTTACTTGGGTAAAACCATAGATATATACAGGTGCGGCATCTACGTGTATATATCTATGGGGTAAAACAATCTTGGATTAGTTCATCTCTTACAGCAAGAAGATGAATTATCAAAACTCAAACGGTAAATATTAATATTCATGGAGATTTAGCACTGGCTATTTGCCTAGCTTTTTAAAAGCGTTTTTACTGTACATGCACGCATACATAGTGAATAGCTGCTAACTGTTTTCTAAAGGCTTGCCTTGCTTACCATTAACAAATCTTGCGTTGCTCGCCGCCATGTTGAAAAGGTCAAAGGTTATTCTCATCTCGGCAGCTCGGGCATCAAAAAATTCTACGAGTTGCCCAGTGGAAAAATACCACATGAGAGGGTGTTCATGTGCACTTTTCACGTCTTCTTTTGGTATTTACCATAATTACCATAGCACATGAAGGCACCATAAATAACGAGCTGTGTTGTGTTTTCTTTCCTCCCTCCTCGCCACAGGGAAGGACGACATGGAGATGTGCGAGCTGAGCCTGGAGGAGACGGGTCTGTCCAGGAAGAGGGGTGCGGAGATCCTCCCCCGGCAGTACGAGGAGATCTGGGAACGCTGCGGCGGCGTCCAGTACCTCCGCTCCGCCATCGAGAACCGGCAGGCGCGACCCACCTACGCCACGGCCATGCTGCAGAGCATGTTCAAGTGACCGAGCGGCGGCGGTAGTGGAAGTGGTGACAAAAGGGACGACGGACGAACGCACCAGCTACCTAACGCAGCTCGGCACCTGTAGGGAATTCACGCAAAACCGCAAAAATTTTAGTTGTTTTTGTCCTTTTTTAGTTTTTTTCCCTTCTTCACTGCAAAAATTCAAATATCTTACCAAGAATATTTGTCTTATTTCTAGTTCAAATGTCATTTCTAGTCAAAACAAATCTCATTCTACTTAAAATACAACTCATTACATTAAAAATAGCTTGTTTTCATACACTTTTTACTTCTTTCAAGCATATTTTCACTTGAAATAAGTAGAAAAATCTGACAGTGGAGCAAGTTTTTCTTCCTTATAACGAGCACAAACGATTTTTCTACTTATGCCAAGTGAAAATTTGTTTGAAGCAAGTGAAAATGATCTAAAAACAAGTAAATTTTTAGGTGATGAGTCTTATTTTAAGTGGAAATAGATTAGTTTTGACTAGAAATGAGACTTTTTGACAAGAAATAAGACAAATTTTCTCGGAAAGATTTTGAGTTTTTGCAGTGTTCTTCTCCTTCTGTCGTAAAGTTTTCGTTCTTGCTGGTTTTCGGTTCCTCGGTGGTGGTGGCGGTGTTGGAGGTGGAGGTGATAGAGGTGGTGGGAGTTTTGCAGTGAACCCTATGCAGATAAAAATCAAACTAAATGATCACAGCCGGTGGTTTTTTTCTGTTCTCCGTAACATTTTCTGCAACAAAGTCTAACTACGAGGCCTTAATACTACTTTAACAGGGTGTGATTGCCACAAGTAGGACTGTTTTTTTTGTTTTTTTTTTCGTTCGAAGCTGCCTCCCCAAACAAGAAAAAAACTCTTTAATTCCTCTGTAATTATTATTATTATCATTATGCATTCCTGATGATTATTCCACTCGAGTCTCACTGGTGTGTCGCTTCCATCCTAACAGCTCGCTAGTGAACCTGCTGTTTACATCGTCTTCATGTGAATCTTACAGGGCAAACAGAAAAAAAAAACACACAAAAAACTAAAACTGAAACTTGCACAAAGGAGTTGTGAGCTCTCACCGTGAGGCCGTTGCTGCATGAGTGTCAGATTGTTCCTCCTGAACGCTCTCGTGATTAAAAAAAAAAATCCGATGTTTGATAATAACTTACTTTTTTTTTCTTATTATTATTTGACCTTTTGTCTTTTTCCAGCCGAATGTAACTCGAGACCTCGTTGATTTGTTCATGTAGTGATATTTTCTTCCTTCTTTTCTTCTCATCATGTGTGATTTGATGTGTGAAGCTAATGAGACTCTGAGACCCGACAGCGCTCCGGACACGAAGCCTCTCGTTGGGTTTTTGTTCATTTTTGGTTTTATTTTTTTGGTTTTGGGCCGAGCAGTGATTCAGCTCCATGATGATGATGATGATGATTATTATTATTTTTTTGTGTTTTTTTGGTCTGGGTTTATCAAGCAAAGTAAGAAAATGTGAATTAATTAATTATGCAACTGCTGCTGAGATGCAACTCCACGTTGTTGCTGCTGTCTGAGAGCAGATCAGTGCCGCAAAAAAATCTAATACTTAAAAAAAAAAAAAAAAAAAAAAAATAGATTTCCGATTCATTCACACTTTACACTTTACGTCTTTAAATTAAATCACATCACATAATTTTTTGCCAACACAGTGATTCCCAAGGTAGTTTTTTTTTCCCCCATTTGGCTGTTTTTGTTTAATAAATTCACTTGATTCCAGAAAAAATGTTTGACAAGTTTTTAAAAAAGTCATTAAATCTCATTTTTTTTCCTGCTGATTGGACCCGTGACTGTAACGATGGTGGACGGTCGATTGGGACTGAAGAACTGGAAACGTTTCGTAGCTACAACACTGAAAACATTTTCTTAAAACGCAGCGACGAGCGGCGACGACGAGCTCGACTGGACTGTAAAAGTTTTTATTTTTCAAAGAACAGAGTTTCTACTTCAGCGGCTGCGGCTCGTGAGATTTAAGAGAAGCAATAAATGAATAAATAAATAAATGAATCGTGCAAACTGAGCTGAGAGAAACGAGCCTCCTCTTCCTCTTCCTCTTCCTCCTCCTGCGTCGTGTTACAAAGACAATCTGCCGTGACGTCACAACCTGTCTGTGCTTTTTCACCCGAGGCTGCTGAGAAACATCCGGCTTGTCGATAAGAAGCAGCCGATCTCCGTTCACAAGCGGCGTTAACATGCAGCGTCTGATATCTGAGAGTCTGTGACGACCTGGTTTTGAGCCAGATGTTGAGATTTCATGAGTTCAAGGGATAGTTCACCCAAAATTCTCACTGAATTTCACTCATTATCTACTCACCCTCATGTGGACTAAGGGCTAAGGGAGAAGTTTCAGAGTCCTCCGTGGCTTCTCTGAGTTACAGGGGGCTCCGTGCAGCAGTATTTGTCCATATAATGGTTGTCCATACTGCTCGTCTGTAATGTCCCTCTTGTATTGAAGCCCCGACATGAGAAATTGTTCCGGAAAAAAATTAAATAAGTCTATGTTTTAAGCTTGTTTGTAGCGTAATCTTGCGTGATTTGTACTGAACAATTTCTCATGTCAGGGCTTCAATACAAGAGGGACACTACAGACGAGCAGCATGGAGGTATTTGGATGTTGGTGGTTGATGGTGTGTCTTTTTGTTACGAAGAAAAGTGAGCACCATTCACAACCGTTATATGGACAAATACTGCTGCACTGAGACCCCCCTGTAACTCCGAGAAGCCACGGAGGACTCTGAAACTTCTCCCTTAGCCCTTAGTCGACATGAGGGTGAGTAGATAATGAGTGCAATTTTGGGTGAACTATCCCTTTAAATTAAAGAAACTGAGGCAAAACTTAAAAAAAAAAACTGGAGCAAGATCAGGAGCTGGTTTCACAAAGAGTCTGAACTATAGGTCGTTAGTAGGACTCAGAGTCTAATCCTTCATCGTCCCGTAGTAGATGAACAGTTCCTGGGTTGATTGTCAGAAAACAACTCAAACAACTTTAACCAAAGACAAAGAGCTGCTGCTGCTGCTGCTGCACATGTGCCAAGTATTTTCACTTTCACAAAGTCTTTTATTTTGAAGGGTCGATCCATTAGAAGATAGATATATATTATTATAGTATATAAAAACCATCTCAGTGTAGTTTTCACATCTCCTCTCTCTGGTGGTGAGGGTGCGGGGCTTAGTTGTGACATCACAAAGTGACAGGAAGTCCTGACGGCTGGTTTTAAGGCTCAGTTTCTGAATACAGGCTGTGTGCATTTCTCTGATACTTTCACAGTATTAATATAGAACCTAGAGCTGCTTTATAATAATCGCACTACACGTCGGATAAAAGGACGAAGCGTAAATCCATTAAAGACTCCCATCGTCGATCAGCTGCACAAAAATAAAATATATAATAAAATAAAATGAGCTTTAATGTTGCTGCATCTGAATAGTTCAGTTCTCATCACGTGTTTGTGAAACCAGCTTCTGACCTTTAAGACTAAAAGTTGTCATCATTCAACAGCTGATTATGCATTTTCTCACCTCCAGATGAAACACTGTCGCTAAAAACATCCAACAGGCTCACACACTTCTCAGAAATGAAAAAAAAGTTTGTTTGACTCTGTTCAGAAAAGCTTGAATTCCTCCTTGGAGCATGTTAAAGCCGGATGTGAAGGCAGCTCGCAGCTCGCTGACGACCTCCAAACGTTTCCTTCAGATGTACAAAGATTGAAAAAAAGAAAAAGTCCTAATTGCTCCGTTTTGCTTCGACCTGTTTTCTCTCTCCACACGTTGTTACAATCATTCCTGGGAAGCACTGCCCTGTGTCCACTGTCGGTTTTTTCTAACGCTGATCTCTAACAGATGAATAAAATGCGTTCCATGTTTCACTCACCTCTCTGCTCCTTCTTTACTTTACCTCCCAAAACACAAAAAAACACCTGGAGAGAAAGTTCACACTGACGTCTCTTATTCAACACAAGTTTCCATCTATTCATTGTAAAACTCATCAACACATAAATACAGTAACAACTGAGACAAGAAAAGTCCACATAAGGGTTTGTTTTTTGGTTGTTTTTTTGTTTTGTTTTAAACCCCAAAAGCAGCAGCAGCAAAAAAAAAAAAAGTGAGTAAATCTGTGAGTCACATCAGAGTATTTACAGGAACTGTACAAGAGGAACACGACATGTTCACCACCGTCGTCCTTTGGTTTTTAAAAGCAGGACGTCGTCTGGTTGCATCGTCGTAAACAGGAAGAAACCTGAGAGTTACAAATATGAACAGTAAAGGTTCAGATTAACAACATTTTCCCTGATCTTTCAGTCATATAACTTGGTCTTCAGGAGGTTTTCAATCCATTGATGAAGTGGAGTCTATAGAAATAAGCCAGTAAGTGGATCCTGAGTTGGCGATAGGGGAAAAAAAAAACATTTCCAGAAGACAGATGGTCCCATCATCATCGTCGTCAATCTTTAGTGCTAACGTTAACGCTAAGCTACAAGGGGAGCATACATCAGTCCGACTGCCCAAAAGTCTGACGGCTCATTTCTCCGACTACCCATTCTACAGTGTTAAGGTTAGGTTTAGGGTAGGAGGTTAAGGGTTAGGGCTACTTAAGTCGGAGAAATGGGAGGTCGGACTAATGGACGCAAAAATAAAGAAATGTATGGTCGGAGAAATGGGTGGTCGGACAGACGTCATGCGCCCAAGCTACAATGGCGAATATCAGCTCGTTAGAACTGGATTTATGGGTTTTGGTTTTGGTTTTGCCCAAAATAAACCTGAGCTGATCAATAATTGTTAATAATTTGTTGGCCTTCTGATTGTTTTACAAGGAGAAACGGGGGATTGGCGGAGATTGAGCGTTAGCTTGTAGCTAACGTTAGCTAGCGTCGTTAGCTAGCATCGTTAGCTACTAGCTAGCGAGTGACCAAAACAATGATTTTTCCACACTTTTCAGAAAAGTCAGGTAATGCCCATTCAATCACTCTTTAGCCACGTCTAAATTTCCCTTACAAGCAATTTAAATCTGCCAATGGTTTCCAATGGGAGTTAACCCTTCCGTGACCATTGTTTGTCCAACCTAGCAACAGTAACCGTGGGGGGCGGGACTTGACAAAGGGGCAATTGAAGGGATCATTAGAATAAACCTGAGTAACGATGGATGTTTGACCTCAAAACTCAAACAAGCTCAGGTCCAGTCACCAGTTATCTATCGCTTGGTTTTAAAGTGTCTTTCTGACCTCATCTGAGAACCTCGCTGTGATTGGACGGCCGACAGGAAGTCACAAACGGACCTAAACAATCCAACCCACATCAGAACTTTTGAGTATTTTCAACAAACAAAGACAAAAAACTACTCGCTACAGAAACTTGAGAGTCAGCAGACGACGTGGTACAAAAAAAAAACAGTCCGGAGTCAATGGATCAAGAGTTCGTCTTCGAGCTGCTCTCTGTCGTCGCCTTCTCCGCTGCAGAGGACGACCTGAGTGTCAGTTTGTTGTGTTTTCTTCTTGTGTAGAGGCCGAATCGTCCGTTTTCCCCGTGAGAGGGAAGTCCAGTTTGTCCTGAAAACTCCTCAGCTCCACGTCAACGTCTTCGATTCTTAAACCAAAACGTCTGTGAAGAGACGACGACGAGTCTCCAAGTTCCTGCTGCTCAGTCCAGTTTCATTCAATCTGTAGAGGATAGAAGAAAGAAAGAAATATATATATATATTAAAGAAGAGTTGTCAGAGTTTATTATTTATCTAATGAAGGACTGCATCCTACATCTACTATAATTAATTCATCAGCGTTAAACATGAGGGAGTTCACGTCGGGATCGCTCTGCCTCCGCTGCTGGATGCATCTGATCCCTGGTGTTTAATCACAGCAGAACTGAGACTGGGAAACTCAGAGGTTGAGATGTAACTTTAAAAGCCCTCACACACACCAGGGACATGACGAATAAAAGACACAAAAATGCAAAATATTCAGCTGAAGAAATTAAATTATGACGCATTTTCGCTGCATATTTGTGTCAGTGTGAAAGGACACGATGAAAACCAGTGTCCAGAGTTTGAAAAGAAATATTGAGGTGCGAATCACTCGCATGTAAAATAGGTTCTTGTTGTGTAAGGACCTTAAGAGTCTGAATGTTGAGAGAAACTCCAGTTTAAAGGGATAGTTCAACATTTTGGCAAATTGGCCCATTGCCATAATCCCTATAGTCATAGCAGTAGGTTCGTTACCTTTAATTGTCGGTGCAAGCTATTTTTAGAACGGTGGAGCAGAGCCGCGAGCTGCTCAGAGCTACGCTACGAAGGCTAATGGGATTTCTTGGTTTCCCTCATCAAACTCATCAAATACACAATCCACAACGCTCTGGTGGACAAGTTGTGACCTGCACATTCACCACGCTATGAGATAATAACACAACGTTACCAGACAGAGTTGTTTTAGAGGTAAATGCAGAGACTGCTTGATGAAAAACTGTCCCTGAAGGAATGAATGAATGAATTTCCCTCTAAAAATAGCTTGCACCGACAATTAAAGGTAACGAACCTACTGCTATGACTATAGGAGTTATGGCAATGGGCCAATCTGCAAAAATGTTGAACTATCCCTTTAACAAGGTTTGTCCAGAAAAGCAGTATGAAACTCTTCACTTCCACTTTAAATCTACTTTTCTGAAATCGTGACTCAAGAATAATATATCCTAATGTAGGAAAGAAATACTGAATACTTATTTAAAGAACCATCTGAAAAGAGGAAACCTTCAAAAACTAATCACTGTATAAACTCCAGGGATTCTCTTGTTCATTCATCATTTCTTCAGTTTCCTGTCATTAAGGAAAATCCCGTCAAAGTTCGGAGACAGTTTAAGAGTTTCTTGCATCATTATAATAATTACAATCTCCTCCCATGTAATATTAGGTTCATTAAGCCTCTGGGTTAATGAGTAGTGAAGCTACGTCACACAGCCGAGGCCTCGTATTTCACTGTTTAATAATATGTAGAAAAAAGTCTGATAAAGCTGAATAAGAAGTTTCTGGAGGCTGAAATTATGACGTGATCAAAGAAGTGACGCTTTTAACACAAGTGAATATAATCACCATGTACTTATCATTATAAACTTTATGTTCCTGCATATTGAACTGTATTTAAGTTGTTTTTTTCCCCCTAACTGTTCAGACTGCTCTGACATTACTTCAGCTTTTTTAACAACAGCCACTGATTGGAGCCCATTTCCCCCTTACACAGTGATTTCACGCAAATTATTAAGAATTTACCGACCGATGAAATGAAATGTCATCAGGGCTTGTTGTGGAATAATAATAATAAAAAAGAAGAAGCAGTTTTCTCAGGGATGTAACGCTGCAAACTTTCTTGTTCTTATTTAATTTAATGTCTCTATGTAAAGCTCCATACAGTATAAAGGTAGATGTTTGTATTAAAGCTCCATACAGTATAAAGGTAGATGTCCATGTGTAGTGTGATTATAAAGCAGTTCTAGGTTCTATATTAATACTGTGAAAGTATCAAAGCCTCAGTCCACAGAGAAATGCACACAGCCTGTATTCAGAAACTGAGCCTTAAAACCAGCCGTCAGGACTTCCTGTCACTTTGTGATGTCACAACTAAGCCCCGCCCCCTCACCACCACATGGACCCACCATCCAACACACATTTACTTGCAGGATTTTGCTTCTCTGAGTGTTTTATTCTGAAATCTGCTCTATTTTTTTTTATCCAATCAGAAGATGTCCAATGTTTCCTACCAATAATTTTATTTTAATTATTCACCTGTACCTATTTTAAAGGGATAGTTCAACATTTTGGCAGATTGGCCCATCTCATAATGTTCCGTTATTATCTCATAGCGTGGTGAATGTGCAGGTCACAACTTGTCCACCAGAGCGTTGTGGAGTTGTTGGATTGTGTATTTGATGAGTTTGATGAGGGAAACCAAGAAACCCCATAATGAGCCTCCATAGCGTAGCTCTGAGCAGCTCACGGCTCTGCTCCGCCGTTCTAAAAATAGCTTGCACCGACAATTAAAGGTAACGAACCTACTGCTACGACTATAGGGATTATGGCAATGGGCCAATTTGCCAAAATGTTGAACTATCCTTTTAATAATTTGTTTCTGTTGCAGTTTCTGTCTCTTTACAAAAGACTCAAACTACAAAGGCCAAGACATTTTTTTGCCAAAAATGTTGAACTATCCCTGGCTTTAACATTATAATCATTTCTTATTGACATTTTGCTGTGACTTATTTTTATTTGCAACGCTACAACCGTCTCCACTGTGGGACTAATGGAGGATTATCTTGTTTTATCCACAAATTAAACACAGTGGAAGTGTAAACATGGGACCTTTAATATGCACAGAGGGACTCAGAGGGCAGACGGCCACTCAGACACCTCCCTCTTATCTGTTTTAGTTTAGATGTTGTATCTATCTGCACGGAAAAGCCTCGTTGAAACGTGAGGTGTGGATGTTTTTGTTTGCAGCAGGAGCTCAGACCCCGAAAGAGGATCACAGAGGAGCAGACTAATCACCCCCAGAGATGAGACCAGACCAGACGAGGAGTTTACCCCCGTCCGTCCACGTCCACTCACTCTGCTGCTGCTCTTCTCTCAAGCTCCCAAAACGTTCCTGTCGTTCAGTCCTCCTCCTCCATCCCGTTGGGAGGTTTAATTACTCACCGTTCAGCTCAGTGTCTGTCTGCTGCTGCAGCTCTAAACCAATTTGGCTTCAGACTGTCGGGGCAGATTACAGCCCTGCAATTTGTCTAAATGAAATGATCACAGGAAGATAAAAGCACGTGTTTGTTTTGGGTGTTTTGTGCTCTGGTGTTTTCCACTTTGCTGCTGCTGCTGCTGCAAACTGCTGTGTGGTTTTCTCTCTCTCTGCAGAGTCCGATAACATTACAACTCCCACACTGAAAACTCTTGAGTGCTGAGTGTGCACTGCACTGCATGCACGTCGCAGCATCACATGATGATTGCACATGAGGGATTTAAGCCGGTGCAGCCTCTTGGCAGCGAGCCGCTCCTCTCACCTTGTTTCGTAGTATTCTCAGGTGTCGTCCAAGCCGATATATTTTCTTAACTGGCCAGGCCCGGGAAGGCGTAGCTGTCTTCGTATCTATATGAAAAAAAAAATGAAAAAGAAAGAGAAATGAAGCAGGTGTAAGAATGAAAGTGCAGCCACAGCAACTCTGCACATGCACAGAGAGGAGGATCCAGAGGGAGGAAGTGTGTGAGGAGATACCAGAGGAGAAAAGAAGCTGGAAGAAAAAGACCAATCACGTGGACGCAGCACGTTTTTACTCTCTGTTACCAAGTTACTCCTGACATTAAAGGTCAAGTCTGTAGCAGTTCACTAAAAAACAAAATATAGACTTATAGGTCAGTGATGTGATGCAGCACAATGTCAAGTTGTGTATCTGGTATTTTTTCATAAAACTCGGTGACTATAGACGGGAAAATAAATCTGGACTGAAATGTGGAACAAATGTAATTTCATTTTTAGAAGAAAAGCTTTTTTTGGGGGGGGATAAGTCTGGCCCAGTGTTGCCAAAATGCATTAAAATCAAATTACAGAAACACAGCAACAAAATCTATTTTAATTTAATGTTTTCAGAAGAAAGTTGTATATATTTTTATAAGTACTCTAAACTTCAATCCACTGTAGGTGGATAAAAAATATTTAATACTTATCACTGTTTTGTTTTGTGGTTACACCATTTGACATTTTTAGGGGCATTCAGTCCGACCTTTGCTAAAAATGGTTTAAATGTCATCTGAAATTGTATAAAACCAACATTTGCATTTATTCATTTTCATTTATTTAAAACATTTTTTTTATAATTTCAACTTCAACTTCAACTTTTATTCATTATTTTTATTATTATTTGTCACTAAGCCTTAAGAAATCCTGCTTCATCATCGCCTATGGGCTGTTTTGGTGCAGTCGGGACGTTTCTGGGCGGAGTCGGAGAGTTTTCTCCAGCCAATGACAGAGCACAGGTGAAGTTGGGCGTGTGTCGTAGAAAAACTACCAACAAAATAGTGACTGGACACCGAAGCAAAGAGAAGCGAAAAAAAGTAAATAGTCTGAATGCTTCGGTGCTTCACTCCGACTGTATTTCCTTTTCTTCTCTAAGCGTGTTTCCTCCATTTCTCTTTATCTTGGAGGTCGTAGCAAATATTAAAAACAAGAAATTGAAGGCCGAAGTGGAGAACGGTTCAATGTGAACAGTAGATGAACAGTTTTAATGTTGTGTTAACAAACTGCAACGAACAAATCTACAGACTCGACCTTTAACATCATGTTATTACCAATAAAAGAACAAAAACAATTTCAACATCTCATTAAAACCAACTTCTCTCACTGGAACAAACATCTTATTAGAATGAAAACACGTTTCTCATTCTCACCCTTTAATTCTTTGCTGTGATGTTTTTATATTGTTTTGTTTCTTTCTGAAGCTCAGACTCATAATGAATCTGTCACTGAGCTGAAGACACTTCTGTGAAGCTTCAGACACATTCAACATTTTTATTTCTCACTTCCTTCCTCAGACGAGTTTTTCTTCGTCTTCGTCGTGTTTTATTAACTACAAACAAACAGACGAGGTTTGAGCTCAGATCAAACATGAAACCGTCTCTATCAGATCACAGGAAGTCCGTCGTCGTCTCTCAACGCTCTAATTCCTCATAAACAAGACGGGAGGAGGTTTCTATGTTTCATTTAGTAGAAACATTGGGAACCACAAACAACAGACGAAGACTCAACAATATAAAACTAAAAGTTTCATCACACTTTAAAAAAAAAAAGTACATGTTAAAGTCTGGATGAGTTCACGAGGATCCAGAACAACAGAAACATCCCATAACTCTGCACAGCTTGAACTTGAATCATCTCGATCATTTGTCCTTTGTCTCCTCAGATCTCGGCTCGTTAATCACAGACTTTAATGGATGAATGAAGATGACATCACAGCCCACGGTGGATAAAATAAATCCACCTACAGTCAGTTTTTTTTAAACTTTAAACCATTTATCTAAAGTGTAGAGGCTTCTTCTTGTTCTTCTTCTTGGCTAAAACGTCCTTTTTGCATCTCACTTTCACGCTGAAGTGGTTTTACATTAGATGATTTATAGTCGACCGAGAAGTTTTATTAATTTTTGCTGTGACTCATTTATTCTTTGGGAAAAAAAACACAGTTCCTGAGATTTTAAAGTTTGTACTTGACCACGTTTCGATTTTAATAAAAACTAACCAGAGCTGAACTGTAACTAGAATCATTTGTCTTCAAACATTGTCTATAACAAAGCTGAAATACTTAACATTGTCTCCTCGGTATAATCACTGTATAATACTATTAAATTACAACCTGAGCCTTTAAATGGGAAGATGTAACATATTAGCTCTGTTTTTACGCAGTACATCATTTCAGCCACTAGGGGGCTCTTCATCAAGACATATTTTGAGAACATCGTGAAAGATCAGGGGATCATCGGAGTTGAAATTAATCTCATGTTTACCACCTGTTGACTTATGCAGGTAATGATTCATCGTGATGAGTAACAAAAACAACCCGATACAACTAAAATGGTTGTCGGCTGAAAATAGGATTTCTCGGTCCGGACCAAACTAAACCATGATTCAGCCTTTTGCAGTGTGAAAGCTTCTTTTTTTGATGGTTTTTATTCCTCAAAGTGCATCTGTGAGACCTGTTCGTAGTCCAATGAAAACTTTATATGAGAGTCAATAGCGCCCGACACAAAATCGTCCATAAAACTACACAAAAACCATTAAATATTCCTCCACACTGCTCGTCCACTGCAATCCAAGTGTCCTGAAGGGAGATAGTCCAGAGTTTACTGGAAACAATGTAATTTAGGACATTTTTACAGCCTAAACAGTCCTGTGTTGAATTTACCTGGGTGAACTTGAGATACAAGATTCAATACAGTAAACAACGAGTAAACTCTGGACTATCTCCCTTCAGGACACTTGGATTGCAGTGGACGAGCAGTGTGGAGGAATATTAAATGGTTTTTGTGTAGTTTTATGGACCTTTTTGTGTTGGGCCCTATTGACTCTCATATAAAAAGGTTTTGGTTGGACTAGGAACCGGCCTCCCGGGTCTCCAGATGCACTTTGAGGAATAAAAAACTATTATTAGTAACTAGTATTCATCAGCATGAGGGTGAATTTCATTTTTTGATGAACTATTCCTTTAAATTCCTTCATTTTTATCTGTTTGTTAAAGTGTCAGTGAGTTCCACAACCTCACGCCACTCACTTAAACAAATCTCATTGGTTAATCCAGCCGGTGTGTGTATAGAACAAGCAGCAGGAGAGAAACGTGACCGGGAGTACCGGGGCCACGTGGAGAGCAAGGTGCAGGACAAAAACCCCCGAGAGGAGGCTTTACTTGTGTTTCAGTCTGAAACGAGGAGCGTTCGTTCACCCCGCGGTGTTTTCTCTGGGAATCTTTTCATTACCGAAGTCTCTTTATCTCCCACCACAATGATTTCTCTGCTTCCTCCTCTCTCTTTCTCTCTGTCTCTCTCCGTGTTGTCGAGCAGCCAGGAGGAAGGAGATTAAAAGCAACGTGCAGCTCTGCAGTATTAACCTTTTGGGTTCTGTTCGGTGTTTACTGCCGTTTTTCTCTCCTGTTCTTGGCCGGTCTGGACGCAGGATTAGACCAAACAGGGTTCAGTGTTAATGAAAGCTGGCAGAAACCCCCCCTTCCCTTCCCCTCCTTCCTTCCCAAAGAAAAATAAATAAATAAATGAATAAAAACCTACTTGAATCCTCCAGACGAGACAGAAAAGCTGCTGCTAGATTTCACAGAGGAGGCTGTAAAGAACTGAACTACAGATCAGATCTTCCAGTCGTATCGACTAAACGTCAGTTAAATAAATGTCTGATGTTGCTTCAGGTGATGCGAAACCATCGACATGCAAAGTTGAGTTCGGTTGGTGTCGTCCGCAGCCGCTAGAATACAAATCTACTTGCTTCCACTTTGAGATTAAAACATCCTCTTAATGATACGTTAATGGGTCGTTCATTTAAAACCACTTTAATCTAGAGAGGAATCAAAGCTCCTGCTCCGTATAGAAACCAAACCATCTATTGGCTTTTTGTGCTCATTAATCATTTTTGCTTGAATATTATTTTTAAGATGGAGCTCATTTACATACGTTTTAGAAAGAAAACCACATCTCCATTGTTTTTTTTTAGATCCATATAAGTGGAGCTCATTCAGGACGAGAGGCTTGAGGTCGATGTCTCCACCTCCTCATGAGGATGAAGATGATGCTTCATCAGCGATGTGAGACTCTGACCTTTCCCACAGCACTGTGTTCAGCCCAAACGTTCCCACTTAGACCCGGTAAAGGTCAACTAGGAAACCCACTGAATTAACATGAGCACATTCCTGCTCCCCAGAGGACGAGCCCCCGACCACCTCAACGACGCCCTGATGACTTCACCACAACTGCAACGAGGCTCAAAGAAAACGTCCAGATGTGATATCGTCATTTACGTTTCCAAAGACTTCCACGTTCCTCTGAGGACAAATTATATAGTTCTTGTTCCAGTGTGTCAGACTTGTGTATGATCCATTAACTTGTGAAGCTAAAATGATAAAATGACGAAAAATGAACCTCAACTTGCCTTGATTGAACCTGAGAAACCAAATATTGCAACGGACTGACAAATAAAGTCCTTGAATCCTTGAACTCCAGACGAAGGTGGAGTCACTACAGTTCAGAGGAAACCAACTGTCTTTAACAATTAGAGCTGCACAATCCACGTTTTTTCAGTCCTGATCCGATAACAATGCATTCGTACCATTGTAAGACCATTTCCAAGAACATCAATGTATTCAGGACCAGTCCTCATAATAATCAAGTTGTTTTAGAGGTAAATTCATGCAAAACCGCTGATGCGCGTTCCCATCGGGAGCAGTTTTTCATCAAGCAGTCTCTGCATTTGCCTCTAAAACAACTCTGTGTGGTAACGTTGTGTTATTATCTCATAGCGTGGTGAATGTGCAGGTCACAACTTGTCCACCAGAGCGTTGTGGAGTTGTTGGATTGTGTATTTGATGAGTTTGATGAGGGAAACCAAGAAATCCCATAATGAGCCTCCGTAGCGTAGCTCTGAGCAGCTCACGGCTCTGCTCCGCCGTTCTAAAAATAGCTTGCACCGACAATTAAAGGTAACAAACCTACTGCTAAGACTATAGGGATTATGGCAATGGGCCAATTTGCCAAAATGTTTAGAACTATCCCTAATGTAAAGAAAGTTTGGATTGAACAGAAGAACACAGCACAGAAACTGCTGGAGTCTCCTCCCACTGTTGACACTGTTTTTCAGATGGTTACACAAGCAGATACTTTAGTACAACTATTTGACTTATCTTAAAGTTATTGAATTACATCACATAAACCAAAGTGAGACAGTGACAGAGCCGTCAATCCAATACTCGATAGAAAACCTGATACTGATATCTGGTCGGACCGGTCCACTGACAATATGCACGAGGAGATTTTTGGAAAGTTTTAATGGACTCTGAGTCCCAGAGGAATGATAACACGATAAAAAGCTGAAAGTCACTGGACAATCAGAGAAACATAATGTGATTACTGTAAAGCTGACAGCAGAGTTTGTGTCCTGTTGTTACGGAGCTCCACTCCCCTGGATTCATCATCTGACTGGACTTTGTTGGAGAGCGTTTCATCGTCTCACCTGCTGCTTTCACGCCCACACGCCCATGATACATCTTTCATTCGCTGTCGTCCTCAGTTTGAACAAACACTGAAAACATCTCTGTTGTAGAGAGCCCAGTGTTAATATTTTCACACAGATTGCATTTCTCTAAAGCGGCCGGTGGATTGGTCGGTCGGTGGGTCGGTGGGTCGGTCGGTGAGCGGCTTCAGGTCAGAGAGTCCAACACACATGAATCAACAAAGTTCAGGAGTTTCAAACTTTCTCTCTCATCTTTGTTTGTGAAATATCGATTGTTGGACTTGAAACAAAATAACTCCCAGGAGAAAATAACTTTTCACTTTCACTTTAGTTCTAATCCAGAGCTGCAGCTCAGACAGACAGTGGGTGGGTGGAGGTGGTGGTCTGTCATTACACCTCATCACCGTACATGCAAATTAAAGAAAAAAAGGGACATTTCTATTAATAATGACCATCAGAATAGAAGTGAAGTGTGTTTGCAGAGGTTGAGCTGCAGGGAAACGTCTGTCTGAGCCGGGAGTTAATAATAAAAGAGACGCTCTCTCTTCTCTTCGATAACAACCAACTTAGCATTGATTTACAGCCGAGGGGCCGGAGACGTGTTAGTTTATTTCTGCTTAACGCTGACGTGGACGTTATGGAAATAATGACTAACTAATTAATTTATTTTATCAATCAATCTGTTTCCTGCTGGTGAGTCTCCTCTGATGTCACTGAACACAGATTATTCTCCTTTATGATGTTTTTTACACTTGTTTTTTATTTAAGACAATACAACAACTGCAAACTTTGTACATATTATCCATATTTATCTGTTATTTGCACACTGGAGTTTTTTATTTTTTTGCTAGACCATATTAATATTTGGCACCATTTTTTTTTGTTAGAATTGTGTTTTTTTGTTTGTGTGTATTCTTCTTTCCACTTTCAACATATGGTGTGGTATCTATCCATCCATCCATCCATCCATCCATCCATCTATCTATCATGGCAATAGGCGAATTTGCCAAAATGTTGAACTATGAATTGTGTTTTTTTGTATTCTTCTTTCCACATTCTCTTTCAACATATGGTGTAGTATCCATCCATCCATCCATCCATCCATCAGGAATGTACACTTTTCGTCAAAGTGTGTATTAACTGTTTCATGTCCGAGTTGCAACCAAGTGTTTTTTTATGTAAGTGAGAAAATAAAGTCCTAGACCAAGACGACTGAGAATCCTTCTATTATTGATTAATTGCGATTAGTAAATAATCAAAATGAACGTATCATTTCAGCTCTAGTCAAAAGTTTTGAACGAACAGAGAAGAAGAAGAAGACACTTCATTCTCTTCAAGGTGACGTTCAACAACATTTTTCTTCTCGTCAACAAACCTCGAACCAGCAGTGAACGCAGTGTGTTACAGCCTGGTGTGTGTGTGTGTGTGTTTGTGTGTGTGTGTGTGTTGGAGGTGATGAGGCCTCCGAGCGTCACTGTCTCCAAACACCATTAAAAACACATCAGTGAGTCTCAACTGTTACACTGCTGCCATGTTCCCTCATCACCTCCAACACACACACACACACACACACACACACACACACACACACACACACACACACACACACACACACACACACACACACACACACACACACACACACACACACACACAAACACACACACACACAGTCCTGCTGCCACAAACACTCACCGGAGCAACACGTAGAGTTTTTTTGGGGAAGTTCTGACTCAAGTGTTTACAGACTGAGAGCGCGCGTGTGTGTGTGTTGTACAGATTGTTGAGTCTCTTGAGGTAAATGTGTGATATTGGGCTCTGACACATTGTTGGTTTTGGTCTTTCCAGAGGATTTGTTGACAACCGGAGAATAAGATCCGACCGCTATCTGAAACCGTCTCAGTCTCAGTCTCGTCTCCCAACAATCGTTTCAATACTGGAAGAGTGTTAATTAGGTTTTTTAAGCCAAATGCGACCAAGTCCAACAGAAACGTGACTAAAAATTATTTTTCTGATGGAAACTTGTTTACAAAGAACTGAACTGATGAAGCCGTCCTATATTTACTCCTAACGGGGTAAAAATAGAAGTATCAAAAGAATATAAGAGAGTATAAAGAAGTGAAACCTGTTCTAAATCTAAATCTAAAAGGCCAACACTCAGAAATGTATAAGTCGTGCCACAAGAGCAGAGCATTTAGGGATTGTGCAAGATGATTATTTACAGTGATTTCACGTGGAACAAAGGAAATTTTATACCTATTTGTTCATGCATGAGCTACCTCCTCCTTAGGTCGGACCAAAAGAAGCTTTCACATCTGTAAATTTAGTTCAGATCAAACGAGGTCGGTGTGAATGTGAAAGCCTCATAAAAAAACCTTTAGATCTTGAACTTGAAGGTCATTTTAAAGCTTCCCAACATTTTCTAGACAAAACTGTTCAGCAATGAAAATGTTTCCCTGGTTTTCAGTTTAGTTTTTCTGCAGCTGTTTCATCCCTGAGCAGCTGATACCTCTAATCTTAAACCCCCCCACATCCCTCCTCCTCCCTCCTCCTCCTCCTCCTGTGTTTACCTGCACACAGCTCCGTGTCCGGGGACGATGTGACACTCTCCTCCGGGGCAGCGGTCCGGCTGCAGGTCACACAGGCTCTGACAGGGAAGTCCGTCCACAGACATGTAGCCGGGGGCGCACCGGCACCGGGCCTCCTTCGTCCGGCCGCTCACCACGCAGCGAGAGAAGTCGTCGCAGGCCAGGAACTTACAGGGGTCGGCCTGGTCGGCTGCAGAGCAAACAGAGAGAGAAAAGAGATGTATAGACATTAGTATTCATGAGGAGTTCATCCACGCTCCCTCTCTTCCTCTTCCTCTCCGTCTCTCTCCGTCTCTCTCCAGGACACACTGAGAGAGTTTGGTTTTAATGAGATCCTCGGCTTCTGCGCTGCATTGAAATGTTAAGATTCACCCTCGGGCGCGGACGACTTCCGAGACTAAACGTCAAGACACACTCGGGGGAAATCAGCGTGTTCGGAGGGTTTACGCCATGTGACTGCACCACGTGTGGTCGGGATCGGGATCGGGATCAGGATCAGACCGCGTTAGTGCAGAGAATCATACAAACATACAAACAACATGTACCTGTCTGTGTGTGTTACCGTCGGGGTTTGGAGGAACAACAGGAGTCTCCAGAGCAGCGTGTTATCAGTCTGCTCTACTACATATACAGGAATAATAGATTGTTTGGTTTTTGTGGTTATTTAGGAATAGTGTTGGTTGTAGAATATGTTTTACACCAGAACACACCGAGTCGGTTACTTCACAATAAATTCAACAAGATGCTTATGTTGTCACATTTATCTAAATTAAAAAAAATAATAATCATTGATTCACTGTGAAGGTCAATGTTCTATGGAAGAGCATTAGGGCAACAACATAGACTTTTTTGTGAGATAAAAAGTTGGAATTTCTGAGGAAAAAAGTTGGAATTTCTGAGATGAAAAGTTGGAACTTCTGAGTTAAAAAGTCAGAATTTCTGAGATAAAAAGTTGGAATTTCTGAGGAAAACAGTTGGAATTTCTGAGGAAAAAAGTTGAAATTTCTGATATAAAAAGTTGGAATTTCCAAGGAAAAATGTCAGAATTTCTGAGGAAAAAAGTCGTAATTTCTGAGATAAAGTTGGAATTTCTGAGGAAAAAAGTTGGAATTTCTGAGATGAAAAGTTGGAATTTCTGAGATGAAAAGTCAGAATTTCTGAGATAAAAAGTAGGAATTTCTGCGATAAGAAGTCGGAATTTCTGAGTTAAAAAGTCGGAATTTCTGAGATAAAGTCGGAATATCTGAGGAAAAAAGTTGGAATTTCTGAGATAAAGTCGGAATTTCTGAGGAAAAAAGTCGGAATTTGAGGAAAAAAGTTGGAATTTCTGAGGAAAAAAGTCAGAATTTCTGAGATAAAAAGTCGGAATTTCTGAGATAGAGTCGGAATATCTGAGGAAAAAAGTTGGAATTTCTGAGATAAAGTCGGAATTTCTGAGGAAAAAAGTCGGAATTTGAGGAAAAAAGTTGGAATTTCTGAGGAAAAAAGTCAGAATTTCTGAGATAAAAAGTCGGAATTTCTGAGTTTTCCTACTAATTAATTAAATTACATTAAAACCTGTAGAAATGAGATCAAACCACAACACTGACGTTATTATTTTTCTCTAGTGGGTCAAACAATGTAAATAAACACAATACAAAAGGACATAATTTCTTTAGTTCAACTGTAAATCTGAAGACACGAAACAGTCGTCATGTCGTTTATTTAATGAGTCTCTAACCGTTTTTACCTCACTAATCACATCCACTGGAGGTAATTTAAGGTTCATCTAAAGCTGTTATTGCCCCACAGAGGGTAAATGTACCAACGGTGAGTTTATAAAAACCTGAGCTGAACATAATAAATACTTTCTTTCATGTTAGTCTCAGTGCACAGTTTCACACACACACACACACACACACACACACACACACACACACACACACACACACACACACACACACACACACACACACACACACACACACACACACACACACACACACACACACACACACACACACACACACACACACACATAGTGATTCTGCTGAAACACACTGGGCCTGGTGTGAGGACAAAGACGATGCAGCAGCAGCAGCTCTTCCTCCTCCTCGCTGCTGCTCACCTCTCATCTTCATCACTGTTACTCCGGCCCTGTGATGTTCGGTGCGGTCCCACAGTGTATTGGAGGATTTGACATATAGACCTAATTATCCAGTCTATTTGAATGTGTTTGTGATCTATGCGCTCTGCCCGCGACTCATCTGTGGAGAATATTATAAGACAAAGCTCCACGTCGAGTGTGAGACGCATACAGAAGCAGTGCAGTGCAGCTGTGACTTGTGTTGTTTTATCACACACATAAAACACACACATCATCACTGGACTGCAGCTGCACAATGGATGAGGACCGTAAAGGTTTGAAGTTATAAAGAATACAGTAGTTTGCAATAAAGATGAATCTTTTCTGTAGGTAGTTTTGCAGGTTTTTTTCTGTTATATAAAGAGACATAAACCACAATATACACTAACATGTGCTTTTTCTTAAAAAATAATCTATGAAATGATCTTTTACATATTTGATAGTGAAATTATGACTAATTTATCACAATTTCTACTCTGTGAACAAGATCATATATATATCATGATCATTGTTAATAATATGAATCACTTATTTCTTCTTTTTATTCTTCTTATTATTAAATATGATTTTAATGACCGGCTGCCTGAACATCAGGAACTAAATAATAAGCCACGACTTCTTACTAATAAATGCATTCTGAACAAAATGTAGAATCAATACAACTAAATGTATAAATTAATAACATTAATCATTATTATATTAATCTATGCATCTAAACGTAGAATTCAAAGTTGAATTAGCTCATTATTTACTCATTAAAGGCCTTTTTCTAACAGGAAGAGGCATTTTTAACAAAGTTAATCCATAAATATAATGAAAACTGGTTAAAATAGGTATAAAAATATGTAAATATTTATCATAAGTGATTAGTGAATGTAAAAAAAACAGCCGTTAGTCAGTATTTAGTCGGTGTTATCTGCACACAAATACTGTATGAGCCTATAAATTAACATACTCCATTATAAAGTGAACTTAAACCCTTTTCAAAACCTGTACTCTCTGTATGTAGAAAAGGCTAACAAATGCACATTGCACAATATTTTTTTTAAAGGCCCCATGCTGTGCACTTTTCTCTGGGTTTATTTACCTGCTGATATCCCTAACAAGATGTATCTTGAGTATCTTTGAGTACCTGTGATCTGCTTAATATTGTTTATACTGCCCCTTTCTGTTGCCTCTTTCAGGAGCTCTAGCAGGCACAGGTCATTTGGCCAATCAGAAGAGAGAATGGGAACCTCTCCTCTGATTGGCTCACTGTTTTTGAGTGGCATGTGGTCGGGCCAATCACAGGCAAGTAACTGAAACCTAAGCTGCATTCACAAAAATTGAAAAAAAAAAACTGGTCACGGTGGGCGGAGTTACATTGTGTGTGACATCACAGAAAGGAGGAAGTGCTATCTGCTTGTCTTAAAGAGACAGTTCCTACAAATGGGCGGTGTGTGTTTCTCCGTTTATGACCAGTTTGATGCATGGGGCAGTATATACGTGGCCCAGAGACCTCCCCAAACATCAAATTTTTCATGCCATATAAAAAAAAAAAAATCGATTTAAAAATCGTCAAAAAAGATATCGCGATATTTATGTGAATCGATTTTTTCTCCCCCCCTAATGATCCTGAATCTGAGGATGTTGAGGTTCTTGATTTTCCAAAGCGACACAATATTTTACTTTTCCTTTCTCTTTCCTCCATTGACTAGAAACAGGTTTTAAAGCGGTATCGTACCTGGTTCCACGTCCAGCGAGTGCGTGTCGATCTGGATGTGCAGGTTCTTGGCGGCGGCGGAGCAGAACTCCTCCAGGACGCAGTGCACGGCCTCGGTGATGTTGTACGGCACCGACTTGGCGAACTTCATCTTGCTGTTGACGACCACGCTGCCCTTCCTGAAGTTGAGGATCTCCAGCTTCTTGAAGCCCGTCAGGTTGGCCTGCAGGTACGGCAGCAGCTGCAGGACACAAAGACAGGAAGGGGGGGGGGGGTTAAAAAACTATTTGACCCTGAACGTCTCACGAGTCACATGACTGACTGTTAAACATCTGACAGTTAATTTGATATTAACGATCGAGTGTTTGGTTTCATTTATCACGTCGTCTCATCTGTCAGAGATTAGAAACTGATCGACAAGAGCAAGAGATTACTGTTGTATAATTAAAGGGATAGTTCAACATTTTGGCAAATTGGCCCATTGCCATAATCCCTATAGTCATAGCAGTAGGTTCGTTACCTTTAATTGTCGGTGCAAGCTATTTTTAGAACGGCGGAGCAGAGCCGTGAGCTGCTCAGAGCTACGCTACGGAGGCTCATTATGGGATTTCTTGGTTTCCCTCATCAAACTCATCAAATACACAATCCAACAACTCCACAACGCTCTGGTGGACAAGTTGTGACCTGCACATTCACCACGCTATGAGATAATAACACAACGTTACCAGACAGAGTTGTTTTAGAGGGAAATTCATGCAAAACCGCTGATGCGCGTTGCCTTCAGGGACAGTTTTTCATCAACAGTCTCTGTATTTCCCTCTAAAACAACTCTGTCTGGTAACGTTGTGTTATTATCTCATAGCGTGGTGAATGTGCAGGTCACAACTTGTCCACCAGAGCGTTGTGGAGTTGTTGGATTGTGTATTTGATGAGTTTGATGAGGGAAACCAAGAAATCCCATGAGCCTCCGTAGCGTAGCTCTGAGCAGCTCACGGCTCTGCTCCACTGTTCTAAAAATAGCTTGCACCGACAATTAAAGGTAACGAACCTACTGCTATGACTATAGGGATTATGGCAATGGGATAATTCGCCAAAATGTTGAACTATCTCTTTAATAATTTGTTTCTGTTGTAGTTTCTGTCTCTTTACAAAAGACTCGAACTACAAAGGCCAAGAAAAGAAAACCGGAGGAGAAGAAACAGTTTCAAGGAGATTAAACTGACTTATCATGAATTCAACTTCATCTCTTCTGTGTAAACTGAGCGAGATCATAAATAACTCCATCGCTTCAAGCTGCGAAACAAACTGTTTTTTTAACTGACGGACATGTAAACGGACTCTTTGTGTTAATACCTGCAGACTGATTTGTTTTTTTTCTATACATGAGGAGGAGTTGAGAGTGATCACCATCGCTCAGCTGCAGAGATTAAAGTCATATTTCCACACTGGGGGAAAACGACCGGGTTAACCATCCCTGATCTATTAACCATCATCATGTGTATGAATAACGTTTTATCATCATGTTTAAATCTGCAGGCGACACGGTAAGTATATAAACTATATAAATATGCTGCTATCGCCCATTAATAATGTTTATTTTTCCTATGCATCATGTTAACAGAGGCACAGACGTCAGGTATATATTATTCCTTCACATGACGTGGAGGTTCTTAAGGTGGAATCAGGACTCTACTTTGAGTTATCTCACAGCTCTGAGTCGTGCAGCCGTAACAAAGCCGATGCAACGCAGTTTACATCTTGGCAAACAAAAAGCAGCAGCAGCATCCTTCACAGATAAGTGCAGGTATGATGAATAAGAAAAACAAGATTAATTAACACTATTTCAGAAATTCTGACACTTAGCCTCCGCACGTCATATTTAAATTGTCAGTTTCTGCATTAAAGTGTGTGTGTGTGTGTGTGTTGTGAGATGATAAATCCACGTCTAAGTGTCTCTGGCAGCAGCGAAAACACTGATGTGATTATGTGCGTTATTGTCGACTGAGGAGACAGAGTTAAACGATGATCGCTGCTTCGCTCCATTCTTCTTCATCTTCTTCACTTATTCTTTCTGTCTCAAGGTCTTTTTTTTTTTGTCCCCGTTCATCTGGGACGACGCATCGACACCTCAGCGTCTTTTCAAAGTCCAGTTAAACTCACACACACACACACACACACAGAAAAAAAAAGAAACACTCCACTAATTCACTTTCTCTAATTCCCACATGCTCACACCTAATTACCTCTATTGATGCAGTTAACAAACCTGTTCATCCAAATGAAGGTAAAATCTATTCAGAAAACGTGGCTCTCTTAAGGATTTAGAGCTTTTTTTTTTTTTTTTTTTGGATCCAGTCGATATAGAAGCTTCTATTCATGTGATAATTACTGTGTTCCAGTGTTTGAATTAATTTCATGCTGCCGTCGGTGATTATAGCCGGAGGACACGGGGACAGAAGGGCAAGGCAGGTGACTGACAGGAAGCTGCGCTGGACAAATTAAAAGCTTCTTTAAAAGGCGCCCTGGAGGACGCCACTTATCCTTCAGATGCATCAGCACAGATTTGTTGCTCCGGTCAATAAAAATGTAAAAAAAAAACCCAGCAGGTTTCATGACGTCGTTTTCTGGGAGGACAGACAGTTAAAGAGCCGGTACAGAAATGTAAGATGAAGACATATTGTGTAGGTTCTTACATCAGGAGTGATATGGTCATATATGTCACGTAGAGGCAGAATTATTACTATCACATACAGTGGCGTACATTTTTTTTTGTGTCTTGCCTCACTCCCGAGTCCATGACCAGCAGACAGACACCATCCTTTCGACTGTGCGTGCAGTAACAAGGGAGATAGAGCCGTATCACCCGTAATTAGCTTAGCTCAAACACTGGAAGTGTATAGGTAGTGTTAGCCTGCCTCCTACCCGAGCTGAAATCAGCAGTCAGAAGCTGGTTTCATTTTAGCTCTAAACTCTGTGTCGTTAATTTGTCTAAATACCAGCCGTTTACAATTTTGTTCGGACGAATTTGGCGCTACTCAAGCTAGCCGTTGTGACCAACGCACTTCCGGTTACTTTCACAAAATAAAACACCCGTTGCCCTTTACATACAGAAAACCATGACAATAGAAGTTGTGCTTTTACTTTGAAACAGGAAGCTAACCTACCCTCGATGTAGCTAGCTTGAACCAAAATAAACCGTCTTTGCTTGAACCCTCCGTTTTGACCGATCTCGTCCCGTTAGCGGCATTTGACCGCTCAAGATGCCTTACTGGAGAGTTTTGTCAGCTCTGAGACGAAGATCGGCCCGCCGGTTTCCCTTTAGAGTTGCTGAAGAGTTTCTCCGATGACTTTAGGTGGAGGCAGGCTAACACTACCTATACACTTCCAGTGTTTGAGCTAAGCTAATTACGGGCGATACGGCTCTATCTTCCTTGTTACTGCACGCACAGTCGAAAGGATGGTGTCTATCTGCTGGTCATGGACTCTGGAGTGAGGCAAGACACGAAAAAAAAAAAAAATTGGTGTATCCCTTTAAGAGGTTTCAGTTGTTTTTGTTGAATTGGCCATTAATCATCATTATGCTCTATAAACCATAGAATAGATCCATCATAATAAGACTTAGGTCATTTTCCTTGGATAAAACAAGCCAAGCCTATTTCACTGTCAATGTCACAAAACAACAGAAACCGGCTGCTCTGAAAATACAGCCGGTGCCGACCGGAAAATCACAAAATGGAAAAAATCAAAGTGTCAGCACTCACAAATCACTATTAATTGAGTCTTTTATTGACGCGCAGCAGTGTTAAAACGGCTTTCTTCAGCGTTAATGAGCAAAGTGGGTGTAGTCTAACCCATAATAAGTAACAGCCAGGATCTTGCTCAATACCTCCAGCTGGCATGAATCAGTCCATCAATTAATCGATCACAAAGATCCATAGCACAAGATATAAAGAAGACAATACAAATGGGTATCCTGAGCCAACACTACAATTAAATTAATTAGGTGACCAACCTCAGTACGTCAAGAGATATCAGATACAATATGGAACAGATTAAGTATGAATAAATATGCAAACATCCCGATACAAACAAAGATAATGATGAATTATTTGCAAATTTTGGTTTGGAGTTGGGAAATAACCTGGGGCCTCATTTATCAAAGAGGGTGTAAAACTGCTACTAAATATTTGCGTACGGCGAAAAGACGAAAATGGTGTACACCCTAAATATTTACACCTTTTTCAGATCAATCAAACTGTGCGTACGCACAACTCTCCGCAATATATCACACAGGACTCAAGAATGGTGCACACGTGAACACACCTCTTACTCCACCCCCGGAACGCCTATATACAACTATATATGGTCAGCACGTGCATATTTAATCAGCCATGTGCGCTCTGTGGTGCAGCAACTTTTGTGACAACGGAGACAACGGGCGGAGGACGGGGGAAAGAAGCGGAACTTCTCCGCTTCTCCGAAAGCAGATACACGGGCAATAAATCAGTCAGAAAAATGATCTTGCATTTTAATAAGCTACAATAAAAACAAAAACCTCCCAAATCTCAACAAAAGGGAGCAGAAAGAAGAAGAATCTTATGTAATCTGCCCCTTTATCCCAGAAAATCTTTTTTTTTTTTTTTTTTTTTTTTTTTTTTACCTAGATGTTAAAACAATGTAGGGAAGCAGGACGATAGTTACCATTACTTTGCAGGCCTTTCTACACAGTTACAGCTCTACTGGACTCGGTTTAGGTCATTTTCCATAAAGCTGAGTCGTTCACAGTTCCTCCTCAGAGCCGCGTTGTCTCGCTCTTTATTCTCTCCTCTCGTCAGCTCCAAACACACGTGAACCTCGTTAACTCAGGTGACAGATTAATAACAGTCTCAGTAGCTGCAGATCAGTGTGCGCTGCTGCCGATGTGTTTTTAAGCTTGGATGGTTTGATCCTTGTCGGACGTCAAACATAGCCTAATCAAAAAAGCAAAATCCACAATCCGCTCTGTTTATCATAAACAACATAAAGCCTAGTGTTATTATAGAGCGGGTTGGATTGCCAGCATCAACGGTCCACCACTACCACAATTACTTCATAAAATCCTACTGTGCTCTTCTAAATGTAGGTACTCCGCTCCTCTCTCCCTCTCACACTGCAGTTCTCTGACTCAGCAACGGTGTCGCCCATTCCTCCTGTTCCTCAAAAAAGGCGTACGCCACGGTCAAAATGGGTGTAAATGTCCGCACTTTTCCCCGTCAGGTTTTGGCTTGATAGATCCCAAATTTGGCGGAGAAAAGTGCGTACGCACAAAACGAGGGGAAAATGGCGTAAAAAAAGGTGTATCCACAATGATAAATGAGGCCCCTGGACAGATCTATTCTACATTCAAAGGAAAGCGTTTTGGTTTGAGCAGCAGAAAGCATGATGGGATAGCATTAGTCTCAGGAAATATATTGACACTATGCCAGAGAAATGTGCTGCAGTAATTGCTGCAAAAGGTGGACAATATTAAAGTTGAAAGTGGATAAAATCAGTAGGACTCACTTCATCTGATTGTGCTCGGAGCAACCATCTGTATATTTCATCAACATTATAAAATAAAATCATGTTTTAGTGGCAAAAAAAGGTCAGGTATTTTCAGCTGTTCTAATAATTTAGATAGGTATATAACATGTAGCAGACATAAATGCTAATGAGATATAATAATAAAACTATATAAAGTTAAAATTCAATATTTATTTAAAGCAGATATCAGCTTCACGGCCGTTTCGGCTAATGCTGCGTTCAAGGCAGGCTTTTGAAACCGTAAGTTACAGCTTCAAGTCACAACTACGACTTGGTAGCGTTCCAGGTAACCCGTAGCTCGTGTTTTTACCATCCTGTTGTCTGTGAAAGTTCCCTATAACGGCCACTCGTAACTTCCGACCCGTGAACTCGTACCAGATCGAACTGGTATGACTTCACAGGAAGGAAAAACACAAAGTACGAGTTTCTTTGAACGCACCATGAGTTAGCAGCCCCCGCCCTTGTCAGGCATCAATTGGTCCTCGTGCTACGTCACCACATTCACGCGCATCCCTTGGCTGCACACACAGCCCTTCATGCCGTTCTCTCTCCTCATTGGATAACACTTGTATCCCACAAGGAAAATTTTCTCCTCGGGTTACAGCAGAGCAGAGTGACGGAGAGACTCGTGTTTAGGCTGAAATACTTCATGTAAGTGATTGCTGACGGAAAAATAGGACTATTTAGGACTTATATTAACAAAAACATTCCACTGATATCTGCTTTAAGTTTTTCTCATCACATTGAGGTGGAAGTGAAGTGTCTCTTCTATTTATAATATCAGCTCAGGCTGCCAGACTTTAGGGTGAATATATATTTATATACAGTGTGTCATATAGTTGACAATATAACCATACAAACATTAACATACTTGGATGTACTAGACATATGTGAATGTATGATATTGTTCCCATTTCTAAGAGATTTTAATTAGCATGTACTGTAGGTGTAATTCATCTACTGTCCATGTGTGTATGGGACAACAGGAAGTGGCTCTGGAGGGAGACAGATGGCTTTAGAGGCTCAGTGACTGAACTGTTGATCATTAGTAGTAATGGAGGACGGGAGTGAAGCTCTGCAGGCGAAACTCGCTGACTCATGCTCCGCACTCATTAGCCGAGTTGCAAACAGTCCACAAGTTCAGTCTATTCAAGACGACACCGTGTCGTAGCCGTCTAGAGGAAGAGAAACTTTTCACTTGACGGAAAAAAAAACTGAGCAGTGACATAATAAGCGATTATTAGCTTTTCTCTATTTGGGCTCTGTTCACTCAGAGGTCGAACTGTCAGCGCTGATTTCTATTGGACGACTACAACAACACAAACTCACTTCAAACTTCAGCCGAGTTCAACTAAAAGTGAAAACTCTGCTTGGATTCCCTGAAATGAAACTGAAATGAAATGATTTTGCAGTGAAATGTCCGTTAAAGTTACTTGTTTGACTGTTTAAAAAGTAACTTCCTGTGAAGGATTTCCATCAACGTTTATCTGTATTATTCTAGAGCAATAATATAAAAGTTCATGTAAATTCTACTTCAGTACAATGTCTGTGTCCTGAACTGCTGCTGTTTTAATTGGCTCCGAGCCGTTAATGCAAACTCATCACTTCTGCACACTCCACACTTGAAGACTGTAATTTTATTCAGGTTTCTTTCTTTTTATATATATTAAACTTAATGAAACAAGCAAGAAGAGTTAAAAAGAAAAAAGAAAAAAAAGGAAACTGGAACGGTGAGACAATAACACTAAGTGGAGCACGTTATTATAACGGTTATTATGATGTTCATATCATGCAGGGTTTAGGTTTACGGTCCCCTGTTAAGTCGTTTCATAACACAAAGCACCTGTATTGTTTCTATGGTTACCTGCCATCTAATAGACGGAGCTGGTGACGGCCACACATGATGAATGAATGAATGAATGAATGCAGGTTCCTGTTCTTTAGCTCAGAGAACAATGAGTGTTTGATAATGATGTGAAGCTGCAGTCGTACGTTAGAGAAGAGAAGCCACTTCCTTTTATTTGTCTTCTCTCTCTAGAGCTCGACGTATTTCCACATTGAATCTGGTTTGTCTATCAATACAAAAGTCTAACCTTGCTCTCTTTGTAGATTTGTTCTATAATATCTGTGGATGCATAATGAAAGCAGTGACGGAGTTAATATGAAAGTCTGGTCTCTAACCCTCCTCTCCTCCATGTGCATTAATTTGTTTCCAACGAAGCCGGTGAGAAATCAATCCATGGAACGGTGGATAAGGTTATTTATCATCTACCATGTTACCACCATGTGTATATCTGTGTAGTCTCATCTGTCATAAATAAGTATCAGAGTAGGTGAAATGGCACTCGGATGCCACCCAAGCCGAGCGAGTACTCGAGTACTCGGATATCGGCTACAGCCCTACACTGGACCTTTAAAGTAAAAATCCTGCATAGTTTAAAGGGCCAACGAGGAGTTTCTATTTGGTTATAAAAAGTCTCATATTAATGTGGATGAATCTACGTTACCACTTGTTAATGGCTCCATTTTCGATAAATATATCGTTTTGTCTCTATGGTTATTTTGTTATTATTAGTGGTGGCGGAAATGCTGGTCGAGCCGACCAGCGTTTCTTTACTTTCGGTTTCGTGGCGAGTCATGAGAATAATGCCGCCGAATCTCCGTTTATGGCGGGAACTACGACGGTATGTGATCGTCTTCCAACCTCTGACTTTAATTCTTGATGAATGAAAACATGAGTCTGTCTTGCGCCGGTCAAAGAATTTCACGGTGCGGAGGCTCATAAATGTAGTGAAAACGCTTCGCTTTTCCAAAACTCCTCGTTGTCCCTCTAAAGTAAAAATCCTGCATAGTTTAAAATGAGAAAAAAATGAAAAGAAAAGTAAAAACTAACATCACACTACATCGCTGTTGTATTCGTCTCTTGGCTTGTTGAAGAGTTTGATTTGCTGCTTTGTCTCTGATCTCATAAAGTTTAACATGAGGCCGTGTTGAAACTCCACTTCAGCTTTGTTTTTCTATGATTTTCTGCAGGAGGAGGCAGAAAACATTGCTTCATTGCTTCAACTTTTCATCTCAGTCTCTGAACATCTACATCTTCATTTGTCCCAAGCAGCTCAGGATCGTTACCATGTTTGCGTGTTGCAGCCATGACGGGACAAATGTGCAGATTAATCACGTCCCTCTGAATCCATACACACATTGTCATTGATTTATATTTAGTCTGATTTATTTCAGTGCCGTTATAATGTTAAGAACATGTGCTGAAACTCACTGGGACACAAACCGTAAAGATTTTTCTTTTTTTTTTTCCTATCGAGTAGAGATTTGCTGACCGTGCACGATCCTTCTCCTTCTATTTAATATTCACACATGGGAGTTTCACCTCCTTCTAATGGCGGCCACTGGGAGCGTCACAGAGCTACTTGTTTACTGATGAATTATTGCTGTTTGAGAGGAGAGAGATAGGAAAATATATCTTCTTCAGCACAGACGGAGATTCACAGCAGTCAATAGGAACAAACTATCCATTCTTTGTCAAGGACCTCATCATGGAGGACGAGTCCTTCAACAGAAATACACTCAAAGCGCAAACGTGTCTTTTTGGTTGTGAAATGTAAAAATGTTCCATCTACTTTAACAATGTGCTTGAAATAAATTCAGTTTATCCTTGTAAATCGAATGAGTCCTTACCAGAGAGTTTAGAGAGCTGATGAAATGGACAAATAAATAAGAAGATTTAAACACAAACTATTAAAATACACAAGTTGTTGGAGTTATTCAACACATTTGCAGCACTGAGGTGAACTGAGAGATGAGTGGATTCATCTGAGTGCAAGATTCAGGTTGTGCTGATGCTTTTTTTTATTACAGAGTTTACTCCTTTGTTAATATTAATGGAAAATTGATGTACTGTATCAAAAAACAAAACAAAAGTAAAGATGCAACAGCAGCACAAACTAACTCATCCAGAACGACCATGAAGCAGAATCTGCTTTGTAAAACACCTTGAACGTTATAAAGTTCATCCAGGAAAATTCACTGCAAAACTAATGGATCAGTTCCAGCCAGCTGTTCCTAATGTACTGGAAACTGTATGTAATATGTACACACATGATCCAAAACTGTGGTCACACTGGAGACCAGGATGTAATCCGCTTTGATTTTATTTTGAAGCTGAAAAGTCGAAAGCCTTCTTTGATAATCGATCCGTTATTTCAGTCTTGTGCACTCAGGATGCCAACACGCTCACAGTGACAATGCAAACATGCTGATAGCAACCAGGTGTAATGGTGTAATCGTTCTCAGCTTGGGCTTCAGAAAACTGTGGGACTATTCTGAGGTAGAAAAACGTGACAAGACAGAAAATAAAATACTTGGTAACACTTTATTTGACGCCTATCTCTATAACGCATTATAACCATACTTATAGTGAGTTATAATGCATTTATAGCACTGTATAACTTTCATTATAAACACTCATAAATTATCATATGTCTTTATAACAATAAGCATAACACATCATAGAGCATTATAAATCTATTATAATACTTGACCTTATAAGCCATTATAAAATGCTCTATAATGTGTTATGCTTATTGTTATAAAGCCGTATGATAATTTCTGAGTGTTTATATTGATAGTTATACACATTTATAAGCTTAATTATAAACACATTATGACTATATTTCTAATGCATTATCGATGTGGGCATTGTCAGCGAGTTACTAACAATTATAATACCTGACCTTATAAGTCATGATAAAATGCTTTAAAGTGTGTTATGATTATTGTTATAAAGCATTATGATCATCTATGAGTGTTTATGAGTTATACAGTGCTATAACTGCATTATAACTCATTATAAGTACAGTTATAATGCGTTATAGAGATAGGCGTCAAAGTGTTACCAAGTATTTTTCACTAAAGGTTGTGCTTTCGTCCAATGCTGCATTGACTTTTCTGACACAATAACGGACTGATTAATCTGGGGGGAACAATATTCAGACTAATTAGCCTCATTAAAAATCAACAAGTTGCAGCCCAATCTTTCTGACTGGTAGAAACCGATTTTTACTTTTCACGGCTAATTTATTGAACAATCTAATCTCCGAATTTAAACAGCAAAAGGCAGCCAAATTCAGGAGCTTCAAATGATTCAAATCAGCTGAGCGCAGGCAGCCAAAAGGGCATCGAAATTAAACTGCTGCCTGGCTGCTAATTGTTACGGGATGGGTCCTAATCAGAGCTGCATTCACAGAAAAAAAAAGGAAAAAACGAAGCAGAACCACCAGCGGAGACCTGAGTTAAAGCTTCTTTCTTTCTTTAGATGCTATTTGATCAAAAATGATGATAGTTGCTCATGACAGGTTACACCAATTTGACATGGCCTTGACTAGTAAATGCACAGCAGTGTCATTTCCCATTTCCTTTCTTGCATGTAGCTCCTGGCTCATTAATTAAGCCGAGACATGTTTGTAATAAAATAAAGGTCGCATTGTACCTGCCTTCCACCGTTCATCCAAACCCATCTAAACATCCATTCACAGCAGCAACACAGGCTGCAGGTCTGACTCTGAGGGGCCGTCAGGAAGAAGTGACAACAAAGACACAAATGAACACGGCTGCTGCTGCTGCTGTTCAGTAATTGTCTGTGAGTTTCTGTTTTACCCGACAAGTGGTAATGAAATTCAAAGGGAAAGGTCAGGCGCTCGTCAAGCTTAATTGGCAGATGCTTTACCACAGGGGCTGGTTTTCCTTAAGAAAACAACAGAAAACTAAATATTTGTGTTTATAATGTGTTTGAAATGCTGTGAACCAAAGAGAGAGAAAAGGCTGGCTCAAGTGTTTCCCTTAAAGAAGGTGTGATGTACACATAGTAGAAGTGTGAGATGCTGATGAAGAGACAGAGAATTACCAGCTGAATGTTACAGCTAACGAGATTCAGCTCATTGTTTGTCTGTCTGGACCACATCTGCACTGTTTGTTTACTCTCACCGCTCTAATAGAGTCATTTCCAGCCGCAGCAGATGTTTAGTTCGGCAATGAGCTCGATACAAATTAAGGGACATTTAGATTACTGCTGCTGCCGGGCTCTGTTAAACTGTGAATATCAGAAAAGGTGCAAAGGAGACACTTAAAGTTTTGGAATGGCGATTTAAATGTGACGAATTAAGCAAAGGAAAGTTTCATTCTTTAAACCAAACACATCTCTATCAAACAAACAATGTTTGATACGAAGCAAACACTGATATTTGGTGTTTGATGTGGGAGAAGCATCAGTTTGTAAAGACCCAAGCCACCTGGACAATGGTCAAAGAGTTATGGACAGACATTTAGGTTGGAGACTCAGGGGGGACTGAAGTCGGCAGTGGGAAACAGTGATACAGTGTTGGACGACTGTACTGGAAGTCTGATCTAGGGAAGTTCTACCTTACAGAACTTTTTGGATGATGTGTCTTTAAGTCTTGACGGATACCACAGATGGTCTTGTGGAGTCCACGTCATTAGTCACGTTTCCATCAGCGTGTTTAGATGCATCTAGATGTATGGCATCGGAAAATTATGATGGATACGCCGTAATTCGAACTAAAATCCCCTGATTCGCACAAACTGCAATACGCTCGCTAGAGCCGGGTTTTGGTTGATTCGAAAGGGATGGAAACAGGAGCAGTTGGGGTGAAAGTTTGCTACGTCACACTTAATTCGAATACAGCTGTGTTTGCAGTTCACGCACAAGACAACATCAGGGTTTCTGCTACATGTAATTGATTGTGGCGTACCGCCATGGGAAAATAAAAGCCCCCCAACCTTCATAATGATGTTTTTTTTTCTTTTATATGTTAAAACAATGTAAAGCAGGGTTTCCACTACCAGTTACCATCTTATCAATAAACAACGTGGACGAGGTCCGTACTGTTAATGGAAACACAGGATTCAAATGTATTTTAATGCGCATTTCCCAGTAATTCAAATCACTTTGGATGGAAACATGGCTATTGTCTCGGTTTTGGCAAGACTCACGAGTGGCCTAATGTTTTGTCTCATCACTGTCTCCTAGTTTAGATCATTGTTGTTACACCAGAAAAGACAAAGTTTTCTCCGACTTCTCAAAATCCACTAATAGAGCTTTGAAGTTTTTCTACTCACCACGTCTAGGAAGGTGTTCTCCAGGGATCTGTACTCAGACGACGTCTTGTTGAACAGGTCCTCAGAAAAGTCCATGTTGGTGACTCTCAGGCTGAAGAAGACCACCAGCTCGCGGCCGTGACCGGCCGTGGTCATGGAAGGCGTGGTCAGGTATCTGACTGGAGGCGGTGCCGTAACGCTGACAGTGGTGTGCTCCTCGCCCAACGATTCAATGGCGCTCCCCTCACTCAGCAGCTCGTTCGCCTCGGTGGTCACCGCGTCCGTCTGGTCCAGCTCCGTGGCCAAGTCTCTTACAGTCTCGTCGATGATGTCTTCAGCAGCAGCAGCAGCAGCTGGTGTGGTGGTTTGGCTTTCATCTCCTGCCTCTTCTGCTTCCTCTAAGTCTTCATCGATAATGACTACGGCTGGCTCAATTTGCTCCGACTCTGCCTCTGCCTCCGGCTCTTCGCTATCATCTTCTGAAGAGATTACAGATTGCTCCGCCACCTCAAAGAGTCCTGAGTCTATAGTTGGGCTGAGTGAGGGCACTTCAGACACATCGGCAGGAGATGCCGGAGGTGTAGGGAGTAAGGAGTCTGAAACCGGTACTGCCGTCACACTGATGTCTATCTCTGAGGATGAATCGCTTTCTTGTGTTTCCTCCGGCAAGTCTTCTGCCACTCCGGTGCCCTCTGTTGTGTGTCGCCTGTCTGCAGCTGTCACGTCTTTGAAATGTCAGGCAAAAAGGGATGAATTAAGTCATGGGCGCTCTCAAAGGATTTCCACAGATTACAAAAATATGCCTGCCAAGTGAATTATACATAATACATTCAAAGTGCTTCATGCTGGATTTCCAGTTGGAAACCCCACTTTGCACGGATATAATACTCCAGATTGTTCCTAAGTATCTGAATTTACCCAAGATCCCTCTCATCTTTACTGAGTTTCATACCACTACCATAGTACAGCATGTTTCATCAGGCATAAAAATAGAATAATAGAATCTGTCAGAATATCTTGAATTATCTGCCGTTATTTCAGTGCACAACTCTAGTTCACTGGCAGATAATTCGAGATATTCTGACAGATTCTATTTAAACCATATTTCATCATATCGCTCTTCAACTAAGCAACTGAAGCATGCTCACCTGTAGTCTCACTGGAGTCACTCTCATCGCTGTCAACATCCTCCTCAGTGTAAAAATCATCAATGACAGAGTATTCATGATCAGGACCTTCAACATCTTCTACAGAGGGATCATTGTCAATCGGTATGACAGGTAAATTGTCTTCTGGGTGATGATAGTCAGTGTCCAAAGGCTGAAGAAACTCGTTATCCTCAACAATCTGAACGGTATCATCTTCAAAGTGAAGGGCGTCCATACTATCCCACGGATGAAGGATTTTAATGGACTCTGCTGGTGGCTCAGTAATGTCTTCCGTTGGCTCTGGTTCTAAAATCTCAACTATCTCCTCTTCTGGATTCGGTTCTGGGATATCGATGTCCACTCCCTCTGGTTCTGGTACTTCAACTACCTCATCTGTTGACTCTGGCTCAGGCAGCTCTTCCTCTGACTCTGGATTCTCTACTACCTCCTCTTCTTCTGCCTCTTCAACTTCTGAAGGAAGTTGTGTCTCCACTGGCTCATCTACCGCAACTACTTCTTCCTCAACTACTTCTTCCTCAGGTTGTGAGACCTCTGTTAATTCATCTAAATCGTTCCCGATTTCTGGTTCTGTCTCTAAAACCTCTATCCCTTCCTCGTCAAGTTCTGTGACTACTTCGTGCTCTATTTCTGGTTCTGGAGCCTCAACTTCCACAACTTCTATTTCTGTCTCTTCTGGTGCTGATTCTGGTTCCAATGAGTCAGTGTCATCAGCTTCCTCCCCTACTTCTAATATCTCCACCACTTCATTCTCTGTTTCTGCAGCATCATCCCGAGGTTCTGGAATATCATCAACCTCTTCTTCTACTTCTTCTACAACAGCTTCTTCATCATTCACTTCTACCTCTAGTTCTGAAACCTCCGGTTCAGTTTCCTCAGGAACTTCAGGTACAGTGTCTTCAGAAACACCAGCTATTGTTTCTTCAGACACTTCAAGTTCTGATTCCTCAGGAACTTCAGCTTCTGTTTCCTCAGAAACTTCAAGTTCTGATTCCTCAGGAACTTCAGGTTCTGTTTCCTCAGGAACTTCAGCCTCTGTTTCCTCAGGAACTTCAGCTTCTGTTTCCTCAGAAACTTCAGCTTCTGTTTCCTCAGGAACTTCAGCCTCTGTTTCCTCAGGAACTTCAGCTTCTGTTTCCTCAGGAACTTCAGCTTCTGTTTCCTCAGGAACTTCAGCCTCTGTTTCCTCAGGAACTTCAGCTTCTGTTTCCTCAGGAACTTCAGCTTCTGTTTCCTCAGGAACTTCAGCTTCTGTTTCCTCAGAAACTTCAGGTTCTGTTTCCTCAGGAACTTCAGCTTCTGTTTCCTCAGAAACTTCAGGTTCTGTTTCCTCAGGAACTTCAGCTTCTGTTTCTTCAGAAACCTCCGGTTCTGTTTCCTCAGGAACTTCAGGTTCCATTTCCTCAGGAACTTCAGCTTCCGTTTCTTCAGGAACTTCAGGTTCTGTTTCCTCAGAAACTTCAGCTTCTGTTTCCTCAGAAACTTCAGGTTCTGTTTCCTCTGGAACTTCAGCTTCCGTTTCTTCAGAAACTTCAGGTTCCGATTCCTCAGGAACTTCAGGTTCTGTTTCCTCAGGAACTTCAGGTTCCGTTTCTTCAGAAACTTCAGGTTCTGTTTCCTCAGGAACTTCAGCTTCCTTTTCCTCAGAAACTTCAGGTTCTGTTTCCTCAGGAACTTCAGGTTCCGTTTCCTCAGGAACTTCAGGTTCTGTTTCCTCAGGAACTTCAGCTTCCGTTTCCTCAGAAACTTCAGGTTCTGTTTCCTCTGGAACTTCAGCTTCCGTTTCTTCAGAAACTTCAGGTTCTGTTTCCTCTGGAACTTCAGCTTCCGTTTCTTCAGAAACTTCAGGTTCCGATTCCTCAGAAACTTCAGCTTCCGTTTCCTCAGAAACTTCAGGTTCTGTTTCTTCAGAATCTTCAGGTTCCGTTTCTTCAGAATCTTCAGGTTCTGTTTCCTCTGGAACTTCAGCTTCCGTTTCTTCAGAAACTTCAGGTTCTGTTTCCTCTGGAACTTCAGCTTCCGTTTCTTCAGAATCTTCTGGTTCCGTTTCTTCAGAAACTACAGCTTCCGTTTCCTCAGAAACTTCAGGTTCTGTTTCTTCAGAATCTTCAGGTTCCGTTTCTTCAGAAACTTCAGGTTCTGTTTCCTCTGGAACTTCAGCTTCCGTTTCTTCAGAAACTTCAGGTTCCGATTCCTCAGGAACTTCAGCTTCCGTTTCTTCAGAAACTTCAGGTTCCGATTCCTCAGAAACTTCAGGTTCTGTTTCCTCTGGAACTTCAGCTTCTGTTTCCTCAGAAACTTCAGGTTCTGTTTCCTCAGGAACTTCAGGTTCTGTTTCTTCAGAAACTTCAGCTTCTATTTCTTCAGAAACCTCTTCTTCTGGTTCTGAAGCCTCTTCATTCACATCCTCACTAGGTTCTGAATCTTCATTTGGTTCTGAAGGTTGTTCCTCTTCTTCTTCTGTCATGACCTCAGTTTCACTGTTGTCTGGTTCTGCCTCTGGAACAGTTTCCTCCTCTTCGGACTCTGAACCTGCTACTTCTACGTCTGGTTCTGACACTTCTGATATTTCTTCCTCTTCTAACTCTCCCTCTGTTTCTGAAAGTTCAATTTCAGTTTCCAGATCTGAAAGGGTCTGCCCGTTTGAGTCAAAACTTTCATGGACATCCAAATGAACCTCCTCCTCCTCATCTGGAAGAGCATTTAGTTCTTCGTCTTCTTGAAGATCTGCTGTCGGCTCAGTGGGCGGCTGGCCGGTGATGGCTGAGAGAGTTGTGATTGACAGCCCCAAGTCAGACAGCTCTTCTCCCGCAGAGGCTGTAGTTAATAAAATCTGTGGAGTGTGGGTGAGCTGAATAACTTCCAAATCCAAACCAGGATTTGCACTGTCAACATCATGAGGACTCAGATCTTCCTCGGGTATCAGGTTTGGAGACAAACTGTTACCCGGAGCATCCGTCTCTGGCTCGAGATTCACAGGAGGGGTTGGGATGTAGTCTCTCACAAGTTCGCCGGTTTCATCGTGATGAATCGTTTCAACCTCATGCGTAATGATCAGCAATTCGTCCTCCTCCCCTTCGTCGTTCGGTGGCTCGGGCCCACTCTCATAAATTGCTTCTGACTCATCAGTAATTTCCTCAGAGGCCAGGGGATGATCGTTGGTCTCCGCCAACCCACCAGTCACCGCCGTCGTCTCATCATCTGGGACCGCTGTGGGATCCAGAAGGGTCACGAGGGCATTTTCCTTCTCCATGGGGGTGAGGGGAACCACCAGCCGGGGTTTATCAACCTCCGGCTCGTCTGTGGAAACCTCAAGCTCGTTGTGCGAGTCAGGCTCAATGGACTGTGGAGAGATGAATACACAGTGTTGCGTGATGAGGGCGATGAAGAAAGATATTTGATTTTGAAGAAAGTATAAAACTCAAAAACACTGATAATTATATTGTTTGATTTTAAAAGGCTCAGAACTAATTTCTAAGAGATGATATTAATATCAAGTTATTTTATGGCCTCTTAGTTTCTAATTTCCTTGAAAGGAGCTAGTTCTTAACTATCCATTTTTGAGATGTTGCAAGACAGAATTATATAATGTGGTACTAATTACAGGGAGGAAAGAGAGAGTGTGTAATTGGTATACTTATATTATTAATTTGTTCCAGACTGCTCACATAGCTATAACTACGTCTAGTAAAGGATCGTCTGAACATAAAAACATAAATCCTTCTCCAGATGAGGACAAAAATTACTATATCTGGTGAATTTCCAATGGTACATCAATCAGTCTTTTACTACCTTTTCCAATCAAACTATTTTGGACCTTTCAAGAAATTCCTACTAAAATAAACACAATCAATGTTGATTTTCCCCACAAATGAGACCAAACAACATCCTTTTTGGGACTATCTTATACTTAAGGACTATTCCACCTTGTTGTTTTGTTTATTAGTTCTTCCCTATCTGAACTGGGGGTCTGAAGATAGATCATGTTATGTTATATGTTGGTCTCAGCTCATTTCCTAAAAGAGCACATCTGAGCATTTTGTAAAACTAACTAAAAACACCTCATTTATGAATCTAGCTCCAGTAGCAATTAAGCAACACCTTACCTCATTCACCACATCTGCTGAAGAGGTCGAGGTCAGTGTGGGCGGGAAGACTGCCTCTACGACGACAAAAAAAAGAAAAAGAAAAAAGTAGGGTAAATTTTTATACTTCAGAAACATGAGTTACATCAAATTCCATATATTATTTAAATTTCCCCTCAAGCAGATAGTTGGGGCATATCAGAGAGCTCTCATGCAGAAAACCAATGTGATAGAGTGTCTTATATTTACCATCCATGTTAAAGTTAGAGGTGGGAACTACAGCACAACATTTGCATCTACCTGGTTCAAAGTTAAGTGAGTCCAGATCGATCGGCAGCGTTGCCTCTTCACGTAAAGCCTTGGTCACCATGTCTCTGAGGCCGGAGTCAGCTGGCGACTCCGGTGATCCGGTGGCGGCCTCCGAATTCTCAGAGTTGATTTTGGGTGAATTAACCTCGAAGACGAGAGAGTAGTGCACCGAGATTCCTCCGGGCCTGTAAAGGAGATATTAGCTGTGACTCAGCGTTGACGGCTCCAATTCTTCACACTAACTGCATTGATCAACTAATCTATATGCAGTTAAAAACGAAAAATCTAACCTACTGTTCCTTCAATTCCTTGATTTACAATAAAGAGGTCCTATTTGTCAATGTCACAAGTTGTGAAAAATGTTAAAGTGCCTCTGGATTAAATGGATTCTGACGTTCAGCATGAGCCGCGCGGGGACAAGCTCGCTTCGACACACAATTGACGAACAACAAAGGTAACCAAAAGGCATGTGGTGCTGCAGTGAGAAGTGGTGCTTTTAAAATGCCAGGCACGAATATATCTATAGGTATATTTCAGAAAAAAAGGAAAGAAAGAGTCCATCAATATTCTGCACAGCTATTGTCATCAGGAGAGAAGCAGCTGATTTGCTAGATGTGACTCATTAGAATGGCAGAGATGTGAATTTCCTTGCTTTTGTGTGGACCGACGTCTGCCAAACAAAAGCACTCCTTCATTAGGTTGCAGTGGCGGTTCGTTCGGCGTCTAAAACATCCAAGCGCATCACTTTATTCCAAACTCAGACAGCTCTTTGTCTGAAGTGGAGCTGATTGGGTCCCATATCTGTAAACACACCACTCTTCTCCTCTCTATAGGTGGCTGCTCTCCTGAATTTTACAGTCCTTTTATCCATTTTATAGGAGATTCTTGAAGTTTTATTTTAAATATTTGACACGTCGCCTTCGCCCACATAGTGCTGAAAATCCTCCACCTGTTGCAAATCATGTCGTCACCTTACATCTAATTTAAGCCTCTCTTTGTTCTTATCTCTGGCTCTGATGTAGTCGGTGGAGGCACACATGGGTGCAGCCCACACATTAGAGGCTTTGTAACTTTTTTCGAGCAGAGAAATGCGCCCTGAGCTATTCTTCTGGGGAGATCAGCCTTCCTCACTACAAGGAAAACAGCTTTATTCTTTTGCTTTTGTCTTTATACGTGTGCACCTTCATTTCAAAGACCTCTCGTCTTTTACGTCTTTTCCCCCGGGGCATGTTTTTTCTCTACTTCCTTGTCTGGTTTCCAATCTTCGCCTACTACCTTCATTCCCTGCATGGTGCCAACTTGAGGCTCAACAAATCGATAGTCGTTAAAATATTGACTTAAACACTGGGGATGAACAGTCTTTTTTAGCCTCATTCAGAGCCTCATTCAGAACTCAACAGTAGCTGAAACCCACTGTATATTCACTCTTTATTTAAGCTGAGATATACTATTCTATTTTGAAGGGTTGATCCATGTGAAGATCTAAAAACCATCTCAGTGTAGTTTCCCATCTCCTCTCTCCCTCTCCTCCCTCTCTTTTCCCTGTTAAAAGGGTTTTCCATGGAGTTTTTCCTCTGTTGATGTGAGGGTCTAAGGACAGAGGATGTTGTTATGATGTCATGTAAAGCCCTTTGAGACAAACCGTTTGTAAAAACGGGCTATACAAATAAAATTGCCTTGCCTTGCCATCTCCTCTCTCAGCTTTTCTCTGTAGCTCTAGTAACAGCAAGTTGGCTCTGAACCTCTCTTCCAAATGGCTGACTGTTTTCTGAGTGATCCAACACCCAGAGAAACCAAATCCAGAATGGGAATCCCACTGGAGCATTGTTTGTATCCACTCCATGAATGTATTTCCAATATTTCCGCCCTCTTTTAGCTCCGTGTTTGGGCTCCACCAGCTCCTGAGGAAGATATCTGTCTCTTTTCCTGCTAAACGCTGAACTGTGTTGACTGCTGTGTGACTGTGAATGTCTGTTGTTTGCTACAGTCGGGACTGTTGTAGTAATCCTGAGACCAAATCAAACAGTCGTGTAAAGTGAGCTGAAAAGATACTGAACTTTAGAGGGAAATATTTTATGGAGGTTCATGTTGTTAATGTATAACATTTGATGAATGCAACTTTTAAATCTGTATTTTCATCTTCTGCATTGTGCATAAACTGCAGTAAAACTTTGACTGATTTGACAAAACCAGAATATTGTGCATAATGAACAAAGAAATCAATCAATCTCTAATTCTTTGGGCAAACTTTAAAAACAAAAAACACCCTTGGTGGATTAATTATGTTGTCATGACTTCTAATTACAATGAATGAAGTAAATAATGAACGAATCTCACAGAAAATAAAACTCTGAGGCAGTTTTCTTTTCTTTCTTTTTCTTTTTTTGCATGTGAGCGAGTGCTGAGTTCTGGTAGAGTTGTTGTGAATCCTTCATAAGATTAGAGGACGAGCCCCCGCTGAGACCTCGCCTCCACATTATTGGCCGTGACAGCACCAGACACCACAGGGGAAGGCAAATTAATGAAGAGGAGGAGAGGAGGGGGGGTGTGGGGGGGCAGCATGACAATTACTGTATCCAAAAAGTCGTCCTGCTTCACTCCTCACCTGCCTCCTCTGATAATGAGAGAAAAGGCCGGGTGCTCTAACGAACTTTGGGAAAGAATAGAAAATCGCCTTTTTTCTTTTTTTTTTTAACCTTTACAAATAAAGGACTTCCTCACTACCTTCTTGTCTCGGCAGTTATTTGCTCCTTGTGCTCAATTCTACTTCCTGTTGAACAGTTTTGTGTAGAGCAGTGGTTCTCAAAGGGGGGTCCGGGGACCCCCAGGCGTCCTTGAGAGGGTTCTGGGGGTCCCCAACTTTTTCGCAAAATTGTACCAAATTTTTTTTCTCCAAAAAATATAACATTTTCCTCCAAAAATATAACATTTTTTCCAGAAATTTCTTGCAATTTTTCCAACAATTCATGCCATTGGCAGTAATTTGAATATACATTTACTAAAAAAAAGTTACATTATTTATTCTCAGAACAAATATTTGTGTATTTCTGGTGTTTGTTTCAAAATCCTGTAGGGCTGCAGCTTATAATTATTTTCATTATCGATTAATCGAGTAGTTGTTTGGTCAATAAAATGGTAAAAAATGTTGGATAATGTCAACCAGTGTTTCTCAAACCACAAGTCGACATCCTCCTCAAATGTCTTGTTTTGTCCACAAACCAAAGAGAGACTCAGTTTATTGTCATAAAGGAACAAAGAAACCAGAAATATTCACATTGAAGAAGCTGGAATCAGAGAATTTGGACTTAAAAACAAAAAAAAACTACCCAAATCGATTATTCGATTATCAGAATAGTAAAGGATTAATTGTTGCAGCTCTAAAAAGACACCCCACAGCCCACCACTTCCCTGCCTTAGTCCATCTGACTTGGATCCAAATAAATGCTGAGCTGCACTTTGGCAGGAACTTTTACAAACACGCAAAGGAGGAGGAGGAGGAGGAGGAGGGGAGGAAGCTACAGGGAGCGTTTCATTTCTCTGTCACTTACCCGTCAGTGTCCTGGGTCTCGCTAACATTGGGGAGAAGAAAAAGAGAAGAAATAAGAAGGTAAAAGATAAAAGAGAGGAGATATGGGAGATGAGATCTCGCCAAACAATGTGTCACTTCAAATTTTACACAAAACAAAACACATTCTGTTTGACTTGAGCTTCTGAAAATTTGCGTTTCAGATCTCCAGGTTTTTTTTTTCTTCTCCAGATCGTTCAATATGATAAAACAAGCAACAATTAAACATAAAGATAGAAGAGTTTGAAAAGCTAGAAGTTTTATTATATATAAAAAAAAAACATCCACAGTTGCAAATTGGATTCAAGCATGAAAAGCTCAGTTAATCTGCTTCATCAAGATCGTGTGAGGATGTGATGTGGATTCATCAACAGAAATCAAACGTACTGAAGCCACATTAAATCCAGGGGGATTAAACTGAGAACATTTACATCCGACAAAAGTTGAAAAAAACAAAACAAGTCAGAAGCAAAATGAGCAAAACAAAATTCTGATCGTCTGTTCTTTAAAACCTCCGCAAACTGACCCAAACAGAACAGCTGCAGAGCAACAAGCATATGGAAATCCTGCTCTGACCCCTAAAACTATAAACTAACTGATTTGCCTGATAATTAGCCTGATTTTTACTGATCTCTTTATTATTTATTTTTCAGTTGGGGCTTTATTTTGTTTAATCGCATCCAATCAGCAGCGAGCAACTTTCAGTGGACGCTTTTGCACATCATGGTGTTTGAACTACACTACACTGACTGACACTTGTCGCCATTCACCACTGTGTATTAAAGGGATAGTTCAACATTTTGGCAAATTGGCCCATTGCCATAATCCCTATAGTCATAGCAGTAGGTTCGTTACCTTTATTTGTCGGTGTAAGCTATTTTTAGAACGGAGGAGTGGAGCGGCAGGCTGTTCAGAGCTACACTATGGAGGCTAATGGAATTTCTTGGTTTCCCTCATCAAACTCATCAAATACAAAATCCCAAAACTCCAAAACGCTTTCGTGGACAAGTTGTGACCTGCACATTCACCACACTATGAGATAATAATAGAACGTTACGAGACAGAGTTGTTTTAGAGGGAAATTCATGCAAAACCGCTGATGCGCGTTGCGTTCAGGGACAGTTTTTCAGCAAGCAGTCTCTGTATTTACCTCGAAAACGGCTCCGTTTCGTAACGTTCCATTATTATCTCATAGCGTGGTGATTGTGCAGGTCACAACTTGTCCACGAAAGCGTTTTGGAGTTTTGGGATTTTGTATTTGATGAGTTTGATGAGGGAAACCAAGAAATTCCATTAGCCTCCATAGTGTAGCTCTGAACAGCCTGACGCTCCGCTCCTCCGTTCTAAAAATAGCTTACACCGACAAATAAAGGTAACGAACCTACTGCTATGACTATAGGGATTATGGTAATGGGCCAATTTGCCAAAATGTTGAACTATCCCTTTAAGTGTTGATCCATTAAAAGATATAAAAACATCTTAGTATTATGTGACAAAAGACTGTTTTCTTAGTGATCCAATAAAAATAGAGCAGATTTCAGAATAAAAACGTGTTGGATGGTGGTGGTCCAGGTGGTGCTTTGTTGTGACATCACAAAGTGACAGGAAGTCCTGACGGCTGGTTTTAAGGCTCAGTTTCTGAATACAGGCTGTGTGCATTTCTCTGTGGACTGAGGCTTTGATACTTTCTAGAGCTGCTTTATAATCACACTACACATGGACATCTACCTTTATACTGTAGCCTATGGAGCTTCAGGAACGTGTTCACCTGACTTGGGTGAAGTCAGTAAGTTCACTCTGTATTTATTTATAGCTGAGAAACTTTATTTATGAGGAAATATGCTGATGTGTCCATGTCAGCAGTGAGTGACACCAGCCAACAGTCTATCTCTCCGTCTCTGCAGCGTTTCCACTGAAAATGACTCGGGGGAAAGTTTGAATTTTAATCACTAGTCGTCCGTCACAGACCTGACAGCTTTTTCATCAATTTAAATAGAAACCCTAACAGTATTACTGTGTGGGCGGTTATTATTATTTTGTTTGAAATGTGATTTTGATTCACAGTTAAAATGTGCCAAATGCATTTTTCTGCCTTTTTTTCCCTCATGGTGGCCGACTTTTTACAGTTTCTTCTATAAATGACCTGAAAATGAGCTTAAATTTATTACCAGGAAAAAATCAATTTCAAAGACCTCGGTAATTTCCAGGATTAAGTCGCTGTTCTCTCCCTCATGGGGAATGGGAGGTTTTTTATTATTCAAGTAGTCTGATTTCTTCACTATTTTCGGTCTCTGTGTGATTTGTTGACTTAATTTAAGCTGTGTTATTGCTGCATCATTTCCTCCGACAACTGCGGTGATTTCAGTTTCTAAATTGTTCAAATTTGAGAAAATTGTTTAATTTTTTCACCTGTTTTGACAGTTAGTTTCTTTTTCCTTTCACTGGGTGAAAATAAAACACTGCGACTATGTTTACTAAATGGGTCTATGCATTTTTTTTTTTTAATGTCTCATCACTGCGGTGCCAAGTTGATTTTATCCGTTTTGAAGAAAAAGACCAAAGTCATTTCAAGATTTTCTTTGTCATTATGAATTATTGGGATGTTGGCGTTGGCGTTGCTAATGTTTAAAGCAAAGAACAGATCATTACCAGAACATTTACAAAGCTTGTTTAAATTGGAGGAAAGGGGATAAAACAGACTGAAGCTTGATTTTAAACATACATTTGCAAGGTTAAGCTTGAAATAAATGTGTATTTCTGTTGCAGGTGTAAAACTATGGCATTCACAAAGCAAGGATTTGAAAAGTTGTGCAAGTATGTCTCAGTTTAAGAAAGAGGAGAAAGAGAAAAAGAAGGGAAAAAAAGAAAAGATAGATAGACAAGTGGTGTCCACCGTTATTTTGTTTGTTTTCTTGTCATTACTATGTTTCATCATTCTTAATATTTTGAAACAGAGAATAATATTGGTGTTGATACTAAGCCAATGTAATTGTAACAACAGAGAGGGGCAGCTACTATAAGTTTTCTTCACCCTGCTCCTTTTCATTCATGGTGAAAATGTGTAGCTACATTATGTAAATATGTGCAACCATGTGAGAATGTATACCATGAATGAAATAAATCGAAATGAAAATGAAAATGAAAATATAAACGGGCCTCACAGTCGTCCTGAACAGCAGGAGAGGAAAAGAAAAATCCCCGGTTTGTGTGTTCTGTGTAGTTAGTCGTGACAGGAAGCGTTCCCTTCCTGCCTCTCGTCTAATCAAATCCACGTCCACGCCAAACGATCTGCTCATTTCAAACGTGATCAAATCATCCAGGCTCGGCGGCGGCGGGAACATCTCGCCAACCGCAGCGCCGGCCACGGCTGCGGAGATTTGATTACGCCCTATCCTCGTTATCACCTGCTCACTCACTCTCTGGCTCTTACCTGATCCCCAGCACATGGATGGCTTTGAATCCTGGAAGTTTGTCAAAAACGTGCTGCATCTGTCAGAAAAGAAAAAAGAAAAGAAAAAGAAAGAAACAGGACTTTTTTAATAGCTGAACTATCAGTCAAGATGCCTCTCGTCTGCTCCTCTGCAGAGGCCGACGTAATTAACTCTGAGCTGTCAAACAGGAGCTTGTTAATAAGATGGCCGGACGCCAGTATGTGGCTATAAAAAAAAAAGGGAAGTGCATGAATGGGAAACCCTCGTTGATATCTATCTTTAGGCCGGTTAAGCACCTGGACGCTCTTATGACATAATCGTCTTTAAAGGCTCCGTCAGGTAACTCCTGCTGCACATCGCGTGCAGCTCTGAATCATCCCACGGACTTTTTTAAAGAACGTTTCAACGAGTCAAAAACTATTTTATAAAAAAACTGTAACACTTTAGATTAGGGAACACATATTCACCATTAACTAGGTGCTTATAATATGCATATAAGTAGCTTACTAGCTCATTATTAGTAATTATTAAGCACATATTAACACCTTATTCTACCTCTATTACAGCATGAATTAAGATTTTTCCTGATATTAACTCCTAATTATGGCTTATTCATTGTAAATTAATGCATTGCATAATGCATAATGCTACTGCCCTTATTCACATCATTATTCAGAAACAACAATGCATTAATTTACAATGAATAAGCCATAATTAGGAGTTAATATCAGGAAAAGTCTTAATTCATGGTGTAATAGAGGTAGAATAAGGTGTTAATACGTGCTTAATAATTACTAATAAGGAGCTAGTAAGCTACTTATATGCATATTAATAAGCACCTAGTTAATGGTGAATATGTGTTCCCTAATCTAAAGTGTTACCAAAAAAAACTTTGATTTCTCAACACGACTCTCGAAAGAAATGAGTTTGCAGAAAGAGTGCACCATGGGTAATCGTGGCCTGGACCTCACGGCCGCTGTAAGCTTCTTTACATTCAGTGAAAGCCGTCAGGAGAGAGGGAGAGAGAGGGAGGCAGGTACTGATCTGTATCGAGGTGACAGAGAGGAGAAGTGTGACGGTGACATTTTCTTACAGATAAATTTTAGGCAACTGAACGACTGGAGCACTTCAACTCAGACTGATATAAAAATATCTATTCTCTGATAATAAATAAAAAAGACAAAGATGAAAGGTTGAAGTTAAGTGTGATTGATATAATGTTGTTTTTGCTTCTGTTACAGTTTGCAGAAATACAGAAATAACAGGAAACCCAGCTGGTTCCATGTTTGTCCTGAGTCTGCTGTCGGCCTCTGGCTGCTACACCAGGCTTTCACTTCTACTGCCCCAAAAAGAAAAGAAAAAAGAGAAAAAAAGACTCTACAAACTGCTCTGAGCTCTGTTTGTGTCTGTGTGACGACGGATCATCACAAACCAAGGTCAAGCCACCAGAGTCAAACACCTCGTTTTTACACTTGGCTGCGTTTGTATCCAGATAACTTGACCAGAGAGCGTTTACACTGGCAAAGAGGAACTGAGCAGGATTTCTCTCGTGGCTCTGCTACATTTTTACCTTAAAGGGATAGTTCAACATTTTGGAAAATTGGCCCATTGCCATAATAAATCCCTATAGTCATAGCAGTAGGTTCGTTACCTTTAATTGTCGGTGCAAGCTATTTTTAGAACGGCGGAGCAGAGCCGTGAGCTGCTCAGAGCTACGCTACGGAGGCTCATTATGGGATTTCTTGGTTTCCCTCATCAAACTCATCAAATACACAATCCAACAACTCCACAACGCTCTGGTGGACAAGTTGTGACCTGCACATTCACCACGCTATGAGATAATAACACAACGTTACCAGACAGAGTTGTTTTAGAGGGAAATTCATGCAAAACTGCTGATGTGTGTTCCCTTCAGGGACAGTTTTTCATCAAGCAGTCTCTGAATTTCCCTCTAAAACAACTCTGTCTGGTAACGTTGTGTTATTATCTCATAGTGTGGTGAATGTGCAGGTCACAACTTGTCCACGAAAGCGTTTTGGAGTTGTTGGATTTAAGCAATATTACCCGAGAGGGTGTGCTTTAACGTCATTTGAGCACGACGGTGATGCGGTCAGGACCGAGGCGCTTGCGCCGAGGTCCGCAAGCATCACCGAAGTGCTCAAATGACGTTTAAGCACACCCTCGAGGGTAATATTGCGATTATACAACAATTACCAACAAAATAAAGCGTATAATTAAATAAATATTCATGTTGATGGACATTTTGCTCTCAAAATGTAAAGTTTTTTGCGAGTGTGCTTCCCGTTTCCATGGAAATAAATGGGGTCTGACTAATAACTGAAACACAATCAGTCACGTCAGTAGACTCCTATGTGTAATGGAACCTAGTTCACCTCTACAGCAAATAGTCCGAACCTTAGTAACGACCTAGCAACAGAAATGATTTTCTAGTCCCAGATGAGTGAACTCTGAGCTGACGTTCATGTTTTAACGCGGTCTCGGACTTTCCCGAACTAAATCAATACTGCACAAACTCGCCCAAGTTATAACAAAGATGCTGTTTTTTTCTTTTCACATATGTAGCTTCTACAACCGCAAACTCTACATGTAAATGAAGTTATAGCGCCGTGTCGCCGACACAGCTGATAGAGAAAGCCAAACGATTACTCCAGATTATTTAAAAGCCCAAAAGGTGCAAGCGAGAGAGAGGGAGAGAGAGAAACATACAGGTAATCACCTCCGTTTTATCCAATGAAATATTCAGCTCCAGGCCATATTTAAAAAAAAAAAACATATTCACCGCGATCACAACTCTCCGACTTTGTAACGTTACACACATGGGAGGGAGACAAATCCTCTCGGCTGTAACGGGGAGGTTTACAATATATTAACAAAAAATAAAATAAAATAATTGTTCTATAAATGTGACTTTGGCAGCTGACAGGAACAACCTACAGGAGGTCAATGTAGTTTGTGATTTATTTTCACGAGTAATAAATTACGTTTCTGAAAATAAAAGGGGGAAAAAATCCATGTTGCCATGGAGATGTATAAACAACATGACATGGCGAAGTAATATTTTCAGTGATGAGTCAGCTGTGCTGTAATGCTGATTTGAGCACGTTCTAAATGTCTTATTGACCAATCAGATTGCTTGGTCGGAACTACTTGTTGTATAATGTGTATTTGATGAGGGAAACCAAGACATCCCAGTTATTCAATTTTCACAGAAGTCCGATTAGACGCCGAAATCGAATTTTAAGCATAGCTCCATTAAGCTGTACATGTAAACGTAGTGATGAACAGAGCTTCACCTCCAGCTCCTTCCTGTCCCATTACCAACATTTAAATAAGTCAAAGGTCATGACACAACCAGGACCTGTCCACACCACAGAGAGACTGTAAATACCTGGTCCTGGAGGTGATGAGCCAGGTCGATGTACTGAGGGGAGTCGGGGTCGTCCAGCAGCTCTCTGTAGCCCGGATCCACCAGGTCGATGCTGAACTCCACAATCTGCTCCACCGGACTCTCAGGAAGCACGTTGGGAAGCTCCAACTCCTTCAGGGACAACCAACCAACAAAGACACAAAGAAACAAAGAAAGAAAGAGTCAGTGAAGGCAGCATCTGGTCTGTTCCCCAGAGCTGTGGACTGATCTAGATCTTTATAGAAACATATATCTATATATATACTGTATGTATATATATCTCTAAGTCAAAGAGATAGTACCAGCGAGTCGCAGGAATAATAATAATAATAAAAAAAAAAAAAAAAAGTGCTTTGTTTGGTGTAAAAAATTGAAAAAATTGGAAGTGACAGGTGGTTTTGGCAGGATTTCATCTCCCGTGGCTCCTCGTCATCCTGCACCGTGTTGAGCAGCTGCTGTCTGACTGACTGAGTGTGTCTCTGTGTGTGTGTGTGTGTGTGTGTGTGTGTGTGTGTGTGTGTGTGTGTGAGCAGGTAGGACATGAGTTTTTACAGCAGGTCCAGAGACGACGTGTCAGGACAGATGAGACGAGATGAGACTCACTGTGGCGCTGCAGCTGGTAACTGTTGTCACTGTGCTTTCATTTTGTCTTTTTTACATTGTTGATATTATCTAATTATGGGCTCTATGCACAGCTCCACACTACTTCCTGAACTTAATGCTGCTCCTTTGTTTCCTGTCTTACATTATTGGACAAACTGAACAAACAGTTTGTAACCCCAATAATGTAAGACAGGAAACAAAGGAGCTGCACTAAATTCAGGAAGTAGTGTGGAGCTGTGCATAGAGCCCATTACAGCAGCTTTAGGTGAAAGTATACACAAGTGATCAAATGTATGAAATTAAAAGTAAGTAAACTTAAGTTTATTAAGGGTAGTTGTCTTATTTTAAAATATTAAAAATAGTAGGCACTTTACTCCATGCACTTTAAAACCAGCACTTTATGACAGATGCACTTTAATGAATCTTAACAGCACTATACAACACTTTTATCGATTAAATGCATTTTAATTTTATACTACTCCTTGCTCCTTCTGACTGAAGCTACTGTGTGATATATTGTTTAGTGTGATATATATGGTATTTGTACCATGTTGTGCTTTGTTCTTGTCCTTGTCTAACGTTGTTTTAGTGTGAACCGCGGGACTGCAGATGGAAATTAGCTTTAGAGCTCAAATCTGGCATATTTACATATTGTATGTTCATGAATATGCAGAGTCCCGTTACAAATATACAAATAAATGAAAATGAAATGAAAAAATAAATGTTCAGTCGAGTCTCCCTCCACTGTCCTGTCAAATACAACAAAAAAACCACTTGATTTCTTTTGTTGACGTTATTTTCTTCTTGTTTTATGTGTAAAAATTCACAGTTGTGTATTAAATGCACCACCAACTACAACATGTCACATGTCTATATTTTTGTTTTCAATTCAGTCGTTTTTGGCAGCTGATTCTTTTCACATTAGATTTCCTTTGCTGCTGGAGCCAAATATCTCAAGCAGGGAAATGAGAAGAGCCAAAACAGAAAAGAAAAGAAAGGAGAGGAAGGAAAGAAGGAATAAAGCCAGAAAAGAGAGAATTTGGATTGAAGCGTGAAAAAGTGGAAAGAAAAAAAAAGGAACTTCAGAAAAATAAACAAGAAAAAAAGAAGACTCTTGCCATTTAAATGACACCAGTGCAATGTCAGAAAACTGTATAATAATAAGTAATAATTGTCCTTTTCCACGGCAAAGCGTCCAAATGTCCTGAAATGTGCCCTGAGCTCGTCTCATCATCATCATATAAAACCATAAATGTCAGTCAGATCATGAATCACCACTCCTCCTCTGCATATTCAACATCCAGAGAGAGACAGAGAGAAGAGAGAGAGATGTTCTGGGGTGAAAAGAGTAATAAATAACCTCCTCTGGGGAAAATGACTGACAGCAAAAACTCAAATGATTCTGGTAATTTCAGAGGACAGTCGGCAATTTGAGTCCCGTCTGATAAAAATAAAAATGACGGCATTTTCTCCAAACCGGAGCGTCTCTAGAGGAATTCAATGTCACAGCTCAGGTGAGGCCCTTTTTTCCCCTGAACATGAATGTCACGATCAAGTAAGTATGTTTTTTTTTTTTGATTGATCATTCTTACTGGGTTTTTGTTCAAGATCTACTGATCTTACTGATTCTTTTTTTGTTTAAGAGGAAAGAGAAGCCGTTGAGGAGGTGGAGGACACCAAACACGGAGCAAAAAGAGAAACATATGTTTCCTCTTCAAGATGTTATACTATAGCAATTGGCAACTATATTGATAATTGATTAATCATTTAAATTATTTTAAGTGCTTCTACTGCTAAACTTTGTTTTGTTGGTTGTTGTGGGCACTTTTCTTGTAAAGGGATAGTTCAACATTTTGGCAAATTGACCCATTGCCATAATCCCTATAGTCTTAGCAGTAGGTTCGTTACCTTTAATTGACGGTGTAAGCTATTTTTAGAGCGGCGGAGCAGAGCCGTGAGCTGCTCAGAGCTACACTACGGAGGCTCATGGGATTTCTTGGTTTCCCTCATCAAACTCATCAAATACACAATCCAACAACTCCACAACGCTCTGGTGGACAAGTTGTGACCTGCACATTCACCACGCTGTGAGATAATAACACAACGTTACCAGACAGAGTTGTTTCAGAGGGGAATTCAAGCAAAACAGCTGATGCACGTTGCCTTCAGGGACACTTTTTCATCAAGCAGTCTCTGCATTTACCTCTAAAACAACTCTGTCTGGTAACATTCTGTTATTATCTCATAACGTGGTGAATGTGCAGGTCACAACTTGTCCACCAGAGCGTTTTGGAGTTGTTGGATTTGCCAAAATGTTGAACTATCCCTTTAAATTTCTAACATTTCTACACTTAACAGCTCAGGGTTTAAATAGCACAGTAAATAGCTAATTTATTGGATTATAATTTTAGATTCATCTTTTATTTATCAATATCTCAAAAGAACAATTAGAACAGAATTAAATTTGATATAAATTCAGATTAGAGCCTTCATGAGCAAAGAAACCAGTCTTTAGTTTATTAATGTAAACACAGATGTCTAAGTTTTACTGAAGTTTCTTTGTTATTTTCATCATCATTATTTGTCGTCTGCTGCCTCCAGCTGAATGAGCCAGAAACATGAAGCCTGGCTCGGTGACTGAGTGAAATGACGTATTCACTATATTCACTCTAACGACGGCAATGAGCTGAGAAAAAATCCAGAAAAAGTAAAAATCTGTCTGTTCAACACACAGGTCACTATCTACAGCACCGGTCTCTGAGCAAGGCACATAATCCAATTAGCTGCTCCAGTGGAGCTGCTTCACGCTGAACTGTGGAGCAGCGCGGCCATGAACAATATAGAGACCATTAGTGGTTAATGGGTAACGAAAAAAACAAAAAAAAGAAACATCATTGACTCATCAGACTCCGTCCGCACGTTTCAGGTTGAAATGAGACGACGGACCTGAGGCATAAATAATGAAGAGGAAGGAGCAGAGCGTGACGTTCTGCACAAACCTCCTCCGGCTCCTCACGACTTGTTGCTGTGGATACGAGAGTTGACTAAATATCAAAAATTGAGTGTAGCGTTAGTTCTGCCAGGCCACGACGTCAAGCTCTAACTGCATAGCTGTCATCGCCGGCGCAGATCAGCTGACTCTGCGTGTCCGCTCCCTATTGGGAAATTGCATTCAGAGCGGGGTATTTAAACTGCTCTCGCCCGACCCTCCTTCCTGCTTCCTCTGCTGGCACTTTCGCAACCTACCTCCACCCCAGCTCCTCCTGTCATTGTATCATGTTGGTTGCTCTGCTCTGTCTGGGCTTTTCTTTGCTGCTGCGCTCCCTGCTTATGTCGTTCATGATGGCTCGTGAAGGGCAGGGAGGTGCTCTTCCTGCCTCAGGCTTTCCACGCAAGTGCGTGGAAGAGCAGGGGGTCCCAGAACAGTATCATACCGCCAAATAAAACTGTGCAAGTAAATAAAGATTATTTTGACAAAAGTGGTCCTGACTGAAATGTAAATGTAATAGCTTGTTGGTACCTCTTCGGCCTCCTCTTCCTCCACCGCCGCCGCCTCTTCCTCCACAGCTGCCGCCTCTTCCTCCACCGCCTCTTCCTCTACCGCCGCCTCTTCCTCCTCCACCGCTTCTTCCTCCTTTTCCTCCTCCTCCTCCGCCGCCTCTTCCTCCACTGCTGCCACTTCTTCCTCTACCGCCGTCTCCTCCTCCTTCTCTGCCGCCTCTTCCTCTTCCTCCACCGCCTCTTCCTCTTCCTCTTCCTCCACTGCTGCCGCCTCTTCCTCTACCGCTGCCTCTTCCTCCTCCACCGCTTCTTCCTCCTTTTCCTCTTCCTCCACCGCCTCTTCCTCTTCCTCCACTGCTGCCGCCTCTTCCTCTTCCTCTTCCTCTTCCTCCACTGCTGCCGCCTCTTCCTCTACCTCCACTGCCTCTTCCTCTACCGCTGCCTCTTCCTCCTCCACCGTTTCTTCCTCCTTTTCCTCCTCCTCCTCCGCCGCCTCTTCCTCCACTGCTGCCGCTTCTTCCTCTACCGCCGTCTCCTTCTCTGCCGCCTCTTCCTCTTCCTCCACTGCTGCCGCCTCTTCCTCTTCCTCCACTGCTGCCGCTTCTTCCTCTACCGCCGTCTCCTTCTCTGCCGCCTCTTCCTCTTCCTCCACCGCCGCCGCCACCTCTTCCTCTACCGCCTCTACTGCTGCCTCTTCCTCCTTCTCCGCCGCCTCTTCCTCCTCTGCTGCCGCCGCCTCTTCCTCCTCCTCCTCCTCATCGTGTGGTGTTTGGTGGTGGCCGGGGGTTGGAGAGGCACTCACAGGGTCGAGGAGGACGGTGATGGTTGTGGTGGCGTCGATGGCCGGCGCCGCTGATGAGGCGACCGTCTGAACCTCGCCACCTGAAAAAAAAAAAAAAAAAAACATCATAAAAGCTCTCTTCAATCAACGAGTTAACAAAGAAGAGCAAGAAGATCTGACTGAGGAGGCACCAAGAGATCCACGTTAAGTGAAGGAGAATCACTCCAACATCATCAAACAAAGACACAGTATCTTTATCATGTAGCGCTGACGTACGGTAAACACAAAAATCAATAGTCATTTCACAGTTAATGGTACGAGATTATCCCAACACACACATTCAGTGTCCTGCAGCAGCAGATAGTGAGAATTCAATAACATCATAATAACAGTAGAGTCAGAGTCGGTATCTGATGGTAAATGTTGTTCGTACCTGTGATCTCAGGGAGCTTCGGTCTTGGAGCAGGAGCCACCGATCCTCTTCTGAGGAAACACAAATACAGAAAAGACCAATATATACACATTTCTGCTTGTGCAACTGGGTGAAAGGGGCATCGTGCAATACAACTTGGCACTTTAAACTGATGTGCACTTTCAATCCTTGTGCAATACTATCTGACACTTATACTCTTATAGGGCATTGTGCAATACAACCTGGTACCTATGCACTCTTGCACTCGTCACTTTAACCCAGCACTTGTGCACTTTATCTCCGAGAACAAAACTCTTATGGTTCCCTACCTGTGGAATGTGTTTGTCAATATGTTCTTCAATGTCATAGTTGCCTTTTTGTCTTTTTGTGTTGTCTACATTACTATGTGCACTGTTATTGAACTGTTTTTATGTTATGTTTTTATAAAGAAGCATTTTATGGAGCTAATTTATTCCCTCTTCCTGGGGAAGACATACTGGTGTGGGCGGATTTTGTGTTATGTTTATGGGACTCCGGACGGAAATTAGCACCTTGCTATAATCCGGCACATTTACATGTTTTTGTCCATTAATGTGCACTGTCCCATTCAAATAAACAAATAAAGTAAAGTAAAGTAAAGTTCAGCTCTGATGTTATTCTGAAGCCAGAGAACATCCCAAAATCAATGACTTTCCAGGCCCCAATTTCCAATTTCCCAATGTATTCAATGGCCCAACACATTTTTGGTATAAACTGAAGCTCTTGTCAATGTTCAGTTTCTATTTTCAAAATGTTTCAAGACTCTTTTCAAGGATATTTTAGGGAGCCATGGGAACCGTGAGAAGGCGGAGAGAAAAATAAAACATGTCTAATGAGTACTTGAAGATAAAAAGTTCAAAGAAAACTGAGGATTTCTCATCTGTTGATTGTCAATTTACTGAGTGATTGATTTTCCTTTAGAAAATGTGTTGGTGTCAGTTAGAAACATCTGTCTGCTACTTCCTGGTACAAATCAGAGATCAAAACAAAAAATGCAGAAGAGGATTAAATTATTTAGCAGCTTGAAGTGAGAAAACAGGAAAACAGAAAAACTGAACAGCACCACACATCAGCAGCCAAACCACTGAGTGATTCTGTTTAATAATATTATGTTCAAAAGGATCTGTGTTTTATCTGCCGGATGGAAAATATGTTTCAAGGACTCGTGTCTGCTCTTGTTTCTAAAGCCTTTTCAACACTTATTTTTCTCTGCTGCTCAACACAAACCGACAACGTACCATCCTGTTACCTCAGTTCACCGCCAACAGTCAATGGACGTTTACTTTACTGTAACTTTCTACCAGTAGCTCTACTGTACATGTCTGAATACAGGATTGAATGCAGATAATAATAATAATAACAGAACAAGTTGTTTTAGAGGGAAATACAGAGACTGCTTGCTGAAAAGCTGTCCCTGAAGGCTACGCACATCAGCGGTTTTGCATGAATTTCCCTCTAAAACAACTCTGTCTGGTAACGTTGTGTTATTATCTCATAGCGTGGTGAATGTGCAGGTCACAACTTGTCCACCAGAGTGTTGTGGAGTTGTTGGATTGTGTATTTGATGAGGGAAACCAAGAAATCCCATTGAGAAGCTCGCCGTTCTGCTCCGCCATTCTAAATAGCTTGCACCGACAATTAAAGGCAACGAACCTACTGCTATGACTATAGGGATTATGGCAATGGGCCAATTCGCCAAAATGTTGAACTATCCCTTTAAGTTGAAAGTATCTTGCACATCCTGTCTTGTAGCTCTCACATCGTGCTTGAGTGAAACATCGTGACTCATGAATTTATCTTTGATCCTGGGGGAGCCACTTCCTGTCCGGTGCTGAACCTCTGACTTAGAGATCAGTGGAAAAAGGAAGAATCAAAGTAGAGTCCAAAACGTCTCTTCTCACCCTGAAGACACTCGTGTTTCTTTTCGTCCTTTAAGTCAAACCGGTAAAAACCAGTCAGGTCCAGACGACAGGTGGTGGTGGTGGTTACGTGAGTCCAACTTTTGTCAAAACCTCTCGTTTCATTATCAAACTGATTACGGAGCAACGAGCCGAGTCTTGTAATAAAGTTACTCAAGATTGAAATTATATCACCGTCACATCTCTGGAGTCATGTTTCCATTTATGAAATCACAGTGAAGACAGGACTGAGGGGAAGAAAACTCCATTAATATATAAAAATATATATGAAATCACAATATTCACCCTGATCTCATGATTACAACCTAATGTCTTCATGTCACTTATTTAAATGTCATCTGTCCTCATGTGACATTTAATTATCTGCAGAAATGCATATTTTTCTGGTTTATTAATGGACGGCGCGTTTATGCAAATTATCTCACAGATACTGAAGAACTGGGAAAGAAAGCATTCAATACAAATTAATATTAATGACTGAGCAGATTTTCCATAATTCATCATCCCCATGTTATTAGCTCTGTGCTCTGGGATGGTGATAAACGCTAACATGAGGATGTCACTGCAGCGGATGGCGTTAAGTTTTGCAATGAACAGTCAGTTTGAACTGAAAAATCAGAGCATCACCTAAGTTTCATGATCCATCCAGTCCAATCATTGTTCACGACCCTACGCAAGTTCATAGATCATCAGGAAGGCGTCAAAACTGTCAATAGCTGCGTTTCCATTGCAGGTTTTCACAAAATAAAAGCGATATTTCGAAAATTTCGAAAAAGTACAATTCCTTTTTGCAGGTGTTTCCATTGAAAGGTGTTTTTTTGTGAACGAGCCGTAAAACTAGTAAAGTCTAGTCTCGCCACTGTAACAGAAGGAACTATTGTTTGGTTATTCACACAGACGTGTTATTGTGTGACACCGCCTGAGTTGAACGACTGAACCTCACACGCCAAAGTTTTATTAAACTAACCCGGTTGGGTGGAAATGGTCCACGGGACGGGACGACTCAAAAACAGGGAGAGTGAAGGGAAACAGAAAACATTACGTACGGGAAAAAAGCGCTTCCATTACACTTTTGTGATACTCTCTAATATCGACATGTCTGAAAAATCACCTCATGAGACCGTAAAATTGTTCTGGTGATATTTGAGAGGTTTTTCAAAATATAGGTGTTTCCATTACCAGCTTTTAACTGCGATATTTAGGTTTTACGCATTTCCAGGGGCAATGGAAACGTACCTAGTCATGGCAACAGTTAGCGCTCGAAGAAAAAACAATCATGGAGCTGTTCCTGGGTCTGGTGAAGGCCGTCCGTCCTTCAGAGAGAACATGATGTAGGTTTACGAATTTGTTCACCTCAAAACCATTAAAGCAGAAGTGAGTGATATATTTGTGTTATTATAAGTCTTAAATAGTTATATCTTCCGACAGCAATCACTTACATAGAGTGTTTGGACTGAAACACGGGTCTGTCAGTCACTCTGCTCTGCTCTGAGCCGAGGAGAAAACATTTATCGTATCCTACAGTTTTTATCCAATGAGGAGAGAGAACGGCATGCAGGGCTGTGTGTGCAGCCAAGGAACGCCGTGAATGTGGTGACGTAGCGACGAGGACTGTTATGGTGCGTTCAAGGAAACTCGTATTTTTCTGACCGTGAAGTGGTACCAGTTCGATCTGGTACGAGTTCACCGGTCGGAAGTTACGAGTGGCCGTTATAGTGACTTTCACCGGTAAAACAGGTCGGAAAAACACGAGTGGGTTGCCTGGAACGCTACAAAGTCGTAAGTTGTGACTTGAAGCTGTAATTTACGATTTCAAAAGCCTGCCTGGAACGCAGCATTAGCGAAAACGACCGGACCACTCACTTCTGCTTTAACTTACATTGCGCACATGAAGTGAGCCAACGTAGCTTCACAGTGTGTTAAAAATGTGTCAGAGCTCTGTCATCCTATTGGTCGACATCGAGGTTCATGGCGTAGGAGATGTCAGACTAGGCAAAGAAATTCTAACAGGCAAGACTTCCTGTCCGTCATTTACGTTACACTCCACGCTGTAAATGTGTCGACCACGTCAAAATCGTGTGAAAATCGATTAGAATTCATGTAGTCCGATCCTGGCATTAGCTGTTGGGCCACGTCAGCCTGGATGACAGTAGCATATGAGTGGATCTAACAATGCACAGACAGGAGAGAATATCTGGGACAGTAGATTTACTGTCGGGTTGCAGCATCTGTGTTGAAATTTATTCCGAAGTTTCAATGTCAAGGTCAAGAGTTTGTCCTTTTCCTCACGGGGGTGGAATTGGTTTTCCCTCTGAGATTAGTGCAGTTCATGAAAAATCTCCCTTCAACAAATTCTGGCCACACACTCACCTCCACACTCCAGCCCTCTGCAGAATTTCTGAGATTGCTTTAGAGAAAATACTGCTGAGAATATGTTTTATGACTTGTTCCGTTGGCTTCATCAGACCGTGCCCTTCGGCTGAGCACGAGGCGGTCGGGGTGACGGTTCGGCACCTCCAGGTCCGGAGCACAGCGGATTGCTCGCTCCGGGTTGGGACAAAGTTTCCGACTCGAGCGAAGGAGTTCAGGTATCTTGGGGATTTCTTTATAAGTGAGTGTTGTAGGACGGAGCAGGAGACCGATGAGCGGATCTGCAGTGGTGAACGTGGGCGTCAAAGCTCTTAATCTACCGGCTGATCTTCACCTACGGTCGTGAACTCTGCGTAGTGACCCGCACAATGAGATTTGTGGACATGAGTGGCTGAAATGAGTTCATGAGTTCACTCGGCAGGTGTCTGGACTCAGCCCTCTGCCAGGATCAAGACTACACAATATTTCTGTCTTAAATGCTCACAGTGGCATAAATTCTTGCCGTGTCTTTGTCGGGAGGCTGGCAACACTACAAGTATGACCCCGACCAATCATCATCCACGACCCAGCTTGAGTTCATAGGCCAAAGAGTTCATAGGCCATTGACAAACTGTCAATCATGGCTACTACTGCGCCATGTGTGATGCTAGCTGTCTTTTGCTCAGACACGAAAAAGAAAAGGAAGAAATAATGATCGATCCTCGTTCTGGTTCTGCCATCCTATTGGTCAACATCAAGGTTCAGGTCGTAGTAGAGATGTCAGACGAGGCAAAGAAATTAAACTTTTAGACTTTCTGTTCCGTCCTAGACCCAAAATCGCTGTTCATCAGTTATGGTACACTATAGGTCCGTTCTTCCTTCCCGACGTTCATAATTGGGCCCAAAGCTGGAAATGTGTCAGCCACAAGAAATTTTGTGAAATTGGCCTGGTTTCGTGTAGTCTGATCCTGGCATTAGAGTTACTCTGCGTTCACATAAAAAGCTTCCAAAGCTTCAAAAACGCCAGAAGTCATTCATTTTCAATGTGAGCCTGGCAATCTGAGCGACCAAAGCATCAACTGCCGTCAGCCGTGCTTCCAAAGTTTCGGTTAACTTTATGGTAATTAGCTATGATGCAGTTTGGCGGCAACCAGTCAGAATAGAGGGTGTCCTTCAGCTCCTTTAAATGACCAGCGTGATTGAACTTTGACATCGGTCACGTGAAGAGCGACCAAAGTGGCTAAAAATATTTTGCCGCTTCGGTAGTTGTCTTGTCTGAAGCGCATCCTCGGGCGACTTTGCCTCTTTGGAAGCTTTTGGTGTGAAGGTAGTTAGGCCACGTCGTCTGGACAGAGATGGAGGAGAACCAGCTGAGGTGGTTTACCCAGAATGCACTGGAGAGATTAAATAAGTCATCTGGCCTGGGAGGAGCTGGAAGATGATGAAACGTCAGGACGACCTGCTGCCACGGGGATCAGGTATCAATGCTTCCTCTTTGATGTTGGCTTTTATCGAATCCAGTCATCATGGAACGACCTGCAGAATACTCTACAACTTTCTTGGTTTTTACCCTCAGGGCGCTTTAAATCTTCTGTTTTTTAGCTGATCCTTACACCTTTATCATTGTTACGGTTGACATTTGTATTGCTGTTTCTTGTTTCTAGGACTTTTTTTTTTTTTTAGGACTTTTTGTATTCATCTTTTGCTGGGCTACACTGTAAATGAGTTCCCTACATGAATTTATTCCTGAGTTAAATTAAAGGTTGAATGAATTTATGAATTCATTTATGAAATGGCTGCATCGATATTTGAACTAAGTAATCACTTTTTAATGTCTTTTGTCCATTTTGTTTGAACAAATCCACATAAATTTAAATTAATTAAATTATTTTAAACATGCATTACTTTTCTACAATGTTACAGTTACAGTACAACAAAGACATCAACAGCCCTAAGAACCTGCAGCCTGTTTAAAGGAATAGTTCAACATTTTGGCAAATTGGCCCATTGCCATAATCCCTATAGTCATAGCAGTAGGTTCGTTACCTTTAATTGTCGGTGAGTTGTTGTAGAGGCAAATTCATGCAAAACCGCTGATGTGCGTTGCCTTCAGGGACAGTTTTTAATCAAGCAGTCTCTGCATTTACCTCTAAAACAACTCTGTCTTGCACCGACAATTAAAGGTAACAAACCTACTGCTAAAACTATAGGCATTATTATGGCAATGGGCCAATTTGCCAAAATGTTGAACTATCCCTTTAATGGCATCTGCCGTATTTGCATAATGTTCACATCATCTGTGTGTGTCAGTGTGTGTGTGTGTGTGTGTGTGTGTAGCATTAAAGCATGATTCCATGTCGGTGCTTACCGTGGTGGAGGCCTCCTGTCTCTCACTCGGCTCATCTTCTGTAAACAACCACAAAACAAAACAATCACTTACTGTACATGTTGCTCAGCGCCTGTCAGAGACACACACACACACACACACACACACGCACACACACACACACATATGAACACACACACACAGCCACATGATTATCTTGTTTGTGATAACGATGTCACGTGCCGGCGGCTGCGGCTGATCGTGACGGAGGTTTGTTTGCTTTGGATTGATGACTGACTGAACAGCTGATTAATTGAGTTGTTGGCTCGTGTTGTTTTTCCTCAACCTGAGAGTGTGTGTGTGTCTGTGTGTGTGTGTGTGTGTGTGTGTGTGTGTGTGTGTGTGTGTGTGTGTGTGTGTGTGTGTGTGGGGATGCAATTATGTGGCAGGTCACCTGTCGTGTGCTGTGGTTTTAAAACACACACTGCTGCTGCTGTGGCTGTGCCCCCCTCTGAGGTCTGGGGGGAGTCTCACGAGCCTCCGGGCCATAAAACCCATTACACCTCCTCAGTATAATTTCAGCAGCGAGTTTGAATGTTAATGAGAAAAGAAAACTTTCTGCTGTGTTTCCTTAAAGGGTCAGTTCACAGCAAGAATAATTAAACTGTTATTGTTTCAGCGAGGTGTTTCCAGACCCAGACATCTGTGCCCATGTAAAATAATAATAATGAAAATAATAATTGTAAAATGTCCGTTGAATTTTAAATCTTAAAAGGGATAGTTCAACATTTTTGATGTTTGTTTGGCCCATTGACATAATCCCTAGTAGGTTCGTTACCTTTAATTGTCGGTGCAAGCTATTTTTAGAACGGCGGAGCAGAGCCGTGAGCTGCTCAGAGCTACGTTATGGAGGCTCATGGGATTTCTTGGTTTCCATCATCAAACTCATCGAATACACAATCCAACAACTCCACAACGCTCTGGTGGACAAGTTGTGAGCTGCACATTCACCACGCTATGAGATAATAACACAACGTTACCAGACAGAGTTGTTTTAGAGGTAAATGCAGAGACTGCTTGATGAAAAACTGTCCCTGAAGGCAACGTGCATCAGCGGTTTTGCATGAATTTCCCTCTAAAACAACTCTGTCTGGTAACGTTGTGTTATTATCTCATAGCGTGGTGAATGTGCAGGTCACAACTTGTCCACCAGAGCGTTGTGGAGTTGTTGGATTGTGTATTTGATGAGTTTGATGAGGGACACCAAAAAAATCCCATGAGCCTCCGTAGCGTAGCTCTGAGCAGCTCACGGCTCTGCTCCACCGTTCTAAAAATAGCTTGCACCGACAATTAAAGGTAACGAACCTACTGCTATGACTATAGGGATTACGGCAATGGACCCAATTTGCCAAAAATCTTGAACTATCCCTTTAAGCTCAGAGAGAGAGACACTGTCCTCCTTGCTGTCGGTGGTGAAGGAGCTCATGTGGCAGATGGACGGACGGCACAGATGCAGCGTGTTGACAAATGTGCCGGGAGCAAAGTGTTTGCATGTTTACTGATGGATTAATAACACCAGAGCTGGTCCACAACTAACTGGAATAAGTGAAATAAATCCCCGCGTGCAGAGTCTGCAGCTGCTGCAACTGTTACATCTTCCGACTCTCTGTCCTTGAAGATTAATTCAAGATTAATTCCACAGCAGCACAATGCAGACGCACGGTTACAGATCAATAAGTGACTCACAAGGCACAAAACCACAGCACACAACAATACGGCGACATTAACTGCTCCTGCGTCACTTTTTTTCCTACATTGTAATTGGCTGAAAAAGAAAACAGAGAGGTGAGATTACCATGGTGACGGGCAGAGGTGTTGCATCGTGTTAAATAAATAAATACATTTTAAAAAAAAGTTTTCCACAGCATCAACAAAAACAGCATTAAAATAAAACTGATGCAACATTTCTGAACAACTTGGAAATGTTGTAAGTTTTCGGCAAAAATCTAATTTGAGAAGGAAACTGTCACTGTGTCGTGTTGAAGAAAGAAGGTTTTTGTGTTGTATTGTGTTATACTGAAAAACAAACACCATATTTAACACATTAACAAGGTTAAACACTTGATTTTCTTTTTTTTCTGGTGCAATCTGTTTCACAGATGTAGTGTTTTCTCCTGTGACTCAGGTGGAGCTGACTGCTGCTTGGTTTACTGAACATGACACTGGCAGTGTGTACAGTAGGTTGTGCAGCCTGCAGAAGAAAAAAAAACACAACTGCAGCTTTAATATGACTGTGATGACTATTAATTATGTTTTAGGTTTGCAGGGGCAGAAACCCTGTGTGTGGGAAACACTATACACTGCAAAAACTCAAATATCTTACCAATAATATTTGTCTTATTTCTAGTCCCAATGTCATTTCTAGTCAAAACAAATCTCATTATACTTAAAATAAGACTCATCACATAAAAAGTAGCTTGTTTTTAGACACTTTTTACTTCTTTCAAGCATTTTTCACTTGAAATAAGTAGAACAATCTGATAGTGCAGCAAGTTTTTTTTTCCTTATAACAAGCACAAAAAACATCCTTCCACTGGCAGATTTTTCTACTTATTTCAAGTGAAAATGTGTTTGAAACAAGTGAAAATGATCTAAAACAAGTAGATTTTTAGGTGATGATTCTTATTTTAAGTGGAAAAAGATTAGTTTTAAATAGAAACGAGACATTTTGACAAGAAAGACAAATATTCTTGGAAAGATTTGGAGTTTTTGCAGTGTAAATGTTTGATCTTATGCACTTGTTATACGCAGGAGGAGCCGGTCTCTCACATCTCTGATGAGGCGTCTGTGCTGTGTGTGTGTGTGTGTGTGTTGTGTGTCTGTAATCCGCTCCGTGGCCTCCTCACCCGGTGCACCATGCTCATGTGCTCCTCTGAGCTGCTGAAGTTCTTGGCGAGGTCTGAGATGCAGAGCGACTCGTGTTGACACGTGTGAACCCATTTCTGGTACTCGGCCGTGCCCGGGATCCTGTCGAAGAAGATCCTGAACGCCTCCCACACCGCCTCCTGGCAGACTGAAACACACACACACACACACACACACACACACACAACACAGGCTGTTACACTCGGCAACAAATACACTGTGTGGCTTAAACCTCAGGAGATCCAGTCAACAGAAATGTTCTGCTGCCGACAGGAACCTTTTACATTTCAGTGAAGTTTGGCAGGAAGTGAAATCAAGACGTTTCTTGGTGCAGATCCCAGATTTCCCAACGTTACAAGAGGAAAGTTTGAGCTTTTCCCCACAGGACATCCAGAATCTAGTTTTTATGCTGGTGGCAGAAATCGAGCAGTTCATTTCAGGCTGTCTCTACTCTACAGGTGATGACATGATCAGGATTTTACTAAAAGTATCACAAACGTTCAATAACTCACTTTACATTCTTTAAGAAAGCACCAATGCATCGTCATTGACGGCCATCGAAAAACATTGATTGCCAATGTTTATCGATGTTTTTTAATTAGTGACAGGGGTGGAGCTTATGTACAAGGCAATCGGCTTTCAGCCCTTCATGATTCCTCCAAAGACCAGTAGAATCCTGAATGGCACCTCGATCTTTCCATAACTGTTTATCCAATGCAGAAACTGCTTCCTGCATCAAGAACACATCATTAAGTGTGATTTTGTCTTCTAAATCTACTTCATGTGTGACCAAAAGAATTTTGCCCAATTTGTCTGCTCCTGTTACTGCTTTGGCAGCTTCATCAGCAGCTTTATTACCTTGAGTGACTCTTGACATGTCCTGTTTGTCAATATACCACATTCCCTTCTTGCACCATCGAATATAAATGTGTGCTAAATAAATAAACCTAAACCTAAACCTGTTTTTCTCTTTTTGGGGGGACGAGACTCTGCCGAAACGCAAAAGGGCGCATGCACGTTCAATTTGTTAAAGTTAAATGAGCATAAATGACGTTTTTTGTGAGTAATGAAGATTTCTTGGTTTTCTTTACACAAAAGAGGAATAAACAACAGAGAAAAAAAACAGCTTCGGCCATCGGCCAAAATGATATTTTGAACATTGGTATTGGTACTGGCCCAGAATTTCACAACCACTGCATCCAAAGAGTTAATACAACTCTGTCTAAACAAAAAACCTCCGGGATTTAAATGTTTAATTCATTTAAAACCTGGAACTTATCTCTCTGCCAACAAGACAGGAAATATGGTCACAGTCTCTGCTTCCTGACTTACAGCACAGAGTAACATTATGACGTCACAGTAGAGTTAACCTTTGACCCTTTAGATTTGAAATGTCATCATTTCATTTCATCCTTTTAAGCATTTCCTCAATTGTTTCCCAATCAGTGTATAAATTATTGAGTTATGGCCAATAATAGTAGACCTATGACCCTTGAATTAATCAATGTCAAGTCAATGTTTGTGCCACATTTGCACACGTCCCCTGAAGGCCTCAATGTTCAGGAAACAGGAGTGTCGCTGATAAAAATCAATGCAAATGTAAACATGGCTTTGTAATGGGTCATATAATGGAGCAGACGATGCTGTTAAGTGTAGGGAGGAGAATATTTACCTGCTGCTGCAGCTGCAGAGGGTGAATAATGGGATTCTCTTCACTAAAACGAACAACGTCTGGTTTCGACTCTAATTTACTTTTCCCGTCCGTATTAGCCGAGGATAAAAAGGTCAAATCACAGGCTGATTAAAGACGACGACAGATAACAGACGACAAGATAATAGAAGAAAGGAACAGAAAAAAAAAAACTAACTAAGAGCCACGCACATTTGCATAATATACATTTGGTGTATCCGTGGAGATAAGACGTTAATGTGCAGAACAGAATTAAGCCGTCAAAACGAAAAAGGAACACACTGAATTATCGTCTGAGGACAAACTTCCATCTGATTATCTGGAACACGACGTGAAGCAGCAAACGGCGTGATGTTCAAGATGAGCTGGGATAAAACAACAGGTGTGAAGATTTAATTTCAGGCTTTAGGGCTTTTTTTTTGTTCCTGGAGGTACCTGAATGCCTCACCTGTAGAAACTTTCCAGTATCTGACAGCTGCATTTTAGATTTAGTCTTAGTCTTCTGGGCCAAAATGCTTATTAGTTATAGTCAATTTTAGTCATTTCTATATGTGATGGTTTTAGTCGACAAAAACTCAAAAAAAGTGTAGTCTTTTAACAAGTCAATAAGTCGGCTATTGGAGCCTTTTATCTCCATATTTCAACTTTTTAACTTTTTTTCCAACATATTTCAACTGTTTTTTTGCATGAATTGATGCCCTGCCCTACTTCATCATACAAGAGTGTCACACATAAGTTGTGAAAATAGCAGATCTATAAGTTCAACACATCGCAACACATTGTGAGCTTGTATATTGGCAATTTTCACCAATAGTTGCAATAATAAAGGAATGCTTTTAGACATACAATGTTTACTTTCCACCCAAAGGCAAATACTTTCTGGTCTAAGGATTATGCATTAGCCTACACACAGATAAAGTGGTAACAGTATGCAACAGTAGTGCATTCAGTTGTTTTTCTGCTGGATTGTATTAAAATACGTCCATATATCTTCTCGTTGAGTGACGGCAGCTGTGTTGTTGTTCCTGAGGTCCAAGACAGGAAGTGGAACAATTAAACCTGTTCTTCACGACCTGCACAGCTTATTATTCTTCACATCTGTGTGTCTGTGTGTGTTAAAGCATGAAGACAGAAACATGTTGTAAATGAGAGTGTGTGTGTGTGTGGGGAGGAGGTGAATGACTCACGTCCATGACTCAGTGCGTCTCTCTGTCTCCTGACTGATCCGACTAGTGGGTGAGCGGCTTAACACTGGATCATGTACCTGCTACACGCTGACATCCGTCACTTCGTCTGCCACCGGCGTCACATCACTTCCCCTCCACTCTCCCTCTCTGCTCAACACACATCCCCGTTTCCTACTTACACTAACATTAGGATGATGGCAGGAACAGTTGCAGCCATGCGTGTGGTAGTGGGGGGGGGAAAGGGGAACTGACTACCCAGGGCCCAAGTAGGGAGAGGGCCCATGAAAATCCTGAAATTATTATTTTTTTGTGTGATGTTTTTATTTTTGAATGAATTGGGCCCCCCAATCAATTGGTGTCATAATTTATTTCAAATATATTGATAACATCACAAGAGAATGAACTCTGTGTCACAGTCCTCCCAACATATTGGACATTCTGGGGGCCCCCTCTTGGAGGCGTAAAATGGTTTAGTCCGCCCACAGACAGCGGCCGGCAACAAGTGTAACGTCAGTGAGCCCAGATTGAATGAGGCTAGCTTTCATCATGCCACCCAAAAAACATAAATCGGGGTATCAGAAAAAGAAAGAGCAGAAAGAAAAAGAAAGAAGGCAGAATTAGGGGAAGCAACTGTTAAAGAGAAATTTTGGCAAATTGGCACAATGCCATAATCCCTCTAGTTTTAGGATTAGATTTGTTACCTTTATTTGTCGGTGCAAGCTATTTTTAGATCAGCGGAGATATGATGTGAGATAATAACGGAACGTTACGAATTGTTTTCGAGGTAAATGCAAAGCCAGTATAGTGCCGAAAAGAGATTGTTTGCTGAAATTTGTTTTCATGACTCAATGAATCATGTTCAATCCTCCTGCAATCATGTAAATCTACTTATTTTGTTAGCTATCGGTCCTCTTTTTTTATGGACTTTTTATGTCAATTGTTATATTGTTGGGGACTACGGTCCAGTCCAGTGTATTTACAGTGAGTACTCATGTACTCAGTGTCCATTAATATGCATTGTCCCGTCCAAATAAACAAATAAATAAATGGCGGCTTTGTATAAATTTACCTCAAAAACAACTCTGTGCTTCTTGCACTGGCATGGATAGAGGCCAACTGACATTACGAGTGTACAGGGCCCAGAATTTGGTGCTACACCCCTGGTTGCAGCTGTAAACAGACTTTTCTTCTTTTGATTTGGTATAAAACTGAAATTGACTTTCTGAAATATTTCTATGAATAATAAAACGACAAGGACACCAAGTCCTTTGCTGATGAGACCAAACTGTACTTCATCTCTTCGTTTTGTTGTCTTCTTTTTTGCCGTAAAAAGGCCTAAGAGCGAGCTGCACCGGCCGAGGCGATAATCTGACTTTCAAAAGCTCCTTAGTAAAAAGAGAAAGTTTGGCGCTCATCGATCTCACTGAGTCGAGAACAGAGTGGAGAGTCTGACAGACTGGCAGCGCGGAGGGAGGAAGACAAACGAAGACAAACACCTCTCAGTGGCTGCAGTGAAGAGATGATGGAAAACTAAAGGAGGTGGGAGATGCAACAACGGTCCACAAAGCACATTAAAACGTACAAATCCTGAGCCTCAGGGACCCGTCGCACAACAAACCTCTGACTCCTCCTGAAGTTTTTCTCTCTGCACTGAATAAAACAAAAAACAACAGGAAGGAGGAGGAGGCGATTGGTTGCAGGTGAGGCTCCAAATATATTCCTCATCTTGCTGCAAACTGTGTGGAAATACTTTTAAAGTCCTGTTATATTGTTTTCTGAAGTCTAACTAACTGACCCACTCACCCTCACTCATCTTGTTATGTCGAAAATGCCAAATCATGTTGAGAATGTTTCGGCTTGACCTTTAATTTCTTACATAGAATTTCTCTAACGGACTTTTCTGTAGGTTGTTGCAGTGTATTAACTTTAAAAAGCTGCATATTCCTCATTTGTCCAACTTTCTGCCTGCAATTCAAATTGTTCTTTTCACAGACACTCTTTTCTGCATGTTTCTTCTTCTTCTTCACTGTTTTAATTTCTAACGACTAAGCTTATCAAAGCAAATTTAAATACAGGATGTCTTTAAATGCACCATCAAGAAATGCTTCTAACATGGTCGGTCTCACCTGGTGACTGTGATACCAACAATGTTCCAACTTTAGCATCAGGATTTCGACAACAAAGTCTACAAACAGTTGCTACTATTTATCTGTTTTCTTTGGACACAGTTTAATATCAAATGAAGAGTTTCTGTTGATCTGTCTGTGACTTCAGCACCACGGACAGCGCCATATACTAAACACTGAGGCTGGAAAACAACATCTTGTGCTGATTGTGCTCGATAAAACTACTAATGCTGTGATTATGTAAAATGACAGTCAGACTCTATAATGTATCTCCCGTGGTAAACAGTTTGGCTGCAACAGTTGGAAGGTTTGATACAGAACCTACGTCATCGCTGCGTTATTCAACCTTCGAACCGTCACAACAAGACGATCAAGCTTGATCAGATTTTAAAAGTCTGATGATCAAACAGTCAAACAGTCAAACAGAGGCGTAGGTGTGTTGTACCTCTGAGCTGGTAGTACGCCTGGTGGCTGGCCAGCACCTCTTCAACGGTCTCCTGAGGGCAGATCCTCACTCCGGAGTGGAGAAACACCGACCGCCTGGATCGACGTCGGCCGACTTCAGACCCTGACCCTTTGGCGCGCGTCGACGTCTTCAGCAGCTCCGTCAAACGGCCGGGGCCGGCGGCCTGTTCCGTGTTCGACCCCACGTCCAGCCCGACGCCGCTGTCTGGACAGGGAAACATAAAAACATGTCGGGTCAGAGCAGATACAAATCCCTGGACGATACAGCAAATGTTGGTTTGGAAGGTTTAGGAAACATTGACGTGAAGTGGAACAGAAATGGGCAATAAGAAACTTCAATCAAATAGGATTTTTGGAGAATGACTTGGCATCGCTGCTGAAGTGGCAGCAACCAGCAGCAAACTGCCTCATGACTCACGCTGACAAGACATATTCTGGACGAAATGGGCCTTGTGTATTTGGGCCTTGTATGCAAAGCTGCAGCAATTAGTCAGTTAATTTATTAGTCGATTACCCTCATATGAAGTAGCGACTGTTAAACATTTGAGTCATTTTCCAAGCACATGCCGGCTTGTTTGAGTTGCTTCAGTGCTGGAACATTTTATCTTTCTTTTCACGTGGGACAAAACGAGGCCCAAAGACGTCAGCTTGGAAAACTGTAAAAAAGCATTTTCCATAATGATTCATGATGAAAATTGACAGGAATGAAAAGACCACTCGCACTTCCTTTGTTTTTATCTGAACACACCAAAATAAACACTGATCTCTTCCTGTTTTTTAAGTCATAAAACTGTAACTCAAACAACCTGAATTGCTCATTTCGGCCCGACGACGTTGTTTGATGTTTCTCATGAGTTTGAGAGTCTCTGGTTCATAACGAGCTCATTTTGAGTTCTCTCTCTTCCTTTCCTTTGTTCTATTTTTATTAATAGAAACCTACTTTGATCATTCTCTGAGCTGCTGTCATTGCAGGTCGACCTTGTTTACTGGTCAGAGCTGATTGTTCCTCCAGACTGAAATTCAATGACCTTTAGACAGACGGGGACGTTAAAGTAGTAGTAAAATAAGTTGAAACCAAATCAGCACAAAGCGGAAAACTATCAGGACCAAAAAAGTTCTTTAATTTACCAACATTTAAACTCAATTTTTAGTATTTTGTAACAAATAAAAACACGTTGATCGAGACTAATGAGCTTTTTCTGTATCTATCTGTTTATAAATCAGCTCACTGCCTTCGGGTTCTGTTTGATTTGTGGTATTTCTGTCCATGAGCTGAGTGGAACGAGTCGAGTTTAGCGTTATATCTGCATGCCAGGGTCCAGGGGTTCACTCTCCCTCCTTATGCCCACTCGTACTAAAAATAAAAGCACTCACTGTTCTTCAAGAGTGCTTGGAATGAAAGCATCCACCAAACAACAGCACACTGGATGTATATGCTTTTGATCAAGCAATGAATCCGGTAGATATATATATATTTAGGGCGGCATTAAGTAAAGAGGAGGTTGTGATGTAGCTTGTCACTGCGTTTCGAATAAATACCCATTATATATGAAATGTTTTGAAGTGTAGGTGAACCTCAGGTGTTTTCGCATCGAGCACCAGAGGCGACATCTCCTGTTTTATTCGTCATTATTCAGCTAAGATCATTCAGATTGTGTTATACACATAACCCTGCTCTCTTTTGTTTGCATTTTTTCCCCCTACGACTAAGTCTGGAGAAAACTGTAATTCAAATTGTCAAGCTGTCAACGAGCTGGCAATAAGCCTACCAAACTGTGTTATTATCCCCTTTCCATTTTCATTTGCATTGTGGACGTGTTTGCACATATTTGTGTCCCGTTGTGAATACTGATTTCACAGTACACAGACGAGACAACTCACTCTTGTCTCTCTGTTTAAGAAAAAACAGCCTCTGTGGATCCTCAGGTGAAGCAGTGACAGCGTCCAACACCTTAATGATTTCACAGCCAAGTGCTTATGCAATCGTAATAGGCTTTGCTTCACAATGTGAACAAGTTAAGTCCGTGTATAGATAGTCTTACTCTTAAAATCCTCATATCTGACTGCTCTTTTCTATTCACAAGTGCAAACTTTACTCTTTCTGGAAACAATAAGAGCACACAGTGATGTGACTTCTCTTTCAGTTGTAAAGCAATTGAAGTGCCAGGGCTCAAAGGGATTGTGGCTTTGCGAACAAAACAAGGCTTACCTTTAATTCTTGCAGCCTGTGGAGCGAGGACAAACAGCAGCACAAGTCCAAATTTCCAAACCATTGTGGAGAAAAAAGTTCTCCCGAAATAATGTGAATGTCAAAGTAAATCCTGCAGGGTGAGGGGAGATGGGAAGGAGGGGGTGCGTCCTCCAGCTCAGGTGGAGCTCATGGGTGCAGGCTGCAGTTTGGTTGCAGGGTGTCTGAGTTCAAATGGCATGGAGGCGGCGGATCCTTCAGGGTTCTCCGGAGCTGCTGATGAAACCCTTTCCGACTGAACTCCGGGATTTGCATCTGATGGGAGCGGCGAACCTGCAAACCTGCTCTTTCTCTTAAGGGGGAATGGTTGGAGCTGTAAGTGTGGCAAGAGTGACGAGGTTAAAAAAGTAGGCACCGTTTCGGGAATAATCTGTTTATCTACTGCTCAGACATAATCCGTCTTTACCCCGCGGCGCTTGCAGCACTGGCGTCATCCTGTTAGTGGCTTTCTGGGGGCATCTGTCAACCGCGGTGACCAGTTTGTTCAGCACACCCCCTCCTGGCCCACCAACACCGGTGTTTCCCCAGTGTTTTTTGTTTTTTTTAGCCTTAGCAGGCCCAGAGAGCAGCAACAGGGAGGATTGGACCCGACTCTCCACTGGAACCTATGAAACTGACATTCTTCTGCAGCGCTGACAGCTCCTGTAAACTCTTACTGATCCAGTGAAGCAACATCTTCCCCCCAGCATCGGTCCAACAGTCCTTTCTGGGCCTGTCAACCTGAAGCAAAAACATGTCTGCCCAGACTGAGAGCGACCAGCCTGTCAAAGCCTTCAACTTCACTTATTTTTATGTCCCTGCTGCCTTTTATATTCTCTTGTATCCATAAGTTTATTTCAGTTTTATGTTCTTTTTATTATTAATCTGTCTTTTCCTTTCCAGCATTACGATTTCAAATTGTTTTTAAAAGCCTTACAATGTATAAAACATATGACGTTACATTTGGTCTCAGAAATGTCAAAAATCTGTGACACTGCAGTCTGTCTGTCAGTAATACATGAATACTTAAATCCTCTGTTGAACATACATGATTTTGTTACCAATCCCACAAGTCCAAGACCTTAAATCTCTGGTTAAGTGGGAACCTCAGACCAATGTTTGTTACAGAGGTAAAGAAACCTTTAACTGTAATGTATCAACTTAAACTGTATTTGAACTGCATTATAGTACTGTAAATCCTATAAATCTGTTTTGTGTAATTCAAAATCTATAAGAAAATCATTGAGGGCAAAGAAATAAATAATGAATTGTCAAATGTGAACTGGATTAAAATTTTCATTAAACAGAAGATTACTTACCAAAAGTGTTGCTCGTTAGCGTTCTTGTAATTAATTAATGAGCTAATAGCTTCAGCTCTAATTGTTTCACTGGGGCTGATCTCGTTTCACCTTGAACTGCCTTTAATTACATGCAGTTTCCTGATATTTTTTTTAAACACAGCCTGGAGGACTGTTTACTGCTCGTCTGTAACACTACACTTTCCTATCATGTAAAATTAATATTAACATTGTGGACTCATCAAACTGTACTTGAATTTAACCCACAAGCTGCACAGATCATACAGTATCTCTCATTCTACAGGTGAACACCCACACCCATTCCCAGAGGATGGTGATGAAATGTGGAGTAAAGCTGGTGGGTTGGGTTGGGTTGGGAGGGGGTGATGGGGTGAGAGGCCATTGTGCCACTAAGCATTGTGTCTCTTTGAGGATTTCAAGATGGATTTACTGTCCTCACAGAAGGACGGACCACTGGGTGCCTCCCCTGGTGGTTTTCCCCACTGGGAAAGCAGCAGTCACTTCAGTGTCATTGCAGTTATGCTGTGTCTTTTTTTTATCTTTTCTTTTTTTTGCCCACTCAGTGTTTCTGAAGTGATGACAAACCTAATCTAGCCTTTTTTAATGAGACGATGCGGGGGAAAGTTGAAGGTATTAACTTATTGTAGGTCAAGCTGAAGCTCAGACATCACCCAAGTTTGGCCATATCTGAAGAGCCTAAGAAAAGAAGATTAGAAATTGCTTTTAATCTCTAATCCATTGGTGGTTTGACTGGCCAACTCTGTTCTGTTTGTTTTACTCCTGCCAGCGGCAGCAGCAGCAGCAGAAGTTGTTCTAGTAGTAGTAGATGTAAGAGTAATAGCAGCAGAAGTAGGATTAGTAGTGGTAGGAGGATTAGTGGAAGCAGAGCAGTTGTAGAAGTTGTAATACTATTAACATAACTCATTGTGGTGGCCCCACAACTAGTATCAGCAGCAGTATGGCTGAGTATGTATGGGTAGTAATTATTGTAATGTCAACAGTGCTTTATCACTCACTATAGTAGGATTAAAAGTAGCAGCAGTAGAATTAGTAGAACTCACTGCGGGTGGCTGTATCACTAGCATAAACAGCAGCAGTTGTAGTAGCAGTATTAACAGTAGCAGGATTAGCAGTGACAGATGCAGCCGTACAAGTTATAATACCATTAACAGAACAAGAGGTGGTGGTCAACGCAAGTGTATTGTGTCAGCGGTAGACTGACACAGCAGTGTTATTGTTCAAACTTGCAGCAGCAGTAGCAGTTGGGAAATATTAAGTAGTAATAGTAGCAGTAACAGTTATGCAAGCAATTATGCAGTATTATAGAAGCCTCATTGGTAGTTGTAGCAGTCGCATTGCATTAGTGGCTTGCAGCTGCAGCACTAATAGTAATTGCAGGAGTAGTAACAATGGCAGTAATAGTTGTTGTGACATTTGTACTGATAATTGTATTGATATTAGTCATAGTAATCAGTAGCAGTATCTGTGTTTGTGGGCCAAGCAGCAGGTAATGTTTCTTTTTACTACACTTTATGGTAAGTTGTTGTCCCTGCTGTTGATAGTCAATTGGAAAATTTAACTAATTTCTAAATTCTCCTCATATCATCAGTCAGCATTCTTGTGTTGTCTGGCAGCTCTTTGTGGTTATTTGTGGTACAATAGGTGGTACATGTGTAGCACTTTTCTAGTGCCTTGTAGTACTGTGTTTTGAGGTACTTTTTTGGTACATTAAGGTCATTATTTTTATTGATAGCACTGCCTCACTCTCTCCCTCAGCTGTTTGATCTAATGAAGCTCTGAGGGAGCTGCTGGTACAGACTTACATCCAGCCTTGACTGTCATTGTTCTATATTTAAGGAAGCATTTAAAAGTGCCCTCTCTGGGCTCGGACTACAAGACTTTGACATTTGATTAAATGGTAGAAAATTCAGCGATGATATTCAACATCACAGTCACAAAGGAATCTGACAAAACGGAAATGAAAAGGAAAAAGATAAGCACAAATCTCTCAGAGGTTGCAGGCGATGTAATAAAACGGGTTCAATAATTTAGTATTCACATGGATGTCCCCTGTGAGACCTGCTGGGAACGTACAGATACAGATTTGGGTAAATCCCAGTCTCAGCGGCTATTGGGGGAGATAAAACCTGTAACCTTTTCTCAACCCTGCCGCATTTATTTCCTTTCTAATCTTCCAAATAGTGTAAAATTCCTCTAATATGTTCCACGTTTGAATGAGGACTTAATGCCTATTTGTTTCACAGTACTTAGGTAACCCTGTTGATAGGTGAAATGACTCAGATGGCTTACCTCCCAGCGAATCCTACTATGATGAAATCCAGACGGGAATGACAGATAATCCAGTTAATTTAGTCTGTCAAGCCTCTCTCTTTAACCTTTCACCGCTAAAAATAATCCTCCAGACTCCCCTGCAGCCGTCTCCTCCGGCAACAACACGGGTTACGAGACAAATTGTTTCCGATCTGTACCTGCTGTGGATCAAGTTCAATTTATTATGTGTGTTTGCAGAATAATCAAGTCAGAGCTCCTTAAGACAAAACCTGTTTCAAAACGTTGCTGTCAAATTTAGATTCCATTACGGTGGAACGAGACCCGGGCTGTAGTGCTTTGGATGACACGCAATATTCAGCCAGGACAAAAGACTTTGCCTCAATGAGAAACAGGACACAACTCAACATACTGGCTCTCTTGTATTACACCTGCCAACATGCAAACAGCCAATCACGGCACAAAAACAAAGCTATCACACCACAGTCCTTGAGGAACAGACAGCCTGCTTTCCAAGCAGTGGAGCAATATGGAGCAGCAGGGATTTTCGAGATAGCTGAACAAGACATGCTGTTTTGATATCAAAGTTGAAAGACAAGACAGATGAGTGCTCTCCTTCAGTAAATTGGCTATACTCAAGTCCAAAATAACAATTTACAGTGCTCCATTCTCCCCCTGTCTTTTTCAAAGATTGAATCTCATATATACACCCATTTGACAGATGCTTTTATCTGAGGGAGTTACAGTGATGGACCAGACTAAAGCTTCAGGGAGACCTTGGTGAAAGTACTAATTGCTAAATCTATGCAATAAGGCGACAAAATGTTAAGAGGAGATCAGGTAACAACGGCGGCGGTAGTTAAGTATGTTAAAGTGTAAGAGGAGGTAGCAGCTGCTTTCGGAGAAGATGAGCCTTTAAGAGATGCTTGTAGAGATGAATATCCCTGCTTTAATAGCACTCGGTAGCTTGTTTCCCCATCCAGGATGAGAACAGTCTGGCCTGAGATTAACTTGTGTGCAGGTAATTGCAGAGAAGGTAGACAAGTGTAAATGACGGAGTTCATGTCGATGGGTCCAGACCAAAAAGTCACAGTGAAAGCTGCCGATGGTCAAAGTCATCCTTCACCGTGGGTCGCCAGCAAAGGTCAATGAGAGGTGGACTGATTCAAGACGGTGGAGGTAAGGAAAGATATAAACACGGACTGCACCAGAAGTTGGGTGTTGGAGTGTCGAGTCAGCTGGGGGAATGATACAAACATCGTCAACACACCAGCTTCATCACCGTGACTTCTCCAGGCAACGACTTTATACCAGCGTGAAGACCGTTTGATGTCCAGCTCCACTGATTCAGACATTTGCATTCACATATATACAGCTACAGCTCCTCTGTAGTTATGTCTACAAAACTCTCAGGGCTGCAGTCAGTGCATGTGTGCAAGCAGCCCCGGTTTAACCTGCAGGAGTTTCTTCTACACTGTTTTGCTACCGTGGAAGAAATCCACGAAAATGAGTTCATATCATCGCACAACATCTTTACTTGCAAAAATGAACCGGGGAGAAAAATCTGTCCGACAGCCAAGAATTACAGCAGTCAGAGATGATGAGCTCCGAAAAACCGAAGCCAAGCCAGAAAATTACAAACTGACAGAGAACACGCCGCAGAGAGGAATCGACTCTATACAACACCAACGATACAGGAACTCCGCCGGCTGGATAGTGGCATTAGTAGAGTCTGACCAAGCCGAAATTTTGGTCCGTTACCAAACACTATTAAATGGGTGACTAGGAGATATATCAGATCAGGATTACTTACCAGCACTGCAATGAGCAAGTTTCCCTTTTCTTGCTAGTGTCCGAGTGTGTGCAGACATACAGGGAGATGGTGTTAACTATGAAATGATCTGGAAAGTAGAATAAATTCAAAACATGAATTGAACTACTGCTCCAAAATGCCCCCCACCATTGTCCCCCAGATACCTGTGAAAATGTGATATGCAGCATATACAGACCTGGATCAGGGAGCAACACTGTGAAGGGACTTAAAAAATATCACATCAAAACCATTTTGTTGAGGTTTTGATCCAAATCTTTTCAAAACACCATTTGTACAAACGCATGAGGCCACAGTGGGAAAGCAAATCTCAGACTGAGATATGGCAACAACACTTCAACACGGTTCCAGCCTCTGTGCATTGATGTGAAGTGTTTTTGTTCCTGTTTTTTTTTTTTTATCAGTCTCAAAAAGCTACTGGAAAAAGTTTTGTGCATTATCATTTTTCCTGTGTGCATTAACCTTGTTCTCACTTTTTATTGTAGAGCTAAATTAAATATGCAGTAAATGCTAGATGAATGCAAAAACCATTGAGCTTGAAATTTCATTGCACACTTGAAAAGACACTTAAACATTCTATAAAAATCTAATGTAATGGGCAATGGTTCGCAAAAAACTTTTGTGTAAGTTGAAAAAAACCATGTAGTGTCTCAAACAGTCTGTATTATTAAAATAATAAATAGGAAAAAAGGAGCCTTTGTGTTGCCCTTATAGACACAATTGCTCTCTGAGTACTTTTTAAACTTTATACTGTTTAGCTTTTTGTTCTTGGAGAAAACCTCAGCTGTAAAGAATCAGACAACTAACCTGCAAAATTTAACAACTTAAGACAGAGGAGCAGCTCTGACTCAGTCCTTGTCCACACGGAAGTGGAGCTTTGCCCAAAACGATCTGCGCCGTTCACACGGATCCACTGAAAATGACTCAAAACGCTGCGGTACATGTGCCAGGCCTGTGTGGAGCTTGTTTGGCAACAGAGGAGGAGAAGAAAACCTTGGCCGCCGAATTCAAACTCCAAACACTGTAAGTCGACTAAATGTTGACAGGGAGTCGTGTCAGTGCAAATATAACGATTGTTGAGGATTTAACAGGCACGTTTCAGTGTCCGAGGGACCCGACAGTAATCTGCCATTGTTGTTGTTGTAATGTTACGTCCACAACATCCATTTTGGGTGTCTACGCTGGGGGTTTTGAGATTTTCCCACTCTCCAAAAAATACAGTCCCTCCCAAAGAACAACCGCCAATTCCATCTGGATGAAACGCTGAAAAACGTATGCAGATTCACTCATATTCGTGTGGACGAGCTTTTAGTCATCATGAACGCCTACACACATGTTTAATCTCACCTTCGGGACGTGCAGGAGAGCAACAGCAAATCTGCAGAAATGATGTGATGCAGAGTCACACAGTCTCAAAGGCGAGTTTACAACATCTTGTGGAATCCATGACATGGAGAAGTGAGGCTGTTTCGCAGAGGGAGGAACTGGGCCTTGTTAGCCAGCGTGGTGCTCCTTGGTGACTGCGCTGTCTGTTGCATCAGATGGCATCATCCCGAGTCCTGCTGTCCTCGCGCTGCGTGAGTCAGTATCCTTGGGATTTTCTGTTGTCAAACTCTGCACCAACAAAATCCAAAACTCCAACTCCGTCCTACCTTTTCCTCAACATGGTGAAGGTGAAGTTTTCTGACAAATTCTTTTGTCCTTTTCAGGCTCCATGACCTTGAAAGAGAATCAGAACTGTGCTTATTCCTCTAGCGACCACATTTCAAAGACTTCACATAAGTCAATCCCCAGGTTTACAAAGCCCACAGCTACAAAGCCTCAGGGTTTTTTTTTTTTTACAGAACCCCAGAACATCAATGGGCTCAGCTGTTACAGCAGCTGCTTACGTTTGCTCCGCTGAGACGGGCATTCTCCTGTGATACAATGCAGGTATGTGTCATACATGTCAAATTATCCGAGTGATACGACAACAATAGAGACGATCACAGGGAACAACAAACCAAGGCTGCCTGTTGCACAGGAAACACTTGAGCGTGGAATGAATTCACAACTATGCAAGATCAAGCTGCACAGAGCAAAAAGGAAAAAATGTGAACAGCAGAAAACATCTGAGAGATAGAAAATCATTCTGCAAATATTTATATTAATCTAATCTATCTATTAATCTATATTCAATATGGAAAATAATCTAAACTAAAAAATGCATTTCCTGAAGGAAATACGGGTGAATGCTGAAAGCTGTAAGCTGATTAAGCTGAATAAATTGTTGAAACAATGCTGAATTAATTGAAGAAATAGCTGCATCAATCTTGAAAAGATGAAACAAGAGTAAGGAGGCTGCATGAAATAGTTAGAAATTACTGGAATTGTTAAAGATCAGTATGAAGAAATTGTCTATAGATGCAACTATGCAAGATCAAGCTGCACAGAGCAAAAAGGAAAAAATGTGAACAGCAGAAATCATCTGACAGATAGAAAATCATTATGCAAATATTCTTATAAATCTGTAAATTGCACAGAAAAAAAAATCTGCAAACTCAATATGGAAAATAATCTAAGAATTTATCACATTCAAACACTGAAATAGTCAAATAGATGACAGAATTATGTTTTTTACCATAGAACACAGACAAACATTTTAGTTTATCATCTGTACCTCTGTTAATTTGTTATTTCTACAGTGAATACTTACAATTGAGGGTGATGGCAATGGACTGCAGCTCTCAGGTCTTATCTGCACACTTGGAGAAATCAGGAAAGGAAACGCTGGCTGCATTAACCCGACGCAGCGACAGTCAGACGATAATGAATTCTGTAGAGAGGGTAAACACAGCACCAAAAAGGCCTGTTTACGCAGCCGGGGCTGCAAAACTCACTCTGTGTACCGAGCCTAACTCCAGCCGCACTGTCCCAACTGTCACTGAGTCATTCTCAGTGGAGGTGGGGAGTTGCTTTACTTTAAAACTTCACCATGTTTTCAGAGGGAAATATTGTACTTTTTACTGCACTGGCATAGCTAGATGTTACAGTACAGCTATTTATTACATTCATATATAAGTTCTGGACAACTAGTTAATATCCACGACTTAGACTCCCCAATTGTAACTGTAAATTGAAAAATAACATAACTGCAATGAGACATGTGATCAGGGCCGTTGTATAGGGGAGAAAGGTGATGATAATTCTAGGGGCCCAGCGCCCAGTGGGGCCCATAAAAAACCCCAGTAGTCTAATCTTTGTATGACTGATTTATTCTGTGTAAGACCCCAAGACTAATACTCATAGTACACTGTAAAAACTCAACATCTTTCCAAGAATATTTGTCTTATTTCTTGTCCAAATGTCTAATTTCTAGTCAAAACTAATCTCTTTCCACTTAAAATAAGACTCATCACCTAAAAATTAACTTGTTTTTAGATCATTTTCACTTAAATTCACAATAAATAGAAAAATCTGCCAGTGAAAGTAAGTTTTTTGTGCTTGTAATAAGGAAGAAAAACTTGCTCCACTATCAGATTTTTTCTACTTATTCCAAGTGAAAATCTGCTTGAAAGAAGTCAAAAGTGTCTAAAAACAAGCTACTTTTAATATGACGTGTCTTATTTTAAGTAGCTATAATGAGATTTGTTTTGACTAGAAATAAGACCAATATTCTTGCTAAGATACTTGAGTTTTTGCAGTGTAATGCTGCATTAGCATCAAAACAAAGAAGGCTAAATAAAAAACGATAATACATACGTAGTCTAAGAAAAAAAAAGGAAAAGTTAGGGGGAGGGGCCCACTTTAGTATTCTTTAAGGGGGCCCAGAATTCCTAGCAACGGCCCTGCATGTGGTTAATTTACTTGGCATTATGCAAAATTCACACTGTCATGATATACTCTGATGAAGGTGAAGACAATATGCATCATAATAGAGGACGATGAGTCAAAATCTGGCATTTAACACAGCTCAAGCATCTTATCGTTTGTATATTGTTTTATAATGAATGTGGGCCACCTTGCCTTGAGCATTAACCACCTCTACTCACATCATTAAAAAGTGTTTGGTCTAAAAACCTTTAATCATTCAGCTGCTAAATATTTTTCTGGGAAAATATTGTATTTATATTTAAATATTATCTGTAACACCAACTATCTGAAAAAACAACAACAGTTTCCTACTCACTTTCTTTATTTAATTGAACTATTTTTCATATAAAAGTTTTGTATTTGTACTTTCTCAGTTGGAATAACACTCATTAAAACAATCATGTTTGGTGACTTATAATAGGCAAACTTGGAAAAATAGTTCAGCTGTGAAATCTCTGTCTCGGTCACTTTATCAGTGAGGGCAATTAAAGCAAAAAGTGACCTGACAGCCTGCTAATGAGTCCGGTTTCTATTACAACCAAATTAGTGGTGTTTAAGTAGTTTGTTAAGTATGATGAATGGACACAGACCATTAGTGACTACTTGTGTAATGAGGTAATGGATGTGCTCGTCCTGACTTCCTGCCTTCTGTGAGACAATATTCATTCAAAAAAAAGGAGAAGATAGCGAGCAGCACGCCCCGCAGCATCACATTTCCCTCCGGATGATTTTCTGCATGGGAGAACTCATAAAAATGCTCTGTCATCCCTACATCTTCATACCAGCACTCTGAAGTCCTTTGTTGTGATCCAGCCTCACTTCTCATATGAAAGTCCTGTCTGAAAGAACTCAAAAACGCTGCGTGCCCAGCATGGTAAAGAAAGTCGTCTCAGTCCATGAAAAGTTTTCATCAAACAGTGACGAGTAGAAAAACGTCCAACTGTGGAACCAAGTCCAACGTCCCTATTGATCTCATCCACATGTGGCAAGTCTAGATATAGAGTAGACTGGTGGTTTTTAGTTTTGTTCTGGTCTGATGTCGTCTGGTGAGGATGAAATAGCACAAAGTCACTGCTTTTGTTTGTGTCTTCACAACTGGAATAAACGTTTCACACATGTGGAAAAACAGAAATTAATATTTCCTGTTCTAGTCCAGATTTGACAAGTCTAGAAATAGTGGTATTTGGTTTGATGTGGTCTAGTAACGGGATAAAAAGCAGTGTAAGCACCTCCTCTCCTATAGATGTTTCATATGCCTGAAACTGTTTAGTCCAGGTTTGACAAGTCTAAACTTATCAGGAAAAAAAGGACTCACAATTCTAAAAAGGTTTTTAAACAGTCTTTCGGCTGTTTGAAGTAACAAACCGGTTAAAAAAATAAAATTTGTGCTGTGTTTTTGAACTTATACGTTTTAAGATGGTGTTTCTTTGGTCTGACTTTTCAAACATACTTTGAGTCATGTCAAGGCTTGATCAGTATATTTGAATGTAAATAACTAGGTTTTAAGTTGGTCCATTGCTGCATGGCTATGGAAAAGGCAATAAAGCCTCAGATTATTTGCTCTTATTCTTGAATTCCACAGATTTAAGAGTGGACTTTAATCAGTCTTGAGCCTTTCACAACAAAAAGATACTAAATGGGAGAGAGAGAGCAATATCCAGCTGCTTAGCCAACTATCAACCTTCACTAACAAAGATCTGACATTTTCAACAGCCCCTGAGTACTAAGAAAACTGTTCTCACAATAAACCAGCAACATAAAATGAAACGGAAAGTTACTCACCACTTTGCTTTGACAGAAAAAATAAAAATAAAAATGGCGGCGAGGGGAAAAAAACTCCAACGTCGCTCCACAAAAGGAGAACGTTCCAGAATGTGACGGAGAAACTCTGGACCGTTGAAACGTCACTACGTAACGTATTTCCCACTCTTCCTCCTATCATCATCAACGTCCATATCAACGTCCAGCTGCAGCAGAGTAGACAGCCACAACAGTCGAAACAGCCAGACAACACGGGGCTATGGCGGTAAACATCGAGCCGACAGCGGCCTCAACGGTCAGCAGGCAGCCATGGCGGTCAACGGCGGTCAACGTCCAGCCGATAAAAAGCCACAACGGTCGACAGGTAACCAGGTAACATGGCGGTAACACGGTGGGCTGACAGGTCGCCAACCGGCCTGTCGGTCTCATGCTGCGTTTGAGACAACTCGGAACTCTGAACTTCCAGTTGAAAACTCAGATTTCCGACTTCAAAGCGTTCAGAGAGGCACCACGCCAGAATAACAAAAAACATGGCGGACCCGCCGGGACAAACTTTCCATTCAAAGTGCTTCAAGTAAGGCATTAAAGGAGCATTATCGCAAATACAGCAGTAATAGCATAAAATAAGCTGAAATATGCAAAAGATGGGTCGGGGGGAGCCATAACTAAATTTACAAAAAAAATCGCCAACAGTATAGTGTCCGTGGGGCAAATGCAGCATTTGTCTTTGTTATGATCCAAGCCGGCCCGGCGCTTGCTGCGTTAAAATGCACTCGGAACTCGCAAATCCGACCTCCGAACCGGACAAATATGCAACAGTAAGTAATGTAGCAGTGTTAGGGTGCTCACAGTCACTGAATCGCTGGTAGAACACTTTGTCTCCACGTCCCTGTGTCTTTCTTCAGCTGTCCTCTCAGCGTTTTAAGGAGGAGGACGTTTCAGTTGTTGTTGTTGTGGTTGTGCGCGACGTAGAGCTGCCGCTTCCACTAGCGAGTTTTCTTTTTCCCGCGATTGCACGTTCATTCAGCCTGGTGAGGGAGGAGGAGGGGGGAGGGAGAAGGAGGGGGGGCGGGGGGGGACTAAACGAGGCTGCTCTCTCTCTCTGACAGCTGCCCACTTGTTTATATCTGATAAGCTCCGCCTGGCTCCATCTAGTGGCCGAATTTTGCGATAATACTCCTTTAAAACAGTGTTTTTCAACCTTTGGGTCGGGACCCCGCGTGGGGTCGCCTGGATTTCAGATGGGGTCGTCTGAAATGTCTAGTTATTGATTTTAAAAATATATTTTATATAAAAAATATTTTTAATTTTTAACTAATCATTCATTCATTCATTTTAACAATGTGATTAAAAAACACCACAAGCAATCTTAAAGCACTATATTCGATACTTTCACTTTCTCAAATATAAATCGAGTTAAAATAAAATGCAGCATATAAAAATATCTGAGCTTGCACATCTTGATTGACCGCCGCGATCACGTGACTGCACGCGATCGTGGGGTCGACAGAACTTTGTGATGTCAAAATGGGGTCACGAGCCAAAAAAGGTTGGAAACCACTGCATTAAAACATTACGAAGGGCACACAAACAATTAGAAAACCGTATATTCCACAATGTTTAAATTTTTGGCATTTCAGTTGCATTTTACTGTAATCTGTTTTGCCACTGATGGTGTGGTTCTGCACGGGTGCAAAGCGTTAACATCAAGCAACATGATTCTCTGAGATGTTTCTCCGACTTTCCCAAGTGGGAACAACAATATGATTGCACTTCTTCAAGTAGTAGGAGGTCTCAGTTTACCGGTGCTTGTTTTGACTTGTGTCTCACATTAGAGCAGTTAATGGGTTCAATTCCTGGGCTTGGTGGCCTTTCTGTTGTTGTTGAGCTTGAATGTTCTCCGTGTGCCTGTGTGGTTTCTCTGCCAGAAAAGTTCCCAATAGAGTTGTCTTGAATGCATTATCCATTATGTGTCAGCTCTGGGCTTGTATTGTTGCATAATAGGCTATTAGGTGGTAATAAATAAGAAGCAGTCCAGCATTCTTATGTAGATTTTTGTAATTGATAAGCTTTAATTTCCATATTTGGCAAACTTTTAACATGTGTGCACTGTATCCTTTTTTTTTTCTTCTTTTTTTTTTTTTGATGAAGTCGGCCTCTGGGATTGGCTCCAGCCTCCCCGGGACCCTGGATAAGATAAGCGGTATAGCTAATGGATGGATGGATGGTTTTAATGACTCTGCTGCAGACAAGGTCGAAATCACCTGTTGGTATATTTTAATCTATATCCTATTCTTTCCATCTTTTTTTTTTTTTTTTTTTTTGGGCTTCAAATTCTCATTTTAGAAAGAGTGTTACTGTACATCTTTTAGCAGCCATATGTTATCACCTCCCAGCAAGGTGAAGAAATGTCTCTTGAGTCTTTGTGGCAAGATAAGATATGGAATATGCTTTCAGAAGAAAGTCAGGGAAATATCCGTCAGATCAAGCACAAGGTTGCTTGTATTGTTCCCTCCGTATATGACTTACAGTACAATTTAAAATAAGAATTTAAAAAGGAATAATGTTAATACTCACTGTTAGATTACAGCCACTTTTCAACATGTGCAATAAAATAAGGCATGCACACAATACTAGTGTTGAGTGTAAAGGTCATAAACGCTGAGCCGTAACATCAGTCCTTCTGCAGGTTTATTGCATCTCACACTGTGTGATATATGTCTCAAAAAAAAAAGTAGAAGTAGATGGGCTGCAATCTGTGTCAAATTGTGCAAAATTAGTTTTGAAGCACATCAGATGGTGACATGAATGTCCAGTGATTTGTAGCAGCGGATTGTAAAATGTGCAGGAGTCAGGAGGACTCGGGACACACACACAGTGGGATGTTGTCGCAGCCGGTTGTACAGGCATAAAGGCATTTATCACCAACGGCCCTTTCAGTTTCAGTGAAGCTGTGATTATCATCCAGCAGCTTTCAGCGGCGTTTGTGAGTATTTCAGAGCAATAACGTCTTTTTAAATGACACTAATGCCGCTCCGTCCTGGTGGCAGCCAGCTGCTGCTTCACTGGAGCTGGAGTGGTTTCATTCAGCCAGTGTGACTGATATCTGGCGTCAGACACTGTCTCAATCCGTCTAAATGTATTAGTATTAATATTTAATAATAATCTAGATAGAAATAAAACCTGTAAATACCCTGTGAGTTCTGTTTCCAAGGATTTCTAAATCAGCAGCGTATTGAAGCTTTAAATTTAAATTTATTCAAGATCATTCGATGCTTTAGAAATGTGGTTGTTTTGTTTTGTATGGAAATAAATTTAAATTCTTAATGAGAAAAAACAAAATAATTTTAAAAAATCATTAATTTGAAGTGACTGCAGTGAAGTGTGACCGTTCATATACTGTAGCAGCAGACTTACTGTGATTTATAACATTCACATTTAAAATGATTTACAGCTCCACGTGTCTTTTTCTGAAGCTTTAATTAAGAATTTAATTAATTTATCAATCCTTAACGGGGAAAACAACATCATGTTCTGAAAAAATTGGAGACTGGAAAAACAACTGGAACCTATAGACTACGTGAAGTTAACAAAACATGTTTATTTAAATCCCTGGTAAACAGATAAACCCACGTTGTGTTATTTCTCGGTCATGAACGAGGCGGCCTTTGAATTTCCTCCTCGCTGCAGCTTCACCTCGCTGCAGCTTCACCTCGCTGCAGAGGGCTGAGAGGAGACAGAGCCTCTGTAATGAGGACAGGAATCCTTCATTCTGTTTGATTTCATGAAATCAAAGGTTGTGCAGGTTTATGACAGGAGCTGAAGGTTGAGTTCACTCAGGTTGGACTGGAAGCAACACAGCTGTGTTTTCTATTCTTGTGACACGTTTGGTTTAAAGTGTTCCTTGTGTGTCCTTCCTGTAGGTGGCGCTGCTCTTTCCTTCGTCCGTTCAGCTACTTTGCTTTAATCAATCAATCAATATTGTTTTAATTTCACAATTTCAGAAATTTCTGAACTAATTTCCTGCATCACACTGTGACTCTTGTTGGCACATGTTGGCCACCGTAGCTAAATAGTCAAAAAGATTTTGAGCGCGTAAAGTGATGTTCATTAGTACTTTTTTTTTTTTTAATAAAGTTTGTAAAAGAAGTAAAAGTTTGTGGTTGTCAATCAACCTTTAAAGCTGAAGCATAAATCTGCAAGAGAATTTCAAATCTGTGCTGAAAACAAGACAAAGACAAATGTTACAGAGCAGAAAACCGTGCATAAACCTCAGCGCTCAAAGATCCCACACAGTCCTGTGACCCTGAATTAACAAATAGACTTCTTCTGACCCTGTTCTTTCACTTTTTCTGCCCTCTGCTTTCTGATTGGACCATCACTGTCCAATCAGAAAGCAAGGGGCAAGTGTCTGTTACCTCCACTGCTCACAGGTTTAGATAGGAAATGTACTTCACCTCCTTAGGGAAAAGAAAGAAAAAGAAAACAAATGTAAAGTTAATGTCAACTTCAGAAACATCTACTTTTTTCTCCCATAATAATTCAGTCTTGAGTGTAAAAAAAAAAAAAAAATTCAGAGCCGTCATCATTATGTGGTAAAAAGATTAGGATAGACCCAGTACATGAAGCTTTTAAGAGGATTTAATTTGGATACAGCTCCTAAACTTGTTAGAGCCCAGCAGATTTCCTGCTCCAGTATAAACACACACACTGCTGCATTATTCCTTTTATTGTGGATCCATTAACTCTGAGCCGAGCTCCTCGCAGCTGCTGCACGTTTCATTTTGGTATATTTGCAAAAAAGAAAGAGATTTTCACAGGTAGCTTCAGTTTTTTAGACATCAGGCTGTTACCGTCCACGTCTTCATGAAAAGAGATTTTAAAACAGGAAATAAAAAAAAGTCTGAAAACTAGAAAGAAAAAACATTTCACTTCTCAGCACAAGTTTAAAAGAAAACGTTAATAGGTTTTAGTCATGTTTGAGGTTTCCTCATCAAAAACAGTGTTGAAAAGAAGATTGTACTATTTTCATTTTCTGATACTTTAAATTTCTACTGCACCAATTCTACATTTACCAGCTGCAACATTACAGTGATGTACATATTAATGCATCAATAATTATAACTCAACATATTTTTTATGAAATTGGAAATTCTGCACAATGAATACTTTTGCATTTTTGTCGTTAATAATTTGTCATTTTCTTTCAAACTTGTAACAAAACAAAAGATCTGTATACTGTATTTGGACATTTGTAAAAGCTTTTTATAAAATGCCTCCAGGGCTGTCAGATGTTTAGAAAATGGAATAAAACTGCCTCTTGTGGCTGAAATGAGAATTACAAACCTGACAAGACAAAACAAAACTTAAACTTTTTGTACTCTCTCTTTAAAAGTTGTGTTTATATACCATGAACATTATTGCATAAAGTGATTACTGATTGCATTATTATTATATTTTATTATGAAGGCTGTGAACCTTTACACTATGAACCTGAGACCATGATATTTGCGCTTTAACAGAATCAGATATTATAACGACGCTGTGGACACTGTGAGCTGTCAGGAAACTAATGAAACGTGTCAAATGAAAATTTCACATCTTTTGTAATAAAAGCTACAAATGAGTTTTGGAGTATCCCTCAGACCTCCTCCTCCTTGGAAACCATCACGTTCTGCAGCAGCCGTCCAATCTGTTGGGGAAGAAATCTGAATTTTCCGTTAAATTAAATCTGGATGACCGTGATTCCCAGATGATGAATCATAATCATTTTTTATTAATCCTCTTCATACTGCGGTTAAAGTCTCCATGAAAAAATGACAAATTTCTCAATCTATTAAACAAATTAGCATGAAATGTATTCAGCAATTTGTCGCTGCCAAGAGACGATGAATCCTGTCAGACTGTGACTCGTTCCTCTGGACGTTCTCGACCTGGATCAGCATTTATACTGTTGCTTCACATGTTATGGGTTTTCTTGAATTATTATTATTACGTCAAGGTGCAAGTTTATTTGTTTCTTCCCCTGCTGAACCTCTGGGAACACATCAGGCTTAGCAAGGATACTCACACACACATACACACACACACTACAACTAATCATCCTTCGCAGCCACCAGGGTCGTGGTAATTCAAAGGCCACAGTGCTGCCGAGCAGCGGAGGATCAACGCCCCGGTTAGACTCTGTCCCACTCTGGAGGGGGCGACAATTTAGGTCAGTGCTGCTTGGCCCACAGTAATTATAAGTCAAGCTGTGAGGAGGAAATTTAATAAGACATTATCTGCAAAGGAGGAGGAGGAATCCTGCAGAACCAGGAACAAGCGAGCACTGCTCAAAGACGACGTCATGAAAGTCTGAAACATCCAAGAAAGAAAAACATTGTTGTGGTGATTTGGATCAAACTAAAAGAAAAATATTGCAAAAGGTCAGAGGATTCACTAAAAATCCTCTTTTCTGCTCCGTCAGAGGCCTGAATTAATATTCTGTGTCACTGTCATTGTCGCCGGTTCAGAGAGAGAGATTCACTTTAATTTATGCAGCTGAACTACTTGAGACTCCCAACACTTCAAGTGTCTCTTTTCTCTTCCTTTCTTCTCATCATTCTGTTTTATTTTCCAACACGTATAATAAAGGGCAGCGACGTCTTCCACACGTTGATGTGACGAAAGAGAAAAACAAGTGGGTCAGATGAGGAACAAGCCTCTATCTTTAGCACGGGACCAGATGCTGTTGTCCTCCTCACCTTGTCCTCTTTCTATGTATATGTCTTTTCTTGACACCTTTAAACAGCCACAGAGCCGAGGATGGGTCATTTCCCAGCGGCCACCCTTATTCTGTCAGGATTTCAACCTGCCTTCATCAACTCTTGCTGCTAATATTTCCATATTTCTGTGTCATAAACTGTAATCTGTCTCGTCTGTAACAACATCTATTGCACGTCTGTCCGTCCTGGGTGAGGGATCCCTCCTCTGTTGCTCACCCTGAGGTTTCTCAGATATTTCCCTGTTAAAAGGGTTTTCCATGGAGTTTTTCCTCAGTCGATGTGAGGGTCTAAGGACCAGGGCCGTTGTATAGGGGAGAAAGGTGATGATCATTCTAGGGGCCCAGCGCCCAGTGGGGCCCATAAAAAACCCCAGTAGTCTAATCTTTGTATGACTGATTTATTCTGCGTAAGACCCTGACTAATACTCATAGTACACTGTAAAAACTCAACATCTTTCCAAGAATATTTGTCTTATTTCTTGTCCAAATGTCTAATTTCTAGTCAAAACTAATCTCTTTCCACTTAAAATAAGACTCATTACCCAAAAATGTACTTGTTTCTAGATAATTTTCACTTAAATTCACAATAAATAGAAAAATCTGCCAGTGAAAGTACGTTTTTTGTGCTTGTAATAAGGAAGAAAAACTTGCTCCACTATCAGATTTTTTCTACTTATTCCAAGTGAAAATCTGCTTAGAAGAAGTAAAAAGTGTCTAAAAACAAGCTACTTTTAATATGACGTGTCTTATTTTAAGTAGAATGAGATTTGTTTTGACTAGAAATTACATTTTGACTAGAAATAAGACAAATATTCTTGCTAAGATACTTGAGTTTTTGCAGTGTAATGCTGCATTAGCATCAAAACAAAGAAGGCTAAATAAAAAACGATAATACACACGTAGTCTAAGGGGAAAAAAAAGGAAAAGTTAGGGGGAGGGGCCCACTTTAGTATTCTTTAAGGGGGCCCAGAATTCCTAGCAACGGCCCTGCTAAGGACAGAGGATGTTGTTACGATGCCATGTAAAGCCCTTTGAGACAAACTGTTTGTAAAAACGGGCTATACAAATAAAATTGCCTTGCCTTGCCTTGCAACCTCCTCCAGCTTTTTGCAGCTTTGCAACAGACGTCTGTAACATTTCAATCTGTTTGTGTTTTGCAGCACCTGTTGTTGTGTTGTGTTGTGTTGTGTTGGTGCATGCAGGTAATTGTGATGCATGAGGCTGTAGATGATTCACAGACAGATGCATTTTAATGTGGAGGCAGCGGCTGGTCGGCGTGGTGACAGCAAAACAGAACCAAAGTCTGAGTCAGTGAAGCTTTTTTTTAACTTTTTTTTACTTTTTGTTGTTTACTGTATGTCCAACTAATGAGTTCTAACAAACAGCAGAGACAGTAACCCATCTCCTTACTTTAACTCTCATGTTTGTCGCTGCAGTGTAATTGGCTGAAACAAAAAAAAAAAAGCAGTTGTTTGTGTTTCCAGGAGACAGGATTGTTTTGTATCGTGTTGAGAGAGAAGACGAAGCAGGTGAAGGTGAGGCCGTGTTGAGGAGAGGCAGGTGTACAGGAGGAGCTTGTAATTACAAACACTGAGTGCAGCTTTGGTGTGGACGCTCAGAGCAGCATCAGCTCTGATCACTGTTTATCATGGCTGCTCCGTGTGTTTGTCAGGTCTGAATCTGTGCACAACGACACCAGTGATGAATCTGATGGTGTGTCTGCACTGCAGCCACGATAACAAACACAGTGATTGTTATTTCTAGAACCAGTCCCAGCCTGGTCAGATGCGAGCATGAACTGATGAAGCCTCTTGGATGAGAGGTGAAACGTCTTCCTAGACAAATAACAAATAATAAAGTCCAGTTGCTTTCGTCTCTGAAAGTTGCACAGCCCTAAAAAAACAGGTGTAGGTTTATACATTACTTATGATTAAATGTAATGTAACATTACAAGACAGAGTTGTTTTTGAGGGCAAACGCAGTCAGAACTACATTCAGACACGGCTGCTAGGCGGAGGGATTTCAAAAGCGCAAGTAGTATTAGCTTCATTAGTATTTGCTTCATGGGTTGTAATGTTACATAACGTTACATTATTATTTCATAGCGTGGTGAATGTGCAGGTCACAACTTGTATTGTGTTTGAATGTGTGATGAGAGTGAGAGAGAGTGTATTTGCTGTTAGTCCCTAGTGTGCACTTTATGATTTGCCGCTCCTGTTTCCCTGCTTTTATTAGTGCATTCTGTCAATTTTTTAAATATTATGGTTATTATGTCCTATTTCAATTAATCTTAATATTGTATCTGTTTAGCACTTTACCTGCCCAGGGACTACAGGCGGAAATTAGCAATTGTTGCTATAACCTGGCTCAAAGCATCTCTTCTTGTTTTACAAGATTAATGTTTTTTGTGCATTGTCCCTGTTTTAAATAAATAAATTCATTCATTCATTCATTCATTCATTCCACCTGAGCGTTTTGGAGTTGTCGTTGTTCACTGAGCAGCTCATGTCTCTGCCCCGCCGATCTCAAAACAACATGCACCGATAATTAAAGGTGATGAACCTACCGCTATGACTATAGGGAATATGTTGAGTGTTTTGGCCAAATTGTTGAACTATCCCTTTAAGCTTCGATGAAGGGTTATGCTTAAGCTGTCAGTGATGTAATAAGCAAGGTCAGAGGTCACAAGAGTCATATCTGTGCTTTGTTTGATCAAATCTGGTCAGTAGGGAAGCAGAAGAACACTGCTGGACACAAAGAGGTTCAATAAAAAAGAAAATCTAAAGTCAATAGTCAATGATTGTGTTAAAGGGATAGTTCACCCAAAATTGAAATTTCAGCTACAAAACAAGCTTGAAATATAGACTTATTAAATTTTTTCGGGACAATTTCACATTTCGGGGCTTCAATACAAGACGGACATTACATACGAGCAGCATGGAGGTATTTGGATGTTTTTTGGTGTGTCTTTTTGTTACGAAGACAGTTGGTATCCATTTGCAACCGTTATATGGACATGCACTGCTACGCCGAGACCCCCTGTAACTCAGAGAAGCCACGGAGGACTCTGAAACTTCTCCCAGCCCTTAGTCCACATGAGGGGGAGTAGAAAGTATAATGAGTGAAATTTCAATTTCCGGTGAACTATCCATTTAAATGAGCAGAGAAAATGGAAACAAATGAGATTTATAGTGAGTGACATGAAGGTTGTAGCTCTGACATGAAGGTTGTAGCTCTGACCCTCTACCCTCTGCTACAACCCACAAGAAAAAAGATGCCAAGCTAAATCGATTTGTTTTCAACACAGGTGGAGCGACTGGGTTGTGTTGTATTGTGTCGTATTGAATCATTTATTCATTGGACATGATCCCATGTTTCCCATGAATGTCCTCTGCTACTTTACCCAGCTGTGTCTGCTGCTGCCCGGCCGTGACAGGGAAGGTAATACGGGGAGGAAGTGGAAGGAGAATAATACGTAGAATTCATCAGTCAGCTCCAGTGATTCCATATTAAACGCTCCCTGCTGAATGCAGACTGCGTCGCCGTCGTCGTCTTGGACTCGGACCGACGCCGTCGGGGGCCAGAGGTGCTCCGAGTCTGCACACCTCCACATGTTTGGCTTTTATAGGATTTCCTCCAACAGCCGTATAACAGCTGTTTAAAGTTGCAAAAGAACAACGCTGCATAATTCAGAGTGTAGAGACAGAGAGCGGTGTGTGTGTGTGACATGGTAATGTAAGTGTTGCAGCACAGGGAAGTCGTTACAGCTCGTTCCCCTCGCCGCCTGTATAAGCATCACAAATACCGTCGTTTCTGTTCAGGTGCAGCCGTGTTGTTACATAACGCATCGGCTGTGATATATATGAGGCACAGAGCAGCCGGTTCAACATGCTGGGGTTTAATCATACACTGATCCACACACACACACACACACACACACACACACACACACACACACACACAGGTGAATGAAATCAGCTGCAGAGATGGACAGGGAGGCAGGCGGCGTTCAGAGGCAAGGAGATGTTTGGCGGTGATTTAAAAAAATGCCTCCTAATGTGTGTATATATGTATATAGTGTGACAATAAGAATAATGTGTTCACGCTGCATGCAGAGGATGTGGATTCAAAGGGATAGTTTAACATTTTGGCAAATTGGCCCATTGTCATAATCCCTATAGTCATAGCAGTAGGTTCGTTACCTTTAATTGTCGGTGCAAGCTGTTTTTAGAACGGCGGAGCAGAGCCGTGAGCTGCTCAGAGCTACGCTACGGAGGCTCATGGGATTTCTTGGTTTCCCTCATCAAACTCATCAAATACACAATCCAACAACTCCACAACGCTCTGGTGGACAAGTTGTGACCTGCACATTCACCACGCTATGAGATAATAACACAACGTTACCACACAGAGTTGTTTTAGAGGGAAATTCATGCAAAACAGCTGATGCGCGTTGCCTTCAGGGACAGTTTTTTGGCCAGAAGTCTCTGCATTTACCTAAAACAACTCTGTCTCTATGGCGTCCTAACTGGTTAATGTAGCAGGATCTATGCAGTAGTTAGCAGTAGAAAGTATGTTAGTACGTACGTACGTTTTACTGTGTCTCTGGATGTTGTCTTAAAGATGGAAGTGTTATATCTGTTTCACTTCCTGTTTTATTTTGAATGACCATGTTTCCTCGTGTATCTCCCACTCATCCATGGTTCTTCTGTGTTTGTGGTTCCTTTTGTTTCTTCTGTGTCTCCGTGAGCTTCTGTTCGTGGTTTTACCCAGAATCTGGATAATTTCATAGTCATTAGTTATAGATTATTTCATCTTCTTTCTATTATAAATTGATTTTTTTTTTCAATTGCATAACCAAACCATGTTTTTGTCTGTCTGCACTTTGGGTCCTAACTTTCTTCTTTCTACCTGACACGAGACAAACAAACAAAAAAAGAAAAAAGAAAACCCACAGAACTCAGCTTGATATGTTGCTCATGTCTTCTCATCTCTGTTTGAGAGGGTGGGGGGAGGAGATGAGTGGTGGGGGGAGGAGATGAGATGAGGAGGGTTAATTTGTTTTGCCACAAAAGGATTTGTTAAATCCTGTGAGTTGTATGCTGCTATTTGGGCGCCTGATAAGCCGTCACATCCACTGATCTGTTGCTCACGCCGGCCGTCATGCTTCATATTTCATCATCTCATCATCTCATCCTCCTCACCTGCAGCTACACCCCCCTCACCCCCCCCTCACCACCCCACCCCTTCTCAATGTGCAGCTCTTTGCATTTTTAAACAGCCGTTTTCAGCTCAAACGGTCTTTTCCCACCTTTTTTTTTTTTTTTTTTTAAATACGCCCGTTCCTGGCTCCACCTTTGTGCTGACTTGTTTGATGTTGCAGCCGATTATCTTCTGTATCATCTATAATTGGATCACTCAATGACTGAGGGCCTGCAGCTCGCACAAGGTGAGTGTCGGGTTAACCACATCAACGCACTCTGCATTCACACACTCTCTCAGCCTCGACGCCGAAGCGCTCGCTGCCTGTCTCATAATAAAAATGTAAAACGCAGCAGTATACATACATACAGTATGTGTCTGAAATCTCAATTTACCGCTCATTGTGCACTGCTGAGTGGTTTCCGTGGGTAACTGTGAACGAGCATGCGGAGGTGACTTCATTCAAAGCACAAGAACCGGTGTTCCACGTCCAACTGGTTTATAGTGGCTCTTCCATTTACCTGCCATGTCACATTTGGATTAAACGCACTGAGCCGTAGCTACAGCTGTCGAGTTTCTCGTTTTTTTTGTCGCCGGGTAAATTGCCTCTTCTAATTATTCCTGCAAAATTCAGATACAAGTGTAAATATGCATTAGACTGAGGAGGGAATTAAAAGAAAACATTAGTGAGGGGTTTTAAGCCCTCGTATCATCGAATAGTAATGACGTTTCTGACTGTTGGTCTGTTTAATATGCAGATGTAGCTAATAATGGTCGCTCTTAGGTCTGCTCTATTGTATAGCCTTCTTAGAAAATCACTGACTTCTGCAGTTAAAAGCATGTTTTTATTCTTCTTTCTTGTGCCAGTGTGCAGAACTCTGTGACCCCCCCCCCCACACACACCTCCCACCCCCAGACCTAAAACAATCTCCTCGTGCTCCTGAGTGTGAAGCAATTATGAACTCAGGGTTTAAGGCTGAAAAGCATCTGGCAGGAGAAATGAAGAGCCACCACCACCGTCCCCACGGAGACACATTCAGCGCTGCTACGTCCTCCTGAACCAGGCAAGAGCTGGACAACCAGAGGACAGGTTGGTTTCAGCTGCTGAGGAAAGTCTGTGTATTGTTGTAGTCAAGACCACCTGAGACCGAGTCAAGACCAAGACCATTGCATACCAAGGCCAAGGCTCTGTCCCAATTCTCCCACTTCCACTCGAATTTGACCCTGGTTTTTGCGTGTTCTCGTGTAGGGGTAGTGTGATTCTTTTAAGAGCGAGGGGAAGTGCTTTTCAACCCTTAAAACTACCCCTTAAAGGGATAGTTCACCCAAAATTCAAATTGCACTCATTATCTACTCCCCCTCATGTCGACTAAGAGCTGGGAGAAGTTTCAGAGTCCTCCGTGGCTTCTCTGAGTTACAGGGGGTCTCGGCGTTATGTTTTAACTGTACATTGTCCCTTTTAAATAAATTAAAATTGAATTGAATTGAGTGCATGTCCATATAACGGTTGCAAATGGATACCAACTGTCTTCATAACAAAAAGACACACCAAAAAACATCCAAATACCTCCATGCTGCTCGTATGTAATGTCCGTCTTGTAGTGAACGGACCAGGAAGAGGAGCTTCCGTTACAAACAAGCTTGTAAAATAGACTTATTTAATTTTTTTTCTGAACAATTTCGCATTTTGGGGCTTCACTACAAGACGGACATTACATACGAGCAGCATGGAGGTATTTGGATGTTTTTTGGTGTGTCTTTTTGTTAGGAAGACAGTTGGTATCCATTTGCAACCGTTATATGGACATGCACTGCTACGCCGAGACCCCCTGTAACTCAGAGAAGCCACGGAGGACTCTGAAACTTCTCCCAGCCCTTAGTCCACATGAGGGTGAGTAGATAATGAGTGCAATTTGAATTTTGAGTGAACTATCCCTTTAAACCGGAGGGAAGTGAGAGGCAGATTTTGAACGTAGTGCAAGATGAAATTACCCTTGATACTTTCTGTTATTGTGGGTGGCACCAGCTTTTCAGTGTCATTGTGGCGCTCGCCAAAGTCTACTGATCCAATCCAAATTTTTGTTTTTGAGACTTTGGATACAACTCACGCTGACGGACCTGAGATATACATTTTAGGTGATATTGTTCAGCTCTGCCTTCACTGTGTTATTTCCTGTTAGTTTACCACCAGTGCACCTACGTCAGACTAAATCCACCCTGGGACTCTGTTGAACAGGATCGGGACAGTTAGTAATGATGAGGAGCAGAAATTCATGACTCTCCACAGACTCACTGAGGTTCAAAAGGGAGACGTCGTTCCAACACATTAAATCATTCTGCAGATAATTTCCCAGTTAATGAGAAAATACTGACATGAAATCTCTCTCCACGTTATGCAGCGGACCCTACAGAGCCCTATCGCGGCCCCCTGGGGGGCCCCCACACTCTGCTTTGGGAGCCACACTTCTTCTTCTTCAAGCTACTGCTTCAATAAGAAGAGATAAAAGAAACTTCTGAAGCAGCTTCTGTCTTTGAAAGAAAGTCTGTTTTTAAGTCGGTGCAGTTTTGAACTGGGTCACACTGTCATTGGCAGAGCTGTCTCAGGGTTTGGTCCTGTGTGGCCGGTCCCTCTGTCCACTCATGACTGATGCCGCTGCAATCTGGGTTAGCTTACTATATACTACACATACTGTGCACTTTAAAGTATGTGGTGTATTTTGAGCTCAGGCGACGGTCCTTTTGGAAAATATAGAGATGTTACGTAAGAGTGTCACTGAACTTTAGAGGCTGTAGTGTATTTATTTTTGTTTCGATGCATTTTAGAGTTTCTGCTGCTTTACTGGACTTTTTCCAACATGTGAGTCTGAATGAAGCTAACGGGACTGTGCAGAGTGAATACAGCAGAGACACTGACCTTGGATGTATCACTGGACCTAATCCAGAGTTTGCAGAGTTGTCCACATGTCCAGAATGTACCAGAATATTAAGAGGTGTTGGGATCACATGTTGGACCACCTGAACTCAGTCCTTTCAAAATAAAGGAGCAGCAGTTTAAAAATGATCCCTATAGTCAAGGTTGATATTTCAGAAATGATCTATTACGCCCAGACTATCGCACACTTTGCACTGGCCATTGTAAAACAGGAAGCAGATTAAAATGCACAACAGCTTCTAACAAGGTCGGTAACCCTGATAATTTAATCACTGTTGGTAGTTGTCACTAATGAGACCTAATCAGGAGGCGACTGTGGGTGGGAGTCTATGGCTTCGTTTCTAAAGGTGTCCGTTCTGCTTCTCCAGATTCCGCCTCCTACGTATCTACCTCCAAGTTTTCAAATTAAAATAAAGGTCTCAGGCCTTGTCCACACAAGAACATAAACGGTCGAAACAGGATACTTTTTTATGCATTTGGGCCTATCGGTCACACTAAACAGTGTTTTGGTCCCTTAAAACAGATATTTCTTTTTTTTTTAAGCCTTCTGGGCAGTAGACTTTTAAAAATCCCATTTACAGAGTTTTGGGTTGCACATGGGGTTGAACTGAGGGAGGGAACTGCTGCTTTCTGAGACACCAGTAAGCTCTTGGTGCCGTATAGTATGTTGCTGATGGAGAAGCAGGTTGGCAGAGCTGATTATTATTATTATTCATTATTCATTCTTATTACATGACATGTGGTGTGTTTGCTGAATGCATGTTGCACCTAAGGCGTTGCTTTGCAGGCTTGATGCACGTCTACATTGAAAGTAATAGATTTGTGTGGGCTGTAAATGCAAGTATGACTTGATGATTCGTCAATGTGTATTTAAAGGTTAAAATTATATCACCACCTGCTGTTGTGGCATGTAATGCACAGTGTTTTTATTGAGTTTTTACATTTACACATAGACAAAGGGCTTTTTAAAACATGCTGGTGTGGATGCAATTTTTTTTGATGGAAAAACTCTGTTTGCAAAAATACCTGGTAACGTGTGGGCTCGGCCTCAGTTTGAGGTTTGTGAGCTGTGTGAAGAGAGAGGTTTTTAAATTTGAAATATAAGTGTGGATGTTGCCTGAGGAGGAAGTACCTCTACAGAGACTTCGGTGGCTTTTATCCATGATCTTCTCTGTAATGTCATCCCTGTATAACCTCAATAAGAAAAACTTCATATTCAATTTTCCATTTTATGAATAATGATAGAGTTCCACCACAGGCAGAAGGTGATGACATGATCGCTCTACTTCCTTTTTTTATTTTAACTTCTTAAAAAAAAGACTTGGGGTAAAGAACTTGACAGAAAGTCCTTACATGACCGGCAACAGCTGCACTAAGACGGTTCATGGTCCTTTAAGGTTTTAAATCCAGGTGTTAATGAGTCTTTCCCTCTTGACCTTTGTGGAGAAGCTGCAGCTCCCAGTGATCCATCTCTTACACTTTGGACCTGTCAAAGATACAAATTGCAGTTCCTCAGGGTGAGAGGCAGAAGGTAAATGTAGATATAACCTCCGGCTCCGTTTCATCCCACTTTCCCATCGCTACGGACGACTCAACCACTTTTTTTTATTAAAAGTTTGGCAACTTCTTTTTCCTGCTGTAAGAAAGCCTGCAGGTGTGGGCTCCTGGTGGAGGAAATTTAATGAGTGGGTCATAGCGTCACAGTGCTACATTGGAAAAACTACCCTCATAATGAGAAGCTGAATTAGCGGTTTTGTGTACATATATGACAGCTGGGGAAGATAATGACTACGATGTGAGCCCCCCAGGCAACAAATTAAGCTTAATAGCCCTTTAGTGCTACAGTCAGGAACAGCACGAAGATCCCAAATGTAACTCCCTCCGATGGAGCGTGGCGGTCA